>NC_133951.1:7934095-8576595 GCF_031877795.1 Strix aluco
TAATCTTATCTTCTGTCCTATGTAGATATGGTAGATCTTAATAGCCCTATGGATGTGCAGTGTGCAGGGTTTTGTTCTGTCTTGTTTGTTTCTTGAATTTGGTCAGGAAGGATAATTTTGTTTAAGGTTAAAAAACTACTGTTAAACTGTGGTATGAAAGATGAAACTCTTCTAAAAACTTAAATAATAAAACAGGTTTACCATAGCAAACCTCCAGTTTGCCAAGCAGAACTGAGAAAGCGTATTCGACAAATAGTCCAGTAACTGAACTCCTTTCAACTCCTGGAGTATCTGCAAGCAGTTAAATTCCTCCACTGTATTTTCAATCAATGAGTTTTCTTTCTTTAAAAGCACATACAATTAGTTTGCTGTTGAAACTGTGTATATTATTTCAGCTGTGATCTATTAGGTATAATCACATAATACTGACTTTGCTTCCCGAGTCAACACATGCACACTTTTCTGATTGAGTTCGTGTGGGCAACTACGATGTATTTTGTGAGAATTCTTACCAAGATAATGTTCAGAGAACACAAAAATCAGTCAAACATAATGTCCAGTGTTACTGAGGGTTTGGGTGTTCTGACAGTATTTGCTAAGGTTTAATCACTAACATGAAAACACAAACCACAAAGATAATTATTTTTACGTAAGTATATGAATCCAGATTAGGGAAGGTAAAGGGCCAAGTTAAAGTGGTCCGGGCGCACATTCCAGCGTTAACCCTTCATAAAATGAAGGTACCTACAGAACAGATGTTTTCCTGTTCTTAAAAAAACCCTATTTATTCCACCTACTCTGAAGTTAGTTCACTGGAACTAGTTGTGTTCTGCTGGTTTATATTAAGCTAATGCTCAGCTGGTGTTTATGGCTGGGTGGCTCCCTCCTTTAGCAAATGTCTCCCTGTTCCTGAAACTTGAGTCAGAAATTAAGTGACTCCATTTTTACATGTACTTTTTCCTTACAATCTTAAAGGTCGCTGTATTCCACAGTATTTTAGCGAACAAGAAGCCAGGACTTCTGAATTTTCAAAGTATGGCACTAATTTAATGTGTAACAGTAGGCAAGCCTTGGCCAACTGTGCCTTACTTTTTTTCCTGGTAAGATCCATGTTTATAAAGCAGTTTGAGATTTCAAAATGAAAGGCACTACACCATGAGTAGTTACAGCCAGGCCTTTGCTGCTTCTTCTAATAACTGCAGATCAATGGTGGATATAAAGACAACTACATTCTGAAGCCAATATTCCCAACGGAGCAGTAAATGTAATAAATTAAGACTTAACTTCTACATTACTTCTTTCTGTGCAAACAGCAGAGCAGGTAGCCAGCCACATGCTTCAGATACATGAACCTCTAAACCTGTCTGCTTAACTGCCTACCCACAATGCCCCACTGCAAACACAAGGATGTAATGGTGTTTACAGCTTCATCATAGAAATCCAATGCTTGCTTGTTAAATACTACTGGCTTGGGTTTTTCCCCCCTCTTTTTTTAATTAAAGATTTTCCCAACAAAGGGAAAAACCACAAACTTCTTCAGCATTACAGTCTGCTCTAAGGCCTACTTTTCTACAAATTACATGAACACATAGTCAAAAAAAGTAAGTGATTTTCCCAGGTGGAATTTTCATCACAGCTCATAGCATCACCTCACTGTTCTCATTTCTGGAGGAAGAAAGTAGCAAGCAGCAAATAAAACCACCAGCAAGGAAATCAGTCAAGTTAGAACTAAAAATATTGAGATGCTGAAGAAAGTTTGCTAGTTCCTCTATTTATGGAAGGATTAAGGAAAGAACTGAAAAGCCAGTAAGCTCAAAACCAGACCAAATCTGAATAAATAAGAACACAGTTATTTATATTCATAGGTAACACAGACTACTGAATAGAACGTTCTTGACTACCAGAAATCTGTTCATAAAGTAGGCAAAAAAGGCACAGTATCAGGTAGGAATAACGTAACAAATGGACAGATATAGGCTACAATACTGAATCTGAGTTTAAACACTATGCATCAGTTCCACTGCCAATGAGCAAAAGCAGCTAAAACCCACTTGCTTATAAAGAGCAAAGCAAAATGAAAGAATCAATACTAAAGATGCACCGTAATATAAACCAGAAAAATTAAAATAGTCCAAGGAAGTCAGGCAGGAAAAATACATGAAGCATTACCAAAATTTTGGGAACTAATCAGCTGGATAAAAAATATGGAAAAGTAAGGGTAGGGCAAACAGGCCCCTGCAATCCAGAAACATGCACATAGCACCTTTCATTCCAGAAAACCTCAAAAGTACCTTAGAAACATAACAGAATTGTTTCATCCATTACTGATGGTCAGCTCTAATAATGAACTGGGGTGGCTGTTTCAGACTGGACATTAGTCAGGACCCCAGAGACAGTAGTTTAAGCCAGAAGTTAGTATTACATTCCTCCAGAAGTTTCAAAGACTTTTAAAGGGGGAAATTTAGCAATAACAGTGAGTTAGTATCTTTTCACAGAATGTGAATCTGTAGTGTTCTCTCTGTAGCTCTTTTTAATCCTACTTAAAGGTAAAGCTTCTGAACACCAGCCTTTGATGAAGCAGTGAGTCACCATCAATGCTGTTGCACATGGCATGTACTGCTATAGAAGTGTTCCAAGGACTAATACAGCATTCATTTGAGATTCACCTGAATACTGACAAAGCAAATCTCACTTCATTTAAATAAAAGAAAAAAAAAAAAAAGTGGGAAGGATGGGGGGAAGAGAAGAAGACTGGGAGAGGGCATGAAGTTGTAATTTATAGCATTATGGTACAGGTGGAAAACCAGCTATCAATCTCCCACAGAACATGTACCAGCAAAAGATAATTACAGAAATATCTTCTAAGAGTAGGAATAGAAGATACTCACTCTTAGGAAGTCTGATTACAGGCTTATGTTTTTCTAAAGGCAAATGGGTCTTAAAATACATCAAAATCATCACACACTTAATTTGCAGACAAGTGGTAAGCTTTTAATAACTACTGTAACAGGTAAGAGGTGGACACTGGGGTGTACATATGCACGCATGTGCATTACCAATAACTGGAACAAACAAAATACTTCAAACTGGTTAACAGCAACATACAGAGCTTATAAAACCAGATGTAATTTGATGCTAAGAAGAACTTTCAGTCACTCACTGAAAGACTAAGAGCTTTTGAGACTTTAGGGAAGGATTAGTTGCAGAACTTGATATGAACTCAGCCTTCACACAAACATACCTTTTTCTTTTGACTTCCTGTCTTGTTCTCTCTCTCTGCTTTTGCTTCTGTGCTTGTAGGATTTCCGATCCCGGCTTTTTGATCGTCTCCTGTCCCTACTGCGAGACCTATGTTTTCTTTCTGATCTATCATGACTTCTGCTTCTTCTTCGGTCACGACTCCTTAACATTCAGAGAAAATTTCAAGAATGTAAATGTCAGCTGGTATTTTATAACTCAGAAGATAAAACAGTAACAGAGTAGCACTTTCTAATACACTGATTATTTGCAGAAAACAAATATTTAAAGTAAGCCTTAGTATACTGTATATAAATACTTCTCGGTGCATAAGACCTGGCTTCATATTGCCTTCTTCACTTACTCAAACATTCAACCACACAGCTTAAAGATATCCACTACTATGAATTTAAGACCAACTCAAGGAAAAAACAAGACACTGTTCTTTGGGAGCATCTGTCTACTCAAAGCTCTCTCATAAGGCCACTTCTACCACAATGGTGTTATCCACTTCCAAAAATGGAGGGAAGACAGTGAATGCGCAGCAAAGACTTGCTTATCCTTTGCACCAGTAAAGTACGTCTTCACTTAAGAGGTAAGAACAGTGAAGCTAACAAATCAGTGATGTGACCCAGGCTGATAGATCACGTCCCACAAGATTTTTGTTTTGGAAAGTTATATGGAAATACTTCCACACACAGACACATACCTGCTTCGCCTTCTTTCTCTGCTTCTTGATCTTTTGTGGTCTCGTGAACGGCTGCATCTTCTGTCAGAGGTTCTGCTTGAGTGTCTACTTCGTGAACGACTCCTTTTACGTCTCTCTCTATCACGAGCCCTCTCTTTTTCCTTTTCTTCTTCTTCACGTCGCCTCTTCCTTTCCCGCTCTTCTCTTTCCCGTTCCCTCTCTTTCTCTCTCTCTTCTCGTTCTTGTTTCTCTTTTTTTAACCTGTCATCACGGTCAGGTTCTTCTGTTCTTTTTCGTAATTTTTCCTTAAAAACATTCACAGAAGGAAATGAAGATTACTCAAGATAAATCATTCAATATAACTTAGTTTACACATTCTGAGGATGTAGAAGCTTAAGCTTTTAAAATGTTTCAGAGTGTTTTTCCAAACAAAGGGCAGCCTACACAGAAGCACTTTCTAAAATCCCCAAAACTGAAATCCTTCGTCTCGGAGAACTTTTTTTTGCCTGTCATTCTCACAAGAACAGAGGCCACAGCACAGTTCTTCATACAGGCCATAAAAAATTCCCACCTGAATTTACATCTTTGCTTATGTCTAGTGCAATCACACGCAACAAAGAATGTCAGTGCAAGCACAATACTGAATGTGCATTGTAGTACTCCATTTAACATTTATACACCACCTTTGGAGTATTTCATCCACTTGAGAAAGTCCACTGGACAGCCTTTCATTTACCATAGAAAGCCTCCAAGCAAAGTTCAGTAACTGAAGGAAACACTTACTTTTAAATCTTCTACAGTAGCTTTTATTTTGGCATAACCCATGTGCTGCTTTCCCATCAAGTGGTCATCTACCCTGGACTGTGCATCTCCTACAATTAAAAAGGCTCCACAAACTTCACAGACTTCCATTTGCTTTTCTTGGGCTGCAAAGCTCTCAATGGTCTGCAAAAGAAAAGTATGTGTTAAAGCAAAAGAAAAGTTTTAGAACTTTATTGTTACTGTTGTCAAATTCTTGGCACTAGTGAAAACTGAAAATGGTATCTGCATGCTTTGTCTTCACAGCACTGCACCTACTAGGATGAACAGGGCAAAAATAGGCTACATAGACCCATTCCACATATGCCACAAGGAAAAAGTCAATTATAAAACACAGAAAACAAACTTTATTCCTCACTACAAAGGATTAATAGGTACATAGCCATATCTGCAGCTTCCCTGCAATCTCAAGGTTAAAGAAAATAAAATTGGTTTTCTCTTAGGATGACTTCTTTGCCATCAACTGAAATGTCTGGAGCTGCAGAACAACCACGGAATATGTCTCAAGGAATGAAAAGGTTTGAATATCCCATGAAGAAATATAAAAAGGAATGTTGGGCTTCTATTTAAAAGGATGGTTGTCAAATTAACTCACGGTTTCAACAGGCGTATGAGAAATACACTGAAATTTCAACATAAACCCAAGTGATTATTGCTGTGCAATGTTCATGAATCATACAGTATGGACAAACACACTACTGCCTGCTACACTTAACTTTTTAAAAATAAAACAGGAATCACAGTTTGAGCATATTATTAAACACTGAAATATAATGTTTAAACATAAGTTCTTTTTTATTGACAGGAATTTGCTACTTAACACATTACCTTTGGCTTCTGTAGCTTCCAAAGTCAGACAGATGCCTGTCTCTAAATACAGCCCTAAAACAAGGGCTTTCTGTAACAGTTAGATTGGTAAAATAGTATTGCGGAGGCACATGGCCAAGTTTAACTGAGACCTGAACTAGAGTAAGATGCAAACTTGCCTCCAGGACTGCTGTGTAAAACATTTCATAATTTGTGTGCAGGAAACCCACTCTCAAGGTACCATGCTAAATCAACATACTGGATTAACACATTTAAATGTCCTGTTACTGTCTTCATAAATGCTGCACAGAGCTTGAGTGCTTGCTTCAACAAATTTTGAAATAAGTCTGACAGAACTACAAACACATTACTTACTGAAGTTGTAGACCTCAGCAATTCTCTCTCTTCCTTTAACTGCTCAACCAGTTTCATCATTCCTTGTGCCTCTTCCACCTTTCCTTCTGAACCCAGTTCTTCAATCTAAAGGACAGTAAAAAAACCCCAAAACTGTCATTTTTAATCAAGTAACAAAAGCAAGACATCTCTTGTTTACAGGGGGTAAAAAACCTCACCTGTTGTAGAAGTACATCAATTTTGTCAGTTAACACCTGAATCTTCTCTTCATTTTTACCGGTAGGTCCCGCTCCCTGCCAAACGGTACAAGTGTGTCTTTTTAGGTTTTGTTTTGTTTTTTAACATTAACATAGCTTTAAAACACATGAATGCCTTCTCATATTCCAGAGACACTTCAGGAATAACCAACCTCCTCCTGCCTCTTCTCCCATGAGGACCTACTAATAATAGTCTAGTCTAACTTAAAACACTCCTCAACACATCTTACTCCCCTCTTGCTGAGAGAAGCAAGTTCTAGTCACACTAATGCCTCCTAAATCAACAAAAACGTTCAAGGCCCGGGCCCACAAAAGGTAAGACATCTGAAGTCAAAGTCCTAAATTTAAACTCTGAAACTGCCATGCAGCTATTACATATCTTTGCAGACACTCAAGTATGACTTAGAAGTTCTGTGGGTTCTGAAATTTAACTTCTGAGCATTAAATGCAAAAAGAATCTCACTTCATCCAAAAATGTACTTGTTAGTAGTATCCCCTCTGCCAGAAGAGACTTACATCTGCTTCTGCCACCACCTTTGCTCTACTCCACAGCCAATAAGCTCCTTTGACTGGATACTGTCCACAGCTCCTTCTGAAGCAACTGGACTTTGCACAGAACAATTAAGTGGGGCAGCAGAAAGGAGCCAGGCTACCCTAGCAGTCATGAAACTCTCAGAGCACAGGCAACAGCCACTGCTCCAAATCCATCGGGGACAAGAAAAATCAAGTGGAACAAACCCTTAAAATTTTTCTCCCAGTCAGTTTAAGCTTTCCTGTCTAGTATGCAGCTTGGAACTGAAATAAAGTTGCACAAAAGTATTTCTTTCCCAAACTTCCAGCTGCTTAAGTCTGGCAGCTGACATGGGTATTTAGCTCCACTAGCTGCTGAAAGACCCAGTACTTGCCTACTTCAGTAGCATCACTGTGATATAGCTTACTAGTGAAGGGGAGGAGGAATATGCAGCCGAAGGAGAGAAGGTAAGTAAACTGAGGCTAACAGGGTAAAGACAACGCTTGACAGGATTAATGTTCCAGGGTGGAGAACACATACTGATTCTGAGGAAACAGAGATGGGGACAATAGAGAGGGGCTCCTGCTGACTGTGGAGCCACTTGGCTTGTCCATTAGGGCTAGATGCAATCTGCTGGCTAACAGATGAAGAGACTTATCTAATGGGAATCTTCTGGAAAACAATATATTTTACCTGAACAGACAAGGCAAAGAGAACACAAAGACACTATCTAGAGGAAAAATTGCCTCAATGATTCCTCCACACTCACCCCAGAAGACTGTTGATTCTGTGACAGTGCCAAACGAGCATGGCCTCTTCGAATCCTGCGTTCTACCTCTGCAAGTAAGCTTTGTAAATAGCGTAAGAAGTCTCTTTCATAGCCCACTTTCATAAAACGAGAGCTCTTCTCATACCTGGTAAAATATTTTTTAAATGAAAGCTCATGTCAATCCACAATCTATGAAAAATAAATAAAAAACCTGCAATGTTATAAATTCTTACTCAAGATAAGAGAATATTATATATTTAAATAAATGTTTACATAAATCAAAAAGCGTTTAGTTTCTCATGGTTGGGTTGCTTTTAAAAAATTTCAAGCACACTAGAAACACTATATGCATTAACATACCAACATACTTACTGTTTACGTAGATTTTCATCATGAATTTTTTCACAAGGACCTAAAAAGACCAAACAAGAAGTTTAACCTTGCATTCTTGAATGCTGTATTCACCTTCTATCAGCATTTGTTTATGCACCATGATAGAACAGAGCTATAAACACTTCTCAAGAGACTTTTATGCCTGCCTTTCTGCTTTCTTTGCTTGGAGTTTGAAAGACACATTAAAGAAAAAGAATGACAATATGGTTTAGTAATTACAAAATCAAAGGATATTCTGACTGGCATATAAAGTCTTCATATAAAATAGAATTTCCAGATCAAGTTCTACACTGGTAAAACTACACAAACAAAATAATACCATAAACATCTAGGGTCTTATAAAAAAATAAAAAAAAAAATTACATATGTGACATATGAACAGTAATTTCACCAAGCACTTTCTAAACTCCAGAGAGCTTTTTTGTAATAAACTAACTACTTAAAATGCTGATCTTCAGAGTAAAATTAGGAGGTATATGGCCTGAGTTCACAAAGGTAGTCATGTTAAAATTCTCCACCTTCCCCAGTCTATCAAGCTCTTCAATGGACTTGGAAATTAAAGCTAAGACAAGAAGCCTGGTTTTCCTAGTTACCATCTCCAAACTATATGCTGTCCACATACCCTTGCTTGAAAGCTACTAGTAATTTAGAGATGGCCTTCAGTAATAACTATTACAGTAAATGAGTCTCTAAAGTAAAGAAGCTCAATAATCTATACTCACACAAAAATAAGTTAAAACCCTGCCCAAATAGAATAAACCAAACTAGAAGCAAACACTCAGGAGGAGAAAACCACCCCACACCAAATAATTTAGCTTACACAATAAGAAAAAAAAAAAAAGAGAAGTAGGATCTGGGATAAATATTGCTCTTAACATACTGTATCACTGGCAATCCTTTAAAAACAAAAAAGATTATTTTCCAAGTGTTTTGAGAGAGCATTAAACAATAAAAATGCAGTCTGCAAGCAAAAGTTCAATTGTAATTACATATAAGGGAATAAAAATTACAAGACTTACCTAAATCAGAACGGGTATTTGTAAATAATTCAGCTGGGCAAAAGCCACAAAGGTAGTATTTACAAACCTGACAGAGAAGAAAGAAACAGGCATAAATTTTTTCTCATGAATTGGCAAATTTAGGTAATCGCTTCTATTTTATAAAATGCAGCGTAAAACTCCCCTTTGTACACCGCAAAATTTCTGGAAGTTTTATATGTACACCTTCTATCATTGTGTTACCTGGTTGCAGTAAGTGCTACAAGGTGCATCTCAGCAACAAAACACCGAAAAACCTTACTTTCCATTGCAATAATAGTATTTCTTAATTTTATTACTAAATATTTAAGATTACAGGAAAGTCATCTATCCGTAAACACAATATAGTATTTGATATTTCCAAAGGAATTAAATCAGATTGGACTATTCAAAAAGTTGCTCTGAAATTCCTTAACAGTGAAAACCTACAAGGGGTGAGAATGTCTGCCATGGAAGCATGAAAGCAAGTTCCTCTTGGCTTGTCTGTAAACTTTGTGTTGAGCCTTCATTTCTGCAGCGCTGCTGGCTTGGAGAACAGGAGCCATCAGCATTCAAACACAAGGTCCTGCCTCAAGGATTCTGCCTTAAGACAACATACGATAACTATCCAAAAGCCTCCCCATTCCAAAGCTTTTAAAAATCCCTACTTTAAGAGTGATATGCAAAGAGACACTGTATACCTCTTTAGGCAGACAGAGAAGACATTCATTTTAACCTGGTTTCCTGCCAACTAAAAAAGGGTTTGTTTTGTTTCTACATAGCCTATTTTTACATTAGCAAGTCAGGTTCTTTTTGGTAACAGAAAAAATACCACCAGAAGTTAGAAAATAACCAACCTGTCAGTCCAGGCAGCAAATACTTAACATACAGTGGGAAAAAAACAGCTTTTGTTAAAAAGATTATTCACCCTCACCTTTGAGCATGGGCTTAGCTAGTCAAGTTGGTCAGTTCTTGAAGTTCATAACACAGAAATATCTGCTGTCTATCCATCAGAACAGCCAAAAAGATAAAATCAGAAATACTTTCACCCCTAGCTTCATAAGCAATCTTTAAAAATTAATTCTTCAATAGACCCTTCCCCTAGACATGAATGCCATTAACTGTCAATCCAAAACTAGCCTCGATGTTCTTCTAACATCTCTTTTATGCTACACCAATTTCTAATATGTGGCAAATCTAATAATGGCTACTGTGTATTACAACCTAGTTCTAATACTCTCACACACACCGTGGACAAAGATTTGCAACATACCATTTCCCAAGATACATTTTGAAGTATTTTAACAAACCGGGGTAAGGAGACCCAAGACGTACCCCATACCAACACCTCACTGAAATGGCTGTGACACCAGTTGATCAAATTAGATCAGTCTGATCTATTTTTCCATGCTAACTGACAGACTACAAATCAGACTATGGAAGTTAAAACTGTACTGACTGCTTTAAGGATTACATAGAAAAACAATCAGGCTTTCTACTAACAAGCCAGGGACACGAAAAGCAAACAAACAAATGTCTTTTATTATACAACTTGAATACTTTTCCCGTGATGCAGGTTAGGGCACTGTGGCACCTATCTGAAGCAATTTATCAAGAAAACACCACACAAAAATCACAATTTTTTTTCTTCTCAGGAAGCAAGGAGAAAGTTACTGGACAAAACCTGGTTTCAGAATTTGCTCTCTTCTCTGAAAGCTGCAATATTCCTTAATATGAAATTGTTTCAAGGGAGCAGTTTCTGGAATGAACTTCTGTACTAGTCAATAGAAATATCATTTCTCTCTGTGTTCTCCTTCTCTTCCATTTTCTCATCCTCACATCCAAGTATTAGGGTCAGTGAAAAGGCACTTCCCCCACAAAAATTTCAGGGATGGATTACACAATTTCCTAAGACACAGAGAGAACAATAATAATGGTCTGACCATAGTATGTGGTAAAAAGAGTTGTAGAATGTCTTCTATCAACTCAAAAATTATGCAAACTGCCTGTAACAGTTTTGAAACAAGTAGCAACAAAAGGAGCAAAGGAAAAGTTATTAGAGGCAAAAGTACGAGTAAAAAAAAAAAAAAAAAAAACCAAAAAAAACCCACCAACCAACATCAGAAATAATTAAAATTATTTTATGAAGCAGCACTGCTAAGGAGAAGCCTCCTCTTATGAGCTGATGGTTAGAGCCAAAAATTGTAGTAACCAATACTAAAATACGCAGCTTAAAAATGTCACATGGTGTATTAATTATTTATATACTAAAAAAAACCAACAACAAAAACCACACACACTGAAAAGCTGCAGCAATTTTCTCCTAACTAGCTCTGGATGTGATGGTACCTAATGAATTACTTGACATTCTCTCCTAAGAAGCTGCCTGCAGAGAAATACTCACATTAGAGTGGTTCAGACTAGTATGTCTGCAGCAATTTTCTCCTTCTCTCATACCTATTTCATTATGCTCTTCAACTGATTTTGCTTCAACAGAAAAACATCACTTGAGAGAATCTTGCAGCATCTTGAAAGGTATCATCCTGGGTTAGCTTCACCGTGTGGAACATCTGCCTTGACAGGCTGTAGATGCCAATCAGCTGCACTTACACTCTGCCTTAAGTAATCAATGATGAGTAAAAATAGAAAGGGCCAAGAAATGGCTGAAGCATCACAGAGCCATTAAAGGACTGAAACAGAGGTGATATGCTTCAAATGGCATTACTCATCCATGGCTTATCAGACTGCTGCACTTAGTACAAGTCAGAAGTAATAAGAGAAATACATTCCGTACTTGCAGAAACAGAGCAACAGGCAGTTTAGTATGGGTATTTACCTACGCAGGTAACAAACACTTACTTCTTTTTGCCAAATTATTCTGATGACTCCTCTGCCAAGAAGGTGTAACAGAGAGGAATGTTACTGTCAAACTACTGCAGCAGGACTAGCTATAGCTTGTGCCTCAAAGCCCTTCGGGTCTCACATTTCGTTAAGACACTAGAACAAATACAGATAGACACTTGGAACTTTCCACTTCTTCATCTTAAATTCACTAATGCTTGAAATGTCTTGGTGTGGGAAGTAGTATCCTTCACCTCAAAGCTGACTAAGCTGACAGCAAGAATGGCTCTTTCAAAGTCTGTGAACCAGTCCAAAGCTGTCCTATAGAAAGAAACTATTGACAGCTCTAGACCATTAATACTTCTACATTTACCTGTTCCTCTTCTGCAAGAAATTATTCACTGATGGAGAAGTATCAGTATAACTGGAATAAACAATTACGTAAGCAAATTCCTTTAGGCAGAAATTCCTAGTAAAAAGGCTGAGAATAAAATCCAGCAGGTTGGGGCTTACACACCAAAAACTAGAAAATTCCTTCATACAGATGAGTTATTTGGAACGATTAAAGTTCACATGCATCAGACATGAGCATTTATGAGCAATGCCCACCCACCCAAAACAAACCAAACGTAAGCCTTTCTCCCAAACCCCACTCTTAAAGGTAACCTTCCTTTACTAATACTCTTCCAAAACAAGTAACACTTAAGCTCCCGTTCCCCATCTCATCCCCTGGAGGATTAAGTTCTGAAATTCTATCTAGATGCAAACCAATTTAGGTCTTTGGCATTAAAAAAATACAAGTGTAACATATCGTAAATAGCTAACACCATCAAATCATATTTTAAATACAGAACCTACATTTTGAGACCCTGCTTTCCTATCAGATAACTGCTCACAGTCATTTGTCCATAACAGCTCTTCAACCCTCCCTGCTTCCTGAAAACACTGAATTTACCTTGAAGGAACCACCACAATCTCAAAGCCTTATACAAAGCATGAAGCACAGATAGTCAATGCTGCGCTTTCTTGTGCTACAGAACAGCCTCAAAATCCTTACGCAATGGCTGTTTCTGCATGAATTTGTTTTGTATAGGTGGCATATTAAAGCAAGAATGCATGAATCAATAAAGCTACTGCTCCAAAAATATACTTTGTCTATGAATATGACAGTAAGCAGAAAGACTAAAACATATGACACCAATAATTTCCTCTTGCATACAAACCAAAAAGCCTTTATGCCAAAACTAGAATTGATCATCTAAGGACATGCTGCAATACTGAAACATACAGCGACTGGGATTGCAATTTTTTAAGATTAAAGGCTTTAATCATGTCAACCTTGTAAAGTAAAAACGTAAGGTCTATAAAAGGCTTTACAATACCTGATCAACATGTTTCATTAGAACTGCAAATAAATGCCCAGCTATCACACACTCTGCTTCTGCACCTTCAAAACAACCTACTCCTATCTTGTATTTCACTGCATCTTCCAAATAGTTTTTGATATCCTAGATGTAATTAACAAATGATAAAGAAAATAGAGATGAGCTTGTTTTGATAACCTTCCATATTTCCATCAGAGAACTGATGAAATGTGACACAAAATCCTAAACTTTGGTATGAGTACAACATGCTTACACTGAAAAGGCAACATGTTGATATATGTCTAATTTTATCAGAAATGACATTAGCCTATGCATTTAATCTGAAAAGCAAAACAGCAGTCAAGCAGATGAATTAATGTTACTATATGAACCTCATCTGCATTTCCTGTCTTTTAAAACAATGCCAGCATTGCAAATTTAATCTTTTGGTGATGCAGGAAGTCAAACTGAAACACGTGTTTTAACAGTGGTAAATTTTTTTTTAATGAACTCATCAGTTGACTATAGGAATCTATGAAACCATTCCTTTCAGAGAGGCTGCATTTCATTATGGTCCTATAAACTTCATAAATAAAAGCAGGAGCAGAGCAAAGTGCAGCAGTTTCTGCAAGACTGAAGGCTCAGCTCTAACTAAGCCCATAAATTTCCCGCTGGCCTTAGACACAGGACAGCTCTCCACCTTCTAAATTGTCAAAGGAGGACTGGGAAGAAGAGACAAAGCCCCATTTCTGAAACAACAAAACCGAACAGCTTAGAAACAGATTCCTACGGTTATAGTCAAGCTCTTCAGTCTAAAATTGAAAAATTGGATCATTAGAAGGTGAAGACAGTAATCTGAACTTGATTAAAGAGAATGAGGCAAAACAAAAAAAAATCCCATTAAAAAAATCTTGCTCACCTTAAGAAATAAACCAAAACAATCCCCTCATCTATTCTACCTGGACCAACATGGCTCAAGCCATTTACTTCGTATTTCCAAAGCTGTACAACTCCTTCTGAGATTTCAGAATCAAAAGAAAATATGGAACTAACACCTAATTGAATAATGATATTTGATTAATAAGAGAAGTCTACAAAGACATCAAGAAGGTCACGAAAACTTTCTGAACTCACAATGTCCTCCTGACATACACAGCTTACCTATACAGTGTTTTTTGAGCAGGGAAAAAAAAAAACAAACAAACCCAAGAACCAAAAACCCAAAGTATTCCTTGTACTTGCAAAATCTAAGGCAACACAGATATTTGTCCTTGCCTCATGTATTCTGAAACAAATTAAAACCTGTATTAGCCATCTTTAAAGTGACATAAGTGTTGTCTGAAAACATGAAATTTCCACCTCTGTGATTAAGATGTAATTTTGAACTGCCAAAACCAAGTATTTCTCCCTCCTCACAATTTAGCAACATCCCAAGAAAATGCTAAGGGAAGGAGGAGCTAAAGGCTTTTTGCAGCTTAAACCACAGAAATTCCTATCATACAGGTAATAAATAAACTATTGTAACTGTGACACTTTAACATGTACCGTAACTCAAAAAATATATCACGAATGAGGAAAAAAAAAAGTATTTCAGCAGAGTATTCATCTCTCCCAAAGAGGCAGCTATAGGAATTTTGTAACTACCACTGATTTTTTGTGAAATAACTTTACAATATGACTACGATGGATGTCACTAAAAGTCACCATTCATTAAAGCTCAACCATACCTGGGGAGAAACTCCACTCCAAAATAATAATAGCAACAATAATAGTAATTATTTTAAAAGTCTTGTTCCAGCTATTTATTGCAGAAAAATAATGAATCGCCACATTAACAAAAAAATACATAAGTACTACTAAACAATAGTACTGTTTAGGCTAGCCCCCCCCCAGGAGCCGCAGAACTACGGAAGGAACCAAGCTTTTCCTAGCAAAATTCTCAGTATCAAAAGTCTTATGGTTCTTGCTTGTGCTACAACCTCCAGACAGCTAAATCTGTATGCCTGTACCCTTCTGTTTCTTTCCCCAATACCACACTCAGGAAGAGATCCAGAGACATTTGCCTTCCAAACTACTAACATCTGTCTCGTCTCCCTTCGTGCAACCCAGCAGGCTTCTACTTAGAAGAGCAGAATTTCACTATTCCCTCCCCCCATTATTTTTCTTTTTCCCCACGGGAGATCTGTCACCAAGAGGCCTCTCCGAAAGCCCTTACTCCCGTTTATCAACACTCCGTGGAGAACACGCCACGGCAAACAACCTCTCCCCCTTGCGCCAAACCCAAACACAAGCCCCCCCCTCCTCCCAGCAGTCCAAACAACAGCGCAAGCCCTATCACACAGCCTTGCTATGGCGGGATCCTCCTCCCTCCCGGCCGCTCAGTTCCTCCTCCTCATCTTAAGGTTCAGCGAGGTTCCCGCGCAACGGCCCGGGCCTAGCCCGCCCCGTGGCCGCCATGCAGGAGCGCCGCAGCCTCGGGCTCCGCGCGAAGGGCCCGACCCGCACCCCCGCCACAGCCCGGGGACTGCCCCCACCCCACGCTCGGCACCTCATCCCTTCCCCTGCCCCCGTTGCTGTCCCCGGGCCGAGAGAAGCCGTAGGCCCGCACCCGCAGTCCCTGTCGCTACGACAAAACCTGCGAGGGGGATGGGAAGGAGGGAGGGAGGGGAGAGGCGGCTCCGCTTCACTCACGCTCTCATGGTCCCATCGCACGTTGCTGCGCTTCTCATCCGGGGCCAGGTTTCTGTCCCGGCCCATAAGCTCATCTAGGAGCTGTGCGGCCGATATCATCGTGTCCTCCTGGCCGAATCCCCCCTCGCCAAGCACCGGCTCCGCCGCCGCCGCCTCTCCTCCCCAACCGACCGCGCCGCCGCTGAGAGTGACAGAGACAAAATGGCGGCGCGGCTCCTCGCCCTGCCCACAATGCACCGCGCGCCTCCTAACCGCCTCTGGGGCCTGGCGGCGCGGGCCGGGCCCACCGGCGGCCTCGCCCGGGGGCGGCCGCCGCGCTCCTCACTCCACCGGGCCTGCCGCAGCCGCCTCCCCGCGGCGCCGGGACCCCTCCCGGTTCGAGATGGTGGCGGGGAAAACGCGGATGAGGCTAGTCCCCTTCCCGCGGCCCGGCCTGGAGATGTCGTCGTCTTCGTGGCCGCTGAGGGGCCCGGCGGACGGCCCGGCCCCACCACCGGGAAATAACGGCACAGTGAAATAGCGCAGCGGTGCGCGGCTGGGTGTGAGGGGCGCCCGGTGCGGCGCTGGCCCTCCTGCCCCGGGGAGGGTCACGGCGCTGGGACGCGGCCCAGGCGCCCGGGGCAGTGGCAGGAGCCTTTGCAATGCTGGTCGTGGCTGGAGGCGGCGGGCGCAGGCCTGGGCGCCAGACGGAGGGGTGTTACTGTCCCCTCTGCGCCCTGGAAGGGTCAAAGGCACAGAAACTGCCCCTAATGCGCAGTTACAGACCCCCCGAGTGCCTCCCTGCAGGGGTATTCCCTTAGGAATTCTGCTGACAAGTCAAAAGGAAAAAACTCCCTCAGATCTAACCCAAATCTTACTGTCTTTGAGTGAGTTTCAGCTCATTTGGTTGGGGTTTTTTCTCTTCTAGATGTGACTTTGTACCTCAGCTTTTTTCAATTTCACATACCAATTTTCAACTCCCAATTTCTCAAAATCATTTTGAGCATCCTAAGTGCATGAAATTAAATTTTTAAATTTTTTTTAAGAGCTTTAAGTCTGTATTTGTGCTGATCCAGTGAAACCCACAGGACTCACAGCAGCCTTGCTCAGAGTCCCCGAGGGCTCCACGCAAACAGCCACCCGCAGTCTCCTCAGAAATCCGTCCGTAACGCCTCCGTTACGCAGGGCTGTAAGGCACCACAAAGTTCTTTCAAGCTTTGCAAGTTTGTAATGGTTTAACAACCCACTGGAACTGTTGGAGCAGTTTAACTGAAATCAATGCAACACAACTTGTATGAATTTCCAGTCTTATTACCCGCAGTCTGGGTTTTGGGGGTAGGATAGGACAGAATCACAGAATCATCTAGGTTGGAAGGGACCTTGAAGATCATCTAGTCCAACCGTTAACCTAGCACTGACAGATCCCAACTCCACCAGATCCCTCAGCGCTGGGTCAACCCGACTCTTGAACACCTCCAGGGATGGGGACTCCACCACCTCCCTGGGCAGCCCATTCCAATGCCCAACAACCCCTTCTATAAAGAAATGCTTCCTAATATCCAGTCTAAACCTTCCCTGGCGCAACTTGAGGCCATTCCCTCTTGTCCTATCACTTATTACTTCGTTAAAGAGACTCATCCAAAGCTCTCTGCACCCTCCTTTCAGGGAGTTGTAGAGGGCCATGAGGTCTCCCCTCAGCCTCCTCTTCTCCAGACTGAACCCCCCCAGTTCCCTCAGCCGCTCCCCATCAGACCTGTGCTCCAGACCCTGCACCAGCTCCGTTGCCCTTCTCTGGACACGCTCGAGTCATTCAATGGCCTTTTTGGAGTGAGGGGCCCAAAACTGAACCCAGACGTCGAGGTGCGGCCTCACCAGTGCCGAGCACAGGGGTAAGATCCCTTCCCTGTCCCTGCTGGCCACGCTATTGCTGATACAAGCCAGGATGCCATTGGCCTTCTTGGCCACCTGGGCACACTGCTGGCTCCCTGTTCAGCCGGCTGTCAATCAACACCCCCAGGTCCCTCTCTGACTGGCAGAGATGCGGGTGTTTGCTTTAGAAAACAGAACTGGGCCGTGGTTCAGCTCTTTGTATTGCTCCAACTACACCAAGGAAGGAAACAGGTACACTGGAGCCGAAGTACCGTGGATTTCCCCAGCATGGTTGCACAGAGCAGACTGGACTAGAGATGGCTTGCTGTCTGGCTGGAGTTTGAAATTACTATTTTGGCTTTTTATAGTTGTGAAATTTTTACCAGCTGTTCTCTCCCCCGTAACTCGCTTTAGGACAAGTCCACAGCAACCAAAAACAGCTTTTCAAAACAAATGATGCAAATTACAGGCATTACCTGTAATCTTTCCAGTTGATTTGCAAGCAGATGTTGATTTTTTTTTTTTCTTTAGGGCTTAACCGATTTTGCTGAGAGTGCACAAAGATGACAAGAATTTCCTAAGACAGAGCAGCTGCATGAATCTAGAGCCCGCAAGAACAAACGGGAGGGCGGCAGAGCCGCGCACTCGCGGTTAGAGGGTGTCGAGCGCTGCCCCGGGGCCGCCGCGTACCCGCGCGGGGCCGGGCAGCGCCGCCGCGACCGGCAGCCGGAACCCGATGCCCGGGCCGGGGTTGTCACCGGCAATAGGGTCCCCCGGCGGAGCGCGGCCCGGGCCCTGCGGGGGTGACACCGGGCGCGGCCCGCGGCCTGGCCGCCGCTCCCTGCCCGGCGCCGGCCGGTGCGCGGGCGATGAGAGCTCGGCCCGGCCCGGGGGCGGGGGGGCGCTGCGGCGAGATGGCGGCTCCGGCCGCGGAGCGGGAGCGGCAGGAGCGGCTGCGGGAGGCGGCGGCGCTGGGGGACGCGGAGGAGGTGCGGAGGCTGGTGGAGCTGGGGGTCAGCCTCAACTCCCAGAACGAAGTCAACGGCTGGTAAGGCCCCTCCCGCGCCGGCGGGCGCTGCTGCGCCGGTTCTCCCGCGCTAGCGCTGCCGGGGGTCACTCTTCCACGCGAAATACGAATCCGTTTGAATTTAGACTGGAATTAAAAGGTCGATCCGCTGCCAAGTACTCCTCGGTGTAGATACCTCTCTACAAAGAGATAAAAATGGTGGTGCAGCTGATAACCGCCGTCACAAACACGCGGCCCCTTCCCAGCCCCTGCTTGGATCCTGCGCTGGTTGCTGCTTCCCCAGGTCACTGCGGGGGTACTTTGTATTGATTTTGTTTTGTTTGTTTCTAGAAGGACATGTTGGCAGCCTGAGACAGCACAGGTAGTCAAAAGGCAAACCTCGGCTTGCCAATAAGTGTTCATGGCTAACCAGAAATATTTTTTATTAACTCCTAAATCAGGTTTGAAAATGACTTTCCCTTTCAAACAGGGAACTTGCAGCCTGTTTCAGTGATACATACAAACGCTCTGGTTTTGACATCTCATTCAGCTACCACCCGATGATGCTAAAACTGAGACTTTTCAGTAATAGACACTTGTACAAGTGGGACTCCATACATGAACACACACAAAATGTTCTCTGAAGCAGGAATTACAAGGAATGCTCAAGCATTTTTGGAGACTTGTTTTCTCTAAGTTCAGTTCAGCCCGTGTTTACTGTGCTGTATTGTGCTTGAAGTTGTAATTAAAAAGAATAAAATCAGGAAAAGAGCTAGTCTTTTAAAGAAGCAGGCTCGATCAGCAATTTTGAGAAGTGTGGGACACTTGCAACTTGAGGTTCAAGGTGTGGTGATTAAAATTAGAACTTGTAAAACTTTAAGAGAACTGATTCATAAGATGTTGAATTATCTTAGTTTGTAAGATAAGCAGCTGCTTGTCATCAAAATGAGTTCATATCTAAAACTGGAATTGATGAAAGAAATATAAAATATAATTATTTTAAAAAATAATGATCTGGTCATATTTAACTATGGCAATAAATGGATCTTCACTGTATTTAAGTTTGCTTGTAGAATTTAAATTTCTCCAATGACCTTCTCAGTATCTCTGATGCTAGGAGGTGCTGAGTACTTATGTTTTGATGCGTGTTGGGTCCATGGGTAGCTGGTACCATTCTGCATGAGACCACGTGAAGTGGTCAGGACGGATCCCAAAGTGAGGCCAGTGCTATTGAGGCTCTGTACCTTCTGTACAAACTAAACCTGCAGATTTTGCGCTCGGAGCAAACACGACCACGCTGTCTGCGCTTTTTCCCACCACTTTGGTCCAAACTAGTTTGTGACTTTGCAATGCAAATTCTGAACTCATGCAGGCTATTCACACTCGTGAAAAGTCCAGAAAACGCTACACAGAAAAACTAAACCAACCTGGTCTGAGTTTCGTGGAGCTTGTCTCAGATTCTGTGGGATCTTTGGTGTTAAAAATTCAGGAACACTTTCTGCTGGCAAGATTCTTTTATCCCGTTTAAAAATGGCACTTTCTAGCTGAAATGCACAGCCCAACCGTGGAGAGAGAATACAGGATTGTACAACATTGCTAGCAGTATCACCTCTGAAACACAGATTTTGTAGCACCCTTCCTGGGATAGTCTATGAAGAAAAATAATACGTGTACATACACTTACATTCACGTCTCTCCAATTAGATTCTAATTCTACATAACCTCTCACTGCAGTGACTAGTCGCATTACCTTTAATTCAGAGATACTTTCTGCCATCAAGATGCATTAATTTTAGTAAGAAGGAATTGTAGAATCGAGCCTTTTGTTTCTGGTAAGATGGGTTTCATTAAGTCAGAATATATACAATGAATGAGGTTTTGCAAGTTACCTTGTCTTCTCGGTTTTTCCTGATTTGTATCCCTTCAAAGATCAGATTCTCTCTTTTCTCCTTTACATACTTCTACAGAAGAAAACTTAAAAGAGCAGAATTGTATATATAAAGTTGGGAGTTAATGCTCAAGATACAACTTTGAAGCCTAATGACTGTATCTTCTTAAAAAACCCCCAAGAAAATCCAAATGGAAAAGCTTTTTGGAGCTGGACTTTCAACTGAAACTTTTTTCCCTTATAAGTTTATTATTTATCTCTATTTTATTTAATTCTTAAAAAATAAATAACTAAACTTGGAGAAGGGTTAAGGGAACACACTTCTGAAGCGTTTCCTTCAGCTGGAGCTAGAGAATTAAAATATAAAGGTTAGAGAAAGATCAAACACCACTAGAACCTGGGATAGGGAAGAATGGCAAGACTGTGTAGTGAGTTATAATTTGTGTCTAGGCCCCTAACACTAAGCACTAAATAAGCTTTTAGGATATTTCTTTACTATGTCTTTCTAGGTCAGCAACTGCACATAATAATTTAAAAAAAATAGAAAAGCAATTAGTTCTGTGCATCTGTTACAGATTGCAGAAAACTATCTGCAGATGAAAGCCTGGGAATTGCTGGTGGAGCGAGTAGCAACTGGGCACAAAACTGTGCTTAGAAACTATGCTTATTTTAAACATTTTTACTTTCCAAAAAGTGCAAGTCATTGTGCTCACAGCATTAATTAAAGAGTAAAAATAACATCCTAGGGATGTGTCCCTATTAGCTCACATATACGCACACACAAGTGTTTTAAGTAAAACTTATTCTTTCAAAGATTACAATAGCATACGCAAGCTTTCTTTTTTATATTTATTTTTCCAGAAAAGTTAGTAGCCTAATAAATGACGAATTGAAAAGATCTTGAACTCTAAAAATACTACTACAGTAACTTGGTATCAAGAGCATTAGAGCAAGGGAAAACTACATCAGCAGGTGTCACTGCAGGCTCCAAACCCAGTGTAAATTTCCAAGGGAGATTGCAATTAAAATCTTTTTCATGTAGACATGCATTAAGTCTTGTTCTTGTCATAGGCAGCAAGAATGAGTGGAAATTAATCTGCTGTAATTTAGGATTTCAAACAGTGTTAACATTTTCCATGTGCAGGACTTGTTTGCACTGGGCATGTAAACGGAACCACGCTGCAGTGGTGGCTTACCTGCTGCACGCCGGCGCTGACAAGGAGATCCTCACGAAGAAAGGAGAAAGGCCGGCCCAGTTAACGTCCAAGAGAGAGATAAGGAAGATGTTGGGAGGTAAACCTATTGGCTATGTGGTATGATCCTCACAGACTCTAGTAAAAGGCTGTTTAACGCATGTATGTTCCAATCTTGCATGTGAAGATACCGTGTTTGGGTTTTAGTAATAACTGTGACTTGATTCCTAGAGTGTTTACATGGTAAGAAGTCAAAGTTTAAGAAAAGAGGATTACCAACAAATTCCATATCCAGCTAGCGAAATTTTTTTCTAAATTAGAAGAACAGTATTTTGAAAAACACCATGATTAAACCAGTGACAAATAGACGCAGCTTCCTATTTTCAAAAGGACAACAGGAGAAAAATCTCTCAAATTTGTGTGAAGCCCTTATATGAGCAACACCTAATTTTCCTGATGCTCTATGGAGCTTAGACACTCTCTTGAATAAATGGAAAATTAGCAGCCCAAAGAAACAGCTCATTAGAGGACATTGGTAGAGCACTTTTATCATATTTTGTAACTGTTGGAGCAGAGTAGGCATTGCTGCTAGAGGTGATAAGTAATTTGAAATGTGGTCGATTAACAACCTCTTTTCTCCCCTTTGTATTCCCTTGTCTGGTTTTGTTTTCATTATTGTCTCCCAGCTGTTGAATTGGTAATGTTTCAGCTCTCCCAGTACTGCGTGTTCTTTTCCCTTTATCCCCTGCCTTAATATCGAACAACATATTACCCTTTGTTTTTCATTGCCTTATACATTATGAAGACGGTAGCATTATACCACCAGAGACCATGTGCTGGCTATGGATTAAAACAAACCAAACCAAAGTATTGCAGTGTTTAGAAGCAAATAGCACCTCCAGAATTACTAGAATCAGACTCTGCTTTTGTGTTTACTGTATTGCAACACCTGAGCATGGTTCTGTTTACTGTAGAAAAAAAAGGCACAGTGCTTCCTGATTCATCTTTTAACCTGTGATGCTTTTAACACTCTGCTCCCTCCCCATTAAAAAAAAAAAACAAACAACTAAAACAACCAAAGAAACACCACAGCGCAATAGCAATACTTTTTTTTCCCCTCAAATCAGTCTTGGATAATGTTGTTTTGTTTGTTTTACAGTGGAAGATGACGAACTCGCAGACTTAAAGAAAGATTCGGATCTGCCAATCATCCCTAATTATCTGGCTAACCCACCTTTCCCTTACGTTTATAACACTATGAGTAACAGTATTCCAGATCCCTCTGTGAATGGGAGTATCTCACACTTGGAATCGCAAGATACCGACTCTTCTTCCTTACCTGATGTGGAGACTTACGGACGTGTGCCGTTAGCGCATGGGAACGCTGCTCCCGAGGCGGCTGGTAACGGGGGCGTGCCATCACTGCCCAGAGCGGCTGCTGCACCACCACCCTCCAAACCCGTCCTTCAGAGGGGTCCAGTTTACCAGGGCTCTGTGTCTTGGAGCAGAAGTCCCCCTTCACCGGTTGTATCCCATCAGTCCGTACCTCAGCAGGAGAACGGCTCCTGTATGGGGCCTGTGCCAGCATTTCAGCCAGTTTTCTTCACAGGAGCTTTTCCACTTAATATGCAAGGTAACAGTAAAAGTCTCTTCTCGCTTTGTCTTAGAACTTCTGTCATCTTGGACGGTGAAAATAGACTAATTAGGATGACATGTATTCACAGCACTTCTAGAGATTTTCAGGTTCCCATGCTTAGGCATTCAGGAAACATTTGAAGGGAATTAAAGAGGCAGCTATCCTGCTTCTGCTGGAACTGTTATTGATGAAAACATTTGCTGTTTGTCTCAAATGCTACAAAAGCGTACAGACACCAGGGTAATCTAATTCTCTAAATAGCATACTCAAATAAAGAATGTGAGTAGGCAGCCAGTGGGCTCAAGAGAGAACCTCACTTGGCTCAATCTGCAGACCTGAGTCTTGAGGTGAACTGTTACACGATCTGCAGGTAAATTTTGCCTGCTCAAAGAGGAAAATCTGGAATTTCAGTTTCAGTTCAGAATTTCATCCTTGAAATAAAAGGTTCTGATGCCATGAATTAGCAATGAGAAGTTAACCAATGACCAAAAGAATCAAAAAACAATAAAAGCAATCTTGGATTGCTCAGGAAATTGATAACCAGTATAATCTGCTTTTAATTTAGCTTAAATCCAGTAAAATGGGTATTCACGCAAAGGTTCATACATGCACCACACACACTCGTTTAGATTTGTAATAATTTTTTCATATAGGTTGATAAAAGTCAATCTAATGAAAATTGTGGTCATACAAATCCAGTTGTTTGCTTTCTGAGGATTCTTGTATTGTTACAAATGATACAAAGAAGGTTAAAAGAACATAGAAATATCTGGAAGTTAGTATAGAGATATCTTTTCCAATTCCTTTATACATCTGCCTATTAATGTACCTTTTTATTTCCAATAGAACTGGTGCTTAAAGTTAGAATACAAAACCCTAATCTTAGAGAAAATGACTTCATTGAAATTGAACTGGACAGACAAGAACTGACCTATAAGGAACTGCTCCGAGTGAGTTGCCGTGAGCTGGGTGTTAATCCTGAGCACGTACAGAAGATCAGAAAATTACCAAATACAATGTTAAGAAAGGTAAGAACTGTCAATTCTGAAGTGCAGTAACTTAATAAAAAGATTTTCAGGTTACCATTAAAAAGGAATAATTTATTGGTCACCTGCCCAGGCCCATGTTGCAAAAAACCCCCCAGAAAACCCCAACACCAAAACAGAAAACCTCCCTTCAACTTCCAGCACTCACCAGTTGTTTGGGTTCTTTTAGTAAAAAGGTTCTCAAGTTTCTTGATCATTTCCATTCATAAACATTTGGTGTTGAGCCCAATTAATACCTGATTACTACCTTCTTAAGTTCAGTGCAATACCACACCACTGTGACCTGCCATCAGCATTTAAAAGGCCTGCAGTACTCACCAGAGCTCAGGAAGGACTGTATGCAGTCCTTTCAAAAAACAGAAAGCTGTTTCAGAATTATTGTGAGCGCAGGCCTCTGAATGTAACTATCTTTTCCCTTCAGTGACATTTACCTGTGCAGCAAACAGAAAACGGACCTGCTGACCTGTTTCACTGATTCACCGTTGACCTTTCTTTCACTCTCAAATCCCTCTCAAGCATTGTTGGCGTCAGTCGTGGAGCTAATCTGATTACTCCTAGATTAATAGACTTCACTGTACTGCATCTTCACTGACTATAAGATGACTTATTCTTTGTTAGTCAAGAAGTGAATTAAAAAAAAAAGACATAAGCAATTCTGTCACTTGCCAATTTAGATTGTTGTTGAAAGGACTGGTTTTATTTCCAGCTCTAATTACTTCAGACTCTCTGGGTAGGACTGCAGGGCACTCACTGTTCCTTGAGGTGATACAAAACTAATTCTATTTAATGCTGTTTAGCAGCAGAGTACTGCTGCAGAGGGGATCAGAGCTGGAGCCTCTATCCCTGGGGGTGTCTTCCACTGCTCTCTAAAGACCTTGCCAAAGCCAGCCCTACAATGGTGCCGGGGCCGCTCCAGAGGAAGCTGTGTGCAGGACCTTCTTGGGTAGATGCAAGAATCAATTCATGACCTTCTAAAATTACCCAGGGGGGAAAAAAGAGGAGTTGGGGGTGGCATGTGGTAGATCTTTACAAGTGTAATTCCACTATCACTGGCACTCACCATCAGTGTTACATTCGTTCTAAAAATAGACTTAAGTGAGTTGCTGAATAAGATCCCAGAATAAATATGATGCAACAGGATGTCTGTTTCCAGTTTACAGTAAAGAATTGTCATATTTATGGATATTTATAACATACCTTGTGTTAGTATAAGCCTATTATTTTAACTTACCTCTGCAAAATTGAACAGTTAGTTTATCATCTAATAATTTATTGTATTTATTTAAAGGACAAAGATGTTGCAAGGCTACAGGACTTCCAAGAACTGGAGCTTGTTCTAACAGTAAGCGACAAAAACTTACTTTTCAGAGTCTCAACACTTTCTGAACGGAGTGGTTATAACAAGAAGGCATCAGAACTTACATACTAATTGTTTAAAGAATAAAACAAAATATTTGTATCTCTAATTTTAAAATTACATTTGAAAGACAGTATCTATAAGGGCTAATGATGTGGAAAAATAATCTATTTTGTTAACCTTGAAATAAGCTAAAGTTGTTATGCACAGTTACGGTCTCTAGTTAATCTAAGGGTGATGAGTCTGCTCTCAAAGTAGCTTAATGCAAAGGAAGTATTGGTAGAACTATCTGTTAATGCAACACTTTTCCTTACAAAAAGATAATCTTGAAATACTGCAGAGTTCGCAGCTCTCAGGGAAAGGCTTACCTTAAACTGTTCTAGTAATTTGTTTGCTATAAAATAGCAGAGGTACTCAAGCTAAAGAACCTGCCATGAAACCCATTTAATCTTTGTACTGAGTCCATTACCATTAACATTCACTTTTTAGACCGTGTATTTTAAGTCATATCTTATTTAGAAGGAAAAAAACAGAAAGGTTTAAATCTGTGGAAGAAGCACAAAACTATGTCTAGTTTAAATACTATCAAGTGACTTATTACCTGTGATTTCTTAATCCCTGTTTACACTTTTCCCTATTTCTCAGGTTGAAAATAAAAAGTGATAGTACTTATCCAAATCATAAATACGCTCTCAACCAAAATCCCTTTTATTTGTTGTCTGTCAATACCTAATATTGACATGTGCAATTTAAAGTACTATTTTTGTTACTTTATTGACAACACATCTCTCCAACGCTGCTTTAATCTCCCCTTTTAAAAGCACAAAAATTGTGATTTTATTTTCCTTTTACCTCTACATTCCTGAGAAAGATCACATCTTGAACCTTTAAAAGTTGCCTGTGTAAAAAGAAACTAGTGAAATGCCCAGGATTTTCTGGGCTGATACAAAATCCTGATGTTCCTATGCAATATATTTCCTTTTTTTCCCCAATGACTTGTGTTTACCCATATTCTTAACTGAAAAAACCACCCCAAACTTTTATTTCCACTTAAAATTCAGAATTAGACTTCTTTGCTATGAAATTCTGGAATAAATAAATTGAAAAGTATTTAAGAGCTGGGTTTTATCTAATTTTTTTTGATTTTAGTATTTACTCAGTCATTTGCATTTGAGGAAGAGTTCTGTTCAGGTAGCCTAACTGTAAAGGTGTGTACTATGAATTAGATGAATGAACTGAAGTACAAGATGTAACAGGCAAACAGAATGTACCAAACCGGACTGAATTTCCCTCTGTTTCTTCATCTTCCCCCTTCCTTCCCCCCAGTTTCTCTGGAAACTACAGCAACCAAAGGATTTTATGGTCTTAAGTAAGAATTTGCAGCCCGAGTTAGCTGTACACTCTATGTGGCCCTGTGAATGGGAGTTGTAGGCGTAGCATGCTGAGCAGGGAGCCACCCCAACTAGCTGGAGGAAATGCTGAGGCTAGAACTGCACCTGAAATCCGTACTGCTCCCGTGACCCTCTGACTGGAGCTGGGTATCCACCACAGCCCTGTCTCCTTTCTCCGAGGCTGTGGCAGGGAAAGACAGAAGTTGGTTCTTCCCCTGCAGTCAGAGGGGTCACCTGTACTACAGCTCATGCAACAGGACGTGGTGCCCAGCTTCACCCCTGCTCTCTCTTTCCCATCCAGTGACTAGCACTCTGCAAAGGGAGCAGCTTCCGCAGCAGTGACTGAGCACACAAGAGGGAGCCCTCTCCCAATCTGCCTTGTAGTCGGATGTCCAGTGTTCACCTGGAAGCACAGATCCATGCAAACACCAAATTTCCTGTGTGCCAATTAACTAGACTGAAGCTCAGTCTCCTAAGGCTAATAGTAGAACATTTTGTCACAATAAAATATCCTCTTCTGAAAAGTGTTCGAGGTCAAGTGTGGTCTGAGTCATTGGCAGTACCTGTTTTTATACCACATTGCTGGTGTATTAACCTCTGCATAATGGAATAGAATTGTTGTTCCTCGTATCACACTTCATTGCATTCTCCCTGGCACGCAGAACAGACAGGGTTTAGGCATCGGCTGTCCAAACGCCAGCTAAATCCATGAAGGTACCAGGATTCACCACTCAAACCTACGAGAGAAAAGCTCAGCTGTTGGCTGGGTGACTCTGTTGTTACACTGATATCTTGCACAGATGCTGATCGCTATCTATGCATTCCGAGGATTATTTTTATACCTTATGCAGTTTATACACAGAAGATACTATTAACACTCCTAACAATCTGATCAGTGTTTAATCGTTACCTTACTGTGTATGATAATTCATTACTTTGTGCTCTGCTGTATGAAATGTTAATGTCAAATGCTTGGCTGCAGATTCTTCTTTCTATTTAAGAAGTATTATTTGTAATAATTAATAAATGATTATTTTTGTCTTCTCAAAGCTTTTGTGAACTTTACTCGTGGAAAAACATAGGAATTTTTTGTTGCCAGGTAGGTTTCTAGAGTGCTCGGTGGAGGAAGTGAACAACTAAAGCAGAACATGTTCTGTCGGATTCTAGCAGCAAATACTGTTTAAACACAGTACTCCCTTTATTTGAGGAGGCTTGGTTATCAATAATAAGGTAGATACTTATTTCTGCAAAAGAAATCACATATTATTTCAGGTGAATAAGTGCTGAACGAGATAAATTATATACACATCTGTTCAGCATCCATGTTAAGCTTAAGTGGAGACTTACTCATAGTGACTTCATACATAAGAGAGAGCAAAATGATAATAACTTCTGTGCCAATCGTGTCCCTGCAGGCTTACGTGGAGTCCACTAAATTGGTAGAAATTGTGTAGTGAATGATTTATATTAAGCCATCTATAGGTTTAGTTTTATATACACTTTACTCATAATTCTCCTGCTGAAGAGGAATTTTATAATACTAAAGTGGCCCAGGGCAGGGCTACCAAAGGTCCTGGGCTGGCTCGCAGCCCTGAAGCCGTAGCATTCAGCTCCCTTGTCCCGGGGGAAGTACTAAAAGGAATAGGTTGGAACCACTCAGAGATTACACATTATCTATTTTTCAGCTGAGTCACTGCTTAACTGGGCCTGTCTTTCCACTTCAAAACCAATGAATCCTTATGCAGAAAACACACAAAACAGGTGTATTTTGTACCATTAATATAATTTACTAATTACAAACCTTAATACAGTACATATTGTCCTGTGATACATCCATTTTCTTGGCAGAATGTTTGGCATTCTTTGGGAAAAAAGCATATAATAAAATACTTTATGTATAAAGAAAATATTTAAAAATATAAAATTCACTTTCTGGTCCTTATAATTGTAAAATACTTTGTTCACATATCACAAGTTTAATCTACTACAAAAACTGGTTTGTAAATTACAGTACATTCACAAGTCACTTTTGTGGCAAGTCAGTAATATCTAAAAAAACCTAAACCAAAAACCCAGGGGATCTTCTTTTCATGCTAGTCCAGCATCTTTGGCCATACTGTAGAAAATACCCTTCGATGCTATAAGGCTTGCAGGTGTATCGAATTCAGCTATGGTTCCATTGTCTAGAACAAGAACCCTGTGCAAAACAAAAGGTGGGTGGAGGGAAAGATATGTCAGAGAATTCCTTGCAAGAAGTGTGATAGCCCTTTTTATCATCAAGCAAACTGCTCTAATCTTTGCCTTGCCTTTGTTTTGCTCAATTATTTTCACTCATTGAAACACAGCAGATGATAAACATTCTCCCTGAGCTGCTGCTTGATTAAAAAAGGTGCAGGACAGTCACTATCTCCCAGGGGTAATAAGGGGGGTGGGAGTGTCATACTGGTGGTTCTGGAATTGAAAATACAGTACCAGAAAGCCAAGGAGATAAAAGCTCATGAAATATAGTAATATATTTTAAAGTAATTAATATGACATCATGTTAGTGAAAAAGTTACAGCAGCTGCTCATTTCAAAAGGATCCATAAGCTTGCAGCTGGGTAGGATCTCTTGTGTGGCTCTGGTTAGCAAATACAGAACCTGTTTCTTATGCCAACAGAGGCAAAGTCAGGTCTGGATACTCTAGGATTATACAGCTTAAACATCATTGCTTACATACTACCTGACAAGAGCATCAGTGTGACTAGAGACAAACCAGATCCTTTTAAGTGCTGATTCATACACCCAGTAAACCAGTGAGCCTCCTCGCCACTCACCATTAAGAGATTTTTACCTTGTGTAATCCATAATTGTGTTCAGCCTGTGCGCTATTGTCAGCACTGTGCAGTCTTCAAACTGGGTCCTGATTGTCATCTGGATAAGATCATCTGTCTCGAGGTCGATAGCCGCTGTCGCTTCGTCTAGGATCAAGATTCTGGTCTTGCGAAGCAGCGCTCTTGCCAGACAGACGAGCTGTCTTTGGCCAACGCTGCAAGCAGAGACAGGGCTTTCACAAATGACACCCCACTGCCCTTAGCTCTCCACTGCTCAGAATCACTCGTGCTAGAGCAGATTTATTCATCAGGTAAAGTTACCAAACAAAAAAAACAGTATTTAGCAAACAGCCTGAGCTAACACACACATTGCAGTGTCGCTCAGCTAGTTCTAGCATATGTGTTCACTTACTGCCTGACCCTGTACTGACAGAGCCACCAAATGCCCCCTTTCTATCACTGTGACCAAAGACAGGGAAACTAATGGTTACAACGCTTCTGCCTGAGTTTTCAGAAACACATACAGTTGTAACAACAGTGAGCATATGCAAACTTTAACAAAAAAAAAAAAAAAAGAAAAAAAAAAGAAAAAAATGTTCTGAAGCTGTAAGTCCTTTCTACTATCTAAAAAAAATTAAGTATCTGGGCAGCCCACACTTCCTCCCCTGCTACAAACGCACCCCAGACACAGGCTCTGTCCGAGTGTCTCTGTGGGATGAGGAAGGAGCTGAACATTCATCACATACATAATGTGGTTACCTCACAGTCTCCGAAGCCAGCGCTGCTTATCAAAGCATGGCATTTTAGCATCCCCATTCATGTCTTCAGGGGTCTTCCAAATAATAATGGAAAACAGACATTGCTGAAGTGTCAGTTTAGGCAGAGGCCCCTTATTCAGCACAGCTGTTACATATGTTATCATGGCATTTCCCTTCCTACCAAACCATGTTTAAGGGACTGCCTATTCCTAACACCCTGTCATCCTGAGACTTCCTTCTTTACTGGTAAGACAGGATTTTGGTTTGGGAGAAATCCTTCCCAGCAGCAAAGAAGAATCAGATCATTTGTGGCAGAGACAGAACCGTAGGCAAATGTTGGAGCCTTAGTGGTTTTCTTGAAACAGGAATAGGCGGCTAAATCATTTCAGACACAACAGACTACAGTGTAAACCTGTGCTCAGGTGTTACTCGCTGAATGAAAGCTCAGTGTATGTTTCTAGTTCAAGCATTCCTCACCTAAGATTTTCTCCACCTTCTGAGCATTCATAGTCCAACATGGATGGCTGACTGCTGACAAACCTCTTCAGATGAGACAGTTCAAGAGCTTTCCATATTTCTTCATCTGAATACTTATTAAATGGATCCAGGTTCATCCTCAGTGTTCCAGAAAAGAGAACAGGATCCTGGATATAAAACCAACTTTCTTAGACAAGTGCTTTAGCTGTTTTAAGCACAGGTATTATGAGTTACTGCTCTGAAGTCTCCATTGCATTGCAGGTAGGCCACCTCCCGATCCCATCCACTCTGAAAATACATTACGTTATACACACCCAAAACTCAAGTTCCAACTGTAAAGATGGTTTATCCTAAATCCTGTTTTATCACTGCGTGTCAGCTTATAAGGTGGCAGGACAGGACCACTTAAAGTATAAACAGTTTGTTTTTCTGAAACAATTTTCTGAATGTAACAAAGCATTTTCCTCTGTGGATAAACCACTATTTATGGTTCACTAAGCTGTTAGAGATTCTTCCTTTACTGTGATACACAGAAACAGTACCTGAGGAATAATTGTTAGCCTCGATCGAAGGTCATGAAGGCCAATCTCTGAAATTTTCACACCATCAATTTTAATTTCCCCTTTTACAGCTTCCAGGATCCTAAAGAGACAAAGCGTCATGGAGGACTTCCCTGCTCCGGTTCGGCCAACAATTCCAATCTACAACAAATTGCAGGTTTAACAACAAAGCATATAGTTAAAATCAAAAACAAAACCCAACAAAAAAACCCCAAACAAACTTCCAAGTTTCCTCTAAGAATCAGACACAAGATCTGAATCTCACAAAGAATATAACCATCCTTCCCTAGAAACCTGTGTCATACACTGTAGTGTATATATTGCCAATCCTGTAATTTGAATGATATTGCACATAAATATGTACATAGGCCTAGAGCCATCCGACTTTGGGTGATTAGCTGACGTACCCATGCTAGGAGTCCAGTCACTCAAGAACAAGAAATAAAGACTTTTCAGAGGGTAATTCAGACTTTACTGTAAGCACGTGTACCTCCATTCCATAAGGCGGCTGTCATCCTGTCTGCTTAGTATAATTCTCTTCTCTTTTAATAACAGCCTGTTAAGTGGAGGACTTTCCTATGCTAATTATTCTGTACCAGCATGCAAACCCCAGAACTTCCTACTGAAGCATGAAGAAATGAATCTTCCAGAACAAAGACAATTTCCTGATTAAGGAAGAAAAGAATGTCATTTCCTTCCATGCCAAAACTTTCACAGGGAAAGCCAGAGAGCAGAAAAAGCTGGAATTCCTTCTCCCATCTGCACCGCTTCAGAAAAGCATTCTTATCACTGAATTTTTGTCACTTATGCTGGTGCCTCCCACATGGTGTACAGCAGCCTGTTGCCAGCCTAACTTGGAAAGTCCAGTAAGTCCCATGCAAGTGGTTCTACTGGTCCCAGCCTGGAGGATACTGGCACACCAACAGCACGGCTGTCACTGCTGGCTCCTGCAATGCCAGCTTGAGTAGGCCTCCACTGCTGGGGCAAGTGTGCTTGTAGGCCCTGGCCTCTACTCCCCAGTTGTCACTGGAGGCCCAGAGCAAAGTTCTAGCAAAGACGCACAGCTGGTAACTCACCTTTTCTCCACCGTGCACTTGGAGGTTTAGATCCTTCAGCACTAGATCCAGGCCCTTCCTGTACCTCACTGAATAGTTCACAAACTCCAGCTCCCCCCTGGATGGCCAGTCTGCTGGGGGACTCTTGCCCTCTATGACCCAGGGAGCCTAAGGAAAACAGAAGTCAGAAATGCCTCATATAGGTTTAAGAAAAAATAACTGAAACTAAGATACAAACATTAACTTTTGTGCATTACTAGAAATATATCTGATAAATCAAATCTCCATTATAAAAAAAAAATTATAATAATGGGGCAGAAACATGGGTTTCTAAGTACCCATCCATTTTGGTCTTTGTTGTGACGTTTACAGGAAAATAAGTCTGAGCATACAGGGCCAAATCCTCAATGGATATAAATTTACGTTTTCTCCATTAACTTTAATAGAACACTGTCAGTTTCATGCCAGCTCAAGCTCTGGCTTATAACATGTATCATGCATTTTGTCTAGCTTCCTTTTAGCTTCCAGATTAAATACTTAATCTCCAGAACTGTACACTGCAGCTCCCCTCAGATCCTCCATTTCCTAATTCTTAGTCTTCCATCACGTACACAGGGCTACAAAACCCAGTGTGTCCACAGAGCATCACATTTCCCAGCATAGCTCCATCTGCCACCTTTAAAAGTCTCTGGCAACAAAGGTAGATGATTAGATGATTTGCCTGGATTAGGCAGTACAGTGTTCCTAGAGATGTTCTTCTCTCATGGGGGATGAGGACTGATTAAGCTGATTAAATAGAAATACTATTGAAAACATGTGCACAGCCTGATAATTGTACTGCAGCTGTGCTCACTATCAGGATCACAGCACCATCCATGCAGGTAGGGCTACACATCAAACACTTCAAACCCAATGGGAGCAATATTCTGATGGTGAAACTCATCTCTGTTGTGCTATAGCCACTCACAGTAGCAGAAAATGAGATGCTAAGAACAGGCTGCATGACGGCAGTAATAATTTGGAGCTGTGATAGCATAAATTACAGTTTAGAGAGTGACATTTGTTCACGTTAAATGATAACGCTCTCAGAGCAGGAACTGTCTCTCAAGAATCTAAAGAAAGACCACGTAAATGTGTGCATTAAAATTTCACCACGCTTGTTGATGAGCATGCTTGATGCTTGGTAGCTGACCTCTGTTTCAGTTTCTGAATACTCTTTTATTCTTTCAACAGCCACAATGTTAGTTTCAAGTTCAGAAGTCATTCGGACCATCCAATTCAGAGACAAGGTCACCTTGGAGAAGACAAGGAACAAAATATCAACCACAGAGGAACAACAAAACCAGACACTGCTATTAAGACATGGATTCACATTAATATTACAAATGGAATAATTACCTTCACATTGACATTAATACAGTTACTGGGACAAGAAGTCTACAGATAATCAGGTGCTCATGTGAAGAAGCATATGCCTCCCACAGTGATTTAACAAATGGCCCTCTCAGAAAAGTTGGTTGGAAGTCATTTCCCTAGTCGTGGGTCTCACTGGAAAATTGCTAACAGCAATCCTGCACACTCATGGTATCTAAAAAGCTTCTGACAAGAGTGAGGCCATTAAATCTGCTAAACTATCCACAGCTTGGTTGAGTAGTTTATCTTGCCTATTTATGAATCCTACTGATCTGCCTGTGATTACCTGGACACACCGATGTGTTACGTAGCAGGCATGATGCAGGACCTGTTAAGCCCATGCTGCTCAAACGACCTGTCCTTGGTGAGCTCACCTGATACTTCCTGAGCTTCCCGCATGCTGCCGCGGGGGATACTGGGGCACAGCACAACCTCGATGCTCCCAAAGTGCCCGTAAGTCCTACTGCCTGTGAGCTTGCTGATAGTCTGTCAGCATTCAGTGTCATCTCTACTGTTTCCAGATGTCCCACAACTCATTTTTATTATTTCCTTATTAACTTCAGCTTTAACAAGCACTTAAATTATTGCTAATTTATCCATACCACCTACAAAAATGCAAACCCATCAATGAACAGAAAGCTGTAATACATACCTGTAATGCATAAGATACTGAAAGTCCTACCAAGCCAGCATTCAGGCTGTTTTTACCAATCACAGCAAAAAGGGCAGCAAAAAGGACAATACAGTTCCCCACAAATTCAACTCGAACGCCCAGCCACCTGGTAAAAAGGCAGACATAAGCAGAGTGGTAAAGGTTGCTTGGACCAATTATGCAAACATGGGACTATCTGAGCAGAAACAAGAAGTTATATGCCTTTTTACCTGTTTGATACTATGCCAGGATAGTAACTCTTCTGATTTTCATCCATCTTCATATCACTGATGTCTACGAAGGACTTCACTCGTCTATAGGCTCTGATGACACTGGCCCCTGACACAGTTTCTGAGAAGTGTGAGTAGATGGGAGATCTGCTCACAGACTCCAGACGCTTCAGCTGGCGGGAGGTAGCTACGTAGAATCGCTGCCATTTTGGGGGGAAAATTGAAGGGTACATGAAATACTTTCTCTCTTAATGAACAGTGACGATTTTTTTAGATTAAGGAGTTAAAGGAGATTGCTACTGATTCACTTCAACCCTCCAAAATATTCTAATTAAGAATTTCAAGAAAGTTGTCTTTGCTTCATACCACACAGAGTATTGGGTAAGTGCAATTTCTATAGACTGTAAGTTGAATTTATCTATGTCCCTTTAAATTTAGTTAATATAGACTAACAAAATAAATCTATTTGTAGGAGCCTCATTTTCCAAGTGAAACATGAATTTGCATCTCCATTATTTGGTCTCTATTTACAGTCTATAAAATAAGCTTCATTTTTGCTCAGAAGTCAATAAAATTGATGCTATTTTCAATATTTTAACTCATCACCACCTTAAAAACTTGTCAATATGTCAAATATATACACACTTCAATATATTGAAGTGCACTGCAGCTCTATCTCTAGCAGTAGGCTTATCTGTTATCACTTAAAGGCAAAAAAAGGTTATGCCTATTTATTTCATGATCGCATCTCACAGAACATTTCTTTTTCTCAGAGAAGTAAATCATGTTTTGTTTACATAAACATGTAGTTACTCCAGATCTTTCCATTTTCCCTCAAATTCATGTTGTTTTTCCTAAAAAGAAACATGAACAATGGAATGAGTCACTGCAATGGTAGTCAGACATTTTTCCAGTTACCTGAACAAAGAAGTACAGGATTGCAAGTGGAACGATAACCACAGCGAAGAGCGGAGTACTTGCTATAATTACAATCATTGTCGATAAAGAGGTGAAGAATGTTCCGAGGAACATCAAGATGGTCGGTGGGATTACTTCATCGATCACATAGATGTCCTTCGAAAAGCGGTTGATGATTCGGCCGGTCGGGGTGGTGTCGTAGAAGGACTGCGGGGTGTGAAATTTGTTCTCCAGCAGAGCAGCATGGAGTGTGCGGGCTGCATTAATGCCTCCCATGGCCAGGGTAAAGGAGCAGATGAGTACTATGAGGCCTAACAGGTGAAGAGGAGACGTGTTAACCAGTGAACTTGACGTTCCCGATTCGCAGCCCTTTGATTCTTGGCAGTTTCTGTTGCGCTAGAAGCTTTTTTTCCTTTACTATATTCCCTGTCCACCCTCCTCTTACCATGCACATTAGCACTATGCTACTGCGGTCAGTGCTGCCTAGGGCACAGGAACATGTCCTCTAGGATTTCACCATGCTGTCCACGTTAAGACAGACACACAACCATCTTCCCCCTGCTTTCTGCAAGCCTCCATGAAGTCCTAATGCTACAACTTCACCCCAACCCTCCAGTCTCTTCTGCACCTAAGTTTTCATGTTTTCTCTCCACCATATCTCTCTCAAGCTTCCATGTCACCTGTTCAACCCCCTCCAAGGGCTTCACAACAAAATTAAAAATGTTAGGCTGAGCTCAGACTTGCTGGCTCCAGGTTACTTTACTTCCCTTGCTTAGGATAGGATTTGGGGGGCAATTTTGGGCCACCAGCAACTGGTGCCATGGCTTTCCCACCTAATTCCCCTCTTTACTAAAGACTAAGACATCATGATTTCATCTGGTCTCACCTTGCAAGAGGCCCAAGGCAGCATAGACTCCGATTCGCATGGCTGTGTTGTGCTGAGTCCCATTTATCACCGGCTCGTTAGTCCAGTCACTGAGCCACACATTGGCCCCAATGGCAGCAGCATTTTGACAGCAATACAGAAAACATATCACTAAAGAAATGATAGGGCTGACAGCCTTCATGTATTGCCAGAACACCGTTAGCTTTACCTGCAAAATCACAAACCAAAGCTGGTTTGTACAACTTACACAATCAGGAGTTTAGACACATTTAGAGAAAAAAAATTTTTGTCAGAGGAACTGCTAAGTTCAAAACTGCCCAAACTCTAACATACCACAGAGGACAGTTCATCTGCCTGAGCGCCACGTCAGGGCAATAACTTTCAAAACGAGTCAGAAACTTCTCTGAAATACCCTTTTCCTCCATTTTGAGGAGCTGTATTTTATTAGTTTTGTGGGGTTTTAGTTTCTAAGACTATGCCAGAGGGAAAAAAAACCCAGAAAAAGAAAAGAGGCTGATCAAATAGCAGCAAAGGATGGGTAACAAGAGCACGAGCCAAGTTTTTCAGGCACAAGCAGCAACTTGGCAGGCATATTGAGCTCAGGACTACTTTAAATGTCCTATTTAAGGAAAAGTGCTGAATATGTATATCCAGGTGTCTTTACAGCAACTTAAATGAGGTACCAAATGCTAGTGCACCCCAATAGGAACATAAGTAGATGATGCTTGGGACAAAAAGTAAAAGATGCTATCTCTAAGGTAGTGCAAAAAGGGAGAGAAGCAAAAAGAGACAGAAACTCAGGACAAAACTCAATCTCTAAAAAAGCATAAGAAGGAATAATTGAAAGAACAAGTGGTGTTGATTAGGGACTTCGAAAACTAAAATAATCCACAGAAACAGTTAATTACACGTCTGTGCCATGGACCATGTACCTCAGACTAAACAGGACACACTGAGCCTTCTGAATTGGAGAGAAGGGGCTTTCTTTAACAAAACCTCCCTGATCCTATTCCATCTGCTGCTTCTTTCTGTCCCTTTCTTTTACTTTTGTATTCTCACCTTCTTTTTTTTCCTTTTCCTTCTCTTCTGCCCTGTTCCCATTTCACTCCCTGGCCCTGCTTGGAAAAGTACAGTCCCTTTTGTACCTATAAGCATAAAATGCTCTCAAACACAGGGTGGCAGGTATCGTTTAGGCAGAACAGATCCGCTGGCACAGAGCCGGCAGCTGGCTCGTATAACCCACTGCTGCGGGTCATCAAATACCCAGTGCTGCAGCTGGACTCAGCAGCAGCCAAACACTTTAAAGCCCAACAGTGCTGAAAGCTCTGCAATGCAAAGGCAGCGCTGACGGACCGCAGTGCATGCGGTATCAGGTGACTGTGGCAGGAGCTGGAAGGGATTTTTTTTTTCCCCCCTAAGTACACAGCCCTTGCCAGGTGCAGAAGCCTCTGCCAAAATCCCAAATTTGAATGACCAGTGGCCACCAGATTAATGCCTAAAGCCTGCAGTCGTGATTTATACAACACGTTTAACAGAACTGGATCAAATACAAAAATAAAAATGATTTTTTCAAATAGAAAAAAAAATGTGGAAAAGGGGAGGGGGGAATCAAACCATACCGTTCCCGTTTCAGTGGTTTCAGCCTGAATAAGTTTCTCGTTAGGATTTTTTCTTGGCAGAGGAGACTCTGCTGGCTTCTTTTCACAGACTCTTCGTTTCGTTGACATTTTGTTGGGACATTCTCCTCCCTCAGAAGATATTACACTAAGTTGCCTAGTTAAAACAAAAGAGTCATTAGGAGAAAAATGGCACATTGTGGCAGTGCTAAGGCAAGACTGGGATGCAGCAGACTGGACTCACTCCCAGCTCTTTTGCTGAGTTCCCACACCAGCCTCGCTCACAGCTACGGGTGCTTGTACCACCCCTCTGGATGCTCAGTGATGCCAGAAATACTGTACCTAACAAAGGCTGTGGCAGGGCCTGGGCTCTTTGGTAAAGGCCTTTAGAGGCTTCATCGCTAACCCCTGAGCATTTCTGGTTTTCACATCAAGAGTAGCTGGACAGGATCTATGGGTATGGTTATGAAAACATTTAAACAAGGTTCCCAATGGAAAGGCACAATGCAAAGGGTTTATTTATCATGCAACTGGTAGCAGTTTAGTGTTGCATGGGTAAATACATACAGCAGTGTTACCTGAGAACCAGAGAGTTGCTTTAAGAAATTAGTTCAGTTTGGATTAAAAAGAGGATTGCAGGAATGTTTGATCTTCTTTGCATGTTCTTTCACATTCATTTTCAAAAGGACACTAAACCAATTTATTTGTAAGAGGAAACTAAGGAAACTAGAGCCCAGACTGAGAAGCAGTATGTAACTAACATCATTCAGATGTGTTTCGCCCCAGACAGACTATAAACACATGAACCTCATGTTTACCTAAGGAACTGTTTGCGGACCTCGTTCACCACCGGTTCGTTATCTGCCAGATCAGTGTGGATGCTGACGGTGTCTTCAGCTAGCAGGACTTCTTCCTCCTCCAGCACTGCAAGACAAGATCACACCTCAGATTTTCTGATGAATAAAGCAGAGAGCACAGAGGTGGCTATAAGAAAGCAAACGTCATGAAAAACAATACCACAGCAGGAAAATCATAGTGCATAAACTCCCCCATAGTTTTGCTTACATCCCCTCTGTGCATCACTTCTCCTAACTAAATTGCAAAGATCTTGTGAGGCAGGTTGGCTGCCAAATGCATTTACATGACATTCCTTAGGTGCATCAGAAATGTTAAGCGATAGTGTTATAGCTGGTTCTAGCTAAATTCACTTATAGGGCATGCTCTAGGCATAATCTTGGGATGGGGGAGTCATGTCAGGAACTAGTGCAAGCCTCTGCTGTTGCTAGAAGATGCCATGCATGTTCCTCTCTGCCTGTCTGGAGAGAAGCAGTGCTGCAAGAGCGTGGGAACACTGTCACACAGAGGAAACATTTAGCGAAATGCTCTAATCTTGTATCATTTTATCAGAATCAAACCAAGCTGAAAAGTAACCCAAGATTAAAATGTCATTTGAACTTTGCTACATGAAAAAAACAACATATAAACCGAGAAAAAATACCAGACTCTGGGTAGCCCCTTTAATAGCAAGCCTAGTCTGTTCTTGGCTACTCCATTTTCCTACTGAGCTTGACCTTGCTAATTGTAAAATAAATTCCCAACTTTAAAACAATTTCTAACACAAGAATTGCTTTTTTCTAGGACAAACCACATGAAATTTTGAAAGAAATTTGTGAAAACATTTATCAATAACACAGATCTGGCGTTAGACAATCGTTTTCATGATAGTGCAGAAAGGCAAATGCCAGTCTGTCGTGAAGAAGCAGGGGACACTTTATACAGAGAAAAATATCTGTAATCTGGTTGACGGAAAAAGACGTTTTAAGAAAAAGCAATACTGTACTTGTTGGTTCGTCTTCTTCGATGTCTTCATCAAGTGCATAATTTCGCAGGAATTCTGCAAAGGCCTTGTTTTGTTTCAGAAGGTCTTGGTAAGATCCCATTTCAGAGATTTTGCCATCTACCACAACAACTATATGGTCTACCTGAGGCAGGAAGCTGATGCCATGGGTCACCAGAATTCGGGTCTGGATAGGAAAAAAGAGAAAAACTCCACATCTCTCGGTTGTCACTGTAGGGACTAACACTACTCAGCAAGCCAAATACTACCACATTTTTGGGACAGGGAGTGAGTTACCATGTCAGTGTGAAATGCCAGGGGAAATACACTGTCCTTGTTAGCCAAATTAGCTTGGAAATATGTACATGAACTTATCGTGCTCCCTACTGCATGTTAATATAACCAGAGAGGGAAGTAAACCAACGGAATTATCATTCCCCCTTTCCCTTGTACTGATTTTCTTTGCAGTCCTTCCCTTTTGAGCTCTGAGATAGTCTGAGAAGATCATAACAGGAGTAGAAGGGGAAACAAAGAGATTGCAATTTGGTTGTATACTGCCAAAGACCTCTGTAAAATCAGTAAGCTGTTACAACTTCCTCACTGCGCTGCCTCCGAGTAACAACAAGCAATACAAAGCTGACAACCCTTACAAGTTTCTGCAAATGTTTTTGGAGATCTCATAGTAGGGATTTTAAAAGACAGACCAGGTTTCTGCCTCTACGTGTTCTGACTAGATCACATCGTTTCTGGGCATGCCTAAATAGCAGCTCACTGCAGAGTCTGTGCTGTGGGGAAAAGGTGTCCACATTGCCAGTTAAACACAGAAATTCAGGAATGATTCAGCACTCAAGCCTCAGTGGTGAAATAGCCTTCCTGTTACCCATCAGTGTTTTTGAGTTTGTGTGCATTTTTAAGAGGATCTAAATGCCAGCTCACTTTTCCTTTAAGTACCCCATCTGGACCAATAACTTTGTCAAAGATGTGCTTTGCAACATGCGAGTCCACAGCAGAAAGAGGATCATCTAATAGGTAAATGTCAGAGTTGCTGTACACTGCACGAGCAAGGCTCACTCGCTGCCTCTGCCCACCTGAGAGGTTGATGCCCTGAGGGGAAAGAGGAGAGAACAAAACATATCACACAACTCTGTTCCAACAACAGCTATGACTTTTTATGGCTCTCACCCAGTCAAACACACGGATGCTAAATTGAAACATGAGACACTGAAGAGAATAACTCACTCCGAGCCAGAGACAGGAACAGAATGCCTCTAAATCTGTTTGTTCACTGCCAAACTTCCACTCACCCAGCAATCTGGAGACGGAGTAAGTCTCTTGCTTAATAAGCTCCTAAAGGGAGCTGTTAAAATGCAAAACTATAAAAAGGAAGACCATCAATCAGGATGTAAAATGCAAACATTCAAAGTAGGGCTGCAGCACCTGGAACATCTTCCACATCTCTCATCTTACATATAAATCCACGTATCCACCTCACTTCATGCTATCCGTCTCAAATTTAGTGCCTATGAAAAAAAATCTTTGTTGGTAATCACAGATGTACAAGTTTCTCATTAAAATGAGGTGTTAAGGGATAATCATACCACTTTTTCACTTGATGCACACCATATGTTCCCTCCCTTTTTATCCTTACAGGGAAAGGAAGGACTTTACATATTTCGGACAGATGCACCTTTACAACTGGACAACAAATGGAGGATGCTCTCATCTTCCAGGGCTAGATGTGCAATTATGCACCACAGTACAAAGGCCTGCTTAAAGTTAGGAACAAGTTTAAGTCCAACTGCCTTCCACAAAAATGCCCTGCATGTTTCAGTGTTGATTGTAGCAGGGATGCCATTGTAAAAATCAAACCAAATCAAATGCTGACTTTACAGCAATCTCTCTTTAGCTAGACAGAACAGGAACCACCAAGCAGGTCTGACTTGAAAAAAAAATTTAAAATTACCTTCTCTCCAATCTCAGTCTGATCCCCTCCTGGCAGCACTTCCAGGTCAGTTTTTAAAGCACAGGCCTCCAAGACATTTTGGTATTTTTGTTCATTAGAAGCTTGGCCAAACAAAATGTTATCTTTCAGCGTGGCATTCTGGATCCAGGCTTGTTGAGGCACATAAGCAACAGAACCCTTGAACAAGGAGGGAGAAAGGAAACCTCTGACTTGTGACAAGCAGCAATTCATGCTTACAACTCTGATTAAAATCTGCAGCACGTAGATATAGCTCCTGTTTGATATACATTCACGTTATACATATATGCATGCTAATTGCTGATGTATAGTTGATAGAATCAGGAAAGTCATTTTATATAAAACACAGCTGAACAGGTGTGGGCACAACCCAAATAAACACACAACAAGCTGGCATAGGAGCAAACAGAATTCCCTCTCCAGCCTGATGTACACTATAAGCAATGGCAGGCATAAGCAGCACATTTCCATACCATTGTCAAATGGATCATAAACAACCAACCTTCACAGCCACTTCTCCTTCCAGCTTTTCCATTTCACCCAGGAGAGCAGACACCAGAGAAGACTTCCCACAGCCAACAGGGCCAACGATGGCAACCAAAGCACCACTGGGGACCAACAGATTTATACTGTGGAGGAAACAGGCTGGAAATTAATTAAACATTAGTTTACTAAAGACATTATGGGTCTTTAAACCAGGGATGAAATATACAGTGACAAATCAGCTTGACCTCAGCCTGACTGGACACAGTAAGCATTGCTTCGTCACTGGTCTTCTCCCCGCTTTCTTGCGTACAATCAACTGTAACCAGGACTGTAGGGGTAAATGGAAACCCACCAATAATCTGTCTTGTTGGTGGTTAAATCAGTAGGATTGGTAGCAAGCCTTCTACGATCCTTTGCTGTGTCGTATCAGTCCATCAGCAAGCCACAGTGACACAAGAAAAACAAAACTGTTCCAATTAAAATCCTTTACTGTTTTCCCCACTATGTTCTTAAAAAGGTGCTGCTTTTGGTCCTGGTTTTGAAGGTGAACTGATACGGAAATGACTGATGGACACAGTCTCTCTGCCAAATTGCCTTTCACTAATAAAATAAAGACAAAATTCCATCTGCACAGATCCTAATGCAGAACTAGGGCTCTAATTCTTACACAGATTCTTACCAAGCAGGTAATTAATGTTTTGAACACTGCAAGAAGTTTTTTGTTTGTTTCTGTGTTTTAAAAAAACACATTCAAAGGAGGAAAACTCAAAGACACTACAATATTTTTCACTATTCTTTCCTTCTAGCTGAGTGTTTTGCCTTACTGCTACTTTAGGAAGTCACCAGGTAATTTTTAGGCCCAGGTGGCTAGCAATTTGAGCTGGAGATGCATGGTTCTTTCTGAAATAAACACCGGAACAGTCACATCACTGAAGTCAACCTGGCTAAAGATTTGGTTGCCTGAACCAAACTGGCTCCTTTGAACTCTAAGCCTCTTACTTGCAGGCTATCCATGTATAATCTGTTAACATAAACTCAGCACAGCAGCACGAGCTCCTTGGACTGAGAATTCTAAGAATACTCATCAGGTTTCTGATAAGGTTTCTCTTGATCTAGCAACAAAGCATAACATCAGGTAAATTTTGTTTGTATTAATTCAAATAGGCAATTGAGCAAAACATGCACCCCACAGTCTGGAAATGGCCCATCTACAGCCACAGGGATGAGTTTGCCACAAGACTCTTAAAAGAACAGACCACTGTTGGCACGGCCTAGTCTAAACCCAGACATCTCACCTGTCCTCACAATCCATCAGATCAATTTGATTTGTCCAACGTTAAAAAAATGTCTATTTAAGAAATTTATGTAGCCTTTCTGTCCTTTAATAGGTAACTATTTTATGCTAGTCATTGTGGAGTCAAAGCCTTACAGCACTTTTCTCTAAAGCCTAAATACCATGAGGCATGAGGGTTAGCTGGATGTTTTAGAGGCAGAAGAGGTGCACACATGGGATGCGTGGAAACCTTTTCCAGAAGTGAGCCTGCAGATATTACTAGACATCTTTCAAACAGACCTCCCAGGAGCCAGAAACCAGGTAGATGATGTACTGCAAGTGCATAAAGACATCTTACTCTTTCAAAGATGGCTTAAGCTCCTTTCCCCAGCTGAACGTCGCATTTGTTACACTGATGGCACTGCCTGTATGACAAAAACACAAGAGAGAAGACAGGAAATGTATTAGACAGAATAGTACGGCTGGGAGACTGGGAGACAGAGGAATCTTTATTTATGGGTGTTTCATGAACACTGCAGTTCCCTTTTCTACTGGCATGGGAAGCACAGTCTCATGACTGTGGGTCACAAGACAGGCTTGTTCAGAGTGAAAATAACTGATCTCAGCTTAAGCTATAGACTGTGAGCTCACAGCCCTGTGGAGCTGAAAAGCTGTCCTGCTTCACCCTGCCCCAGTGAGGCCAGTCCCAACATTCGCTGCTCAGAATCCCCATGCAACTGTTAACACAACTTTACTTAAGAAACTACTGTCAAACGGGTAGGAGACCACTGCACGCTGTTGACTTTGATGTACTAAATTGCCTCTGCACAGCTCTTGCTTGCCACACTAACAAGTTACAGATCTGCAGGATTTCTTTACTTCCTGGTGAGGTGGTGTATACCAGTAATTGCATGACAGCCACACAGCCATCCCTCCTCTGTCTTTGGTGTCACACACAAGAGAGGTTTCAAACCACAGTATTGCCAAAGTGCATTGCATGAGAAAACACATTTTTTTGAGACCACCTGGTTTGCTCATTTGTTTTGGGATACTGTTTCCAACAGAAGAAATCCAAACAATTTATAATGTTCCTGAGCATCTGTGCAGTGCAAAAGGTTTGAGCAGGTCTTGCTGTCCCACATCAGTGGATGCACTTTGTTATTCAGTGCTGTTAGCATCTCACTGCAGATGCAAACTCAGGCCCAATAACTCAGCTCAAAGCTCAAAAATATAGCCAGAAACCTTTGTTTTCCACATAGCCTGAACAACAAACACAAACTTTTCAAAAAAGCAGCTTCTTTTTTTAAAAACTAAGATTATGGCTATTATTTTCTTTTTCCTCTTTTTCCATAACTCAACCAGGCCAAAACAAATACAAGATGTTTGCTGTATTAGCATAGTTTAGAAAAATACTGATGTCTTTACCTGGAGCAATCACTTTTGTTTCCACACAATTTGGATCAAGTTCATCATGACTCAGGAACTGCTGAATTCTCTTTAGGGAAACGCTTGTCTAAGAAAAGAGCACGGTGTTATTTTATCATTCTTTTAATGGGGACTTAATGCTCTTACTCCTGAAAAAGAAAGCATGCAGAACAGCTTAAGCTTTCACCCCATGGGCTTCCTGAACAGACTCATTCTTTCCCTGCAATCAATCTTATGCTGAAATTCAAGCTTTTAACTGTGAAATTTCTCAGCCCAAGCTGAGTTCATCTGAATGAAGCAAAATTCACACAGACAAGCTTACTCAGAAGATGTCAGGCTTTCCGATACAGGGCAGCAGTAGAGAAAGGATATTAGAAAGAAAGCCTGCTAATAGGCAGATGCAAGGGATTTCTTCATTCCAGAAATCAGGAACATATGGGGTTCTTTTGTTCAAGTCGTTCAAAACAACTTATGCACCAGATCGTCCTTACCTGTGCAATGTTGCTAATGACTTGTGGAAGCATACTGAGGGGAAACTTTAAAATATTAAACAAGGAGAGGGAGACAAAAGCCTTTTCTGCATCCAGGATATTCTTCTCATTCACCGAGACATATACAGCAAATGTCGTCAATGCTACCTGAAAGCCAGAAAGTGAGTTTACTGCCACACGTATGTAATATTTTGACATTTTAAAAAGCAGTCAAGCCTGATAAGCATCTTTGAAATAAAAGCATCAACAATAAAATTGGGCACATTCTCCGTTTCTGACCTTTTCAACATGCTTTAAGAATGACAAGTCATATGAACAAGTTGATACAAAAAATGGGCACGCGGAATAAAATAACTTTCGGATTACTAACGGCGACATTTAGTTGAACTAGGAGATTCAAGAAGTGAACTACAGAACTTGGGTAAATAAAAACGAGAAGCGGTTATCTGGCTGTGGTTTGGCTGCATTTCCAACTCCACCCAACCCAATTTTCCCCTTGTAGACTGCTGGCTATGCAAACAAGACACTGATCAATAGGAAAGGGAGTAAAAGCCAGTTATTTGCTGCTTCGCTGTATGACAAGGACCATCCAGTGTGGAGTGACGATCCTCTGCAGTAAACTAACGGTGAGCAGGAACAGGAATGTATATTTAAGGAAATGCATTAACTTTAAGAAAACATGAAAGAGGCAGGATCTTGAGGCCATTAAGAATATTTCTGCAGGGCTGGGCCTTTGATCTTGAGAAGAGTTGGCTAGGAATATTTTTGAAAAAGCACTTATCTGAATGTTTTTATTCACCAAAAGCAAAACCCCTTCTGCAAAAGGGATCACAGTGCAATGAAGTGGAAAACAAAGGGAAAGAGAAAATTGAGGCAAAAGCATTTCAGAACTGGCAATGTATCATTTGGGCTTCATTTTTTACATTAAATCAATCTTTTTTTAGGTTGCAGAGTAATTTAACAACTCCCTCTCCCACTAAAACAAGCAGAGCACTGTAACACAAAAGGTAGAATGAGAGCTTAAGACAGATACTGTTCTGACTGACTCAATTAAAATTTTTTTTGCTCTTTTTGCTATTCACAAATATCTCTGAGGTTTCAAATTCTAGTTCCAATTTGTTATGGGAAGTACTTTGAAGTGGTTGGAAATTCTCCAGAGACAGTTATTCCCAGCTTCCATTGGCAGGCTTTATCAAGAAATACTTTAATACCGATTAACAAAAAGGCTCTAGAGAACAGGGAACTTTGCTTCAAAGCATGTGAATAATTTTTTTTTTAAAGTATTTACATTTTATTCCTATGTACATTTAGCAAGCAGAAAGCCTCATTTATCCTTCAAGGATGTACTGGTACAGCTTAGAAAGCCATGCAAATTCAATTTACCAGGAATGGTGCGCTGATCCATGCAAAGGTGGACAAAGAATTGAGATAGGCAGATTTTTTCAAAACTCGCAGCTCATTCTTTCGTATCTCCAACACTTTTTCTGAAAACGATGGTTCCCAAGCATACAGCTTCAGCACCTTTATGCCACCCAGAATCTCATTCATTAATTTAATGCGGGAGTCTTTATATCGCATTTGTTCCACCTAAGTTATTAGTAAACACAGGAGACAGAGTGTCACAGGAACGGCTAGAAGAGAGCTTTCAACATGTTGTCTCACAGCTGTGATGGTCCTTGGGCTATTTCTAAAGAGGATGCAAAAGGTAATTAAAGAAATCCAGACTGTCTACTGTGCAAGTCTATACCTCCAAAGAAACCAGAAATCAAAGAAAATGGCTGAAAAGCAGAGTATAAAAGCTTTCCACTCATCTTCACTCTTAGGGGTTACATTTTCAAAACCACCTTAAAGAAAGATTCAGGTACTTTACAAAAATACTACCCTACTTCTTCCTTTGATTTCATCAGATTTTCTTCTTTATACACATAGTTGTATTTCTTATGGCATCCCTTGAAAATTGTAGTTACTCCTAGTTTTCTTTTTTCCCTGAATATTAGAATACAGTGCTTCATTCAGTTACTTTAAAAAAAAAAAATATATCCCTCAGCTGTATAGACAAAACAAAAAACTGCGTTCACACACAGATGCACACCAAGTTATGCAGCTCTGAGCATCTTATAATGGGCAAAGGAGAAAAGGAATGTTAATACTAACATGTCAGCATCCAAGAGATTTAATGGGAAGACTGAGTGTCTCTTTAAGGCATGTAATAATACCACTCTGTTACTATGGCTGTGCTTAAATGTCATAATTTATATTAGTTTTCCAACTCTCACCTTTTTTACATCAACAGCTTGGTTTGGGTTTTTTTTAAATCTTCTAAACAGTCACTGATAGGTTGCACAAGCTACTTATTAGATTTTTCTAGCACAAAGCCAGAGGGCACTATTATATTGGTTTTTTCAGCCTTCCTTGACTAGAGGCGACTAAGACTACAAAGAAAGAAATAAAGGATCCTTTTACCTTAAGATAATAATTCAAATTTAGCCCAGCTCAGTAGCAGTGAAAGTCAACACTGGCTATTAGCATAAAAAACAAGCTGCCAGGTTTCAGTTCCCATCTCTGAAAACAGTCATTCACAGCTTGAAGAACAGCATTTATTTGCCCTTTCTCTAGACACTCCTAGCAGCTACCAGGTGAAGGGATATGGAGACAAAGAAACTTCTTGCTAATCCCAGAAGCTGCTCCAGTAGTATGAAGAGCCACTGACTCAATGCCACACCTTTCCCTTAAAAAGCATTCAATTCACTATGGAAAAACTATCTGAGAGGATACAGTTATTAAATATATCAGTACAATCTCACTCCTAAGTAAACTGGTGCAAATGGCAGCTCATTAATGGCCAAGACAACCACTGATGCCTTCATTTCTCATAGCACAGCTGCCAATTCAGATAATGTCACCTTCTCTGCTGGTACCTTACCTGGAATGCTCTGGTTTTCATTGCTATTGCAGAGTTAAATGGGATAAGTAAAACCATCACAGCAACTCCTGCCAGCACAGAAGGCCCTAAAGCCTTGATTGAAAGAAAAAAAGGTAAGTTGTTGTTGTACCCATGTGCTGCTGTTCCCTATGGTGAGCATTAAAACAGTAGGTTATAGAAACAGAAATGAATGCTTTACATAGACAAGTTGAACTCCTCCCAGTGAAGTGTTCTGATTCCGTAGAATAACTATGAGGAGGAGACGGAAAAATATGACAGCATCCACCTTGAATTATTACTATGCTAGTACTGGTAGTAGCAGAGCGCTTTGTGATTTACCTATTACATGGTTCCCAGTGGGAGGGGGAAAGTAAGTTTGAACTAATGCAAATACAGAGCTATTGAGCAAATGTAGAAAGGGAACAAATAAGCCACACAGAAGGAATTTTTCGATTGACTTCTTTCTGACCTAGGGAACTGTAATTACTGAATGAACCCAGTACCCTCAATATGAGTAAAAGCATACAAACTGCTACCAGAGTTCAGCTTACCAGCAGAGCTGTAACTCATAAAGCTGCTGCAACTGAATGGCTTTCAAGTCTAAATCAATGTGGTTATGTTGGTGCTACTGTTTTATGTGGTAACACTTTAAGGATGAAAGCCAGTGCTCAAACTGAACCTGGAATAAACCAGAAACAACTTCACTGTAGCAAAGGAAAAATTATGGTTATTCCAGGTGAGATTTGTTTCATGTTGACTTGCACAAAACTTCTTTATATGGTATGATATAATCTTTATACATGGCTTACATTTTCTACGTCCAGGGTCTTTTTTGTTTGGTTTGGTTTTTAAACCATTTCCTTCAAGCTCTCATTTGTATCAACTACTGGGAACACTGTGATGAGTCCAGAACTGATCCTATCAAAGCATGGTAAGGAAAGAGGAGGCATAAAAGCTATCTTTTGATTCAAATGCCTTATCTTGCCTACCAGCTGAACAAAATAATTAAGAGACTAATTGATCATGTACACCAGTACAAGCTATTTTACAACAAGGCAGAACAATACGTTTCTAAAAAAGCAGTCGTCGGTCAAAATAACAAAAAAATAATAAGCTTGCCCAGCATTTAGATGAATTCTGAAAAATTATGACAGTATCTGTACCTCCCAGAGGAAATACAAAGCTAGAAATATCTGGAGTGGTGCAGACCACAACATGTTCAGGAAAGTCATCAGGTCCATGAAACGCTGGGCATCCACTGACATCAAGTTGACAATTTCTCCAACAGTCGATGAACGCTTGGCTGAGTTTGTGATGACTAAGGACTGGGAAATAAGAGAGATTCAGTGGATTCACAATCCACTTGATATGTACGGAGAAAAAATCCTCAATTATTAGCAAAACAAGATACTCCCCGAGAATGTGCTTCTCCAACAAGAATAAAATAAGTCACACCTACATCAATTCCTAATCTCCAAAGAACAAGAGTTCATGAAATGGTTTGCTTGTGAGCACCTCTATCTCAAGCAGTATGTAGCATTCTGAAGAAAACCTAGTTGCATCTAATCAACTCATACCACAAACATGCTATTCTCCAGGATCCCTTTTCCAAATATTTCAAGTGAACAAATATTTGCCTGTGATATGTCTGATGACTTACCAGTACACCCACATTAAGGTGGTGATCACTAGAAAAGTCTGTAAAGTATGATAGAGGTACTCCTCAAAACTCACCAGAAACCCAGTCTTTTATACTCCAGGAGGCTATTCTTCTCCAATATGCCTGCTCTTCCCTGAGCATTTGAGAACTGAGGCCACTCGCTTGGCTATACACTAGTGTTCCAACCCACAAAATGCTTCCAATCTTACCTTTCGGTATATCACTCCAGTGATCCCAGTTCTCAGCCTCATCCCAGTAACAAAGCAGTACTGGAAATGCTGGTGGAGCATGAGTGTCTGCAGCACAGCACAGATAAACATCAAAGCTGCAATCAAAAATCCCCACCAGGCTGGGGCATCTTTGTTCTTAATGAAGCCGATTAATACACTGTTTTTCAGAAGATTAGGGGAGGAAAAGGAAAAAGGAACAAAAATAAAAAACATGCAGCAAGTTTAATGGGACATAACACAGCTTCTCTCAGCTATGGCATCCTGCCACATCCTCCCTCTAACCACAATAAGTAAACAGCTCTCCAGGATGCAAGCTGAGTTACGATTTTAGTCAAACAACATTGCAAAGATACAACAGCAAAACCTTAGGCTTTGCCAGTGAGAAAGTCCATTTGCAAATGAGCCTGCAGAAAATGAAATACGACCAGAAACTCTAGGTTTCCCCTGAGATCCAGCACCTAAACACGTGGCCCATTGTCTGAGCTCTGTGAGGCAGCCCCCCAGGACAAGAGGTGAATGACAGGACACAGTAGGACAGTGCAGCCAAGTGGGTGAAACCAGCTTCTTTCCCAAATCCTTTTCAAGCAGCCTGAGTGCTTCTGCCTGGGATGTTTTCTCACAAAAAAAGCTAGATTAAAAGACATCCTCCTGGATGGATGCATGAAGAGTTCTTCACTCCTACTTTTTTGGTAGAATGGTAGTACCATTAAACTGGCTATATGTTATTTTATTAATAAGCTATTTCTTACTACACACAGCTGCTGTCCCCGTGAGACCTGCACACTCACACAGCAAACAAGCAGAACAACACAGGGCATTGCCATATAAATGCTCAAAAATCACATTTGTGATTTCAGACTACTGACCAGAGTATTGAATTGTCAAAATATGGGAGGAACAGAGATTTGACTCCATGGTTCAGATAACCAGCAGGGGGAAAAACGCATCTGGAAACTACCAATCAGGCCTCAAAGCCTTGCATTAGAAGCATGAGGTTGCTACATCTTTCTTCTTCCAGTCCACAGAGATCTTCCCTCTGCGCTGCACCAGTTGTTCATGCTGTAAGTGGACAGCTTCAGGAAAACCCCTTCCTCGTACTTCCAGCATGGGATTGAGTAATCTTTTTAGAAACATAAAACTATCTTATGTGCAACTTGCCAGACAGCCATGGCTTTTCCATTTTCTCTTACCCCTAGCAGTGCATTTTCCAAGACTGCAGGAATTTAGACTTGAGAAGAAATTCCCCATCATATGCCTTGAGATACCACTGACAACATACCCAGGATTTTATGCAAAATTGAGAAATTCCCAGAATAGATTATACTTAATGTCTTCTCAAAAGGAAGCCAGCTGCCTCCTCTTCACTAGGGACTCTGGAAGAAGACAGACTGTAAGCTATTAAATGTCACCATACTGGGTCAGACCCTCTTTTTAGCAAATTTCTGGGTATGTCACTAACCACCCACAGAACAACATGATCTCAGAACACAGCTCCACACCGGTGTTATTTTTAGAGACACTCATATAGGAGCAGGGCCCTCTCTTCTCCCCTTCCCCACGTCCACCTGTGGCCTCTATCCAAACTCCATTCCTCTCTCATGCATTAACAGGACTATGTGCTTTTCCATTGATTTGGCAATAAAAAGTAACTGGTTGACAGAAATGCTGGTATTTCCACTGTTACCTTCTTCTTAGTTAATGACTGTCTGGTGAAATTCTCACTTTAAGAATAATACTAACAAAGAAAAAAATGTGGGGATCATGCAAATTCCTTCATGGATCAGGCTGAGCAACTGGTCCCCCCTGGAGATGGGAGGTACAGGTGTTCCTCATACAAGGAGAGTTTGAGGACATACCACTTTTGTCAAGATCTCACTTTTCTTTTCTTTTTTTTTTTAATAGAACCATAATTTTCTTTCACATGGAAATTTACTACAACTGTGCCTCACACATTCTCATTGCTGAGCACAACTAAGAACCCATGAACTCATCTAAATGCTCCAAAATCTTTCCCAGATGACAGCGGCATGGCCAAAGCACTACATACTTGAGCATCACACTTCATTTGTGTATCAAGTCACGCTACAGCTGCAGCCACCACCAACACATGTGGGTATCAGATGTACAGAGACTCCTGAATCCGGCAAGCAGTGCTTTGCTTTGATTTCACAAATAATCCTTTAGAAATGGGGAGAAATTGCTTTGGACTGCTGCACGGAGCAACAGGTAATTTGTAATTCAAAGCTGTCTACTGATGATGGGCGATTTACGAATCTTGCATTGCGGTGAAGCTTGCCCAATTTACAGTTTAGTCCACAATAAAGAACTCCTGTCTTATGGCATTTCAGTGGGAAGGTGAGGGAGCATACACATGCAGCACTGTGAGGGAAACTACCTATGTATTTCAAAAATAAATACTCTGTGCCAAAGCCAAACCTCCACAGGGATTGCACATAGAAACTACTCACACAGTAAACCAACCTTAACAGCTGAGGGTTGACGAAAGAAAGTAGGTCTTGTATCAGCTTGAAGAAGGAGCCAATTAAGAAGTACGGCCCAAAAGTCCTCAACAAAGCTTTGAGAAAGGAAGGCTTTCTATTGTGCTTTTTGTCTCTGATCAGAACTTCGGCTTCCTCTGGACCATCACCAACATGATTCAGAACATGGTTAGATTTCTTCATATATGTCACATCTTCTTTCCTAGGGGAATGAAACAAGCAATTAGAGACAACTGACAATGAGAATGTCATTACCCTATGTGTACAGCACTGCCCTAACATCTAAAAGCCTGCTCCTTTCTTTGCTCTGCTATTGATTGACAGCAAGACTTCCAACAAGATCTAGATGCAGCCAGAGATAGGCCACTCTTGTGTAATACATCTTGTTTTCTTTTCTTTTTCTGCAGTGCTTGAGGTGTACTCCATCGGCCAGAAAATCAATCACCACGGAATGTGAATGTGGCCCAAAGGAGTAGGAGATGAAGGCTTGACTTCCTTTGGCAGAGGACAGAGTTGATGTTGAATCTCCAATTTCTTGTAAAGGAATCCTCTAACTGTTGTTATTTACATACCACAAAAGGCACCCTCACCTAGTCCTTCTGAGAACATATTCGTTATTCAGTTAGTAGCTGTAAACCTTCAGCCTTATCTTTAGCCTTATAGGAAGGGACAGATGGAAGAGACACCCTAGAAACAGTGAAGACTTAAAAGAAGGCATTTGAAAAATAACTTGTAAGTCCTACCCAGTGAGGTTGGATTTATGATTCTTCATAAAGAGTGTGCAGATTTCTTAGAGCTGGCTGGCTGCACAGTCAAATAATTCCAACAGTCTGTGAGCATTCAAAATGATCAGTGGCTAACAGTCCACAGGTAGAAACTTGTTCACATCGTTTCAAACAAAGGCATGTGCAAATCCCAATTTCTTTGCAATAAAGTTTGAGGGCAGGGGGAGAACCTAACCCAGACAATTTTTTTTCGTCCGTAGACAAGAACAAACAGTGTTGTCTTTGTCCTTCCAGATCAAACCTGGGGAGTTTATGAGCAAAGCCTTATTTTTCTGGCAACCAGGCTGTTAAACTCAGTGAAAGATTTGAAGAAACAAGACTACTTGCCCTTGGCTTTGTGCTATTAAAAATGTTTATTACAGTGACCTAACAGCAACGCAATAGTTCTCTCGCAGCAAAAAATCCCAAAGGGAGAAAATGCACTTCTAGTGTTTACTATGGGTAGCTAGGTGAGGTCAGGTTTTTAGCACTGTGTGGGACTGCTCACACCCATTTTTTTAACAAAGCAAAAAACATGTGCCTGGTTTCTATTATTTATAGCAGGGCAGATAATAGATGCTGATTATCTCATGGAAAAACACACGGCTTTCTCAATAGTGATGACAAGGCTCTGCATCTTCATTTTGTCTTCATAAGCATGGTCTCAGAAGCTAACTAAATATGAGGCAAAACAGATTCCAGCTCTCTCTCCTCCATCCAGCACAGCTCTAACTTTCTCAGAAGCAACTGCACTTAGCAGTAAAGTGAGCGAGTACTTCAGCCATACATGCAAAGAGATGGAAAGCAAAGGAAAAATACTCTTTGCATGCTTTATTATCTATAAGAACAACTTAAATCCACACTGATCTGTCCTGTAACTCATTAGTAGCAAATGAATTATTAGCAATTATTTAGCAATAATTCACAAGACAGCCGTGAAGCAAGATGTAAAAAAGGTTTTGTAGGTTTAGGAACAATAGAAATGTGATAATCATTACAATAAAATAAGTTTAAAGCTTCAGCTATGCCAGAGTTGCAACTGATTAAGTTTTTAAAAATAATTACTACTACGTCCACTGAAAATATTTTCCATGACACTTTCAACACATGTACAACTTGACACAGCATTTTTAATGTCATAAAAGCTTGCTCAGAGTAGATTTAATGAGAAGAGTTTAAAAAAACCCAAAGTATTTACAACAGCTCCCAAGCAACTACCATTAATATTATTTGACACAAAGTAATTGAAAATACCTACTTATAATTGAAGAATAAGCAGAGCCACAAAGCTTTTAGAGTTACGTGAAACTCAGCAATCTGGAGTACAGTGATTTGCTTTGTTTCTGCTCTTTTTCCCACCTTAGAATCATTAATACAGTCACCACAGAATTTTACCTGAACTAAATACAAGCCAGAATTTATGGTTAAATTCATTGCCAACTGGCCCCAGTTTGTATGAATAATTTCCAAAATGCAATGAATCCCATGACAAAACTCCAGGCATGGTTTCTGGTTTCCTAGAAAAAGTTTTCCTGGACCCTAGGCACTTCTGCACAATGACTGTGCTCTTACTGTATAAAAGCCTGAGGGAGTAAGATTTATGTCCATGCAGCAAACGACCAGAACCCAGACAATGCACATTATTCCACACCATAAAAATAGAGACATTAAGAAAACAAAAAAACCCAAAGTAAAACCACAGGACACACAGAGCACTAGTGGACAAGCTGCTGGTGGTTAGAGCTGGAAACCTTTCAAATTTTAGCTGCGAAGTGAAACTCTCCACATCATAACCAGCCTTGCCAAGAACCTTCTAATATTATCACATAATAGGGTCTTTCCAATTTGGCAAGGATACACACAGAAGAAAGCCTCCACATGGAGAAGAAATCTCCACAATGAAAGGAAATGGAAGTGCAGGCCTCCTCCTTATTGACATTTTTCATTTGAAACACACTATTATCACATCTATTTGTTTGGAAACATTTTGGACATTAACCAGTGTGAGAAGGAAATACAGTTGCACAATAGATAATTTCTGAAGATTAGATTAGGACAGAACAAGCAATAAAAAGGATATCCTCTCCAGCATGGATGTAACTATATCCAAGTTCTGACCCTCGTCCCATTTCCATCAGAGACTATGGGAATTTTGCTGCTAACTTTCCAGGTAACAGGAATAGGGTCTCAGCTCTTAAAGTGGGATATCTCTTCCCCTCCTGCCTTTCACATTTTGAGTTTTATATCTTTACTGCTAGGAAGTGAAGAGTTGCTCACTGCTAAGAGCCTTAAGGCTAAAAATAGTGTCAGGCCAAAAAACTCATGATGGGGAAGATGAGGAATTCCTTTTTGGTTTATGGTGCCTAGAAGTTGTGCTCTAACTTGCCTAGGAGGGAGGCAATTATGGAGTTAGGCATCTACCAGCTCAGTGATGAAAATTGTTCATTTTCTACAATCCAACCAACTCAATCCCTTCTGCTTACGCATCTTCAGCCCTTCTCCGCATGGTAAATGGCACTACCTGCCCATGTAGATTTTAAGCACCTAGTTAAAAAGTGTGTTGGTGGTACACAAGCCCCCGAGGGCTCTTGCTTGCCTCTGCCTAGACATAACAAAATAAGCAAATTTGACTGTTAATATTAATGAAGAACAGATAGGTTGAAGAGGTTGGTGCCATTTTCAGGGATGAGTAGCTTATTAACGTTGAAATTACTCAGATCAATCTCCTTGGCAGACTCGTTCACATACTTACTGTTTGCACTCTGCTTTTTCTTTGTCCCATTCTTTATTTAGTTGTTGCACAATAATTTTTGAAGTATCATCTTCATTCAGCGACCACAAATCTTTATCTTCAAGAGGCCTTTTGTAACCAAGAACTGCCATGCTGCACATACAGAGAAAAACAGTCCAGTTCAATTTGGCTAACAGTACTTAAAGCATTGCTAGTACCTCTGGGACTACTAAGCTAACAAAAGCAAGAAGATACATCTCCACGGAAAGGGTGATAATTATACCTCCATCTCCCTTTGTTCCTTATACTGATGTTTGCAATTAAGAAAAGGACATTACGTGTTTTGATTACATGTATTTTATTGAAAACATCACTTCAGAAAAAAAAGGGCAATAAAAATCAACTACCAGAAGCATTTGAATGAAACTAAATGTTAAATGAATGAAACGTGTTAAATGAAAACAGTGAAGCTTTAGAAGTGAAAATAACTACATCTATCAGGAATAACTGTCAGAGTTGAACAAAATGCAGAAGTGATGCTCGAGTAAGTTAAAGGAAAATCAGATTTCTCTAACTACAGTTCCTCAACTGCAAGAGGAATTTTGTCAAGGGATACAAACATGTAGTTGCAAAGAATCTCAATGGGGAAGCTGAACATTCAAACTCTGGAGGTTTAGAAAGATCTCACGCTCTCACTAAAAAGAACTTTACAGGGCTGTTGCCAGGACAATGAAGTTGCACAGATGGAAGAATGAAGATCTCAACACCCTCAACCATTATGGAAAAAAATGGGTCTTAACATGACCTTTGACAGCTGTTCCACTTCTTTATCATGGAGTAATAGTAAACTCAATCTCAAATTTGCATCCTTAATACACATGCCTTTTGACAGGAGTTATCAGCTGGTGGTAATCATTTGTATATATAACCCAGTTTACTTTCCCTCTTGCACAGAAAGTGTCCTTACAAAAAAGCATTCACCCATGAACCTGAACAGGAAATAAACCTCAGGTGGGTGAAAGGTTGCCACAATTAATCTTGTGGAACACAGTCTTACGTCTTGGTTTAGGTTATACTCCAGCATGCAGTAAGCACAACCAGACTGTACACCCTGTAAGTCATGCCACAATTATTGCCACTACTCTTCGGAGAATAAATCTGGGCAGTATGAACACTCTGAAAGCTGTTTCTAAAAAGGCAAATGCTAGAAGTGCTGACACCACTGTGGATGAAAGAGCATGCAACATCAACTACTTAGAGAGGAAAAATCTCTGTATTGTCAACTCTGTACAACACATATCACAAGTAGAGTTTGGGGTTGTCAGCTGTCCAACAGCTTGGAAAGAGAAGCTCACCTTGTAAACCACCAAAATGTCAATCTTGACAGGAAGCCTGAAGTTAACTCTGGACATGGATTCTGTAGCAAAGTTATGGGGGAAAAAAACCAAAATAAATAAAGCAAGATATTTACAATTACTTTAGTAAGATGACAGTCTATTTTGTTCAGTTTTGGTATATTATATGGTATACTACATGCATGTACCTACGTCCTAACAAGACACAAAATTTATTTCTTTCATTTCCCATATCACGCAGAACTCTTTATCTTTAAAAATTCCTTCATATACTGCCTTTAAATCACACTTATATGAAGTGAAATGTCATTCTATAGTTTTCAAAATGTTCAGTTTAAGAAATGAACTCAACTTCTCTCTCAGCTTGGTTCAAACATAAATCCAACTACAGAGACCATTTTATGAATTGGAGAAGAAATTTAACCTGTGACACCACTAATATCTTCTGTTATTAATGTTTTTCCATATCTATTCTCAACACATATAGAACTCGTTTATTAAGACAACCCTTACAGACTTTAGCTAACTGTAAATGAATGTTAAGCAAGTAGACCACCATCTCCACAAAAACCACTCTTGAAATAATTAATATTACACTTCAGTGTTCATAAATGTAATTTAAACTGCTGTGAGGCAGCAAGCAGGAGAGCTGCTTTCACTACATAGCTTCATCATTGCTGATGGCACATATAATGGAAAAAGGCTTCAAACCCCAGTAGTACTCTCCATAGCCCATGTTTTGTAAGGGGGTCACTAACTACTGCAATCTCAGTGACAATCCAAAGCTGTTTTCAATCATAAGTATTCTCCGTGGAATTCTCAAAACATGATATAGTCTGTAATATGCAAATAAGGCAAAGTAAAAATACTTACAGGATCTGTACTAACAGGGGAAAAAAATGGAGGCTTTTCTTTAAAACACGAAAGGATCAACTCAATGATTATCAAAGCAAAGTAGATGTAAAACGTGGTAAACCTGAACCTTTCATTTACATGGCCCTGAAGGGGAAAAACAAACACAGTAAATTATTGGTTTTATTGTACTTCCCAGCCCCCCCAACACACACACACACACACACACACACACACTGCATTTTTCACAGCTTCTTTTGGCAATTCCTTTCTTCCTCTACAGTTGAATACTGCAAAGGAGTTGCTAGCAGGAATTATCTTACAAAAGTATGCACGTAGTCTGTAAAGTGCCTAAGAACATGCTTATCTCCAAGCTTCTCGTTAAATTATGTCAAGTTCAAAGTGCTTATACATCTTCACTGCATGCAGACACCCTCTGGAATCAGGGCTGCATGACATCCTTTTAAATTACCTCCAGGGGTTCTTACAAGATCATGTCTTAAGCATAGGAGTTGTCAACCCAGATCAGAGAACATCCATTTACTTTAGTGTCTTGTCACTGACAAGCAGTCAGTGTTAAATACTTTCAGAAGAAGCTGCAAAAAAACACTGTATTGCATAATAACAGTTCCATCTGCTCTAGAGATATTTCCTTTCCTACTCATATGAGCCTGCAGTTGACTTAAAACTTCTTGCTGTGAGGGTACGTCCCTTATACAGCTCTTTCATACCCTAATGTAGTTGTGAATGCTCTCACTGTTCACTTGAAATATTTAAACCTTAAGTGCAAGAGTACTGAAAGAGTATTTGGAAGAGTATTTGGTCCTCGGAACTTGCAAGAACAGGAGAAACATTACCCATACCCATTTTAAGGCTCTGCACCCATAATCTTAAGTTGATTAAGGATTCAAACATTGATAGTCCAATAATTGTACTTATTCACCGCTACTACAGTTTTTAAATTGACTTTAAGTGGTGTTTGAAAGGGTCTCACCAGGCTTGCAGCTATTTTCTGAAGAAGTTTTGCACAGACTGTCATTTAAGGTTTAATTCAATCTCTGCTGGAGTATTTACAACAGCCTGGTATAGCAAAATCCTTGCTAAAAGGATAATGCTGCTAATAGTTACAAAAAGTAAGTATAAAAAAAAAAAGAAATCACCAAACAGAATCAACACTGATTTCACTGAGAAGAAGCAATCACCTTAATGTTTTTCAAACACTCCTTTTCACTCCTAGCCTTTGATGATCTAATCACTGAAGCAATCTGCTTTGCCCTACTTAGTGAAATTTGTTTCTGTGAAAAACATAACTTTCTTACTGTGGGAGAACCTGCTATGTTTTCAAACAGGAATCATAACAGCCCAGGTTTCTTTTCTCTCCCTCCAACTTTCTGTTCTCTATTTACAGCCACAGTTGGAGTCAAAATGCTGTCCTCAGCACATCAGGCACTGACAAAAGAAAGCCTATGGAGCTGTATAATGTGGCCAAGCTGCCTAAGCAAAAAAGAAACATTACATATTAAAAATCTGTCATCTCCGATTACTACCCATCCCTATTTAAGCATGGCAAGGGAAGGGGGCTGCAAAACGGAAAAGGGAAGGGAAAAAAAAAAGAAAAAAAGAGTCTGTTCTAATATATATACAGTGTTGGTACAGCCCTCACATGTCTATCAGGTTTCCAGTATAGCCTTGGGCCAAGCAAAATTTGGTTTTTGACATTGCATGAGAAATCCCAGTTCCCTTCAAGTTACACAAGTCTGAGTCAAGGCAACAGAACTAAACTTCTCTTTCTCTCTGGCAAAAGCTGGGCTCAGATCTGACTCCAAACTCGGTGATTCATTCTCTTCATAGAGATGTTAATGCTACATTTCCTGTTCTCCAAGTGCTAACAAGGATGGTGTGTTACCTGTGCTGTTGTAGTCATGATCTTAGACCGGAAAGGCCCCACGGCACAGAGCACAGACAAAAACCAGAAGATAATGAGCACTCCAGAGGACTGAACTCCTCTCAGCCTTTCGTATTGAATAAGCAGTGTAGCTATCAGCTGTAAAAGTAAATACAGGAACAGTGAACACAATCCCATCCCACTGCTCCCCCTATTCACACTCTCAGTTGGCAGCTATTACAGTCATCATCGACAACAGGACCTCTGTGAAATACGGCCCCTTCATAACTTCACAGAAGTCAATGGCAAAACCTCCTCTATCTAAGGAAAGCAGTGAATAACTTCATGAAATAATGTGTTTTTACTGTTTTCAGAGCCTCATCTCCATCATTCAATTTTTAAACCAGACTTTGTACCTAGGGCTAGGCACAATTGACTATTAGCCACAAACACTTCAAACAAATGTAAGAGCTGTCATTTCTCCAGTTCAGATGGACAATCACGACTTGTCTAGAAAACAAGATTTTAAAAAACCTAACCAAGGGAATTAAAAAATTTTACTGCTTCATTTTTCATACAACAGCCACAAGCCTGTTTGTCATCCTAGGCAAAGCAAATTTGGTTTCTGTTTAATGGAGGAACAGCCACCAGATAAAAGACACAGTTTGACAAAGTCCAATACAATACTGAACAATGCACAAGCCATGCTCTATCATATCTTCCTGTTTAGGCAAAGTCATAACCAAATTCTTTCCACACCTGAATCACAAGCCTGCAGAAAGAGATGAGAACAAGGTGGGAGGCAGAACAATCTCACCATTATAAAGATTTTGATTTACATAGCTGAATCTACGTGAGAGAGAGATCTGTAACCGCGGCCTTTTTGATAAGCAAAATTTGCTTCAGTAATACAAGTACTCATAATTCAGTTAAAAGAGCACAGGATAAGGCAACGAATGCAAAGGAACCCTTTTCCTCCTTCATCTGTCTAAGAAAGAGTTATTCTTACTGGTTACAATAAACAGAAACAGCTACAAACCACAGTGATGCCAACGATCAATGGAGTTACAAAATAGACTGGTGGAGGCGTTCTGTTTTGCAGGAGCTCGTGGAAAGAGTAGAAGAGATCTGCCCAGCTCACGCACCACAGCAGGACACCGAACAGCTGAAAACAGTCAAACAAACAGCATTTGGTAAACTAATCTCCAGGGGCAGTCAGAGAGCTAGCAAAACCTTTATGATTCACAGATTCCCAGCAAGACAAAGCTGTGTAAACAGAACAACACCGCTGCGGTGATCAGCTGCAGTCAGGCTAATGGAGCTGTCCCACCGCACTCAAACCAAGGATCTCGTCTCAACTGCTTTCCGAGGGATTTGCAAACACAACTACTAGAAAGACTAATGTATTTACCTGTTTTTTTCCCATACTATTCAGTTTTGCTTGGAAACACAGGCAGCATCCAGATTAAAGGCAGACATGCCCTGAAAAATGCCTGGCATTTTTCTCCAGGAATAACCCCAGTTCTCTCATGGCCTATGGAAAGCAACTTGCTTGCTTTCCTTAAACCTAGCCATCTATAAACCCGAGGTGCTGTTGACACCAGCCACGTCTTAAACACAAGATGCAGATGAATTCACATAGCTATTGGGTGGGTAGAGTGGCTTGAAAAAATGACTTCTTGTGCTCACTTTCACAATGAGATTAAATTCTCGCTAGACCTATCTTAACGCCTTTGTTTTGCAGCTTTCAGTGATTTAAAGCTTAAGTAAGGGTGAAGCAGCATAATTTTGGCTCAACAAAGGGCTGAACTCTCTTCTGCAGAGCAATCAACTCCTCTCTCTACCCAGAAAGGTGGGCTTGCAGGAAGGATTTCCTTACAGATGAGCTTTCCTTTGGTATTCTTCCTCAGAAATCTGTACATACACTGCTGTTTCCTATAAGCAAGTTCTTCAGTTCCCCCATAAATCAGAGGGAATTTTGTTTAAACCCTACTGCAGCACTTGCTTGGACACTGAACTAACACTAACAAACTCAAAACTGCACATTACTCGTGGAACACTGCAAGGACATCTTACCGTCTTGAACCTGCTCAACATGGAAAGCACAATGTACCCTCTCTTGTTGTGCTTTAGGTAGAGAAGATAAAAGGGTAATGCACTCCACAGGTAAATGCTGGGGATCCACGCTAGGACAGTATTCTGGAAACATGGTGTCAGGTCTGGATTATCAGTGTGTATCGAAAGATTTGAATCCTGGAAAAAAGATGAGATGTTTATTAATAGAGAGGCAGAAGTGCTGCCAATTGGAACATCTGCTTGAAGAAGTTGTATCCAGAATCTGCTGGAGTTAGCACACGGCCTTAGTAAAAGCTTTCCCAAAATACCTATCCCAACCACTTGTGGTTAATCTGTTATAGTAAAAGGGCTAAGTACAGTTATAAATACTGGGCAAAATCTAAAAAAGGAGACTTCTGCCCTCCCGTATCTCAGAGTTGGACATACATTTTGTAGCAGACAAACCCCTTGTCTTTCAGTCTTTGCTAAGGCTTAGTTACAGGTGCTGATACCACAATATTTCTCAGGCATTCCCAGCCTGGAGTAAAACTGCTAAACAAAGCTCTTGAGGCAAAATCCTTGACTTGAAAACTCATCTAGCAAGAATGCCCAGTACTGGAGAAAATGACCAGATTTAGATCAACCGTATGCTGACCTGGGAAAACCCCCTCCATTTATGACTAAAATTTTGTCCTTCTTACTCATACACCTCCAACTATAATTACTTCCCTATTCTAAACAAAGGTAAAAGGAAGGTATTGTACGTGCAGGTTTCATACGGGTTTCTCACAAACATCACAAGCAATGCTTTCCATCTGCGACCTTGGACACCACAATTCACATATGCAACTTGTACCTAAGGATTTGAACACAGCATGCACAAACACACAGTTACACAGTTCAAACTAAAATAGACATTTCAGTACAGTTAAGGGGAACTTGGTTTTAATCAAACCTATTGGAAATTCACAACTTGCATTTTGCCATCTGATGTGTCATCTTAAAATGTGGTAGATAAATACGTACTTGCAGGAAATGTAAAATTACTTCATTGTGCTATCATTAACAAGCAGATGATAAAACTAAGATATCTGTGGCTCAAATATGCCTTATCTCTGCACTAGAATCATTTACTTATACCTAATTATTTTGGGGTATGAGCTCTCAGTAGAAGCATGTTTCAGTTAAGCTGAGCCACTTCTCCCCACCCCTTATAAATGAATGACTGACTAGTCTGAATATGAATTCTTCAAAAGTATTTCCAGTCCTGCTTTTGTTTACAAACACAAAAGAGACCGAATGCTGAAAGCAATGGTTGATTTTAGGAGAACTGAAGAGCCAAATCTGCTGACAATCCTTCAGTTTCAGTGATGATCTGTCAGAAGGGACATGTATCACTGTATCAGTCCACATACACATGAAAGAGCCCGTAAGTGTAATGAAACTACAAAGCCTTGGCAGGTTGCAGGATGGTTCGGCTGAACTGTGACAAGTTTGTCACTCAGTACTTCAGCTTTTGTGCAAATGAAACCTCTGGCCGTGGTGAAGGGTGGCACAAACCCATCAGCTGCACATCTGAACTGCACCCTTTAATGCCACAGAGTTAGTGCCTCTCCAGCTGAGAAATGGCTCTTTTGGAGGCACACGAGTACCCAGCTCTGGCCTGGGCCAGGGGAATAAAAACATTCCCATTTACCTAAACAGGTTTGTCCAGACCTAGGGGAAACTTCAGCCACAAATCAACGCCACAGGGGCAATTACATGGCAATTCAAACACAAGATCAAACCAAACCAAACTCCAGCCTCACATTCAAAGTATTTCTGTGTTTTCCTCCAACGAGCAGGTCTCCGGCACCAGGAAGGGAAATAACGTTTAAAGAGGACCCATTTTTGGCTCATCATCAAAACATTTCAGCATCTCTAACATGATAAACTCCCCTAGCAGCTACCCTGCCTGGGGCAGGAGATGCCCTCTAGCAGTTTGGAGCTGAAGAGCTCTTTAGTTCCAAAGCAGGAGCTTATCTACTATCATTTACTCAACAAAATACTAATTTCCTCTTTAAATTACATGTGGTTTAGCAATGTCTTGAGCATGTTTGCAATTGTGCTCCTTTTGCTTGCTGGAAAGAATCCTGGAAAAGGAAAGCTGAGGAAGAATAGCAATAAATGGGCACAGAATAAAACAAAGATTCTGTTTAAGGGAAAAGCTATTGAGGGGGAAAAAAAAAAAGCACTCCTAATTTAAACCTTTCCTATAAGACCAAAATGTCCAGAAATGGCTTTCTGTCTGACAGCAACCTAGAAACTGCCCCAGATGTCCATTAACTTCGGACTGAACACAAGCTGACTATTGTATCCAAGACACAGACTGTATGGCTGCCAAACCATTTAAAGGTTTTCATTAACTCTTATTTAAACAAGGAAAAGGACTTTCATTTCTGAACGTATAAATACAGCTGGCCAGAAAACAAAAATTCTGTCCTAAAAAAACACGTAAGATTTTGAGATTTGGTTGAATTATCCCTAAGAATAAAAGTGGAACCTTGCCAAAATTATATGAAAGTACAAGAAGCAGCACCCACCCAATGACCAACAGGAGCCTACTACTTCCATGGCACATGGGAAACAGGGATGTGGGCTGAAGGAGAAACCTGCGTCCAAGGTGACAGACCAGACTACTGGCTACCTTGGTAATGTTTTCCCAGGTCCAGTTCCACCCTGGACCAGATAAACAAGCTTTCCTGGAACAGATCTGTTTTTGTAAAAAGCTTCCCCTTCAATAAATCGGTGTTTTCTGAGCACAGACTCTTTCCATCCTTGAATACAATGAGAGGTGTTCCTGGTAGAAGACAGACTACCTAAAACATTTAAGTAATGTAATTCCATGCAAATTACTTGCTCTCCCTAAGACCGGACCACAGTGGACTAATGCTGCTATGCCATGTAGCAGGACTCTGCTACGAATTATTATTATTATTACTTTTAAATCTGGGAATCTGAAAGTTGTGTTTCTTACCAAGCCGGATCTATTTTCACAGAGCTGGCAGTTCCACTTTATGGCTTTATAAATCACCACACCGACAGCATATATTCCAATACCCACTCCAACCCTAAACAACTAATTTTGAGTCAGAATATAACATGAAGTCTCAGTACAATCTATCGTGACGAAGCCAACACTGTTAAATATTGCTAAATACCCTTCAATTCAGCAATAAACTTATGGAACTACACCCTTGAGAACAAACACAAGAAGCAACGGCTGGAGGGACACACCAGCTCTTTGACTCCTATCTTTAAGGCTCCTGCTTTAACCTGGCTTTGCCTTTCCGTATTCTGAACCCTGTCCTGGTAAGCAGAGCAGGTTTAAATGCTTCTTGAGTCCCATTCTGACTGAGGATGAAATTACCCACCTTGGGCTGTCTGGGTTTGAGGGTTTTCATTGGACTTGCTACTGAAAGAGGTCTAACACACTGATGTTGGATAGCACACATGTTCCTTGGCTCGTGGCTCTGTGCTGTCCTGAGAGCCACTCACCTTCCCCTGTGTATCACAGCTCTGCCTCAGGGTCCCCTTCAGTGAAAGCCCACAGAAAACACTCTGCAGGCAGCTCGGTGACCCAGAGCCGGAGTGACCCAGAGCCGGAGTGACCCATCAACAAGAGTCTCACAAGGTGAAATACTCAGCAGCACATGTTGAGAAACACCACTTTCTCTAAGAAACTCATCGCAGGGAAATAACAGCAAGTGTGTTCATCACAGCTAACATTGCTGTCACCTCTCTTCCCGATGAGCCAGTCTTAAGGGCAGTAACCTGTGACCTCTTCTAATCCAGACTCCCACTGTGCTCCATGGCTCCTCCAGACTGCCAAGAGCTCTGTGGAAACTGTCTGCAAGCAGCAGCATTTCCTTGGATGCAGTATCATGGATCAGGTCGGAGGCTCTGATGGTGAGATACAGCATTGCAGAAATACCAGCCCACTGTATCGAAATCCCTGGGCACACAATTTACTTAATCCTGTAATAATACTTAAATGCAATGCCAACATCCGTGGGAAAAGAGATTAGAGATGCTTGTTACAGCTTCACAGCAGACAAGGGGTCCCCTGGAGTCTAAAACTTACAAATTAGTGGGGCTTTCGGTTAAGAATATCATTGACATTGTCCCTTGCAGCAGCTTCCAATCATACCCATCATTCTAGTCACAGTCTTTGGATAATACGACCTTCCTGTTAAGGTTCATCTGTGCAGTAGGACTTACATTTAGATGAGCAGTTTTAAATACATGATCTTTATTTAAGGGAGGGTATTCCACAGGGGAAACTCTGAGCAACATTAAATCTGCTCTAATACTTAGTACTTCTATTACACTTTTGCCTCTGGAAAAGAACACTGCTATTGAAAAGGCAATCCTTAAAACTGATAATGTCTTTAAAGGAAAGAAAAGTTCAACACAACATATCTTGGGTTTCTTGCACATCATGCCTTACAGCTCTCAAAGAAAAGGGGGAACAAACAGAAAGCCTACAGCTAGGCTGAAAAACAGAAACAGGGAAATTCCTGTCTATCCCTTTCCCAAACCCCAAGGATGATGTTAATAGAGCCTGCTGAGAAAGACCAGTTAGGGTTCTGGTCTTGGGTTTAAGTCTAAACCAACTCCTACTCCACTACAGGAGTTTAAAATAAAAGTGCCTCACACTGGGTTTACCCGGCATACAGCTGACACTGCAGTAAGGCTCCTCAAACAGCCAGCAACAGAAAGCTTCCAAACCCTAGGAAAGACTAACAATCTCTTTTGTAGTCTCAAACAGTTATCTCAATTGTATGGATAAATTAATGTATGTTTCTCTCTAAGTTTCTATAGCACAGAAAGAATCGGGAAAAACACAGGAAACACATATTCATTCTTTATCTGATGGGAAGGTGAAGGCTATTGCGTTGACGTCATTCACACGCTACCCAAGGTTAATACATGCCATATCGCTGATTCTCTGTCAGTTATCACTAGTTGGCACATTATTTAAGATTAAAAATCGAATTGGAAAGCTGACTGGGAAGGTACACATGACGAGTAAAAGATAGGGAAGTGAATAACTGAAAGTAACAATGCTTCCCTGCAGTAAATAAACATGGAAATGGTATCTCTCGTAGAAGCAATTGTTAGTGAGAACTTGCAGAGGAGAATCTTCCTGCCCTTCTGTTGCCCCTAGATCTGGTAAATACCCTGCCAGTGAGTTTCATTTGTACAGCCTGGCAAAAAAAAAAAAAAAAAAAAAAAGAAGAGGAAAAAAAAAAAAAAGGATGTTTTGCTCTTGGCTCTACCACACTGCCTCCTCCCAACGAGGATGGCTCTGCAGTGGCTCTGAATCACAACACCAAAAACTATCAGGGCTCAGTCTTAGGTACAGCACAGGCTTCACCTCAGCCTCTCCATGTCTCTCCTCCCACTTCTAGCTGTTGTCCATCTCCTCTGCGTGGTCCCTGTTGGTAATCTTTTTGAAGCAAACTCTGATAATCATTTTAGAGCACAAATGCAAACAAGCACTCTGCTCCAGAAGGCTGCCAGTGTCAAATGGCCTTTTCAGCGCACGACCATCCATTTATGTTTCCAAAGGAACAATTTCACCCTTACACACAGGAGGAGTTCATTAATCCACAGTGACTGATGCACAACTCAACTCCTTCACATGATTACATGAACAACCTTCCCCCCTGCCCCCCTTAAGGACAAGAGATAATGCCATTCTCCACTGCAACACCAGAGCAATACTGCTTGGAAAATAGGTGGGGTTGGGAGGATGTAAGCATTTATAGCACTGCATGAACTACACAATTAATAACCAGAAATAGTATTTTTTTGTTTACAAAGCGCACTGCAGCAGTTATCTACATTAATGAAGGACACCATGCAGGATGCTAAACTTTCTTTTCCAGCAGTAAAAGGATCTTTAATGGCTTATTTTAATGGATGTCCTGGGTTTGAGTGAGTGGTGGGGGTTTTTGGTAGTGGGGGAGAGGGCTACAGTGGTGGCTCCTTTGAGAAGCTTCTCGAAGCTCCCCCAGCTCCTGTGCAAACACCAAGGCCAGTGGAAGAATGGAGGAGAAGCAGGGGGAAGTGTGCATGTGCAGAGCCTCCCTGCAGCCCGTGGGGAGATGGCATGGCCCCCTCTGCCACCCATGAGGGTCTACGGTGGAGCAGATGCCGATTTGCTGCCTGTGGGGGGCCCCACACCAGAGCAGATGACTGTGCCCGAAGGAGGCCAGGACCCTGCAGGAAGAAGGCCCTGCTGTTGTAATTCACTGCTGGGAGGATTGCAACACACGGGGATGATCCACACGCTCATGGGAGTGACTCATGTCAGAGAGAGTTTGTGGAGAACTGTCTCTTGTGAGAGGAGGACCATGCTGGACTAGGGGAAGAATGCCAGAAGTCGTTCCTCCCTCCACCCCGAGGTGAAAGAAGCGGCAGGAGTGACCGCACCCCCCACTCCCTGCCCCCCCTGCGCCACTGGACAGGGAGGAGGTAGAGATATCGAGAGCAAAGCTGAGCCCGGGAAGAAGGGAGGGGTGCGGGAAGGTGTTTTCAGGATGTGGTAATGCTTCTCACGGTCCTACTCTGTCTGTTAAGTGTTGTTGTTATTAGTGTCTGTACTAAATTTATGTTTTTCTCTTCCCCTAATGAGTCTGTCTTTTGCCCGTGACCATAATGGAGGAGTCATCCCTCCCTGTCCTTATCTTGATTTCCCAGCCTTTTGCTTCATTTTCTCCTTCTCAGTGCTGGGGTGAAGGGGGGATTGAGCTGCTGCCTTGTGCTCAGTTTCCCTCAGAGCTCAAACCACAATAATGGATCAGATAGACCTGGCACAAGTTCATACCCTATACAAGCTAGTTTATGGTTGTGGAGTAACTAGTCACAGGTTTTTGCTTGAGCTGAAGTTTTGTGGTACAAATGATATCAGCCATGCAATGCACTGGAGAACTGTGGACTAGACATCCAAAAAATCAAGGTAGAGGCCTAGTGACAAGTGTTATACAAAACAGTAAGTTTCTCCTTCTTCTCCAGATGTTCAAAAAGAGGCAGGATGAAAAAAAAAAGCAGGTTTGTATTGTGTCAGAGTCATGTGATCCCAGGAAATGAGGCTTTCAGAAAAATATCTGTAGTTTAAGAGAGAGTATAAAGTACAAGTTGACCACAGGAAATACCTGCATCTAAGACAACATACACCTGAAGTAAAATTAATCTACTTCAACTCTTTTTGTAGCAGTCGGTCTTCTGGCTCAGACAGAGGGACATTTATTGACTTGCAGAGAGGAAGGCATAGTGCAACCACAGAGGTACAAATGCTCACAAATCAAATGCAGGATTGAGAGAAAAAGGAAACAGGCTCATTCCTTCAGGAGAAGAAAGTCCCCAACTGTCTTTTAGAATTGATCACAGCTATATACTGTTGTAGAGAAAACCTTCTTTAATTGCATCATCAAAGGCCTTTCCTATGGCCTTGTGCAAGTACAAATACAGGAGCGGGTTACCCTCTTTCAGCCCGGTGTGATGCTGGGTGTGCAGGAATATCCTTAACTTGAGCCATCCCATCTCTTTTCAGTTGAAAGGAACAGGGTAAATCCAAGGATCATAATGAATGTATCTCAATTAAGAAGAGGTAGGAACAGCTGAAAGAGCTGCAAATGAGATGGTTCCTGCTTAATTTTCTTCCCTCCCCACCCTGACTCCCCCATTTTAATCTGGCCCATCCAGTTGAGCTGATGCAGAATAATAATAAAAGGGATTGTCACAAAAAAATTGTCATCAGTGCTGCTCTGACATTCTGCCTGTCTAGCGGGAGCTGGAAGTGGCAAATTGACTGCAGCGATAATGAGATTTTAGTGTCTGGTCAAGGCTGTCTTTAACATGACAGTAGCGTGGGAGTTTGGTGGGGCAGGATACAAAGTGACACGCCATCTCAAGTGCCCAAGGTTGGTCACGCTCTTCAGCTGCAGGGACACTCATTAGGGGAGCTCCAAGAAGTCAAATGCAGCAGCAGGCTAGAGGGCAAGGACAGACTCTGAGTACTAATGAGCTTTAATGCCAAGATTAAGCCTGGTTTATCACTCACTGAACTGACCTAAGCTCACCTAACAGAGAAGCGTTACACTCTAGCTATACTCTCAGAGTTAATTTGCACAAATCATACTCATCTCTCAGTCCACAAACCTACTTATTTCAGTCATTTTTATTCTGAAAAAGAGTGAAATCCACAGTCTGGCCCTAAACCATGGCAGTAGTTTCAGGGAGATAAAGAGCTGGCAAAGCATCACTACAGGTAGCATCTTTGGGAAATGCCTGCTCCTACGCCTCCCCCAACCCTCTCAGCTCTTCTCCCTTCCCTTCCCTTCTTAAAGTGAACATTGGCCTTCAGTGTTATTAAGCCAAAAAATTCAGAGATAAAGAGAAGATAGGATCAGGTGACTATGGAAAAGGAATATGCTAATCACAGAAATCAGAGCAAAGGCAGAACTGTCCTGGTACATTGTTTTACCCCAAACCAATTGCACACACAGTTTCTCTCCAATACCAACCAAACAATGTAAACATATAGCTTAAAACTTGATTTTTGACACCCAGAACCGCCCTATTTCTAGAAGAATCATGTTTAACTATGATCTGTACAAACACCCTGCAACTCAATCTACCCAGCCAGTACTGCTATGAAGAGAGCAGCATCATCCCTCAAGAATTGCTGTAAGACCACTGGACAAGTGTCAAATGTGTTTCTGAATTCTCAGAAAGTTTTGGAAAGAAAAAAGAAATTATTACTTCTGAAACTAAACGACTCTGACATTTGAAACAACTCCCGTGAAATATATTTTCTTCTCCCCCTCCTTCATTTCTTATTCTGCTCTAGTTCAAAGCTTTATGACGCCAGCACGTGTCATTATTGTAAATGATCTAAGTTTTATTACATTGACTTCACCTCTCACACTGCCATGAGATTAGCACAGGGACAAGGTCCCAGCTCACACAGGCCCAGCACAGAATCAAGGCTGCTGGTTGTACGAAAGCCTGAATGCATTCCTGGGAAGATCTCTGGCTGCTTGTTGCTGTGCTCTCCTCCAGCTCAGCCAAATAACGTGCCACTGGATAACGGCCCATCACAGTCACGGCAGTATGAGGAGACAAATGGAGCATTAGCTTACTGGAAAAATCAAAGATCCCATTTAATAGGTTTCTCAAAGGAATTTTTTTTAAATTAAATTTTAAATTAAATTTTAAATAGTCTCTTCATTCTAATACATTAAATTTACACATGTAGAAAGGAAAGGATTATATCTCCAGCAGCATAGTAATTTGCCTACCAGGTAGGTTAGGCCCATCTCAAAATGCTTTATATTCTTAACTGTAGCAATTTATTTAAGTGCCATTTTAAGGAGCTCCTCATGTGACTTAGATTTTGTTTCAGACATTATTTCTTTTCAGGAAGCAAACTTTATAGTATTCCTCAAGTTTTACTGTCCCACCCCCAGGAAACAAATGGAAGGGAGGGACAAGCAGGCTTTTGTGTCCAGAAGATCTTTGTGAAGCACCTCCCACAAAGCTTCAGTGTACCTCGGCAAAAAAAGATTCTTCTCCCCTTGGGCGTTTTTTTTTCTAAAAATCCTTTTTCCTGCAATTCCAGAATTGCAACTGGGAATTCCAGAAGGGACTCAATCATACTGGTCAGATGGTGGTGGTGACAATTTTATCAGTCGTCCCCATTCTTCTGCACTGAGACTGTACTGTTCGTTTTACCCATCGGTGTGCTGGTTTGAAGGAAATGGCAATGACTGCTTTCCTTGAAAAACCCATCACATATTCTACTGAAATGAATGTCATTTTCATGAGCTTCAATAGTTGACACTGTCACTGAAGGACTCCATAAATCCATGATATTAGCATCTTTCACTGGTATTAAGCTTTGCTCACAGCTCGCAAATCCCGACTGTCTTTCCCAAACAGATTCAAATAAAGTCTATTATACTGTTTACACACAGATGAATGATAATAGGTCCTGGATAATACTCCAGATCTAATGATAAATAGTTATACTGCTTTTGACATTAAGAATCTGAGGCCCAAATCCTTTAGCAATACCTTTCATTCAACTCAATTCAAGAATCTTAAAATGTTGGAGGATTTGAGCTTGAGTACTTAATTGCTTTTAAGTTCAGGATGTTACCAACACAGCTACCCTTTGAGCAAGCACAACTTGATAGATCTGATGTCTGAAAAGACCATTAAAGTTACCTCTTTTGATCTCCTACCTAACACGAGAAAGACCACAGATACCGGACACGACCGTTTGTGAAGAGATTTATAGAAGTGGAACTCAATTATCTGAAGTTGGATGCAGTTAACAAAGATTATGTGGAGATCTGTATCATGTTTAAATATATATAAACACTGAACTTTCTGTGTTTATCACAGCATGGCAGGAAGGGAAGCTAATATATAAAGAACAGCCAGTCTGGACCATACCATCCTACGGCAGAATCCCTCCTTTGCAACAACCCGCTACCACCTTTCACTTCACTCTTCTCTGCTGGAACTAGTTTAGTTGAAAACACAATGGAATAATTGAAAGTCAATATTTTATTATTAATTTAGGGCCAAATCATGTAAGTTGTGGGTTTTTTTAAATAAACTTCTGCGGTTTTGTCATCTTCCTTGATGACAACATTTCTTCCTTACTACAGCTATCCTAAGTCATCTTGAACTACAAAAAATTTAAGCATGATGCATGATGAAGCAAAAGGGGAAATTATGTAGAGGGGAGACTGGTGGCACTTTGAGCTAACAGAGCAGGAAGCTGCATTTCCAGAGAACAGCATGACTTTTAGTCCAAATCTACCAAAATTTCACAGAATGACTCAAGGTGAAGGAATATCCACAAACCTAAAGGTTAAAGGGGTGCTTGTATGAGACTGTTTCAAAGACAAGACTGAGGTATTGTTTACTTCTGAGAGTTGCTGCAACTTCCTGCTGAATTACTCAAGAGTCTCTGGATGAAGAAGGAGCCAGCACTCCACGTGGGATGGGGAAAAAAAAAAAAAAAAAAAGACACCAAGACACAGGGTAGGCAACGAAACTGAGCTCTGTCAGCTAAGCAGGATCAAAAGGAGTAAGCCTGGATCTCATCCATAACTGACTAGAAGTTGTGGTCTCCCCTATGAAGTGCTCTATCACTTTTCCTCCCATTTCCTATTTATGCTGTTAAAAAAAAAAACCACCAAAAACACAAGCTGCTTCGTAAGCCTAGGCACTTAGTCTGTCTGTAGGCTAAGGTGTTTACATGACCCGTCATCCCAACAGCACCCAAGTACTGCAGAGCACTTCGTGTTTTATCCTCACAGGATAAAACACACATACTGCCATTTCTTACTCAGAGAGTCTGAGCCACAGAGACACAACGTGTCTTTACTCTGGAACAGAATTAGTTTTTCTAAGCTCATGTTTAGTCACTAGGTCAAAACACTTTTGCAGCAAACTCTCCCTAGGAGATCAGTTTCTCTCAGATGAACCGCTCATGTTTTACTACAGTGGAGTAAGCAACAAGTAAGTAATAATTTATCAGTATCTACTTCTCAAGTACAGAGATTGTGGGTCACGTTAATTGGCACACCTACTATCACATAGTAGCTATGTGACACAATAAATAAGAGGTAATTATGGGCAATAGTAAATAACATACCTAAGGACTGCCTTGTGCGGGTATGCGCTATTGCATTCATCTCCTCCCGAAGGGCATTCAGCATGGGAACACTGCTAGGAGATAGTAACAACTAGCTCTGAATTCTCAATTGCAGCAGACGGGATGTCTCTAAGTGTTCAGATGAAGAGACTGCTCATACTGCATTTTGAAAAAATAATGTTCCAGTTGTTCCTCTTTATGTAGAAAATACCCTATATTTGTAATAGCGACTTGCTGATTGCATGTGCAACAGGTAAAGCAGTAGCTGAAAGCCAAAAGCCTTTATAGATTTCTAATGTGACCCACAGCGTTCCCTTTAATTTCTTATTTCTAAAATGGGTTGAACAGGAAATTATTTTGCCTCTTCACAAACACAAAAAACCCAACCCGTTGACATTTCCAGTAAAATTCCTCACCTTGCACCAGGGTGAGGACTTGAAACCTTAACACTTTTGATAAACCAAAAAAATCCAAGATAAATCAATCATCTGTTAAAGTTGATATATTTCAATGTAAACATTTTCATGAGCTAATTCTGAACTGTTTTGTTTTGATTCTGACTTCCTTTTAACATAAAAGTATTGTAGTTGGTTTAAACTCCAAAACAAAGAACTGTTTAAACTGGAACAGCATGTTTCCTTTCGCTCTAAACGGTTTTAAAACTGACACTAATGTCGTTCAGCTTCCATATAGATTTTCTTTGACAAAAAATGGGGAAAGAGTCGAAGTTTATCAGCTATGAAAAAGCAAACATTAATATTGGTTAACATTTTATCAAGTTCTGGATCTGAACTGCAAAGCTGAACACCATTAGTTTGCGTGCACAGGCCAGTAACTGCCTTTCACCTTGTTCTCCCTTCTTCAGGTGCACAGCAGCACAAGAAACACCAACTTTTGTGGACATATTTCAAAAAGAAGCCTATACCTACATTTGGAACAACACATTTGCACAGGAAATCAATTCAAGGTGACTGTCAACTATATGGTCATTGCTTAAAATCTCTCACAAAATCAGTTCACTGTACACACTCCCGTTAACAGAGAAAATACCACCAACTACCAAAAGTAGGGTGTAAGACTCTTGGTCATGGAGTTCAATCTGCTGGTCACCGGGTCACATGTTCCATTTCACACAGTTATTGAGCACCGTTTTTTAAAACAAACAGATGGAAGGTTGTTCTGACTCTAAACATCTCTGGATCATTCCAAAGAAACAGAACAGGTCTATACTTATTGAGTAGTTCGCCCATTTGTTTAAGGAACACTGCTTGTCTCTTTTCAATCAGTCTCCTTTTATTCTTTAGTAATATTTTATGTTGAGGTATAAGTATGTGATAATTACGCAAAAGAAGAAGATTCTGGAGAGCCTTGTAACACGTGCCTGACATCTTCCTTCACAGACTCGGTCAGAAATGCATTCCTCTGCCAATCCAAACTACCATGTTTCAGATCAACTGGCGTTAATCACATCTGAACTATTACTTCGAGCAAGGCTGAAGGTATATTTTTTAATTATTATTTATGCTTTTTTAAACACATTTAGATCTCGTCATCATTTATGCTGTAAATAAATGTTTATTAATTAAAATATCTTCCCTGGATTACCTTTATACTACTTCCTGCATATTTAGTTTTGAAAAGCCTTGGCAATATTAAAACCAGGATACACTACCTGAGCATAGCACCAGACACAACACCACAAAGGGTCCCTTGCTTGAGCGTAACAGTACTGCATAAAGTACAGAATGAAACATTTACTTCATACTTAAAACCAGCAAAACTGTCTGAGCACTTTACATTAATGTATCAATAAACTGTTACCAAAAGCTGTGGCCACGAAGAGTAGTTTCACTAAAAGCCTTCCTTGAGAAGCTAAGACATGCTTCTCGAGGCAGTCAATAAACTAGTGAGCAGTGTTGATCTGTTTGTGCTTGTTCCTGTTCTATAAGTGTTTATAGTAGAAATAAGAGATGAAAATACTTGTTTGAGCAAGCCTATCTGCCAAGTGTTGTAGCAGAGAGTGCAGAGTGCTCGGAGATGAAATCTGAGACTGAACAAAGAAATGTAACCAAGGGGTTTAGGAGCCTAAGTCCTCTTTTAAAAAGTAATGTTGAGACAGATTCAGAAAGATAATTAGTTATCTGGAGTTCAGTATTACATCCTCACAGCCAATTGCCTGTGTTGTCTTAATAGCTTTCTAGCAGTGATTCGTCTTCGGACATTCCCTTTAATTCCTGCTCATCTTTGAAAAACATCCCCCTTGAGCTAAATCAATATAAAAGAGAAAAGCACACGCAAAAATCGTGATTTTTTGGAGGGCAGTTTCAGATTCACCATACATGCTCAACTCCCCACGGCTTCAGATGGTCTAAAGTGCCTGCTGCCCACACAGCAGAGAGGAAAGCAGCATGCTGCACCTTGGGGAAATACTGCCCCGAGTCCTCGCAACAGCACTTACACCCTGAAGGGCAGACCATGGCAGCAATTCCCCAGCTTTTCTGCTTACAAACACAGTGCCTGCTGCCATCAGCCTCTCCACAAGGCTCCACATACTGACATAAGTCACTGCAATCCTCCGAGGCTTGTGACCACCCTTGGCTGCCCCGAACCCGGCGCTCTTTAGCAGTAACAAAGCTCTTAACAGGGAGCATCGGAGTGATTGTGAAGGGCAGCAGCAGCAGCGCTGCAACAGGACCCCTCAGAAGGGGGCAACAGGTACCAGGCCCAGAGGTGGACGACGGCGGCGAGGAGAGCGGCAAGGCACGCCGCATCTCCTGCGGGAAGGCGGGAGCTGTGGCACGGCCCGGGGCCTTGTGGGGTCCCCCGGGGCCTTGGGGGGTCCTCTGGGGCCTTGGGGGGTCCCGGCTCTGGTCTGGAGGTGCTGAATCGCGCACAGGAAAGGTGCCACCGGCTCCGCTGCCGGTCCTGCTCCTCAGCCGGGCGCGGGAGGAGTCACCGCCCCAGCCGGCTCCCGGGACCGGCTCCCAGCTAAGGGAAAGGTGCAGCTCAGCCCCTCGGAAGCCGCAGGACCGACCCGTCCCTGCCCGCTCAGACCCGGCGCGCCGAGCACACGGCCCCTTTGGCGGGGAAACTCCCGGCGGCGGCGGCAGAGCGGGGCACGGCGCTTCCCCTCAGCGCCGGGGCAAGCCCCGCAGCCGGCTCTGAGGGGCCGGTCCCCGCGCCCCGCCGGCCCCTCCGCCCCACCCTCCCCATCCAACTTTCTCCTCAGCGCGGGGCGGGAAGGGGGCAGAGAGGCGGCCCCGCCGGCCGCGCTGCTTACCCAGAAGCGGGACCCGCAGAAAGCCTCCATGGCCGCGGCAGGGGCGCAGAGCCTCCTCCAGGCCCACGCCGGGCACCACACCGGGGGAGAAGCCGGCTCCTTCCCTCCTGGGCGGGCCCGGGGCGGGGAGCAGCGGCCCTGACGCGCCCCGTCCCGCCCTCCCCGCCGGCTGCGGGAGGTGCCAGCGCCGCCGCCCCGCTGCCCTCGCCGCCTCAGGCCGGGAGGCGCCGGCCGCGGCCGCGTCGCCTCAGCGAGGCCCCCTCAGGCCGGGAGGCGCCCGCCAGAAGGCCCAAGGCCCCCCACAGCCGGCGGGGCAGCCCGGGCAGGGCAAGAGCCACCGCCGGCCCCACTGCGACAGCCCCTCAACGGCCGAGCACCCCCGGCCGGAGTCCTGGAGAGGGAGAGGGGCCGCCGCAGTCCCGGCCCCTGAAGCGCGGGCACTGCTGTTGAGATGTGGCTTCTTGCTTTCCAAGGGTGACCTCCGTGTGGAAGGACCAAGCCCCCAGGAAAACATTTCCTGTGGCCAGTGTGACCTGCTGGGACAACCCTGCTCTTGGAGGGGGACAGTGGTGGTCCCCACATGGCAAGCGAAGAGCGGGCTGAGGGACGGTCACCTGGGGTGGCTGCTGGGAGCTGGGGCATCCTCTGGGTTTGGGGCTGACCGTGTCCATCCATCCAGACCACTCAGGCTAAGGTTAACATCTCGGGGACGCTCGTCGTCTCCCCTTTAGAGCGGTGAGGAGTGTGGTTGCCTCAGCGGGACCTAAATGAGCGTCACATCTGTTATCTATTCATCTGCAGCCTCTTCCTTCATGCTGATTGCTTCTGCTGTCTGTAGACATGTGGTTAAACCAGTGGCGTGGATCTATTTTCAAAAGCTTTCAGCCAATAAATTTCACGTATATATGTAACTAATAGATTTTGTAGTGTAGCACCTTGGACACAATCTGGATTTCATGTCCCGGTGATGCAGAAGCACTGTTTGCTTTCCTCTTGGGCAGGACTTCTACAATATTATTGACCTTCCAGCACCTGCTGTAGCATCTGGTTCAATAACATCATCTCATGCAAAGCACCCTGCTGCCACAAATCTACTTTAATATTTTAAGAGTTTGAGTTTCCTTCCTCGCAGGAAAGTGAGGAACCATTGGGCAGAAGGGTATTGTCAAAAATGCTCACCAGAATGGAAAAGAGAGATGAGAAGCACAGTATTCCTGTGCCCCCAAAATTATTTCATCCCTTAAGAAATCTTTTATGAAGACCACTGAAGATGCTAGGGGTGATACCTGCTCAGAGTACTATCGGAGGAAGCCACGTTCTTCCCACGAACAATGCTGAGGATTTGTTTTAGACATTTACTATAATCTGAATAAAGGGACGCAGTTCTTAGCATGGGAGGTTACTATCTTGCCCAAGATAAGGTTCTCTGGTGATTGCCTACAAGATTTGAAATCTCAGACTGATCCAGACTAATCAGCACAATCACATTACAATCCTCTTAAGGAAATACTAGAGAAGCCCTAGCCAACTGGGTGAGCAAGATCTTCTAAGGACATTGTGGGTTGTCTTTGCAAGTCTTGCATCGAAACTTTTGTTCAGTGGAATTGCACCACAATAAAAGTTTTGAGAAAAGTCAGTCATAGCTGGGAGTTACTCCTTTATGGCTCTTTAAACCTCCTCTCCTGCAACAACCTGTGAGAGCAGTTGCTCCAAAGGAAGTGCGGAGAAATTGATCCCTCTTGACACACAAACATGCATCTCTGTTTCTTGCACCAAGGAGCAGAACTTGGTGTAGTTTGAGAACATGCCCTAAATTAAGACCAGCTCTGGCATTGTAAGAGGTACAGAGGCACCTCACAGCTACTGTAGGCTGTGTGTACAGGAGGGGAGAGGTTTATTTTATCAGTGTACTGCAGAGTTCCATTGACATGTGCAGTGTGAATTAATCCCTGATTACAGTATTGACTTCAGTGGAATTATTCCACCGTATCCATGGAGGAAGGTCCTGTATTATGGTATTGCCCTGAGTCTCACAGGACTCTGAACTAGGGAGCCCTAAATGATTCTGCCTCTTGCTTCATGTTCCTAATTCATGGCAGGCAGCTTCTGCTCTCCGTAGCAGTCCATGCCATTGAACAGGGATGGTACCGATGAGTGGGTGCCACCTGGGGTGCCAGCTCCCCCTGCATGCCCCCCACGAGCTCAAGGAGAGCCACCAGCAGCCAGCCTGGACCTCACAGCAGACCCTGCCAACTTGCACTGACTTTGCAGTGTAATTACTGACTTCCAGGTGCTGTCTGGAAAAACACACTAGGAGAGAAGGAAAAATCAAGGGCAAGAATTAAGGAAATATTAAAGTCTCAGACAGACAAGATAGGGGAGGGAGCTTAAAAGCTCCTGGGAAGGATGATGGTAAAGGATTCTGCTGAATCTGGTGCAAAGCAGAGCCTAAAGCACTATCTCAGGCAGCTCACACTGATCCTGTTTCCTTTTGATGATGGGAGGGAAGCTGGAGTACCTAGAACCTGTCATTACTCCTGTGATGTTCTCCCAGATGCAGGCTGGCTGTGCAGGAAAATGAAATGACACCTTTGGTGCAAATGTCAGGGAGGTCATGAACTCACCTGTTCTCATCGGACATTTATTCCGGGGAGTGGCAAGTTCCGATCTGGGTTCGTTCAGTATTGTATTTGCATCCTCTTTTCCACGCCAGCTGCACAGTAAAGGACTTTTCACCTGCTAACACATAGAGCAGGTCAAGTCAGCGCAATCATGAAGCGCCCACAAGGTACGCCCAGGGCCAGGCAGCAGCGGGTTAGCTATCAACTAGAGCGGTTGGCTGGGGCAGGACAGGAGGTAACGTGAGAGAGAAGCTGTTTGTGTAAGCACAGTGCCAAGTATGAGGCCGGCTTCATATTGCACCTTGTGCCGATTTGCAAAGCACTAAAAGCAAAATGAAGTGTGACCGACTCCTGAAGAAATCTGTATAAAGAAGGACATTTAGAGTTGAGGATTGGGGAGGGCTTGAGCATGTGCAGCTCTGGAAGTCACAGTTTTATGGTTAGTTGACTATAAATATCACCTTCTTTCTCTGCTTGGAACAGCAGAGGCTCAGCTTCCTTTCCAAGACCCACAGAGGTGTCACATTCTACAGATGGCAAGAAAAAGAGGCTGCCAAAGTAGCATTTACAGCAAGGCCCTATACATTTACTTTATAAGAAGGGGGATGACACCTTGTTTTAACACATATAAGATGTGGACTTGTAACAAACTCTGCTTAAAGTCAACACTGCATGAGTAGCAGCAGACTTTGTGTTTCTTCTCAAACGGTCAATGGTGTTGCATGTAGTGTGCATCTCTTCTTGCAGGAAAGGATTTAATTTTAATTTCCTCATTTCTGGAAAGCACAATGAGCAGTTTTGAAGTGCTATGACAAAACAGATGAGGGAGTGGGCTGGGAATTTAAAGCTACAGTTTTTACTCATGGTCCTGCTTTTGGGCATATATCAGCCACATGGCTTTGCAGGCAAGGAGCGGAAGGGAAGGCAAGATTCCCCTGGCTGGAAGAACAGAGGTGGCAGTTCCCTGGAACGCCAGTGCAGGGAGCTGCATTTCACCTGAAGCTGCACTGTAAAGTCATTCTGTTCACTGTGGGGTGAGGTGGGGTTCCCCCAGTGCATTAAGGCTCTGTAAAAGGAGAAAATGGTGTATGTGTGACTTCTCCAGGACACCATGTGCAGTACTGTCTTCCCCCTGTTACATGGGTGCTCCTACATTTCATACCAAGAACAATGAGCAGGAGAAGAATCTAGACATGCTGAGAACTGCCTAGATCACCCCAAAGTGATCCTGGAGCTGCTCCAGTGGTGAGCAGCCTAACCTGAATGCATTGGGCGTCTCTCTCACCTGCTAGATATTTCCACAAACATGCTCTCCAGTGCCTACAGAGGTTCCTGGAAGCTGTGGCAGATGTAACACACCCCAGCTTGTGGGTGGTTTGGCTCCAGAAGGAGCTTGGAGTGATGGACAAACAGCCACAGACAAGCAACTCGCGGCACTTGGGCCTTCTGTAGCTAAGACCCAAACTATCCTACCCTGACAATTGCCACAGCTTATCCTCTCCCCCTGCCAACTTGGCCACCCCACAAACCCCTCCTAGTTTTAATGGGCTGAAGCCATTCAGGATTTCACTGCAAAATGGGCACGCAGAACTCACAGTGGTTGCAGGAATCCAAACACCGGGTCCTGCTTTGTTTGAATGAACGTGGAATTGTCACCAGCCCTCGGCCACGCTGAGCTAGTGGCACCCAGCGCTGCCTTCGCAGGTGGCAACACAGCACATGCTGCTCACTGTGGTATTTTTTCTTTGCAGAGTGACTCTGATATTAACTTCTTCCTGATTTCCCCTGGAACAGCTGGATTCTGCTTTCTGTTTCCGTAAAATAAGTGTTAGCACAGTAAGTAATTAAGTGGTTTAACCATCCTTTTCATTTCCCAGCTGGAGCTGCAGGGGTCTTTGGTTGCATTATTTAGAGTATTAAATAGATATGGCAAGATAATCTATTCAGGACCTTTGAAACCTTGCCAATTATAGCATCCAGTGACTCAAGCAATAATAGAAAATGCCAGAGGATGTTGCAGGATTATATAGTGTGTTGCAAACATATCTGAAGCATTAAATACAACACGCAAAAACCACCTTAAAGTTCAATCACCCTCAAATGCGAAAATGCCATCGAGACAATGGCTTTCGCTGATGACACTGAAGACCACGCCAAACCAAACAGAAACAGCAGGTTACAGGGGACCTCAGGTGCAGCCTGAACTAACGCACACAAATATCCCAGCTGAACCACTTCATGGCATTGCCATCTAGTGACAAGCACTCAGCCTGCGCCCGGGCGCACACCCAGCCTCGGAGCACTCGGCACAAGCCACGCAACATGGCACAAGGCCTGCTTGATTATCCTCCTCCCATGCCGGGCCAAGCAGAGGTTAAACTCCCCCTTCGAGCTCCCAGGCTGTGGATGTATCGTAGCTGCTGTGTGTGAGTGCGCAGCCCACATGGGACTGGCACGGATCGGCACGCACAGCAAGGGCTGGATGGTTTACATGTGCTTAAAAGGAGGCATAAGCATGTGCAGGAACAAACAAGCCTCTCAGGTGCCACCACAGCCTCTGAGATGCTAGAGAGCCTTAAGGCCTGTCCCTGGGTGGGCTCTTGTCTCCCAGCACTTTGCAGGAGCCCAGGCCATGCTGCTGGGGGGGAAAGATGCCGGCTGACGTGGGTAGCACCTTGGCTTCGAGCAGCTCCCGCAAGCACCGAGCAATGCGTGTCTGTGCTGCGTGGCTCCCCTGGCTGGCACGCTGCTCCTGAAGCTGGGAGAAACCCTTCCTCTCCTCCTACGCAGGAAGAGATTTTTATAATTTCAGTGGCTGAAAACCCCTGCAGAAGTAGAAACCTTCCTCCCCCACCTCCAGTACTGCGCTGTTTCTGCAACACGGACACAAAGCGCTCCACGGGCGGGCAGCTCTGCCCCGCAGGGTCCTTCTTACCCTCTCCCCGGCCCCCGAGCGTCCCGGTGCCGGTGCCCCGGAGACAGCCCGCCCGAACCCGCTCCTCGCCCCCAGCCCACTAGATGGTAGCAGACGGCTGCGCACAGGGCACCCGGCCTGCGGCCGTGGGCTGCCCACGCCCCGCGGGCTGAGCCTGGCCCACCCTCCGGGCAGGGCAGCTCAGGCCTGTGTCCCTCCAAAACTTTACTGGCCTGAACCGTTTCATCTGCGGGATCCTCAGCCCCAAGTAACTGATCACAGCTGGGCCTTCGCACGGCGCTGGTGGCCATAAAGGGAACCAAGCACGTTTCTTTAAATTGCTTTCTCCTGACTTATTTTGAGGGGATTCTAGTACAGGTCACATCTAAGACTTGTTGGTGCGTCTCAGTTTGTATCTCTGGAACACCAGAAATACAGAAGGCACAAGCAGGACTTTCCTATTTCTCATGCAGCTGCTCGCAGGGTTTCGCAGGGCTCTGGCCAAGGGATGTGCTGCACACACAGCTCTTCTGATGGGACACAGCTCTCCACAAAGCGGGTCAGTTAGCTAAATTCACCTAACTGTCTCGGCTAAGCCAGAAACAAATTAAATTTGAAATGCTACTTCCCTAGCTGCAGCTACCATTACATAGAAAACAACCTAGTTTCATGCGGCATCCAAATTACTTCCCAAACAGAATAACAAAGTGCCATGCCCAAGCTCTGGCAAGTTGAGAGCATAGCCACAAGCAGCCAGCCTGGGTGGGAGCCTTCTAAAAACCACAAGCAAAAGAGCTTCATAGAAGAATACTCACAAAACAGAGCAGAAAAACAAAACCCCTCCCAAGCTCCTCTGAAACCCAGCACTGGAAATACAGGGCTTTGACATCCCCTGTAAGGAACTACCACGGGGCTGAACTCACCTGTGTGCAGAGAGGCGAGGAGTGCCTGAACCTGTGACCTGCTCTGCCTTCCTGGCTCAGCCCAGCTTACCTTAATGCCATGTGGATCCTCCAGCCTCAGAGGGGTGGGAAGGCCCGTCAGCAGTTCCAGCCTGGTGGGGTTTAGCCTGGACAACACAGATGCATTACAGAGCTCACCTCTGGAGTCCCGCTTTGCGTGGATTTGCATGGGATTTTGCACAGATCCACATTTTTCTCTCTGTTTAAGGGCTAACTTCCTTCCTGCTGTTTTCTACTCAGAGATGGCTATGAGAGGGCCTTTGTGAAAACATCCTCTAGACAACATAATCACTCTGGATGTCAGCTTGGGGTCCCTCCTGCTGCAGAGTGATCATCAACTCATTCAAGCCGAAGTGAGAAACAGGGCTGCGGAGTGCCTAAGGGCCTGGATCCTCCCTCTAGTGGCAGCTCCCCAGAGGAGAGAAGACTTCATGTTAGGAGCTAAGTAACTCCTTCACTGAAGACCCCTGAAGAGTTTAGGTCCAAATGTTTCTGGTCATACCTAAGCAGCATCTGGGGGCTGAGCCCCCGCTGCCCTGCAGCACAGTCTGCAGCTCCCAGGGCAGTGCCAGCCCCGCCAACTCCTGCTTCACAAGGAGCTAAATGACTGCTGAAGTGATGGAGAAAAGGTGCTGTACTTCAGGCTGGAAATCCTGACATTGGGAATGCATGGAAAAGCCCAGCATCTTCCTCTTCACAGCAACGTGTTTTCATGGACAGATCAAATCTGCCCCTTCTCTCTAAATCCTTTCTCCCCTTTGGCTGCAGCTCCCTCCGTTGCAGTCCTGGCAGCCTTCGCATCGTTAAGCAACTTGCCGAGGTGTCCTCTGCCAGCGTAGTGCGATCTGCAGAAACATTGCTGATGGCCTGGCTGGTAGAACAGCACACCCTGGGCCATGTGCTGGGCCAGATCCGCTTGTGGCGTCAGACTGAATTGCTTCACAAAGGGCCGACATTTCACAATCTTTCTCTCAACCTCCTGTCCGCTGCTGCTATACAATACCTACTCCAACTGTTCACAATTAAAACATGACCAAAGATTTGACCGCTCTGAATGATACAGATTATCATCAGCAACAACAAAAAAGGGAAGTCCACAGTTGTTTTCTTTTCAAAAGCTTTTAATAGGACACATTTGTTTTTGTCATTTGTAAAGATTTACACTCATTTTTTGTCTTTTTTCTTTTTTTAAAAAGGAACATTTTAACCCAGTTTTCCCCATGAATACCACCTTTTGTTGCCCTGACCAAAAGACCTTGTTTTGGCCTATATACCTGATACAGTATAACAATATATTAACTATTAAATACAAAGTTCTATAATATATACTAGGTTGTTACGGACATTGCAATGGTACTGTGCCTACTCTAGTCACCTTGTGTTATAGTGTACATGGGTTATCATAGCCAAAGGGGCAGAAAAGGGGAGACTGGGGCATAGCCTAATTTACAATGGTAATGCTCTTGTTTGCTTTTTTTTTTTTTTCTCCTTGAATACACCTTGTGCTGAGTGCAATCCACAGAAGTCAAAAACAGTGTTTTCTTTGCCCTCCTCCAAAATATCTACAGTATAAACGGCCTGTAACCGAGCTATGAAAAATCAGTTCTATGTGCGAGGGGCTGCAAGAACGGAATTTACATTTTCCCAGACACGTCTGCAATCTCTTTTTCCCCAAGTGTCAGACTAGCAATAGCAGAATATCCTCCTCCCACCTGTATACAGTAAATCCACAGTAGTAAAGTGCTGGTGTGCTTGAACGAACTGGATAGCCATGCGACTACTTTACCATCGATAGGGGCTGAGTTTTGGGGGTAGATGTTTTATATGGGTACAGTTCTCGAACAGTAATAGCACTGCAATATCGTAGAACTTGAGCTTAGCTGCTTACTTCTAAACGCGACCTGGATGCAGGCTCTGAAACTAGGCTATACATGTTGTAATACAGTAGGTCTGGCTCCAGGTTTATGAAAAGAAACTTGTAGATAAGAGCTGCTTCTGTTCCCAAGATGCTACGCAGACTTTTAACAATTTCTCTATAGATTTCTACAAAAATATAAAAAATTCTATCAACATAACCATTCTACAGAATTCCTGTGGATTTTGTACATTTTGTTTAAAAAAAGTCAAATTCTATAAAACCCCCCCCAAAGGTATTTAAAATTATCTTAAGATTATTGCACGCACTGCAGTACATTTGTATTTGTCTTTCAAAAGGGCATCTAGAAAAAACTTATCCAGTTTAGAAAACAATCTATTTTACATGGATTTCTTTCCTGAATGCATCATCATAGAGTATTTTTTATTGGCTAGTCTTTACTAAATATTCACGTATGATGTAAACTTTTTGTTACTTCCACAAGCCTTGTCAGTGGGCAAAACCCCAAGTATTGAAAATAGAAGAGCCTTTAGGCTTTCTGTTACATTTGGAGTTGAGCATTTGGATTAACATCACATCACTGTTTGTGCCATGATTTCAAGCTACATGTGCCATGATTTCAAGCTTCCATTTTTTTTTTTTTGTAAGGAAGGAACTGTACAAGTAGTATCATTCCAGCTATACAAACACAATCCTAATAATTAAGGAACCAGGGTCGGCAATTTTAGTGGCCTAGCTATTTTCCCAAATTATTTAGTACATGTGAAAGGCAAAGCTAAGGCTCATTATGAGTGTAAAACCAAAAAGGGATTAAGAATATTTCTCAGGCTTAATACACTGTAATTTTATTATTTCCTTAAATATGATCTGGGGAAAGAACTGATGAAAGGTTTGTTTGAAATCGTTGCTTTAAACAGGCTTAACTCTGGATTTGGACTGGCATATCAAAGACAGTGGTCTCTGTATGGGCCTGTGTTGAAGAGGGGAAAAATGTCCCAGCCAAGAATTAATCTAACTGCAGTAAATAGTACAGAATGTTAATCCTCCTACTTCAAATACACTGATTGCCTGACTTCCTGCTGAAAGCCCTTACATTTCTCCAGGACATGTAAATCAATAGGGATTGTTTATGGACCAAATGTCCTTAAGTGAAAATAAAGGACTTTAAGACCTCACATGGGCTGTTAGGTATGAACAGCATCTTCTTATATGTATACTTGAAGCTAATGCAGATACATGTAGTTGTAACAGTCTAATCTCTAAATGGATAAAAGGCTGTACATCAACATGTTGTAGTGATTTGAAAAGATCAGTAGTTCTCAAAAAGTTACAAACTCCCGACTGACAGAATTAGCACAAATCCTCCTCTTGCCTGTGCAGGTTTAAAGACACGATCCAGCAAAGCCTTATCCATGTATGCAGTTTTAAACCTGTGACTATTCACACACTTCAAACCATGCCTGCAGAGTCTTATTTAGTGTACATCTTAATGGGATTTCATGGAAGTTGAGTGGAGTTACTGTCTGGTTTCCATCAGTCTTGTGAAGAGCGGGAGGTGTTGAACTGGGCCAACCTCTTGTGATTTTCAGACTGTGCTGTCCAGTTCTACAGACTGCTTTTTCCAGAGGGCATTAGCACAGAAGTAAACAGTTAATTTCTGAGATGACTGACATTAAGGACATATTATAAAGTAAGGACATGAATTCTGGTTTTATCTACTTTGTAGATGATGTTGCTGCTTAAGGCTTTTGATAGATTGGAAATAAAATTACAGTCATGGTCATGTAAATTAACATGAGCAGTGATAGCAAAAAAGCAGACTTTTTTTACTGAAAATCAAGTCATTTCAGTACCTACAGACTTTCTTACATGTCTTCTGTAAAATAACTTGCAGTAGGCCTCGATTCTGTCCAATACACAAACATATGATTTTAATTTTCAAGAATTACTTAAATACAATCAACCTCAAGGTAGTTTAAGCAAGAGCTTAACTTTAAATGTGTGCTTAAGCCCACTGCTGTGTCATGTCTGCACTGAATTCACCCACTACAAATCTTAAACATTGCCTTACTCTCCTTCTCACACGGATGCAGAAAGGAGGAGCTCCACTGCAAACAGCAGGCTTCCAGAGGTGTAAAACTCAGCAAAACAAACAGCCTGTCCTGGAGACACTGGAAAAACATCTCAGAAGTTTTTGTGCCTCAGTTTCCTAGGCACATATGAAAATTAGCCATGGACATGATTTTGTGAGTCACCAGTGGATGATCTATAAAATCCTTTCGTAATTCAGTACTGTGTACAGTAAATGGCTCTACATTCACCATCTTCAGACATCTGTCAGCATGTTGTACCTTCCTGGGTTTGTGCACTTGCTTTCACTCTGGATGTTGATTTTATGTAAAATTGGAATATTATTTTGTTAAAAAACTACCACTGCATTTCTATACTACCCAAACAATCTTTTTCCCAGAATATCATTGATGTCGAAGGGGAAGAATAAATTACATTAAATAATCCTTATTTACTGCTGACTGTGGGATACATTTCCTCTGTAATGCACTAATTGGCTACATTTTGTGCTTTGAAAAACAAAATGAAACCCAAACAAAACAAAACAAAAAAAGAGAAGGGATTAAATATATATTTTTTAGGTTAAAATATTCATAAAAACCAACTTTATCTCAGAAATATTCTGAGATACATAAAATAGAAGAAAATTAAACGAGTCTTTAGTCACAAAATGTACTACATCCCGCAATACTAGATTCAATTAATTTAATAAAATATAATATACATATAGATTCTGCACATTGTATTGCTTTTACCTAAGCAGAACATATGCTTAAGTAAGCGTGATATAGGTTAACCACTCTTTTAACCAGCTGGTTCTTTAATCTTTCTTTGGAAATTTTTTACCCAGTGCCATTTTGGAATACAGAGTTTTTAATTTTTTTTTTTTCTATTACATGAAAGGAAGAAAACATTTGGCACCAACAGAAAAGTAACTCAGGGGTCCATTTCCGTTTGATCAAAGGAAAAGCTAGGAAGTGTCAACAAGTCTTTCTTTGGGGTAGGAGATGTTGACATACTGTCTGGAAGCAACGAATCCCCTATATCCATCGAATCCTTGGACTCACAAGATGGAGCACGCCGTCTCAAGCAAATGTCTCCACTGGCAGGTGAGATGCTGTGAGGTCCTCTAGGTAGCAAACTCTGTCCATCGGGTGGATCTATAGATATACATGGAGGGCTCAGTTTTTTCTTCTGCCGTGTTCCTTGCAAGCCTTCCATTTCACTTACCACCTGACTTATGAAGCCAGAAGAGCTAGATGTGGAATGGTGCTGAGGGCTGTTTTCCATTGAACAAATTTCTATTGAATGTCTCCTTTGATCATCTAACCAAGAGGGTGGTTTTTTTAGAAGACCCTGGGTGTCTACACTGTGGTATTTCTTCAGGTCCTTCAGTGTAACGTTGCCAGTATTGCCTATGTTCCTCTTAGGAGTGAGAGGCTGAACCTCTGAACAGGCACTCGAGGCTGTACAAGTTTCTGAAGTGAAAGGCTCCGAGGAGCTGTTTATTTCAGATACTTCTTGGTCCATTGAATCTCCAGGTGTCTCCTGATACGAGTCTGCACAAGCACACGATGCTGGTGCCTGCTTTGAAATATTATACTGATTGTGGGAAAGCTGCTGCGTATGAACGCTTGCCCGGCTCCATGCAGCCAACTCTTGAGCTTCTGAGGGTGTCAGAGCCACTGATGACTCCTCCTTGGGCACAGCAGGGACATTTGGGTCAGAGAGTTCACTCACCTCGGTGTGGAGATTCTCCTTGCTATCCAAAGAGTCGTTCCTTATAGCCATCTGTATTGGAGCGCAAAGGGATCGGGGAGGAGAGGAGTTGCCAGATGAGAGAGACAGACCAAACAAAGGTTAGTACAAGCAAGGCACAGCATTTACAGGGCACTCAACTCTGCTGAGATACCTCAGCACAGACCCACTGACTCCTATAATGACCTGTGTTGTGCGTTCTAGCAACTCCCATGCTTCAGAGATCCGTGGGTTTGTCCCTGTGTAAATGATAGCAGAATTTGGCCCTTCATTCTTCATAAATGGTTGACCTTTAGCTTTCTCCTCTAACAATGGAGGGCTTCAGAAACAGAATGCCCCCACCCAAACTTAGACATGTTCTTGTTATGTAAAGGATGAGGGTCTACAGCAAAGCCCTTCATAATTTTAGGAGCTGAGGTACAACCGGGAGAAGAAAGATGTGCAAGTGAGTCTGTGTATTCTCTAGCTCAGGTGATGCTGAGCATGTGGAGCAGGATCCCCAGAGCCAGTGACACCAGAGCAACCACACTCTGCGCCAGCACCAGGGCAACAGCCTGTCCCTGGCTTTGGTCCCCAGGCTGGAGCCATGACTCTGCACCATGTTACGGCAGGGGAGCTGGAAAAGCTGGAGCACAAAACTGGAGTAATAATAGTAATAATAATCTGTAATTATTTCAACTTATTCTGATGCTTGAGTTCAGGCTTCCTAAGGCACATTTTGCCTCGGCTGTCTTGAGCTGTAGGCAGCAGCATCAGAGCCTGCTGGCAGAGAGAACCTATGGCATGTTTTGAAGGCTTTGTCTCCTCACTACACTGCATCCCCTTGTCAAAAGGGTTTATAAATCAGCCATGTTAACTGGCCCTTAAAGGCAGAGTCTCAGTTTGAGAAGACTCTTAAATGATCTAAAAGATTAAAAACTACACAGAGAAATTTGGAGGAAATGTGTACAGCTGGTTCTAGTCCTTTAGAGAAGTGTAAGGAGATGAAAATCCTCATACTAAGGAATGCTTTTGTGACGAATCACCCCAAAATGATCTTAGAATTTATATAAAAATTGTCCCGCAAGGATCGTTTGAGCCAAATGATCTCTATTCAGGCAAAGCTCTCATCAGCTGCAGTACGCACATGTGTGCACGCAGAAACACAAGAGTCTATTGCTACATCTGCACATTGGGCTCCCTTTGTCATCTGTGAGAGTTGAGAGAATATTTAATATGGCAAACGATTTTGTCCAATGCTGGTGAATTCTTTCTAGTTAAAATTTTACAGCATAATACTGGCAACTAAGCACAGTCAAGAGTGGAGCTAATTCTGGTCTCCTCAATGCCAATAGTTTTAGTGAGTGTTTGGGAGAAGAAATCATATTCATACCCTGAGAAGAGACGCAGACCACAAGAAAATAGAATACAGAAGCAAAAAGTAATTATTGGCACTTCTTTTGCTTGTACACCAACCTGTGTTGCACACAAAAGTATCAGTCACCACCAGCTCTTTCTTTCCCTATGATACAGGCATCTTTGGTAGTTGTTAGTAGTAACTGTACAAATGTTTTACTGGTTTGTTTCAAAATAAAAGGACCCTCTGCCATCCCACTGGGGTGTATACCTGTGGTAGCCACAGCTTGGTGTGGGCTACACCTTGGATACACAGTCCTGAAACCAGAAAATCGTTTTCATTTCAAGTAGAATTCCCCTGGAGTAAAGCTTTTGTGCAATGCACTGCCAAGGAGCATATTCCTCAGCAGGGAATACTCTCATCTTCATCTGCGAGTGCATTGCTAATTGTCAAACTTTCCAGAGTCTAAACTGCACATTACTGTGGGGACTGTGTCCACTCTTCAGCACTCTGGAGGGAAAGTGAGGTTAAACACACAGGTTTTAATGATGGAGGAAAGTGCATGGATCAGGTTATGTGGTGAACAAGATTTATCTATACACAGATTTAGGAAAGGCAGGGTACAAGGGGGAAGGGAAAGGAAAGAAAGAAAAGAAAGAAAAGAAAACAAATCAGAATTACATGCAATATATATAACAATAAGGAAAAATGGGTACTGCAAACCAAAATGTTTTGTGAGTTTGGGTTATTGTGATGTGCTAGTAACAAATTAGTGGTGGCAATAAAAGGACCCAAGCAGAGAGCACTTGAGCAAGCAGAAGTGCCAGGGGTGTAAAGGGAATTTTGCCTCTTTAAGGACTCAGTTTCACAGTGTCTGGCCATCTCGATTGCAATTAACAGTAACAGCAACACTGCCCTGTTGCCAGGAACAACCTCACTGCTCCCATTAGCCACATCGGGAGCTGCTTGCTGCTCAGGAGTGTGCCCAGGGCACCTCACTAACCTTTGGAGGGATCTGACCGGCCCACAGACCATATCTGCTCACTGTCCCAAAGCTTTTTTCTTCCTGAAATGTCACTCCAAGAGCATGCTCATCTCACTGCACGAGCAGAGAGGAGGGAGGGGAATAAATTAACTTAAACATATGAAAAGGTTTAGAAAAAGAAGCCTTCAAAGATATGAACAGAATTAGGCTGAGGAAGATGGTTAACATGGTAATTTATTCTAGATAGATCAGTTCAAAAGGATGGGTCTGTTATTCATTAGAAAGCAAGAGAGAGTGGTTATGAACTGGAATCATGACATCAATTAGTTTCCCCATTAGCAGTGATTGGGGTAGCTGGCCAGCCCTGTGCAAACGAATACATGCTAGGAATTTCTTATGTCAACTTAGTATTACAGACTAATGTAATTGTTAACCTTGGTACTTCACATTCATTTTTAGAGCTTAATGAATCAACTGTCTAATTTGTCAACGTTGATTAAAAGATGAAAAAATGGGAATATTTTCATGCAGGAAAGAAATTGCTTTTGAAAAAATAGAACTGGTTTATTTTATGTATATAAAATCAGGCACAAAACTACTGAAGAAAGCAGAGTTTGGGAATCAGACATGCCTCTGGTCCTGGTCCAGCTGCACAATGAAATATGCTTAAAAATGTGAGAGTGAAGCACAAGTTTAAGTATTTTACTAAAAAAGATAAACTTATGCTTCCAATCAACCAGACTGGACTCTTTGATTAGATCTCTTAGATCTTTGCTTGAATCAGGATTTAAATCAATGCCAGGCAAGAACCAGAGATAAAACCAGTTGCAAAATAAAATGTGTCTGTTTTGCATATACTCAAACTTTTCAAAAGCACACAGGGGATTCAAAAGGATCTTAATTTTCAATTCTCACTGTAAACCCAGTATACTTTCCATGATGGTTTTGCATATGAGATATCCATCTTCTTTTAAACAGTTTTCCCCTTTCAAGAAACCAGAGGAGCCACAGGAAGGGTGGCCTGGGATGGAGTCTGCAGCCCCTGTGTCCTTTCAAGCACTGAGAAAATCACAGCAGTTAAGAATTAGTTCCTTAACCCCAACAAGCCCCTGGGGAGCATTTGGCTCCATTTATGAAGGAGACTGAAAAAAAGAAAGTGCTAACAACGTGGAGAACATTTAGGCATGTAGCCAAAGGAGATGATACTCATCACGCACATTCTTTGCAGACTCCTGGATGGCTTTCAGATCAAAATATATCAACCTTTTTGTTATTTCTGTAGGAGAATTACAGTTCTCCAGAGGTTTCTGTGCAAATCCCTCCTTGAATTGAAAGCATGGTTTAACCTGGAAACACAACAATATAAAACCTCAGCGGGTTCATGGTCATAAATCTGCTTACCTGTCTGCGGAGCAGCCTTTCAGCAGAAGGAGAGTGCACCTGCTGGGAAACCTGGGGTTTGCTCTCCCTCACCAAGTGGTCATGAGCTCTTATGTGGTGAAAGTGGTCTTTTGGAATTTGTAGGAGAGAGCTGGTGTCCACCGGCTGCGACTGCACCGATGCCTTTGAACCTTGCAAGAGGGAGAAGAGACAGGAATGTGACATGTTCATCTGCAGATTATGTCCCAATCTCAAGGACCTTTCAGAGAAAACTGCTCCATTGCACCTTGGACCAGGCAGGCATGGAAAACCACTGAATTCAGCAACTGGCTCTCCATGATTGGGAAAAAACTCTCGCTGACTAATAAATTATTCCAAAATTGTCTATTATTTCATTTTTCTTGGCATTTTCCCCTGATACAACTGGGACTAGCTCCTGTTAAGAACAGAAGATTATGAACTTGAAGTTCATCTGGACTGGCAATTTCTACATGCCCATTTTAGGGCCAATAACTTTGCAGGCAACGACACATCTTAGCACTGCAAGGAGCTGACTTTGAAAGACTTTGGAAAAGGATATCTCCATACCTGAGCGTATGTGGAGACCAGCTGCTGGGATCTCAAAACCAGCATGCCCACTGGAAATGAAGTCAAAGGGAATGGCACCTTGCAGCTTTCAAGGCTAGTTTTGCAAAGCATCCCAGAAGAAGGAAATACATATTCTCCAGCCTCTTTCTGACCCTTTGTGGTTGCTAGCTACTTCTTCTAAAAGGTTTGAAACTCTGCATGCTCCCCCCCACCCCCCAGGCTCAACATTTTTCAAAACAATTCATTTAACCTGGACCACATCCCAGAGAATCTCATTTGTCCTGGAATCTTTCCCAGAACAACAGCCCCATTACGAAGGAGTATTCAAACAAATACCTCCTGCAAGTGCCAGTGTTTCTGACAACAAAACCTTTCTCAGCTTGAAATATTATGGCTTAGTTGTGGTGATTTATTAGAGGTGCCTGGCACCTTTTGCTATCTTCACAGCACTTTATAATATTGCAAACTGTAAACAGGTAGGGGTGACTTCCCCCACCCTGAAAAGCAGTGACATTGTAGGTGGAACAGGACAATGATGCATATGCCAAGACTTGGGCACCTTACCCACCTCCGAGCACTTTGGCCTGCTTAAGACGACTGGAATTTCACCAGCAGGAGAAAAACACAAAAGGTTTAATTGCTTAATGTGGTTATGAATAAGACATCAGCTTTACCTTTCCAAAATACTTCTCCTACATCTCAGTGGAAGTTTTTCCTGTGGATTTACAAGGGTGCAATGCCTGCCCCCCCGCCAAGCCAGGGCTGTCAGATGGGGCTATTCAGTTCTCCAAGCTGGAAGTGCAATCTTGAGGAAAGGAGGGACTCAGAAATTACCCACTTTTTTATCAAGTAGTTTTTGTTCAAGACAGGACAAACACACTTTGAATTAAGGGTCAAAAATGCAGCACTAGAAACTCCCTCTTGTAGCAAATGGGATTCTTTCATATGGTCAGGGATTATGACTCCAGGAAACTTCTTGGCTGTTAGACAGACCAATAAATTCTGGCTCCACTGAAGGTAATGGGAGTTTTGCTATTTACTTCAGTGGGATTTGACCAGGATTTTAGCTGTACCTTTTGCGTTATGTGCAAACAGGTTCTTCAAAGGACAGCTCTTGACCTTGAAAATTTTGTATTATGGCAGTGATTTCTCACAACTCCAGATTCATCTTCCTCCGTTGTGTCCATATTTTTTTTCTGCTGTTCAACGGTCGCTATTCATCCAAATTCTTATTACTATGCAAATTTCAACATCTTATTTCTAATCTGTTCAAATCCCCTACCATTCCGAACAGTGCTGAAATTATGTTCTGCTTAGAGGCTTTCAAATGACAATGCTTGTAAAAACTTCTCTGTCTTATCTGTGACAAATGTCTAAAATGATGGCACGTACAGAAGAATTAAATACAGCTACATTCACTTACCAGCAGAAGGTAACCCCTAGCAGACAGAGTAAATGAAAGCACATTGATAAGCACCGGGAGGCAGCTGCAAGTACAGGTACAGAGGTGCAGGTAGAGAGAGAGCGTCCTTGGTATCTGCAATACGCTGTATCTAAGAATATCTCTGAATTTAGCTCTAAGGCGTATATCCCAACCACGCACACTGGGAAGGACAATTCTACACTCTCTCATTTTTCCATTCATCTCACACTGAGATCTCTCTCAATTCAGCACATTTATGTTCATTTTACAGGCATTTAGAGACACCATTTTCCCATCTTTCACAGATGTTCCCATATAGAGCTTCCAAAACCTGCTAGAATAGGTACTGCTGAAAAAAAAAACAGACATGAGGAAATATTTTTCTGCTGGAGTTTTTGCTCTGGGGCCATAGCTAGCTCAGGTGAGATGGATGGAGCCCAGGCTGTATGGACTGTAACCTTCAGGGAACCATGCAGGGGGACAGTCAGCCTTGAGCCAGGCCAACTGCTCACTGTCACATTGCCAAAAAGTTCAGAGGAAAGGAGTTCTCTTTAAGAGCCTGGACTTTGTGGAGGGTCTTTGCAAAGCCATTCCACAGGTCTGGTCACGAACACCTCACCGGGAACCGATGGCAGTTTGCTGCCTCTGACTGAATAGCTTGGAAAATCCCAGCTATTGCTATACTGGACAATCCTGCTCTTGTCCCAGCTGACAGATGTGTACCTGACTGGGACTTGTGATGTGCTGGATTCCTCTCGCCCAGGGAGGCAGGGCAGGGGCTGGAGTACGGCGGCTGGAACATGTAGCTGTCATTTGGCAAAGAGTGGGTGCGCCCCACCGAAGGCTTTCTCACGCTCAGCAAGTCCTTGCTGGGAGACAGGGTCAGCGTGTCATCTTTGGAGCGGAGATCAGCCTACGGGGAAAAAAACAGTGAGGAAGGAAGACATGACAGGGTGGGAAGAGGAGAAGTGCCCAGAAACGCTAGCGACAGCCATTGCAATCAGTATGGCACGATGGGCATGCACATCGTCAGTATGTACGAGTTGCACGAATGGATCTACCAGGAAGCTATACCCCTCATTTTGTATTGTCAATAAATTGTCACACAGAATGAACCACAGAAACAGAGGAAGCAACACTGCAGTAATAAACCATGACTATTTCAGGGATATGCAAAGAAGGCATCATGCCTCAAGGCCAGCAAAGGTCACATGCTTTGCATAACTTTGATCCTCTGCAGTAACAGTAAAGGTCTCTCTATGTGCCCTCATCAGCAAGTCAGACTTTTGCAAAGGTGAGTAGTTTCCTTTTCTAACAATGAAAGGAAAAAAAAAAACCCAAACCAAAACTGGTTTACAGAAAATATTCTCTATTCTGGCTCCCAGCGCAGTTTTATTGGTTTTTCTTCTCACACAATGAATAACTAAACCCATTTTATTGAAAGGGATATCTAAACCTACTGCTTCAGGGCTAAAGCCATTCTCTAATTAGAAAGGATCTAATGCAAGCAAAGGTTATTGTATATATGTTGACTGCAGAGTTTTTACAGCCAAAGAGTCTCTTGGAATAGGCAGCACCAGAGGCAATACAGACTGAGGTGGATTCAGGTCTGATTTCATAAGGTAATATCTCCATTCCAGAAATGTTCTTGGGTGTTATTGTATTGGACAGTATTAGCAAAAAGGGAAGCAAAGTCAACTTCCCTGGATATTTCTAATGAAAGAATTATTTCATCTTTGAAAGGTCTCCATTGAAAAACACAGAAATAAGTTGTGACTCTGTAGTCTGATACAGTATATTGCTGATCATTTTTGGAAAACTTTCAATCTTATTTTCTGACAAATATTCCCTTCACTCAATGCATTACAAGTTTTCTGAAATAAACACTGAGATTTTTTTTCCCAATTTTATCCTTCAGTCATAAAAATAAAATTTCACTACGGCATTTTGTTTGGAAAGAAACATGATGAGATTAAAAGGAATTTACAAAAAGGAAAAAAAATGTGGATAAAAGAAGAAAAGGAAAAAAAAGGAAGACCAGTGTTGTAAATTTAATGAAGGAAATGGATCTGCACTGTCTTGCAGCATTAGTTTCAGTCCTCGGGAACCTGCTGATTTGGATAGAGCCTGGATACAGCCTAGATAAGAGAGACTGCAGTCTCCTGATATAGCTCAGAGGAGGAGAGTGAAACCTGTGCTGTAAAGCTGAGGCTTGGGTTTTGGGAACCTCTCTGATCCTCCCTGCTTCCCCTTCTGAGCAGTATGTTTATGCCATTTAGCTTTCATATTGTTTAGCTTAAAGCAGGAAAGAGGGCCTGAAACCTGAGATTTTAAATTCAAAACCATTTGGATCTGAACACGAGAATTTGGATTTGAGATCCTATCCAAACCCAAACTTTAATGAACTTTTAGGTTCATTGACAGGATCCAATACCACAGTGGGCTTGTTTCCACTTTCTGATCATCTTGGGGGAAATCTCATGAGTGATCTTCATGAAAACCATTTAAAATAGCTGCAAAATGATCTTCCAAGTCCAGCTCATAAACAGAGCAGCGGGAGCACATGACTTTTTGGTTCATTGGTAGTTTTGAAAAACATGTTGTTTTGGCTTGACTGAAAATCAAATCTGAGTTTTCCGTGAACCAAAAAAAATCCCAACCCAAATCTATTTTAAGTCAAACAAAACATTCTGAGATATTTTTCAACTAAAGTTGTGTCTAAATGAAGTGTAAAAATATTGCATATTTAGAAAATATTTCAATGAAAGCTTGCAGTTTTTTAGGAGTTTGGGAAACTGTTTTGACCAAAATGCTTCACTGATATTGACACAAATTCACAAAATGCTTTGTTCAACCTGGTCTGGTGCTTTTTTTGGAGAAAAACTATCTCTCTTGGCTATACCCTTGAGACTTCGCTATGCTGTCAAACAGGTTTGCCTAATCTGATTCAGAACTAGAAGGGCTCTCTCCTCAGTCCAGCTCTCCAGACTAATTTTGAAACAGAAAGTCCCACACAAAATGTTAAATGTAGTTTACAAAATCTTTTGCACGTGATGCCATGAAGCATGATGGGAAATATTGTCACGGTTTAAGAGATGTTTCCCAGATAAGTGCTAATTAGGATGACAGTCGACTAGAATGGCAGAAAATTTATCAACAACACAAACATCCAAAGGCAGGTACATGAACAACAACAAAGAAAACAATAATGATCCAAAAATGTTGGAAAAGGAGTTATGTCTATTGTACAGCAGAAAAAAAGCACTTGACTGCTACACAGCTTAAAATGTCTAATGTTTCAAAGAGGAGATGGTTAAGGCAGGGTTCAAAATACTGGTTATTTCATTCAAAAAGACACAAAATAGTCCAAATTATTTTATTTATTTTTTTTTTTTTTCCCCAGCGGGATGACTGCTAGTAAGAATTCACAAAACAAGCAGCATCTCGGAGAGATCCCCATCTGATATTTGTAAAATAAACAGTCTGGCACCAATGATGCAAAAAGCCTTGTGGTGCCTGTGTTCATAAAGACAAAAATCCATTACAAACCAAAGGGTTGTAGATGACCCCTCAGCAGAGGACACATGATTCATTAGCCCACGGGTGCCTCTTCCACGCAGCATCACTAATTTGTTTCAGATGGGGAGGAAATTTCAACCTTGATGCTTTCCAAAGCATTTTTTTACTATTTATTTTACTTGTAGAAAACACAGTTTTTACATAAGATGCCAAAGGAAAAATAGGAATAAATACTTGTTCCTCGCAAGGAGCTGAGTTTGTGGACAAGACTGATAACAACCCAGGACCTAATGGCATTAAGGACAACGTCCTGTTCAGGGGAAAGGTTGGTGCTATTTGGAAATGGACTTGAACTGAAAATGCCATTAGGCAGGTGCAGAGAGGTGGAAGCAGTATTTCGAACCCTGTAAACATCAGACTATACAGTGACCAGTGTATGTACATTGCTTTCCAGAGCATTAAGTAAGTGTGTGTTAGTATCATCAGGAAAAGAGTCATCCGTCAGAGCTAAGGACCAGGACTTTTCAGAGAGAATATCTGACGCCAGAGACAGAGCCTCCATCTCAGCTAGAGGGATCTAAAGGGAGAGATGATTAAGCATAAGAAACCAGGACACAAATCTTTTGGAAAAGAGAAAAAAAAAAAAAAGTATCATAATCTAAATAGTTCTAGACACTAAAGCAATATCCCTGCAGTGGAAGAAGCTACATCATGCACGTTGCTACTGGGGACAGAACGTTAAAGAAATGGAGTATAACAAAGAAATGAAAAAAAGAGTGGGACGTTCATACTTAAATGCTTATCCATGATCTGAGAGGGAGTTTAAAGCCATACACTAATGCTAGCATTGTGTTTTGCTGTTCTGTCTAGATGAAGAAGCAAAAGTAACGTTACTTTCATACTAGAGATATTTACCCTCTTGGCTATGACCAAATACAAGAGGCTTCAAGATCTTCTGACTTCTCCAAAGTTGTTTCTACCCAATAACCATGCTGGTTTTTTTGCCTCTAAGCTTATCTGGTTGAGTCCACAAAGATTCCCCAACACCAAAATCATTTTGCAGGTGGCGTATGGAGCGTGCCTCTTCCTGCACTCCAGGAGGGTACGGGGACCTCCTGCTCCCCGAGAGGCAGGTGGGATTATAATTAACTTCCTAATGGCTAAACAGGGACAGGGAGAAACTTAAGGCTTGATTTCGGTCAGTGAATGCCTTCTTGGTGCCTTCAGTGGGTTTTGGTCTGCTAAAGAGCCTCCAGTGCCTGGGTGAACATCAATAACTGTCCTACGAAATGAACCACCTGCGTCTTTCAGCCCCCAAGTGCCACCCCAGCCCTGGCCCCAAGAGCCTCCTCCAGCTCTGAGCAAACCCAAGCTGGGAACAGGTGCTGCACTGCTGCACCGGCCCTGGACCGATGTCTCTCGCACAAACGCATCCCCGCTGAAGGCTTTCAAGAAATTGATGAAAATCTTTATAAAAATATTGATGAAGCTCTCTCCCTAAACGCAGAGCTCTTTTTATAAGAAATGTGAAACACCACTCCAGGTTTTGGAGAGAAAGAGGGGAAAAAAGGAACTGCAGCATCTCCCTGAGAACAGCATCCCTGCTGCTGGCACCTCAGGGAGGGATGTTCGCCCTGAAGTGCAGGCTCAGCCCTCCCCAGATCCCCACCCTGGGTACGTGTCTAAGGCTGGTGCCCACGGCACTGGGGACAGCATTTCATCAGGCAACCTGCAGCCCTGGCTCACGTTTGCAGGGGCTGCCTGGTCTGGACAAGTCCCAGGTGTTTCCTTTTCATTTCTCACTGTGCATTTTCTTTTCCTATCCTCTATGCTTGAAAAGACTTTCAGCAGCAATATATCTTCCAAGAGAAACCACAGAGGCCCAGATCTGTTGCATTTAAGTTGTCAAAGGGCTGGATTTTCTCACTTTAGAAATGGCATCAGTGGGGTGAACTAAACTCAGTAATGAGTGAACCTTGAGAGGCTCAAAACTTCAGCTGAGATAAGTAAGAGGGTCAGGTTCCTCTCATCTAACCTTGGGTTTGATATCTCCTCTAACACAGTCCGCTGGCAACGGATGAAAGAGATGCTTTGGAGGAGCTCCTGATTTCATACGAGGCTCCCCAAAAAAGCATCGCTGCAAAGGCTGCCAGCACAAGGACAGCGATCCTGAATGGGGACCCACCGACCGGAGCCCAAGTGTGTGGGGAAAGGCTGTGCTAGAGTGTGGTGGACACCAGCAGCTCCTGCCTGACAGAGCGGCTCCGCTGGGAGCTGCTATTAATCAGGTTGCTTTCAGCAAGTCCCAGTGCTGCTCTAAATTCCTGACTTGCCTGAGAACATGACAAATGGTGTGAACAGAAAAGCCAAAATGTAAACAAAACATCACCCCCCCTTCAGCCTCCCCTCTTCCAAAATTGAGTTTGAAGCCTTCAAAACATTTTGTTGGGAACATTCAACTGACTTATATGAGTTTTAATTACAGGGGGGGAAATATAAAATAGCTTAAATTTTAAAAGCAAAAGCCATTGCAAACTGGAATGCTATATTTTTTCATTACAAAAATGTCAAAACAAAACCTTTTTTCTTGCTGCAGCAGCACTTTATGGTGAAAAATATTGTGACAAAAATTTTCCAAACAGCTGAGTTTCCTACTGACCCTCTGCCTTCCCCGCCAAAGCTACTGTCTCTATTCCTCTGGCAATTCTTGAGGCAACCACTTCCTATAGCTTAATAGACCTCAATCTGGAAAGTGATACACAGCAATCAGAGGGAGACAGGTTATCCCACTATATAAAGACCTGCAGTAGGATTTTATTTTACCTAAGCTTGTTCCTTTCCTCTAATGAACCACCGAGTTGGATAATTTAGAGTGTCAGTGAGCTCATAAATAAGCACACTGATTTCACAGGAAAACTTCTGCTATTTTTAGCCAGAAAGGGAAAAAAATAGATCAAGAAATGTGGAATTTGCTCAATTCCAACTGCAGGAAAAAATAGGTATGCTTGAATTATTATTATGGTCACTGCTGTGATTTAGGGAAAATATTTGCTCTAAAGAATAGCATGCTTGAGAAAGTAGGTATTTTATTCTAAGAAGTAAATGAACTAATTTTAAGCAAGCATTACAGGCCCTGTTCGAGAAAGCACTGGAGCACACGATTACTTAAGTACATCAGTAAGGGCTGCCTTTGCCTTCCAAATTCAGTTCAGATCAGAGATGAGGATCTAGTTTACAATGACCCACTTGCAAGAAGCCTCTTTAGGAAAATCATTCAAAACTGGATTTTCATGCAGTGTAAGTAGGCACAAAATGTAGAGAGCACTTTATGATCCCCACCAGTTCAGGCTCTGCTCTGGGGAAACCTCACACCGTACTCCAGGCTCTGCAGACATGACCTGACATTGCTGCAGAGCCCTGGTTAGGAGCAAGAAGCCAAATACAAGAGCCCCACTGAAGGATGGAGACAGGATTTTGTACATTTTCCCTACAACATTCATGAACAGTAAATCCCAGTGAAAAACTTCTTACTGTGTCGAAGAGGGAAACTCAGAGCCTGTACTTTTCCTCTTGCATTGATATACAACATCATAAACCAAGATATTATCTCAACTCCCATAGAAAAAGTCAAAATGACTTACGCTTCAAAATCCCTGTGAGTACATTACATAAAGTAAAGAACTTTAACTCTCTATTAAAGGTTTCAGTCAAATCAAGTTTGGATGGAGACTTTGCAGGAAATTAGGAATATTAACCTGGTTCTCAGAGTTGTAATATTCGGGAGCTGGGAGGGCATAATGATGGCACACAGAGCCTGACAGGTTGTCCATCAGCTTCAGCTCTCCTTCCAGAGATTCCTGGATCAGCAGTGATATGGTATCAAACAAGTGCCTTTCCTAGGAGGGGTGGTGTATAGCATGCAGAAAGGTAGAGTGAGCCAAAGAGAGAGAGAGGAAAAAAGCAAGGGACAGAGACAGAAAGAAAAAAGGACAGTGTATAAAACCCAACAAACAAAAGGGGGGAAAAAAAAAACCAGAAGGGGAGGCAGGGGAGACGGAAACGTTCAGAAAGAATAGCAGTAACATAAACAACGGGACAGGAGAGGTGAGGCAGGAGAGGAGAGAGAACAGTGCAGTAATATCACGGTGAGCAGTGACAGCTTTCTCAGACATTGCTAGAGACGGGGCCGACGCCGGCTGCCCCAGAACTGTGGCTGCTCCCACTCAGGGCCCTCCTCAGGGACAATTCTCGCTCTCAGCAAACACGACTGGTTACTTCTGGGATCTGAGCTGTATAATGGGGCTGGTATAGCAGTGTCTTGACACTTGGTGCTGTGAACTTCTACAGGACACTAGTGCTGTAAGGTTTCTATACCCACTGTCCACATTTTTGAGTAAGACCTAATATTTGACCCCTAAATCCATATCCAGGGGTCACCTAAATTCAAACAACCTGACTTGAAGAGAAGCTGAGCATCCTGCCCATAAAAGCTGCAGATGCCCAGGATGGACACATGTCAGGTCACTAATCCATGGGCCAGTCATGGGTTGAGGTGCCTCAGTTGTCCTGGCCAACTTCAAACCATCTGGCCACAGCACAGACAACGGGAGGTTATACAGAGCAGGGTCTGGCTTTTGCAGGCAGCATGGGAGCAATTTAAAGGTTGCACCTTTCACGGAGGGAATGCCTGCTACATACAATGAAATGAGAACCGTCATTACAGTCAGACAGCACACAGTGCAAAAATCCTGGGGAATAGGCAAGCAAAAGAGCATGCTGACCACATGTCCTTGCAGGGTCATGTCCTGGGAATTGTATTCCTCTGCTATCGTGCTCAAGCATCAGATTTTTCTTGAAGATTTGAGCTGGGAGAATAAATAGTCAGAATAAAACCTCCTGGAGGTTTTTGAGGCTTCTGTTTGAGTGAAAGAGCAAGAAACATACTCTGGAGATTATGACTAGAATAAGCCTTTCCCAAAGCCACCTTCAGAGAGGGCAAGCTTAGGAGACTGAAGAGCTGAGGGTATCCTTCCCACTGATTTGTCCTGCAATTTCTCTCTTTGCCACTGTGAGGACTGATGCAGGACAACAGTGCTGAGGACAGTTTGCCAATACTCTGCTTAACATGTACAACAAGAGTTGGGACACGTTGTTTCTTCCTAGAGGATGTAATGAGTCTGGATTTCCCCATATTACCCTGAACGCCTTTTTCCTGTGCCAAAGAGCAGCTTTGGACTCCATCTCAGACATCACTGACTCCTAATGGCACCAGAAATTTCCAGTAGCTTAAGAACTGAAACAAAGCTTAAGCAGGGATTTATTCTTTTTCACCCTTGGACTAAAGATCATAAATGAGTTTTTCATGCATTAGAATACTCATTAGTCCACCCCAGGCAGAAGCCAAGATATGCTGTTGTGAAATCATGATGTAATAAAAGCTAATGAGGTCTATGTAGAGTTTAACCCAATTTGCAATCAGCTAAGACTAAAAAAAGGCTGGACTGTTTTTCTTGTATAATTCCAGTTCAGTTCCCTCCCGAAGGACCTGTCTGGGTCTTGATCTCACCTCTCAATTCCTCAAACCGACTCTTCATCCAGGAACTGTGCTGCTTTAGAGAGACTTGTTGCAGCTCATAGCAGCTACCACATTACAGCCCTCCTCCGGCACTGCTCCTGCTGGTGGGAGTTTTGCCACCAGTTCTGCTGAGCTCAGGTTTGAGTCCCCTCTGGATTCCTCTATTGTTAAAACAATCTTTTCTTACAGGCTTGACTGTGGGGATGGATTTTAAATTGAGGTTACATAAAACAAATTTAATACTTAAGCAAAGATTAGCCAAGTTTTATTCCTCTTTTATGTTGTGGTTCATGGTCTGCATTAGAAAAGCAAACACATTATGCTCACGATTTTGCTATCACAAAGGACCTAGCTCAGACTCTGCATTAGAGCAGATTTGGAGCTAGCTCTGAAGTTGGTGGCTTGGGCATATCTCCAGAACAAATTGCAAAGCTCTCTACCTCCGAACAGATGCATCAAGGTGGTCTGGAGACCTGTCTAGGGTCTCTTCCCTGGAGCATCGGTTCCCACGCCATGCGACAGCCAGCCAGCAGACAGTGAGGAATACAAGCCCTGGACGTACAGTACACCCACTCCTTCATTACCGACTCGTGCATGTCTTCCCCTAGCAAATATGCAGGTCAAGCCCTCTTCACCCTCCAACTGAGATTCTCACCATAGGGTAAGCTAATGAGAGCTGAGAATCCACCTTGATTTGCATGGGATTGGTACATCCTGGGGGGCTCTCGGGTCTCTCTCCACCGGTGCTGCCTGTCCATGCAAAGATGTCTGAGGGGCTGTGTTGGCCAGGGGTGATTGTCTTCATTTCCATCTCCAGTTCTGCTTCGAGCTCTGCCTCCTCCTTAGCCTCCTTGTTGCTCTCCTCCAAGTGCTTCATGAGCACGGCGATCACCACGTTCACCAGGACGAACTGGGCCGTCAGCACGAAGGAGACAAAGTAGATGGGTGAAATGACAGTGTTGTAACAGGTGGACTCCTGGTCACAGTCTCGCAGCGTGTCCTGGAAACAGGGGGGGAAATGATGGAGGGATGTGAAGAGGTTCCAGCATGGACCTCGGTCTGTTGTCTGGTCATCTGACTGCAATGGATTCTGCTTTCATGAAGAAAACTGAGAAGATTGGGCAAATTTCATGTCTAGAATAGCAAAATACTTGCCAGTAAAACCTTACATTTCTGTGTTAGTCACCACAAGCAGGCTTAGAGGAAATTGTCCTTGGGGTGTGCAACAACAGACATCGACACCCTGCTGCTCCTAAAGGAAAGGCTGTTTTACCAGGTTAGAGACCAAACACATGAGCACGTGGCAGACAGATCCAGGGCAAAGCAGGGTGCAGCTACACCCCATCAGCTATCCCACAGCAGCTGGGCTTGCAGACACTCTCCTCAAGTTCACCCCTTGTCATTAAGAGTTTAGCCACCTATTGCTCACCACGGGCTACAAATGGAGAGAGAAGCAATTCCCTTGGACTAGCTAGCACCCTGTATATTCATAGGCCAGGTTTCTTCACAACAGCACGCCTTTATGGCTGTCCCCTAAGAAAGACTCTCTCTCGGAAACCTGGGTTTTCCCAGGAAAAAACCCACAAAGTAATACCAACAGCAATAATAGTAACTAGAGACTTTTAAGGAAAAAAACAAAACTAATGCATGTTACTGAGCTGAACTCATGTTTTACTTGAAAGATAAGTCCCTTCATTTTTTCCCCTTCTTTTAAGTTGCTCTCTTAGGTTAAAAAAAGGGAATATATGGAGTCTGCCATAGGCAGACTGCAACCATCTGCAACCACAGGCACCGCATTGCTGAGAGGAGGGAACAAAATTAGAGACTTTGCCCAGTGCATGAATGAAGAGACCAGCTCACTGCTGCATCGTTACCAGTCTGGAGCAGAGTGGATGGCTTCATTAAGCAATTATAAGCAATACTCATTTTCCGTGGGTCTCTTACCTTCATTATCCCATTCCAGTTGTCTCCCGTGGATACTCGGAAGAGAGTCAGAAAGGCCATCCCAAAGTTCCTGAACGTGGCATGCCGTCCCAGCCCCTCGCAGGGGTGCGTGTCGTCGCACTCTGCGGGACCAAGGACAGCTGTGAGACCCCCCGCTTGCACACCGCTCCCACCCCTTCCACCGGCACGGGGAGACTCACCAAGGTCTCCAAACAGCTCCACTCCAAGAGCTGCAAATATGAAAAACAACAACATGAAGAGAAGACCCAGATTCCCCACCTGGAAAGAGAAAAAGAAATGGGGGAAAAAAACACAAAAAAAGAGCATTCATTGATTTTTTTGTTCCAGACCTGTTTCTTGCTGTATTCTTTAATCCAAAACTTAAATTGCTTCAGGGGAAAAGTGACCTCAATGTGAGGACTCTATCTCAGACTGTGCTTCGGAAGGGAAATGTGATTCTCTAATGACAGTAAAGATAAAACGATTAGCATTCCTCTGCAATAGGAAATTAGCTCTGGGCCAGAGGAGATCTGGTTTGATATGGCAGTGGGTTACCTGCGGCAGTGCTTGCATCACGGTGTCCAACAGGGCTCTCATCCCTACAGCCATCTTCAGCAACTTCAACACTGCGGAAAACACGTTTGTAATTTGGTAACGGCAGCATTAGCGCAGAGGCACAAACTCAGTCCCTCTCCCAGGAGCCACAGATTATAGGAAGAGAAATGTGAAATCATGTCAAGTGTTCTCCACTAGCCACTATAGTCCCTGGCCTTTTTATATCACTCCTGGTTGCTTGGATACTATTAAAATCCCATGAATAGCAGCATCACCTATCCTGAGACTTGGAGAAAGCATTATCATTCTGCCTGGCTTTTCCTTTCCCCACTTTCTCTGTGTTGGACCCTTCTCCTTCCTCCTCTGGTTATTGTGAGCAGTTCCTTTCCCAGCCCTGAGGCTACTTTCCCACTTCTGTAGGCTACCCGCTTTCATACATGATTCACTGAGGAACTGATTTACACATCTCTTACAGAAAGTTGCATTTCCAATTGGAAACCGCATATATTTTTAATTCTGTAAGGAATCCAATGCACAGGAAAAACACTTTTTTTCCCGCCTTGAGACACAGCATTTCATTTCTTCTCCAGTTCCTTCTTTGTTTAGATGAGGGCTGCAATCAGAGCAATTATGCCTCAGAGCTTATCATTGCCCTTCAGGAGGGCCTGGGAGTACTTTATTAAGGGCCTGAGCACTCACATTTTACGTCTTCATCATTCGGCCCTGAGACCTCCCTGTTCTGAAAGATCAGGCCCTGGAGAAGCTGACTTCCCAACTCGGGTACGTGTCATTACAAGTCTGAGAGGACAGATGGATGCAGAGTGACAAGGCATGCTTTGTCACCAAGTGGTGAGATCCGAAGTCCCATAGGAAATTAAATTTATTAGATGCTTGTCTTTTAAAGCCCACGTTCTTGAGCTTGTGTTCTCTAATACCCGTTAGAGACGGCTTTGATTTGACTGGCATATTTTTTCCAGGTACATCTCCGGGATTACAGCCACAGCTATTTATCCTTTATTTCTAAGCCTTCAAGTCCTCTTAAGATAGAAACACATGGTCAGTTGGCTCAGCTTTTTGGCCTCTCAAAAGTATTTTCCCCCATTGTTCTTTTATTTGTTTACAGCCTGTTGGTGCCAGAGCTGTGCACATTGTGATGGGGATGTGCCCCAGAACCATTTCCCAATGCTTAACTCTTTCCTGGAGGGGACCCTGCGCCTCAAACACAAGTCAGTTCTGCTTTATTCGTCTCACCTCGAGCAATCCTGAGAACCCTCATGATTCGGATAATAGTGGGGTTAATTGGTAGCGAAGCGTTCACCTCGATCTCTTCCAAAGTGATGCCCATGATAGACAGCAGCACGATTGCCAGATCTAATTGGTTCCATCTGGAGACAACACAAAATGAAGTTTAACATCTACTAAGAAGCTGGCAAGGGGAGGTAGCTTGTTTCACATGAATTCCAGTCATTTCAATAGTTCTAGCACTCAAATGAATCTGCAGCATTTTTCTGAGGGTATTATACAAAAGCAGTTATGTTATGAAATCATTATAACTAATGCATCTCATTAGAAAATCAGCCAATTCCAAAGATATTCTTGACTGAGGGGAAACAGAAACAAAAGCTGGGCAGTTTTCTACCCAGAGGCTGCAGACCTCAGGGGAGACGCTGCAGTATCTGTCTGGCCACCTCTAGACATGACACTTGTGGACCTCAGCATGAGATCTGCCCTAGAAAGAATCTGACCCCGTGTCCAGTCCTTGCAACAAAAATCATGCTGGGCAAAGAAAAGACCCCAAGGATTCGTGCCAGGTCGGAGAGAGGCGTAATCCCAGCACGGACACCTGAAACGTGGGGAAAGGGGTGGAACCATCCCCCAGGTGCTGAAGGGCTCGTGTCAAGTCCTGCACAGTGCCAGCACTCTTGCCATTAACACTGAAGAAGGTAAAAATGGGAGGAGAAAGATTCACCAAGGACATAAAAATCTGTATTTGTGAGGTAAGAGTGAAGATCTAGAAAAAGAAGCAATTTCATCTGTTGCTCCACATCTGCATAAAAAGAGGTCCCTTTTCTCTTTCATTTCCACTCAGGAACAGATTCTCTTTCCTGACATAAATTCTGTCACTTCACCAGATCCTCTTGATTATATTGACATACAACTGGTGTGAGAAGAGAACCAGCCACTCAGTGTGAGACTCACTCCTATTTTGTCCACTCCCAAGGGCCAAAGTGGTGCAATCACACTCCTTGGCGTGCACAATCCTTTCTCCAACTCACATCCCAAGCCTCCGCCTACCCAGGTTTCAATCAGTCACACCAAAAAGTGTTCACACATGTGAGACTGACATCACCACGATGAGCATCAGGGTCCAGGACCCCGAATTTGGGCAGCTGTCTCCAGAAACCTGCTGCTGCCCCTGCAGTCAAGACGGAGCTTTTGTTACCTGTCTTGGAAGAAGCGACGAAATCCAAAGGCGATAAGCTTGAAAACAGACTCCAGGACAAAGATAACAGTGAAGATGTAATTGCAAATCTTCAGGGCTTCATCAAGAACCTGGGATGTGGACACAGGACTGTGGTTAGATGCAGCTCTGCTGAGGGGCTTTGCTGCCTGCAAACCTGCCCTCCTCTTCTTTCACCAGTTACTCATTCCCAAACTACAGATAAAAGGCTCCAACCGCAGCCTCTCTCTGATGACAAATGGCCCAGGGAAAAGTCCCAGTACTTCAGGGAGCACACAGACTGCATTTCTGCCTGGCCCCAACCCAGCTGATATAATTCACAGGAGGGGCTGACACAAACCCAAGGCACAACTCAAACCCCATGGCAGTAACACAGCCCCAGCTGGGATCGCTTGGGTGAGTGGTAAGAGCTGCTGCATTTGCAGGTGTCAGCAGCACAGAAGCCCTTGTGCTTTCAGCAGAAAGCTGAATTTCATCCCACTTGCTCATTTGTGCACTGCTGCAAGAGCCGTGGGCTGGCCGGGTCCATGCAAGCTCTGGCCAAATGGCTTCTTTGTGACAGCCTGTCATTTACTCTTCACCTTGAGCTTTTGGCAAGGAGCAGGAGAGAGGGATGGCATGCCAGCAGGGGCGAGTACCTTGAGTTTTCCTCTTCCCACCTTTCCCTCTGCAGAAGTCACAGCCTGGCCATTAACTACAGCTGGGACAACTCTTGCCCAGTCAGGCATTAAGACACGTCAGAGGTGATTTCATCCCAAAAGTCCTGCTTGTGAAGCAGCACTGTGGTAGCAGCATCCTACACGGCCTCTTAAGTATTGTGCATTAAATTTCTCACTGCTGGCAAATGGGGTGATAATAACTGTGTCCAGGGCACTGTTAAGGAACGTGGGAGATAGCCCCAGGAGTGCTCTCAGACCAAAGCCAAGACTTGCTGATCTCCATGTGGGAGAAATCATAGTAGAAGGGGTTTAAGCCACACATTCTGCCTTCATGCTACAGTTTAGCTTCAAGCATCCATGGATGAAAACCACCTCACCTGCCTGAGAAGTACAAGCCCAGCCACCAAAGGAGTCTGTGGCTCTGAATGAGCCTCCCTGTCATACTGCAGGGGACCTGGACTCTGCTGGCAAATGAGCATATTTATTTGGCAGAAGCAGATTTTGCCCAGTAGCTCTTTGCTTGAGCCACCTCTACAGACACTGCAGCCCCTCCTCTCTATGGACAGCCACAGCATCTCCAGCTGGAATCTCATCCACAGGGCCTTTCGGGGTATCCCACCACCAGCCCCTGTCAGCACCAACATGCCAAGCAATCATTAGTTTGGATATAAAGCTCTCTGGTACATTTAGCCTTTTAAGCATCTGCAGGATCCCAGCCATCAGTCACCCAGACCAGAGTGATTTCGGGGCTCTGATTCAGCAAGACTCTCAAGCATGTGCATGGCTCTAACCGTGCTGTCATCTCAGCACGGCCCAAGCTTGGAGTTATTACCCAGATACTGCATACCAGAGGCTCAGAGACAAAATGTTATTTTCCTAAAGAAAATTAAAAACAAAAGCCTGCCCAACATTTTTATAATACAAGAGAAAATGTAGCTGCAAAACGACTGCGGTAAGACGCACGCCCTAGAGCGATTCCAATACAGGCTCCTTAGCCAACAACCTTTTTCATCACCAAATGACTGAATCATGCAATGAGCCTTCCAGGGTATTTAAAGGTGACCTGAACAGAAAAAATTAATTGGGCTTGTGCCCTTTCACTTTTTGGCTTCTTTATGATAGGCTGGAGGATATTTTTCCCCTTGCTTGCATGTCTTAGTTGCTTGGGTTTTTTTACATTAAGTATTCAAGTCCTGTCTAGTCTTAAAGAATATTTCCTCCTATTGTGTGTTACATTTATTCATTCTGAAAGTGGCTAATAAAAATAAGTACAAGTTATATGGCAAAGGCATCTATTTCCATTTCATTCTTACGCACAAGAGACTTGACATCCCAGGACAGGCTGTTTTTATTTTCAGAGTATGACAAAGACCCAGGAACTTAGCGCACTAATATATTGAAATGTATTTGAAAGATCAGCATGAAATTCAGTGCCTGTGAAAATTGGGCCCTATGGGACATTGGGGATTTAGAAGAAACTTTGCAAAAAGAAACATTTCACAAATTCTTCTGGTTTTTTTTTTTTTTTCCTTTTTCTCCCTTTTTTTGGTGGAAAACCTAAGTCAAATAGAAGATTTCGGTGACAATCTGGTCTAGCAAACCAAACCAACCTTCTCCCATCCTCAGTTTCAAAGCAGTCCCTTGCACTTAACTAGAAGGGAGAGGTGCAATGGGATCCAGCTACCGAAAGCCATGGTTTGAATTGGAAACCAGCTGTAGGACGGGTACACTCCATGGGGCAAAGGGACAGGTTGGGCATGGTGAATGGGGGCCCCAAGGTCTAACAGCCAAACCGTCCTTAACTCTGCCCATCAGCCCATCCCACTATGGCTGACTGTGTCCCCCACCCTGCTTTTCCCCCTCTCTTCCCGGTACCTTTGGCTGCTGGTAGTGCTCCATGGCCATGGTGATCACGTTGAGGCCGATCACTCCTGTGATGAACAAATCCAGGTAGTGGCTGGTGCACATCTGGTGGATCAGGAGGCGGAAGCGGGAGTAATCCGAATAGTAGGGCTTACACTGTGCTTCTGCAGCAGGGAGGAGGAGAGCGGAGAGGCACATCAAGTCATTTCTCTGCGTCTTTCTGAAGTCAATGCACCCTCACTTTCTAACTCCAAAGATGATAAATTCTAGACCGATTACAGCAACATGCTGTCTTTTTTATTTCCTTTTTTTTCTTGCTGGCATGTTACCATTTTTAAAACACAGCAGGGCTCCCGTCATCTTACATCCATTAAACATCTTCAGTGGAACATGCGCTATACTCAGCCTTATGGCATCAGGGATGAGGTGAGCTGGGACTATTGTGCTGCTAACGAATGTTTTCCCTGTAGGGAAATTTAAATTAAATTTAAATTAAAACAACAATTTTTGTTTCTGCTGATCTTAAAAGTCCCCAAAGTATCTGAAAACCCAATTAACAGTCAGATGTTGGGGACAGATTTTACTAACAATCGCTTAAAAATACAGGCGGTTGAATGAGAGGTGGTCTTTGAAAGTGTTTCAGACATATCATGTTCTTTGCAATAAACTGTAGAGAGAACAAAATTCAACACTTTGGCTGTCAGAGCTCTGAAAAATGGTCCATAAAAATACCAAGGAAAACTGATCAGTCAGCCTTAGCGATTAGAAAATAATGATCCTCCATTTAGACAAGATTATCAAAGTACAGATTTCACTGTTTAGCTCATTCCCGTGTTCAGCTGCCTCAGGGATGACACATGCTCTTTAGACCCCAAATGTTCCTACAGATAAACTCATTTACTCACCTAATCTCTAATGAGGAAATGCCAAGACTGAGTATATAATTCAGTACAATTTTCAAGGAGGCATTATAATGCAGATTGAAGTGGAAAGGACTGTCTTGAATATGTCAGAGTATAATATTAGTCTCATAATTAGATGATCAACTGGTTATGAAAATTATTGAGCTGTAAGAATTACACGGCTTGATATTTAGTGCTGCTGAGCAAATGTACAGTTTGATACATTATTCCGAGCAAAAAGTTGGGCAGAATGAAGCCACGAAGCACAGGTTTGGGTTGCCCTCAGGGAAAACTAATTTTAGAAGATTAAATTTTGTCTAGAAATAGAATTCACTTTGTCAATAGCCAATGACATTGTAATCAAACTCACAGATTTAATGGTTTCATGTGCTCTTTACTTCATATCAGGATCCTGAAAAATCAGAGAAGTTTTGTTTTTTCCATAGAGACAGACCTTTCACTTACAGCCCGGGGACCAGAGAAACAAACCACTCAGCAGTTTTATTCTGTAGGGGTTTGGAACACCCAAAATTCTGCTTCAGTGTCATCAAATGAAAGGCAGTATTAATATTCACTTTCTGATTTGCAGTGTGCTTTAGGTGATCTGTATCCGAGTGCTAAAGTATGATATCGATGAAAAGGTCTATAAAATGAATTTTCATGCTGAATCTATTGAGTGCTTACAAAAAAGCAGACTGGTAGCTGCTGACTCACTCATAAGACTTTGTCAGATATTTCAGAATCTGCATAAATCTCCATAAAGTCAAGATCTCTCTATCACATTATGCTAAATTATGAGTAGCAAATTAACTAAAATGTTTGAATACAATTAGGTTAGGAATAGGACCTATTTTTATGAACCAACTTACCATCTCAGAAAGAAACACCATCGTAATTGGATCACTTACTTCTTCTACATTTATGTATAATTCACATTCAAAAAGAAAAATGTCAATGTTTCTGCCTTTTCTTGCAATGGATTTACTTATGAATAATTACACTGGAATTCAAATTTTTTCTTAGCTTTGATTGACAGGTAATTCCAAATCCTACAGAATAGCACCGACGCCGTTAGAACAGAGAGAGGATTTAGAAAGAGGTTGTAAATGTCTCCTGTGCAGGGCTCCTGCACCTGGATTAGCCAGCGCATCACCTTATAAACAGGGTTGCTAATTGTTCATGTATCTGCAAGGGCTTCTGCCTCCTTTGCACCCCCCTCTCCCAAACCCCAAAGCTCCTTTCCACCTTTCCCAGCACATGCCCCCAGGCTTCCACGGCCAAATGCTCTGGATGCTGCTCTCGCAGATGCCCTTGCAGCCTTAGAAAATTACCATTAGTAAATGTTTCATCCTTCCCTGTTAACTTTGTTAAGAGGGGATTTGTCAACCCTGTTTATGAATCACGCCACCACTCACTTCACCGGTCTCCGCGTGCCGGCCATGCATGTTAGTGCAATACGGATATTATCTCCAGATGAACCACACGCAAGCTCGCATGCTGTCCAAGGACTATAGATAAATACCTACTGTGTCTAGGCGGGCAGGGAACTTTCTGAGCAGATAAACCACTTTCTTGCTATTGTATAAATACCACTCATTGAACCCGACCTGCGCAGGTCTGCAGAGAAGTTGGGTGTTGCTCATGTGTAATTACCCAGGCGCAAAGCCCGTGCCCCCTATCACACAGTATCATTTCTAATCGTTGCAGTAAAGATCTAAACAATACCAACATCTTGGGAAATACAGACATCTGTTAAACTCCAGGTGGTGAACTTCACAACTAACACAACACCACATTACTGTACTGTTACAATACACTGTGTCAAGAACAACAAGAGCTCTGGGTTAGTCTTGGTTATTACTGGAAAGGTTAACTTGGCTTCCCGGCACACACGGCGTTAAAGAAAAGAGGAGGAGAGCAAACGAACAAAAGAAGAATTGGCAGAATGAGAATGTGAGAAGATGGGGAAATACAGCAAAAGCCCACTACGAGACATCAGGCTGGTAAACAGGGTGTAAATCAAGCTGCTTCACCATGGCTGGAGGCCAGGAGTGGGGGAGAGGGAGAAGTGACTCAAATTTAGATATCATTACACTGGAGAAAATCAGCTCAGACACTGGAGCCTGAGCAATCTCCTCCTAACCCAGGTAGTAAGGAGATTTTGCTGCTGGCTGAGAGCTGATTTGGGAGAGTCCCACCTGCCTGTTCATCCTGGACGATGGTGGTCTAAGGGGACTGGGCCAGGAAGGGGAGTGGGTGCCTGGCAGGGCAGGCACTCGGCTTTAGGTCATCACTGTTACGGGCTCTCAACTCAAGTTGTTTCCCTGTACTCCTCCTGGCATCATCCCGTGGGATTATAACCGATTCCCTTGACAAGGGCTGGGAGGCATAGTGTGGCAGCCCCAGCAGCCCCAGCCTGTGTCCTGGGGTACCCAAACTCATCACCATCCTCTCCTGCCTATTGGAAAGGCAGTGACCATTGCTGTTGCAGGATAAACGTTTGTCATTCCTAATCCGGCACTAACTTCTCCCTTCAGCCATGGTGATCACAGCCCAGGTTTGGGACATTAAGCCCCACGCTGCTGTTCGTCTGACAGTTCTAGGACATGACCTGTGACATGGCACCAGTGACCAGCAAAGCAGCGCTGGAGGCACCCCCATTTTCTGCCAGGCAGTGCCCCTGCCAGCTCCCAGAGGGTCCCAGGGCTTGGCTGGTGCTGTGGGAGATGGGGCCGGGGCCACTCTCTTCCCATTAACTGCATTTTCTTGGGGGGAATTGGGCTGCACATGTGGCTCTGAAATATCTCCGAATAGCGGCTGCCTCCGAATATAGCCCTGTCAAGAGAAAAATTGCCACTTTCCCCGAGGTGGCTTTCGAGCCGGAGGTGCGTGGGCATGGGAAATTGGAATTCACGAGAGTGGGACAATTCCATTACTGTCTCCTCCAGCTTCTTCCTTCTCCTATAATAAGGGAATTAACTACTTTGCAGGTCTGAGTATATCTGGAGGACAGCAGCAAACCAGTGAGCAATGAGCCCGTGACGCAGCTGGATTTACAAACTGTATCAAGAATATTATTAGGTTAAAAAGAAGTTTGCTCTGAAGGAACTTTTTTTATTTAAACACAGCATTTTGCTTGGCTTTTATTGTACTGAATGGATTTATTTAAAAAAAAAAAAAAAAGGCAAAATGGAAAATGATAAATTATTTCCACTGAGAAGATTCCAGTTGTGATAGAATGTAGACTCAGGGAAAAAAAAAGGAAAAAATAAAATTACAATATCTCACTAAGCACCAGGCAGCAGCACACACACACAATACTCCATCTTATCTTCACAGAAAGAGGAAAGAAACTCTCTGTAAGTGCAGAGATGTGTGGAAGTTTTGGGGTCACAACTCCAGATTTTTCTCTGAACCACAGGAGGTTCATCTACAGCTCCCGGGACTGATTCCCCCATATTCCCCACAGTCAGGTTCAGAAAGAAAATCCTTCTATTCTCTTATGCCGATGCCTGAAGAGCAGCGTGGTAGATTCACTACCACTGGATCCAAAGAAAAGACAACAAAAGGAAACACAAAGCACAGACCTGACAATCGCACACTTTTTGAAGGCAAACTAAGAGTTTTTTTGAGCCTGCATGGGATAACGGAGGGGTTTGAAATGAGTTCAGTGCCTTAAAAATGAAATAAAATAAACCAGCCTTGATGTAGCTCTGTAGGACCAGGAGAGGAATCACAACCAAATAAAAAGAAGAAAAAATAAATAGACCCCCAAACCCAATGACAACACCCCACCTTGCGCTGCCCCCATTTTGCAGGAGAGGACAGGAGGCCTACCAAGAAAAGCAAGAGTGAAGGCAAATAAATAAAAATACTGGGAATGGCAATGGGAAGGAGATTCAGGATTTATTAAAACATGTTGTGATAACTTCCAACAAGGCCTTAGAAATAAAAGGTAGAAACCTCGATCTCCCCAAGTTATCCTCTGCGGTGAAAGCCAATAGCCCCCACCTTGCAATTTTTATTTAATCAAAACTCCTTGCATTATATGAGAGATGGATGGAGCCCTGCTCCCATCTCAAGCAGTGGGAGCTTGTTCACAGGTGAGAGTTTTAATGACACAATTTTCCTAGCATATTATTTTTGTCAAAAATTACAGCTATATTTGTTTCTATGTTGGTGCCTCTTTAATTATTCAGGCTAATATTCTTAAGCTATGAATTAAACAAAATGCTTGTCACATCAAAGCTTCTCCTAAAAATAAAAAGAGCAAGGGACAGATATGCAGCCCTGAGCACCGTCCTGGCGAGGGGGGACGGGAAAGGGAGATGTGAGCAAGCCCTGGTCAGGGTGGCCAGGTCAAAACCCCAGCAGTGTCCCTGAGCTGGTCCATCTCCACCAGGACCTGGAAAGGCTTTGAGGTGGCACCTTTATTTCTTTTCATTCACAAGATGCTTCATGGATCAAGTTACTCTTGATCTGTACAAAGAGTTGATAAGCTGGGCAGCACAACGGCTAAACCCCATGTCCACACTGAGGGTTGGTGTGGGGTTGATCTCTCTGTTAAAACACGGAGGCTCTGCACTATACTGAATTTTACCCTGCTGAAAAAATACTGTGCCTCCCTGAAGCACAGCATCTGTGGAGCAATGAGCAAAGGCTGGAGAAATAATGAAATAACCTCCCTAAGTGAGACTGCCTGCCTTCCAGAGACACTCCTGCAAATTATTCAGAGACTCCTAAGTTGGTGGTTGGAAAGCTAGAGTAAACAATAAAGGACCCATTTCACAGTCCAGTCATTATTCTCTAAGGAAAAACAAAAACAAAAAAAAAAAAAGGAGAAAAAAATAAAAAGCCATGAAAAGTCTGACAGTGTCTTAATGAAAACCAGAAAAAAAATAATACTGAAGAACGTAACATGATCAAGGGTAAATTAAGGGTTTGCAAGTGTCAGTCCTGAGCCAGGTCTGAAGACCTGCAGTTCAGAATGATACGCGTGTGCCATGAAGGAAGCAAACGAGCTTTGCACCACACACACGGTTTAGTGGGATGCCTCACAGCCGCGGTGGCCAGCCGTTAGTGACACAGCACTGCCATTCAAGTGGGACGAGACGTGCCGACTTCCCAGTACCTTGCACTGGACTGGCTGAGCTCTCCATTAATACATCATCCAGCATTAGATCTAAAAGAACGAAATGGCATTAATCACCCGGCAGGACACACAGCAAGACCTCCCTTCCCCTTCCGAGGTCCCTATGGCTCTCGGGCTCTCCGTTGCCTCTACTGGGAATGTTTCCTTGAGGGATCCTCTCCTTGTACGTCATGGAGGGTGGGCTCAGGTGCACAGGCTCATTTTGAAAAAGGAAGGGATCTTGTGCTTCTCCCATGTACACAGGTGGAAGCCCAGGAGATCCCTGAGAACCCCCTTGCTTGACGATGATGAAGGAGAAGACACTTCTGAAGGATGGACTTTGTACATATCCTGCTGGGCCAGCGCACCTTACATCTGCCTACATCTCACCAAGCTAGGATCTCACACGCTTTTCACATCTCTGATTGGATAAATGCATCTGAAGAGTCTACAATCAAAAATGACTGTGCAACCAGTTAAATGTCTACATCTGTCCATGTCTGACACCCATAGGCTGGTTTGGGCATCTGGGGACACGCAGGAAGCCCAGCTGAAAGGAACCCCCCTGCAGTTGCTGGCATAATCAAAGCCCTAGTCTTGGTATCATCTGCAAGTTCCCACCATGCAGAATGGAGCTAAGCAATGACATCTGTTGCCTCTGAGGGCAAAGCTGGACACGGTCAATTAAAACCAACATTTCACTGAACGCGAATTGGGAAAACTGTTCTGAAGCGATTTGGAGGGCTTCATACTTTGCTCTTGAAAGGTTTTTATGGCGATTGAATACTCAGCAATATTTGATCCTCAGTAAAATAGCTGTTTATTGCCTCTTTAATTAGGCATTTCATAGGACTGAATGAATAACTACATCTCCAAGGATGGTTTGTGATTCCTTCCCGCTGGGAAATTGCCCAGACTTATGTCTCCTCTTCATCTAGTTCCTCTAGCATTATAAATAAGGACATTAATAACTAAACATCTATTTTTCTTCTACAGAAATGTCTGCTTTCCAAAACTGCAACTTTAAATAGGGATCTTTCTATCCAGCCTTTAAAAACATTTTCTAACTCATCAGCCTGAAACTATGCTTGGGAACTTGGACTGACTGAAAGAGCTTTCTAAGCATTTCCTTGATGTGAAAAACAACCAAAAAAAATTCTTTCCATCTGTATCCCACTTAACTGAGAACAGTCTAATGTGTCCTCCATCGCTCTTGAGGGAAGCCTCCATGTTTCCACTGACCATCGAGGAAGCCAGGCTCTCGGCATAAACCAAAGTTTGATGTCCAGAGGCTGGTGTGATACATCCTACTGGTTACAAAACCTGTGAAGCTCATGGGACTTAAAGATGTGACCAAAGGAAAGTGCTGGGTAAGTGCTGAACTGAGAGAGGCTGAGACACCGCTGCGGTACGTGGTCTGTCACAGCTTTTAAACACCTCTTAGACTATTAAAAAAAATAGAACAGACTTAATATTACCAGCTTTCGGAACAAGCGCCTGATCAGACAGCCTCTTAAACAGTACTGAAGTCTGTCAAAGATAGAGAAGAGATGTGAAAGGGGACACAGAGAGAGCAGCAGGCGGACAGACCAGGGAGCGAAAGCGTGAGACCACGGACACAAAGGGCAATGGAGAAAGTTCAGTCAGAAGAGAGAGCATGCGAGAAGAAGAGTACCTCTGACCTGTGGCCTCTGGCTGACTTATTTCTTACTTATTCAGCCAAATTAAATGAAAAAAAGACTAAGAGACAAATGTCAGGTTGGAGACTGTTGGCAGAGCGGAGGTCTAGCCTGCTTTCACCTGTAAAGCCTTCTCTAGGCAGGGCTGCAAGCTTGCACATCCAGTTTGGAGTTTGGTTCGGTTTGCATCAGTGCTATTTTATCTCGTTAGTTACTCTCCTCAACTGCTTTTTTTTTTTCTAATCTGTATTTCTCAAGCAAGTGCATTGATATGTTTCTCTAAGGAGTTTTTAAGCATTACTAGAATGAGATGGCTCCATTATTTTATTACACTCTTGAATAGCAGTGGTGTTACTGTGCCAATAAATAAACCTGCTTGATAAATGGGACAGGTAACATCACTGTGGCATTACAAGGCTGTAATAAACCAAATAGTGAATCCAGTTATCAGCAACAGTGCTCATGACTCAGAAGATTTATGGTGCCATCCGGCACTGCTGATCTTTGCAGTTGTCACTATTTGTGTAACACTGAGCTCTGCTATCCAAGAAGCTCCAGGTCTGATTATTATTATATTTTAATTTAAATAACCTCCAATGGAAAGGTCATTGCAAATCATGCAGCCATTAAAAAGGCTTCTATGGCTCCTTGCTCAGCCTAAAATGACACTATTTTCTTCATGCAAATTTTATAGCTGGACATGCTTTTGGGAGAAGAATGATCACCAGAAGCGAGGCAGGGAGGGGAGGGAGGAGGGGATCATGTGGAAGGTCAAGCAGGACTCAGAAAGATGAGGAAAGACTACCGACCAGCCATCTGTTTCTCCTTACTCCTTCTCTTTTTCTCCAGCCGGCGAAGCCTCTTCTCCTCCCGCCTTTTGGCTTCTTCCTCCTCCTGGTGCTGCCGACACTTGTGGAAATTCTCCACCACCACCCCCACGAACATGTTGAGGACAAAGAAGGCCACAATCAGCAGGAAGGAGATGAAGTAGAGGAGCATCCATGGGTTGTAATTCATGACAGGCTGCGAAGTGGAGGAAAGCAAATGTCAACTGAACCTCAAAAAAAAGAATAGGAGCAAATTTGATACAGCTGTCCCATCCACAAACCCGTAGGTGCCCCTTTGAGGCAGCTCAGCGTGCTCTGCTCTTCCTGAAAATTAGAGCCCTCTGAGACATTTTAGCTGAATGCTCCCAAAACACAAAGCACGTTGAGGACAGAAGAACCACCTCTGTTCTGCTAACAGCAGGACAGTACCATCCTTTACAGCTATTGTAAGTCCCTCACTGAAAACCTGTCCTACACAAAGCAATTCTTTTCTCCTGAAATGTCCAAATTTCTTAAAAAGTCAAACCATTCTTCGATGCAGTTCTCCTAATGCTAGTTACACCAGTTGCATGCAAAATCTGTAGGGAAAAGGCTAGGTCCAAATCCAGACTTTTCACTGGACTCCTTGTCACACCCCAGGACTTGGGTTAAATGCCTCCCTCGATCCTAACCCCATAACCCCATTTGACTGTGGAAGCCAACAGTACTTTGCAAAACAAGAGACAAAATGTGCGACCTTTGACAACTCATTTCTTACAGCTCTGCTAGAGCGCGTACCTGCTGGTCAACTCCCACAGCATCTAAGCCATCGTACATGATATCCACCCACCCGTCCTTGGAGGCCAGAACAAAGAGAGACATCAGGGCCTAGAAACACATAGAAAAAAAGTTAGACATAGTCGCATTAAAGCTCTTTTACTTGTAACATTTTACTGCTCTTTGCCCTTTCCTGTCTGAAGATTATCATTACCTGTCTGATAATGGGCCACTTTGATGCCCGAGGTTTCTCCTGGCAGCAAAAACCTACCAATGCCAGCGCCTGGTTCAGCAATGACCGCTAATTCAGAAACCACAAAGCCGAAGACAAAAGCAGCTTCATTTCCACCCTCCAGGTCTCTGCTGCTCCCAACTAATTAGTCCTTACCATGCTGCTAAAATAAGGCTGTGTTGCAGAGATGGTTGAAAGTGTCCGGCTCTATTAGACAAGCCCTTCTGCAAGATATATTTGGTTTGTTATGTAGCAGTGAAGCAATTAAGTACTCCACGAAGCCACATGTGCTTGTTCTGTTCCAAAAAGAAGTGTATGCCTGCTTGGAAACACTACCTTTGGGATTTACAGAGACAGAATGCTGTGTATGTGAACTGAATATTTACTGTGACGGGTAGTGCCCTGTAAGAAAATCCCATGGGATAATAATGCACAGGTTTTAAGTCAAGGAGGTAAAGGAGCAAAGAAGCAGATTACCATTCTATTAATACCTGGCCGAGATTATCAAAATTATACTTGTGCCGGACCCATTTGTAGCTTGCTTCTGTACAATCCGATTTATTTGTGATGTTTCTGGTGTCCTCCCCCTGGCAGACAAAAAACTTGCCTTTGAAAAGCTGCAAAACACGCAAAGAAGAGAGGAACTGTAAGGGTTCAGTCCGCAGGATTTCTCTGCAGATGATGGGCATTTCTCCTGGGGTACTCTGCACAGCCCACGCTGACCAGAGAAGTTAAGGGAAATGGCCTCATTCGTGCAGGTTATTAAGTTTTTGCAGCCTGTATAATATGCACCTAATGAGCAAATGCATGATTTCACATCGTTTAGGACACCCACCTCGTGCATTAGGTTGTCTGGTTCAGTGATCTGAGACTGGCCTAAAGGCCTTTGCTTCTGGGTCGCCAGCTCAAGTGTAGCCCCAACTAATAGCCCAGACCAGCTAATGGCTTCTTACCACACGTGGAATGACTTCAGTGACTCTCAGCTCAGTTAACGATGCTGGTTTCAAGAGTCACCGACAAATTAAGTGTAACGGGGTCCCTCTGTCAGCAGAGAAAAGGTGGCACTGAAGAGGTGCAGTGATGGACTAAGCTCTGCTCTTACAGGTCACAAGGGGACATGTCAGAGAGGAGCCAACCTGCTGCGAGTGACATTGGGCTCTTGCTGAATCAAGAGTGCTTGAATCAGTCCAGCTTTGGTCTCTGATCCTGAATGCTGTTCTCCAGCCATCATTAGGCTCTGCAGGCCGTGCAGGGGTCTCTGAAAATATTCCTTGTGCAGAGCTTAAGGAGCCAAGCCCAGCTGGTGCTGGGTACCTGATCCTGAGCTTATTTCCTTTGGTGTAAGCCAGGAGTGATACAAATCCTGGGGAGTCAGCTCCTGTTTTACACCTGCGTGAGGAACATGAGCTTCCACGTGCTTAATTCTAGACCTGGTGCTTCCCATGACAGAACAGAGTGGCAGAGGATGATCACTGCTTCAGACAGGGTGATCGATGCTAGCAGCATGGATGGTATCACAGACCAGGAGACATCCAACAAATCTAGTTTTATTTGCTGACAGAAGCTATTGACATTACTGTTTTGGGGGAAAATGGCAGCCTACGCTCCAGGCTCCTTAAAACACCACGTGGGTATGCAGAGAAAAGACGCTGACGGGTTTTGATCTGTTGTTCTAGACAAATATCAGTAGAAATAATAGCGAACAAGATAAACCCACGCATTACTCCATGGGTTTCCTTCAGAAATCAACAGCAGAAGGATGCTCTCCAGGCATGCAAAATTAATCACCACTCAATGCAGTCATAAAACTTCTGGATGCAAGAGAAGTATTCCCTGATCTTTCCATGGAGAAACACTATCCAGGGTAAGGCAGACTGGGGAGATATAGCCTTCACAGAGAAAAGTTTTAATTAAGCAGGAAGGTAAACAACTGTTTTTAATATATTGTTCTATAAATATAACTTCTCCAGGAGCTGGACTGTAATGCTACTCAGATGGGAGCAGGCTTTGAAAGCTACATAGCTACTAACAGGCTTTGAAAATGCAAAGCCCAATTTGCAAAACTGTTGATCCCTGTTAGTGCTTCAGATTTTAGCACTTCCGAAAGTGAAAGGCCCAGTGTGTCCTTCTGTACTTGTTTTACCTATCCATTTCTTGTGTCTTATGAATGACTATTCACATGTGGGCAAGCTCTACAACCGAAACAGTCTTGCTAAGAGGAAACACCCTGAGAAATGCGGACATCTGGATTTTAATAGCATTAAAAACCTCTGCTTTGATTCCCAGTTGATATTTACGTGAGAAAACCAACTGTAACTTTGAGATATCATCTTTTTATAGAAAATAGCTATGGCCCTCATCTTGCACCTAATTAGACATAAATATTAACTGAGAATTTTGCATCCTGAATACAGGATCAGTCTTGCTTGTATCTACCACTTAGGCACATCAATAGTCATGACAATTTAAAGTAAGACTGCAAGTCACTAGGGAAAGCAATCACGATAAGCAGGGAAGAAATTCAAAGAGCATACTGCAAGTTTTGTTGTTTGGCATAAATTTTCCTGTGTCTGAGTTTTATATTGTTTTATGGGATATGCTTAGTTTTATGAATCTGTTTAGTACAATGGATGGATGTTGTTGTACTGTAATGCTAAGCCAATCTAGCTGCTGAGGTGGTTATGGATGGCATGATTTTCTTCTCTGTTTATTTTCAATGCTGTATTTATTACTTAAACAGTATATTAGTATAAAATATTATATAAGACACCTTTCCAAAACAAAGCCAAACACAGCTGCTTTCCAAAGCTGGCTGTGACAGATCAGATAAACTTCAGAAAGAAATGTTATGTCAGAATATTTATATGAAACAATCTCTTCTTCCCAGGTAATGAGAAACCAATTGCATTGGAAACTCTGCCACTTTCCCCTCCGGGTTCCTGCACTCCTGGGACTGAGGATATTGCCAGCAGAGCTGGCAGGAAGCAGATTCAGAAATCTCTATTTCTGCAAGCTTTCAGTTATACAAACTGTCAGAATCTGAATGAATCTCCAGGTCAAGGTCTCTCTGGAGTTTACAAACCAACAATTTCAGCTTTGAGAGTTTCTATTTCCCCATGGGTTTATACCTAGAAAAGGTGGAGGGGAGATGTCCCCATGTTATCTCCCAGATGGAACAGGAATGGGATTTAACAGTTTCCCTGAGCAGAGTTTTTCTACTAGTACATGCCATGCCTCAGGCCTGACCTTTCTGTGCTGTGGCCAGGGGAAGAAAGTGGAGATATATCTTGATTCATGTCCCACTGCAGGCAGAGCAGAAGTCCTTGTGGTGGGGAAAGGACGAAGAAAGCCCACTCTGTGCCTTTGAGGGGTCACCATGTTGGTTTTTGTATCACTGCATGCAACAGGGAAGCTTCAAGAAAGTTCAACATCTTGAGTGACTTGGAAGTCAGGAATAAATGTGTCTTGAGAGCAGTAGAAAGGCCATGCTGTGCTGCTGGGGTGGGGACCAAAAGCCACATAATCCCTTAGGTTTGAGTCACTCCAGGCTGTTAACTATGGAAAGTTATGGATTCAAAACCAACACACGTTTCTAGAGCTGGGCAGAGAACCTTGATAGAACCAGAGACAGGCAAAACCAACCACACTAACTGGCTCTAACCATTGCTCCTTCAGCTATGGCTAGGAATGCGTCATGCTGGGCCACTGTTGTTAGGTTGTAATTGTTAATGAGGTTTTAATGGCTGACCAATAATGGGAAATTGCTTCCACTTCACTAGGAGTGAGGAGCGTTCCCCAAGAAGGCCAAACAGCCCATTGGTTCAAGTTTCAGAAAGGCTTACAGTGTGCCCATTGGTATGTGGGTCCATCTGGGGCTCATTACACTTTTAGGTTAGGTGCTGAGGCTGACAGGGACTTACCTGAACCCCCAGGATCCCAAAGATTATGAAAAAGGCACAGCAGATGACCACGATGTTCCCAATGGGCTTCAGGGATGACATGAGAGTCTCCACCACCAGCTTCAGTCCTTGGGCTCGACTAATGACTCTGTGGGGCAAGTAACCACAAAAGCTCTGTTAGTCCTGTTCATGCCCGATTCTGCCTCCTCTCAATATAGAAGATGTGAAGAAATCAGCATTAGGGAATTTTTTAGAATGGCAAGTAACTCAAAAATCATGATGGAAGAAGCAGTTCTGGAAGACTGACCTGTGAGATTATGGAAGTGTTTGAGGGAAAGGAGTCTCTGCCTACACATACAGCTTTGCATAAAAGAAGAGGAGGAGGAGACACATATAAAGAGCCAGGCCAGAAAAGTCACTAGAGAAAGGACTAGGAAAGCAAGATATATAGGCCAGTCCCATATCTTTCAAACTTGGAATGATAGTTTTAATCTAACTCATTACCTATTCTTGATCTGTTTGCTGAATAGCATCTTCCAGTTTTCATTCACTGTAATATATTCAAGCCTTGGCATTTTTCTTTTCCTATCATTCGGTCCAAAGAGCTCTCTAGGTTTCCAGCCTTGATCACACCTTCTCCAGGATCCAACCTGTTGGTTTGGGCCATCCACAAACACACACCTGTAGCCTGTTCAGGACTGCAGAGAGAGGGCCTCCCAGTGTCCATTCCTGCATAGATTTAGGCAAGGCTCTTGATTTCCCTGTCTCAGTCTGTGAAATGGAGCAGCCACACTTACACAGCTGCCTGCACATCTGTAGTGATTATAGAATCATCAAATGGCTTGGGTTAGAAAGGACCTTTAAAGGACATCCAGTCCAACCCCCTGCAATGAGCAGGGACACCTTCAACTAGATCAGGTTGCTCAGAGCCCTGTCCAGCCTAACCTTGAATTTTTCCAGAATGGGGCATCTACCACCTCTCTAGGCAACTTGGTCCAGTGTTTCACCACCCTCACCATAAAAAAAAGAGTCTGTACATGCCTTTACAGTGCTGCTGTGTACAGAGTCCTGAGCTACCCCTCAGTGCCACCACAGTCTCTGCTTTATACCCGCTGTACAACCTCAGCTGCTGAACCAGCAGTGTCCTTCAGGTGAAGCTTCACCAGCAGGCCCACAGGCATCTAACCTTATTTCTGTAGCTCCTCTCTGTCTGGTACCGCTCAGAATTTCATATCAGAGGATTAGATCATATGGGAAGGTTGGGGAAGAATAATGTGGACATCATGACTGAAGCAGGTAGGAAAAAAAAAAAAAAGGAGAAACTGCGCTATACTCTCAAAGACAACGCTACAATGAAAGGACAGGCTTGTGTGATTTAGAGAAGCCATCTCACCATGCTGGGCAAGATGAACAAGGTATTCAGGCTCACAGACCTGCAAGTGGAGAGCTGGGGGACAGAGAAAGGCATCTGAAGAGGTTGCATGCCTCCCTCCTCTTGATGTCAACTGGAATTAAAGCGTTTCACTTGCGCTGTAAATCAATTTGTACTGATGCCATAGAAACTGTGCTTTCCCAAGGCAGAAACAACTGTCTGCTGTGTAAGTCAGAGGGAAGCGCCTGTGTGCTTCTGGGTACTGGCTGGTGACGCCTTTGAACACTTGGCCCTCAAAAGTGTCACAAACTTTCCCATTTTCTTGTTTCTGCCTGGTTCTCTCTTTTGCCATGAGAGTCCTCTCACTGCCTCTCCCATTACATCCCAAGTCTGACTGCACCACCTGAAGCACCGCTGGTGTTTTGTTGCCTGGAGAGGATCCAAGTTCTCCTCCTCTCTCCCCCTCCCGGCCATGGTACTCCCAGCAGATATCCCCATGGACACATCCACATGCCCAACATGCATGGCCTTAGCTGGGACCACAGCCAAGCCTGCACCAACCCTCTCCTGCCCCCGAGCCAACAGGTTTAGCAAACCGCAGTGCTCAGTGCTTGGGCACAAGGTCTTTCAAAATTTGTTGGCTTTAAACAGTATCTTGAAAAGCTAAAAATTATTTCCTTTTCTTCTGGTTAAATATTTACTCAAAATGTCAAGGGTAACTCATCAATTATCATTTCAAAGAAGAAACAGATGGTGGTATTTTTATCCACTCCCTTACCCATGAAACACAAAAGGCAGATGCTGCTATTCCTCACACTGGGTGTCTCTTCCATGTAGCTGCTGTCACTCCCTATTTTGGACACCTCGGCTTTCCTGATGCTCAGATCTGCATTATTTTAGGGAATAAGCTGAGCGGTGAGATGGCTCAGGGACCAGAAGGCTGCTCAAAGGTGAGATGCCCCAGGGGTCAGTGTGGACCCCATGCAGCCATGGCAACGTGGAGACTGGTTGGTGTGGGTTGCCAAAACTGCCCATGTGAATTAGCCCAGGCTGAGGTCTTCTCTGGGGCAGCTACGCTGCTGCTGCCATGTTGTACCTGCATTGAGGCTGAGAGCTGAGCTGAGGCCAGCTGTCAGAGGAGGCCAGACAGCAGGTTAGTGTGCCCAGCTCAATGAGCTGGTTAATCCAGCCTAAGGGGCAGTGCCTGCAGGGCAAGGGCTCTTCCCACTCCACCTGAGTGCACAAAGCAATCCTTGTCCTGGACAGTCTGAGGCTGAATCTCTCTTCTGGATCCTCAGATGGTCTAAAGACCTCGCCATCCCTCATGTGATACCCTCACACAGCCTTGGGTGAAATACTACAACTGCCAAAACTACAGATGGGAAACTGAGGCATGGAAGGACTTCAAGCCATGTTCTCAGAGGTATGTAGGCAACTCATTTCCAATGATTTCAATGGTAATTAGGTACTTTGGAACCTTTAAGGATCCTGACTTAGGTATTCTGTCCACTGTCACACAGGATGGAACTGAAGTCAGGTCTTCTAAATCAAAGGCCCGTGGTCTAAACTACTGGAGCATCCTTAAATTTTGGGGAACAAGGAAGAAATTTAATCTCCAGAGTCTAAAGATGATAATTTCCTCCAACACTTATTAAGAAAGCCTATTCTAGAAATAATAAAGTGATTTCCCTTGTGAGATACTATTTGGTATCCAGCAGAGAGAGAAAATAGGAGGTTACTCATCTGACTTCGCAGAGTCATGTGTGTTGAGGAAAAAAAGGGCTGAGAAACTGCAGCATTTGGCTGCTTTCAGTGTTTTGATCAACCAGGGAATTCCTCAAATGAGAATGCATGAGGGTAAAAGCTGCCACCAGTTTAGCTCCACGCCAATGCTGTTTCCAGCCCTACAGAGAGAGAAGACTTTGAAAAGATTTTGAAAAATAATAGTTCTTACTAATGAAAACTTTCAGACCTTGGAGCTGCCTCAGACTCAGGGCCTGATCCAACGTTGAGGCAAGTCCATGCAAAGACTCCTGCCACTCTCCTGAGAGTCTGATAACTCTCTTAAGAAGTGCCAATGAAATCCTCAGCATTTCCAAATTATTAGTGTCACCTCCAATATGTCAACATACAGCATCCCCGCACCTCATCAATATTGCCCATGGTCCTGCTGGTATCAGGCTTGTAAACTCATCTGACCCACGACTCCTGCAATTTATCGCTGAAGGATGCAGCTGATTTGGAGCCCTCTGGGCGTGCCACAGCTGTAGACCTGCCAAGGTTGCATTCAGGACAATTCCAGTCCCAGAAACTAAAATGAGACCATTTTCTTCCTTTCAGTGTGAAGAAATGTTAATTCCTCAAGTTCTTCCTGGTTCTGCTGGTCTCAGCATTCCCAATGCTGTTAAACCCCTGGTGTGAGACACTCCAAACCCACTGCCAGCCTCATCCCAGCTGGATCACATTTACTAACATTAAGCCTGCTAGCCTGATCAGAGCTCTCAGAAGAAGTAGCACTTAGATGAAATAGCAGATCAACATTAATGAAGACCTTCCTCCACAGATTAAAAAAAAAAATAGCAAAGGTGATAATATGAAAGATAGAAGAGAATCTATGAAATGACTATTTCATATTGTGATGGTATGAAAAGTGAATAATTTATCCATCTGCTTTGGAAGTCAAAGCCCAGGCTCTGTAGAGAGTAAAACAGCACTGAAGTCCATCCACATTAAACTTGAATACATTTTCAATTTGATTTCTCTTGTATCTTAAGCTACAACACTTGATCCCAACAACAGCAGGTTGAACGCATTAGGAAGGAATGTTATTGTATAAGCAATCCCTCTACTGGCTGAAACATCAGAGGGTCATGGAAACATCTTTAAATGTCACTCCTGTGTGAACATATTTTTGGAATTCTGGTCATAAAGCTGGGCTCGAATCCTCATGGATTCAATTTGGAGGCTGATAATCAATCATGCAATCAAAAGCCCACGATTGGCACACAGGCCAGATTTTAATGACTGGGCAAAAACCACAAACATGTGTAGTTCTGTGTGCTGTGTAAAGCAACAGGGTTGTTTTCACAGGAGAAAATAAGAGACAGAATGAGGGAGGTCTCTTGCAAGAACCCCTTCAGACCATCAACCAGGAAAGCCAATGCAGAGATGATGAAGGCTGTCCCTGCTCTTGAGTTGTGACATGCACAGCCATGGCTGGGCTTCTCACTGAGGGTGTTGTCCCTGCAGCCCTGTCCCCAAGGGCCCACAGAGAGGGAGGACAGAATGAGCTGGGTTAGCTCCTCTGTGGTGGGGATGAAGCATTTGCTTTGTTCTCTGCCCCACACCTCCCTGGAAAGGAAGAGCATTGGCTTGGTCTCCACGGGGCACTTCACCCCGACACAGGGACTGGAGCCACGGTGTGCAAAGACCTCAGGTTGCCTATCCCAGCTGTCATCCCACATTGCTCCAGCTGAACATCCCAGGCAGTGACGACGTGATCCCCGAGCCATGCGGTGCAGCCCGCGGCAAAGGCAGAGCGGGCAGCTGCGGGCAGAGGCGTGCTCAGGGCAGCCCAGATGTGCATCGCAGAGGCAGATGGGTTTACACATGTGGAGATTTATGACTTACTGAAAAGCCCCCAGTTTGATGGCTGCTTTTTCATTTCCTACAAATCTAATTACAGGGGAATAGAACTGATTGTGAACATATTTAGGGAATGGGCTTGTTGCTGTCTTTTTACATTTCCTTTGTAGTAGAAAGCAGCATGTTGGCTGAAAACATTCACACACTCTCTTGAGAAAACATATCAAATGCCAACAGGAATGGAATAGCAATGGAAGAGCCTAATCCTGCACATGCTCCAGATGGCAGGTCTTCCTCCAGCCTGCAGTTACTCAGTGGATTATTCCCCATAACTGCAGACTACTCATGCACATAGGTGACTGCAGAGAAAGGCTCTAGTAAACAAAGACCCAGGTCCTGGCCAGGCAGACCTATAGATCTACAAAGAAGCATACAGGGCTTTTACTAGGTCAGACGGGTGACTCTAGCAGGGCTCAGCACAACCCAAGCCTCTTCCTCTACATCCAATTTAACTACACCACCTCAAAAGAGAAACTTGCATTCCACAGTTCAGAGATGGGAAATCAATCCTTCTTTTACCCAGAGCTATCCAGATTATTTTGTAGTTTTTCTTAACACAGGTCAAAAATCAGCCAAAACGGAAGAGCAGAGCAGATCTACTGAATCAGCAATCTGGCAGAAACTACCCTCAGAAACTACAGTTGACATGGAGATGCCGGGGGACACATGAACAGAAAAAAGTCTGGAGTCACGTAGGAAAGACAGTCTAGTCACATGGTCAGGGAGCTGAACCACACCAATAGCGTTATCTGTCCAGATAAAAATGATTAAAAGCAGCTCATGTCCTAAAACTCACCAGGCACAACATACACATAGTCCAATTTAACAGAATGTCTTTCATAGCTGTTAAGAATATTTGAAAGATATATGTATAGGCACAGCCATTGTTATTTAGACTTTAATTCAAACAGGGGTAGCAAAACAACATCTTCTGTCAGAAGCAGGATCCCATTTTTCTGTCCTGAAAGTCCTGACTCAAAGCAAACCTTTTATGAAGGAAGCAGCAGTAAGATATGACAGGCACACAAAGATGCTTTGAGCAGGAAGGTTTATTAGCTGCTGCATAACAAGAGCAGCAACAAAAGTATTAAAGAGGGACTGCATTTAGCATGGAGAAAAACCTTCATGCCTTGGGGTACAGGACAAAACAGATGCCTGTTTGGAAGAGGCTGGTCCTTGGGCAGGTTCTTGTCAGTGGGGTGCCTGCCCCTGGAGCATGGGATACTGCCTGCTGCCAGAGATGGGGGACCAAGTTAGCAGGACAATTGCTTTCATCTTGTCTAGGCAATTTTCAAAGTAAATGTCTCTGTGAAATTAATGGGTAACTGAGGGAAAAAAAAGCTTCTTTGCATTCTAGGTTAAGCAACAGTTTAGTCTCTGCTTCCTTAAAAATGATCTGCCACCTGCTACTAATTTCCTTCTTTGTTATGAAAGCCATTGACTGCCTGAAGGAAAGAGGGAGAAGAAGCTGTTAAGCTGCACTTTACACAGAGCAAATGAGAACACAAATAGCAGGGGATGTGTGTTTTAATGAGCAAAAGAGGCATTGATCAGTTTACTACTGCACTTGAGGCTGGTCCCAAAACACAGCAAGCGCCCGGAGCTCCTCGCGGCTCTGCAGGACCTGCGGACGCTCATTGTCTGCGGAGCAGCAGGAGGCTGGGCACAACGCTGGCAACAGACGCTGTGCCCTTGTCTCGCCTGCCCCTTCCCTTGCACAAATGCTGCAGGAGAGGCTCAGCTCCCTCTTTGGCACACACACCCTACATTCATCCTCTTCCTCATCCTCCACTTACCTTAAGGGCCGCAGCGTCCTCAGCAGTCTCAAAACCCGCAGCATCCCCAGGATTTTCGTGCCGCTGTCCGACACCATCGAGACCAGAATGTCGATGACGGAGATGAGAACCAGCACCCCATCCAGCACGTTCCAGCTGCTTTTCAAGTAGGCTTTCTCCCCAAAACACAAGCCTAGTGCCACCACCTGCCCGGACACCAAGTTGCAACAAATGATAACTACCGCATCCAATATGTTTCTTCCAGTTAGCAACCTGCTGAGAATGCATTATTTACAGACACAAGTCTGCGAGTCCATTTGCTTCCCAGTATAGAAGCCTAATTAGACAAATCAGCAAAGTGTTATATTGCAAGGATTGTAAAAATACCTCTGCAGAAACATCCCAGATCGTTCCTTACAGCTGATGTATTTTTAATGCAGCTAAACATAGCTGCACTAAACTGTTCCTAACATGTTTAGCTCTGGCATAAAAAGTTTGATCACATTTTATTCCTGCAGACTGCTGGAGTAAAGGTTCAGAGTGGCTGACCCAAAGCAATCATTTGCAAGCTTTGCAAATAAAGGAACTAGAGAAACTTTCCAAAGAAAGAGCAATTGTTCTGCGAGATGATTATGAATTACACAAGAGAGATTTACAGCAATGGGTTTCTGAACCTCCTGCCTCAAATCCAACAAAGTGTTTCAACGTGCTTAAGTCTCTCCCTCCTCAGGAAAGCACATAGCTGCTTAGGTTGTTGAGGACAATTGGTTGTTGAAGACAATGGGACTTACATGCATGGTTGAAGTTAAGCATGTACTCAGGAGCTTTGCTGAATAGGGAAGGATTGCTGAACTGAAGCATCCCATTGCTCATATAATGGTGTAAATCAAGAGCAACTTCAGTGAAATTGTTCTGATGTAAAAACGTGCTCAGAATAAGGCATATGGTAGGTATTTGAATATGATTCAGAAGAGGAAAATATACACCTCACTTGTAGCTGGTAGACCTAGGGGTTTTGAGAGTCCACCATAATAAAATAATATCACTAATATAATACAGGTGCACTTATCCTCCTGCTACATTTACCTTAACTGTCATCTCAGTCAGGAAGATGACCGTAAAGATGTAGTTGGAGAGCGTTAGGAAAATCCGTTCCTGTGAAAAAGAAAATAAGAGACAATATTTTATAGCCTGCTTTCCACAGCTGTACAGCTCCCTCTGCATATTTGGGTGGTTTCTAACTGTTGTCCAGCTTCTGTGCTGAAACAAGTCTTGGACTGTTTGCTCGCAAAGAGGGAAAAAATCCAAATATTTAGACAATAACACTCTGCACAGTTCAGCACTGCCAGTGCCCGGATGCGTGTCAGCACCATGGACAGGGGCAGCCGCCGGCACATGCCCCAAAGCCCCCCATTTGCCCCCAAACCTCCCCAACTTGACCCCCAAATCCCCGCCCCCCAGCAGAAACAGGGAGATCTCCCCCCCTTGGAGCATGCTTGACAAATCTCTACCTGCCCCTCACCTGCGGGAGTCATCACACAGTGCAAATATCACAGAGTTCCCAATTCTCCTACAAATTAAGTCAATATTAGAGTGGCTGTGCTGCCAGGCAAGCAGGGCCCATGGGACGCCGAAGCGCAGCTGGCATGACCTGTCACAGCTCCACCAAAGCCAGTGAAGCTCTGGGGGTTTACGCCAGCTGAGACCTGCCCCCAAAAGGTTGATTCACTGGCCCAAAGCCACAGGCTAGACCTGGGCACGAAGCCCACTAGTCTCATCTCCCCGTCCCTTGTGCTATCCACCAGACCATGCAGTCCTCACTGCCACCGCTCTGCTATAGCCACTGGTGATTACAGATGAGACCATGGACTGGTTCCCTATCTGTAGTTAGCAGAAACCTTTCTTTTTAATGATGATCATTAAATAAATTACACTTTTCCCTAATCCCTGAACAATCTCTGATTGCCTGTACTGAGAAATGGACAGCAGAAGGCGGCGGCTGGAGGAAAGATGATGCGTATGCATGTATGCATGTGCGCATACAATTGAACCAGCCCCAGTTCTGCTAATAACAATTTTGGATTTATTTCTGCCTCTCCCTACAGAGCAGTCCTGTAAGAGATGCAGATCTCTCGCTCAAAATGAGATGCAATTTAAACAAGACAAAACACCTTGGCAACTCTCTCGCTTGCCAGATCATGATTTACTGAAAGTGACTCAGGAACCACAGAGTAGCTTGTTTCCATACTGGGTCCATAATTAATTAGGTCCTAGACCTGAACTGTGATTGCCTGAGCTGTGATAGGAAACATCTCCAGCCGTTAGCTGACTGCCATACAAAAGACTGCTGTAGAGGGCTAGGCAGTACGCAGGAGAAAGAGGGTAGGGACCCGCTTGTGGAGCTGGAGATAAAACAGCAATAGCACAGAGGAAAGACTGAGGATATTACATTCTTCTCTGGCAACCGTGTGGCTATTTTGAAGGATAATCTCCCTGGCCCATGTCGCACACTCTGTGATGGGGAGCACGTGTTGGCTAGCAACAGCATCCCCTGTTCTGATAAGCCAGCTGAAACTGGGACAGGGAAAGAGAACTCGCTTGAAGCAGCAAGAAAATCCACAGTTCGGGGAAGCAAAGTACAATTATTTTAAACAACTCAAGGTAAACTAACTCGATTTCCAGATGAGAGCTCCATCAGCACAGGCAGGGCCTGCGCACTCCTGACTCCCCTGCTCCCTGCCCCACCACTCAGCATCCCCCTTCTCCTCTCTGCTGCTCCCAGACTGGGGTCCGGCTCAGCTCCAGCCCTGGATGACCCATTTGGGTTCCTTTGGTTATAACCTGATGCTGATGAACCTCACAGCAGTCCCTGTCTCCTTTCCTCTCTGTAGTCTTCCAATGCCCGGGGACACCACAGCTCATCCTCCTCCTCTCATATATAAAGTACTGGTTTTTCATGCTACAGCTCTTTGCTGTGGACTCCTCTGACTCGTGCACGTCACCCCATTCCCTCCATCTCTCTGTAACTACAGTCCCTTTTGGAGCCAGCCTTGGTGAACACTGACTCTCAGAGGACACGGCAAGGGGTTCCAAAGAAGCATTTGGGATTTCAAGGGACATTCTCAGGGTGCCCCATTTGGGGAACAGCAGGGTGATTTCCTCCTGCTAGACTGGCCGGCACAGAGTCCTGCTCTCTTCTTGCAGCTGTGAGCTGGTGCACTATGACTGCATGATAACCAAAAGAAAAAAAAATGGATTTAGGCAAGGGACCGCTGGGCAAACTGTTACAGGAAGGAGGACTACTAGGGAAAGCTTAAAATAGGCACAGAGCAGCCAAGACTCCAGTTTTAAGGTCTTACATTGAAGATCCACAAAAATGAACAGCCTGACACGCCTACATCAACAAAACAGGATTCTATACGATTGCGATATGAGCAGTCTTTTGCAATACATCAGCAAGAGCCCAGTGTATCTCTCAGCCACAATCTATGCTAAAATAAGAGCAATAGGATGATTCTGCCCCTCTCATTGATAGATGTTGGTGGTGTGAGGGTCTGGTTTAAGAAATCCTTACACAGTCTATTAAAACAAAAAGGTTCGGGGAAATGGCATTACTGTGCGTGTATCAATTCAGTTTTTCTTGTGTCACAACAAAGCTGATGCACAAAGGGGAGAGAAGAGTATGAAATGAACAGTTTCTCCCATTCCCTTCGCACCACACATACGTGCCCATAGAGAACAGATGGAAGAAATGAACATTGTGTTGAGAGAGGAAAAGTGTTTGAAGGTTTATCAGGGAAGGAAACCAAGACAGATGTCATGCTTATGTCATGTGTTAAAACCTTGATCGTACTTGCAGAAATGGGATATTCAATATATTGCAGGTCATGAGCTCTGCTCTTGTACTTTGAAAGGACTCTGGGTAGGGACCAGGAGAGTTGCTGTACCTAATTCAAAAGATAAGCAGGGGGTGTTGGCAGTTTCCCATTTAAAAGAAGAGAAAGAAAGTGAGACCAAGTGCACAGCAGTGGGGTCCAAGCCACGGGTGTTGGCTCCACAAGGAGCACAGGAAAAGGTTAACCTTGGAAACTCACAGCACTGTGAGGCTCGATTTTGGGTCGTTCCATGGCAATGGTAATGCAGTTCAGGAAAATGATCACCAAGACGATATGATCAAACATCTTGTGTGTGATGATTTTATTGCACATCATACGGAATCTGCCAAGAAAGACAAAAAAAAAAAAAAAAGAGGACACACAGACTAACTATTAATGCTTGACTGGCTGAGGAGAAACGCAGCAGCTCGACGCATGGCAGGGGAATCAAGTGCTCTGTTTGCAAAGCAGATGAGCTACAATCTCCCAATCCCCTCCCTGGCAGAGCCGCAAGCTGTGGGCAGAGTGGGGTATGAATAGAAAAGGATCCAAGCTACAGAATTAGGCCACAAATTCGAAGCCCTGGTAAGGTTCACAGGGGGCTTTGGGTCACTTGAAATGGAGCAGCTGCTTCCACAACTTGGACACGCAGCCAGGTTTGGATCTGCTCCCCTGCCTTGTCTGTAGTGCTCAGGTTTAGCTTAAGTAAAGGAAGAAATACTCCCAGCAAGCCCGTAAGGGTTGAGTACACACGGAACAAAGGGACAGAAGCTATTTATTGTGACAGATGGCTGTACACTGACCCAGGATTTATAATACTGTATTACATTTCCCAAAGTCTGTTTCTGAAAATCTCTCTAATCTTTGTATGAATGAACTCGAATGCTGTCCAGGGCCCACCAGCTCAAAGACAGGAAACCCCTGCTGAGCGTGGGTGCATGTCCAGAGGAACACGTAGGAGAGCACGGAGCCCAGATGGCCCCAGCGCGGCTGGGCTTTGGGAAGGGCAGAGCTGGGGACCTGCAGGCGATGAGAGGGTGTTTTCTGGGGGGTGTTGGGAGAGAGACGAAGGGAAGGGGGAGGACAGAGAAGTCCAGGCTGAGAGGCAAGTTTAGGACATCCAGGAGTGTCCTCTGCTGTAAGTGTACAGCCAAGGACAAATTCAGATTTCTCTGATTAATGCAGCACCTCTCCCCCTTGCTTCAAACTCTCCATGCTCTGGCGAGTGAAAAACTTGCAGAGCACTGACATCACTGATGAAGCAAACAATGAACTTGATAAAGCTGCTGTCATGCCCTGGACTATGGGTGTCTACTGGATGCTCCTGTGCCAGGGCCATGCCCTCCTGGAGCAGCTCTCTGCAGCCAGTGGCTTTTTGATGTGTGACCTCGATGTAGTGCGGAAGCCAGGACTGGGAGTTTTGTGGTCTGACAGAGAGACCCATCTGGGATAGATGGGCAGAGTGAGCCATCGCAACGAGCGCACCCGTGCCCGGCACACCACCACTGCTTGAGCACAGCTGCCTTACCTTGAATGAGGGGCAAAGATGTAGATGGACCAGGAGTCTCTCTGTTTGCAGCAGTTGGGGAGATGTGCCCGTACCCACGCCTTCATGCGGTCCCTTTTGCTCTAGGAGGAAAACGTACAACAGAAATGTAGCAGGAGGAAAACACAGAGAGAACTGTTAAAAAAAATAACCCCCCAAAACTTCCAAGTGAAGCACTTGGTGCAATTTTTCACTGAACACATATCTCCAAGTGCTCAGTAAAGCTGCAATAAAATTATCTCCCCCAAAAAAGACCCTGCTGGGCAGGGGAAGGAGCTCTGCCAGCTAGGCAAGGGCTGTGATCACAGGGTTTGGTCTAACTTCTTCCTCCACACGGTAACTGCATCTGGCACAGGGTTAGCTAAGAGGACAAATGTGAGAAATAAAACCCTTGCCCAGAGGACTGATAACCCTCTCCAATCAGCTCAGTCCCTCCTGATACTCATCAGATGCTTGCCTGAATCTTCTAAGGATTTTGGGATATTTTTGTGCGGTTTTTATTGTTTGGATTTTTTTAAATATAGAATGCTTATGTCAGAGGTTATAAAGGGAGCAGAAGGACGGATTCCTGCCACTTGCTGGGCCAAGTCCTGTGTCCATGGAAAGCTGTAGAAATCATTTGGGACCCAAGTTTTGGTCCAGGAATGCATCTACCTCTCATTCAGCATGAACAGATTAGATGGGAGATTATAAAGCCAGAAGGCAACATCGTGGCCAGCCTGACCTTCTGCATGAACACAGGCCATCCGACTCCCACAAATTAATTCCTACTTGAAGACACAGCGCATCCTCAGCCACGCATACTTCTGTTTTAGACTGTCTGCAAGGTCATTTAAGGTCAGGAGGGCAGATTGTCAAAACCTTAGCCAGCAGGACAACTGAAGACATGAAAAATCAGATGCTGAAGGGGAGCCTCATCCCAGCTGTAACAGCCTCTAGATTAGGTTTGTCACGTTCGTGTCCATAGGTCTGCGAGGTGAGGTCAGGATCTTTAATCCAATTGACATCTCAGTGCCAGCGCCTTGTGCACAGACAACCAGCAGAAGCCAGGCAAACGTCTCACCCACCACGACGGGGCTTTCCCAGCTCTTCCAAATAGAAGCACCAGAAGATAAAACCACAGACCAGTGTGTGCAATGTCATCACAATGCTTCGCAATAACAGATAAATAAAAACGAATCCTTGCTCTTTCATTACCCTTATTTCCCCACTAGCACCTGGGCTTGGATGTGCAGACACGTGGGAATGTGGCCACATGGGCCCTTTGAAGCTTTCTTCTGCAGATGTTCAGAAAAGGAGCTGTGAAGCACAGTGCAGGAATCGCTGCTCATACCCCAGGAGTGCCCAGACCCCAGGGCTGAGGCACTTTTATTTATTTTGTCCTGGAAACAGGGAGGGGAGATTCGTTCAGAGCCAAGCTGTTAGCAATTGGAGGTACTCTGGACTGTAAAAATGGGATTTGTTAGGGTAATTGAGTGGAATGGAGGAAGTGCTTTCTGTTCCTACACACACTCAGCCAGGGGTCTCATTAGCGATGGGTAATAGCTAGTGTAGTGTCCATTTTAATGAAAGCACTCGGTGACAACCTGAACCCTTCAAAAAATGAAAACCACCTTGTGAAAATAACAAGAAAAGTTTGAACAACAAAAAAAGCTAGATCTTTCTACCCCTCTCCTTCAGCTGTCTGTTCTTCCCTCCCCTTCTACACAAATACAGACCACGCCACAGCACACCAGTAAGCTTTGGCCACGTCTTGGCTGTTTTCACATCCCTTTTCCAACTCCAGGCAAAGAGTCAGAACTGATCCCTTCCCTCTAAACTGTATTTAATAGAGCATGCATCCTTGGGGTTGCGTTATCCCTTCGAGCAGCCTAGTTAGTTTAATTATCCATAGATTTAACAAAGGTAAATAAACGGATAAAAATCAGGTGTCTGCTCAAAGTTGTGGCGAGAACAGGGATTGCTACCCCAGCCTCTGGACATGGAGTAATAGCTGCAACTTGGTCCAGTTCATTTTGCGAGCTGGAAGGTTTCCAGAAGTATCTTTTATTCAAAGCAGTTCTGGTATTTATCATGGGGATTTGTAGTGAATGTAATGCGTCAGCAGCACAGAATGCTTCTTTATATTCCTTTTGTCCAATTTTAATGCCAAAGATATTTTGGGGTTTGGCTAATTGTTGCAGCTTGCAGTTCATGGGCTAGATCAGATAACAAAGGCAAAAAGTGATCTTCCATCATGTCTCTCTATTCAGCATGTTAGAGTAAGAGCAAGCACCAGGGCTTGGCTGGGGCTGGCTCAGCTGGGGCTGCAGCCTGGCTGCTCTGTACAGGGCCAAGTACCTCTGCAGAAATCTAAAGTCAAAGGAATTACTCCAGATTTCCACCAGTGGAACAGTGCGGTTCAGTTAATTTGAGCCAAATGTAAGATATTTGTGAAATAAAACTCGAGCATTTCCAGCCTAAGTCCCATCAAATGCTTTCTCCACGAGGTCCAGACACGTATCAGCTACTTACAATCAGGCTGATTGCTGCTTAAGCCTGCATTATGTTCAAAGCAATATATCAATTATGTGGTTTAAATCATATCTATTTGTTCATAAAACACACCTGGACAGGATGAATAAAGATGCAGGGGGAGAAGAAAACCAGTCTTTAATTCAGTTGCCAGTGACTTAGACAAAATCTCCGCAGGTAAGACCACCCAAACTCCCCCCGCCAGCACATGGTGTGATGCTGCCTGCTAACAGGCAGCGGTGCTGCTTTCACCCAGCAGCGTGCTAACAGGGCCCTCTGATCCCACAGCAAGGAGAGCTGCTGATAAATAGCTGCTTTTATTTTTTTTTAGGACTTTCAGATATTAATATACTTCTGAGGGCAGGATGAAAGGCAGCTGGCATTAAAAGATGACTGATGCACTCCTTGGAGTGAGGGAAAGGCTTAGATTTATAAAAGATTTATCATAACAATGGGGGGGAACTGCTGAAAAATGCTCTACAAGCGGCAACGGACCTCCAGGCAAGCTGGAAGCTGCATGGAGGCACTCAGGACCTGATTATTTAATTTTAAATATGCAGCAGGGGCAGGCTGAGAGGGTTTGGGGAGCAGCTGGACTTCACGCCACAGAAAAAAGTGCAATAGGCAACAGGGAAAGGAGCTGCGATTGCAACGTGCAATGAGGTTTTGGGGAGGAGAGACACATTTGGTTGCAGATTCAGTATTTCTGCCCTGAAAACTCAGCAATTTGGGTAGTAAAGCACCCAAAAGCATCCAAAATCCAGCAGATATGAACATCAAAGACCTCGTAGCAGATCCCTGATCTCAGTCACGGCCATGTGAACCCAACCAGGCAGCAGATCGCTCACTCTGTGAAGTTTCTCCTTGCCTGCATTCATGCAATGAAGCACAGATTTCAGCCCCCTGATTTTATACTTTTGGGGAGAAGAGCTATCAGGGGCCTGATTCTGGCCCCTCAGAAGGATGTAAATTCAGAATAAACTCATTGAAGGCAGCAGAACGGCACTAATATAATGTGAGCCTGGGAGATCCAAACGAAGCCTTTTCACTTCCTTTTATTTCTGCGCAGAGGCAATCAAAACCAGCCAGCAAGGAAAGATGTGAAGCTTTGTTGCAGAAGGGCATATTTAGGATTACTTTGATCTGAATAACAGTTGAGTTCTTTTCTTCTTTTGTTGGTGGGGGAGTTTTGAATTTTATTTTTTCCATTTAAAAAATAATTACTTTTTTCCTGACTTTGTCAAGGCTAATTTAGGGGCAAAGCATCACCCCAAACGTCAGGAGGGAATCACAAAGGGAAGCTCCACAACCTGGGGGCTCATTTCGCTAATCTAAGCAATATTTTCCGATCCATCTGGTTTAGCGATTTGCCGTGAAGACATATTTCGGAACACGGGGAAAGGCGCCAGCCAGCTGTGGATGTCCCAGTTGTGGCTATACCAGGGGCTAGGGCACAATTTATTTACCCTATTCTTTCCCTAGGCATTTGCTTCTGACCACTCCATGGGAGAGGACTGAGGGACCTTTGGTCTAACCCTACATGGCCAGACCTCAGCACACAGAAGATGACATTTGGTTTACACTAGAAGCAGCTGCCATAATAAAGATTTAAAACATGCATCTTATTCAACAGCCTATCGTCAGCACTGGCTGGGGCTGCAGGGCCAGGTGGGACAGGAGAGGAAGGACATGTCCCATCACACAATGTTCAGCACAAGGGGGCTGCTGGCTTCTGATCTGGCAGGGGGAAAGGAAGGGACCTGAGGGATGTTTGGATCAGGCGAGCTGGAAAAAGCAGCAGATGTTGGAGCATGAAAAAAAAATTCCCTAGCTAGCAATACAGAGCATGGTCTCTTGATCACTTTTAATAGTGCTTTTTCCAAAAATAATTACTGCTCCTTTTCTTAAAAATTCAATTTATTTTATGGAGGTTAAAAACCAGGTTAAGACAATCAGTAAAAATCCCAGGCTGAGGATCCATGCTGGAGATGTAATGGGATAATGGCTTTTTTTAAAGGCGATTCACAGCTGAGTGACTCCATTCTGCCAGTACTAACTCTCCTCCTGTTCCTTCTCTGGAGTCAGTGCTGCCTTTCGTATCCCTTCACATGCTCCAAGTTCCATTTTCATTCAACAAAGTCAGTAAAATACAGTAAAATCACGTCCACAAGCTGCAGCTTTCCTGTTCTCAGTACCGCCTCAGTACCATCATGTGGCGCTACCCAAAACCCATTCACTTCACCAACAGAAACAGTTACCCCCTGGGGATGACACATAAGACCATCTCATTTTTAAGCCCAAGAACAAGGTAAAGTGAAACAAAGAGGTAACCTGGGAAGAGCAGGAAACACCCTAAAACTGTCCCTCCCAGGGACATCCTGACCCACACATAACAGCCAGGACTGTGGGCATCCTGCTGCCCAGCTCAAGCCCCTCTCTGCCAGCCACGCAAAAAACCTTGAAAAGCAGCCAAATTCCTCTTATTCCCTAAGATACAAACATCCACGGGGAAAAAGACCCAGGGACCCTCATTCCTTCCCTGCGCTTACAGACCTTTTAGTCAATATTTCCTAAATAGCACTTTTCAGGCCTGGGGAAGAGAGATGCTTATTGGCCTAATGCCTCTTCATTGCAATTAATGCAAAGCCTTTGAAATTACCATCGTCTCTACAGGACTAACGCTGCCATGGGAATGGGGGACCAAACCCTGCCCTTTCGTTGCCTGTTGGTGTCAATAGAAATTTGCTGCTGTGCATGGGGGCAGAAAGCTGAATAATGGTTGGAGAGCAGGGAAAGTTACTTGTTTTTTAAAATAAAGAAAGGAAAAAATAAACCCAGAAAAGCATATATTTCCAAGAGGTAGCTTTTGCTCTGCACCTTGTAGTGGAACCTGGGGAGTTCTGCCCTGATCTCTTCATCTGATACTGCACTGAAATACTTAATATGATGCAACCCCATTTCTGATGGCATCCACAGCCCAGAGACCTTCTGGTGCTCTTCGGGGTGACTCTCAGTCTAGTCTGGTGGTGATGGTGAGACCTGGTCCCTGCAATAGGCCATCACTTTGCACCCATTCATGCACTCCTGAGACAGCTACAAGCATCACTTTAACAAGGGAAAAAACCCCAAAACAAGCACTTGGCATTTCCTTACCATGTTGCCTTCATCATCGCAGTCATCGCAGTCCTGTTGAGGGTCATCAAGGTGGAGCTGGTGCAGCAGCAGACCCGGAGAGGTCTTGCCATTGCAGTCTTGGTGCTCGGAGGTGGAGGTTCGGCTGCTGTGCATGCTGCTGGTCCGGTACAGGGAAGGCACCTGCAGGGTATCCTGGAGGTCAAAGGAGCCTTTTGTTTCCAGCGACTCCATGCGATGAGGCAAAGAGCCGTTGAAGCTGCCGGCCCGGCTGGAGCGCTCCTCATCTGAGCTCTCCCCTTCCTCTGAGCTCTCCTTTCCCTCCCCGGAAAGGAGAGACCTGCGCTCGCCACTCTGGCCCCGACGCTTGAGGCTGGGGGCCCGGCCGATGCTGTTCCAGCTGGAGCGGCGGCTGTTCCAGCTGCTGCTGGCACGCCAGGGGCTGTGTGGGGAGCTGCGGGCGCTGGGCTGCGGGAAGGACAGGGAGAGCATCAGCCCCGTGCCACCCACCCCATGCTGGGCTGCTGCTGCGCCAGCTGGGGTGGACGGATGGACAGACAGCCCCGCAAGCCCAACAGACAGGCGCTGAGCAGGAGGAGGTGACACGAGTACCGGGGACTTGAGCTCATAGGCGGTGGGGTCCACGGAGACACCGCTGGCCTGGCGGGACTCATAGCCCTGCGCTGCATCTCCAAACATGGCACTCTTGGGCATGGGCATCGGCGTGGCAGCGGTGTGTATGATCAGTGGTGGGGTCAGGCTCTTCTTCAGCTCCGGGTGGTCACTCAGGGCCATTACTGGAAGACACAAGTGGGTTTTAGGTGTCACACCTCAAGGGGCACGTCTAAACCTGCTCTCGGGCAGGCAAAGCAACTGCACAGAGATGGGCCTCCTCCAAGCACCAGGAGGAGGGGGGCCAAAAAGCCCTTCTGGAGAGCTGAGAGCCTGTCCTTCTGCCTGGCAGAGGAGCAGGGAGACATAAATCAGGAGTGGGATCAGGTGCCAATGGGATCAGGTGCCAACAAGAGAGGAGAGCAGATGCAGACCGTCATCTGCTGCACCTCAACCTTCCAACCAACACGTGCCAGCTCCAAATTTGGGAACTTCCTTGCCCATGCTGGGGCTCCCTCCATCCTCCTTCCTCCACTTGTGCCCCTGCAGAGACCCCAAAAGCCCAGACCTCAGGCTCAGAAGGGAGATTACGGCCTGAATGCCATCCGGTCTGTCTCTGTCTGCATCCCATGATCCTGCCACACACCTGCTGGCCTTGGTCAAGCCTGCCACAGTTTGGATGGACTATGCCGTTCTCCCTGGGAGGACTCTTCCCTTTGGAACACATTGTTTTCACAGAAAACCGAGGTTTCTGCAGAAGGGCCTGTCCTCCCAGGGTTGTTACTCACAGGCTGGATTTGACAAGTTCTTCTTTAGTCCTCCCTCCTCTTCCAGGCTGCGGTGAAAGAGATCCGCCTCGGAATCAGACTTGGAAGCATCACCCTGGAGCAAAACAGAGGGCTTCAGCAAGGGGGGTGACAGGCCATGGTGCACGGACACCCCTTTGAAACGGATTCCCATCTCCAACACCACAGCTATGGATCCACTGAATTTCGTACCACGATGCAACATCACCTTTCACAAAATGACGCATGCATATATTTATACCACAGACTAATTAACCTCCTACCAGGAAGACAGACTGCCTCTGGCTCCAAATGTGGTCCCAGAAAGGGATCAGAAAAAAACCCTATTGCTTAATTTTTGCTGCTGGAATTGCACACTAGGCAAATATTCAGGAAGGACAGATATCTGATGAGCAATTTTGGGACAAAAATTGACCCTACTCATCTCTCTTAATTTATACACTATGGCTTAAAACTCCCTGTGTGTCGCTCTTTCTAGTGGTGCTTTGATGAAGCAATCCAGGACTCAGAAGGGGCACAAGGGACCCCGACTTTCCAACGCAACTAATGGGCACATGTCAATAGACGCCTCACCAGCGCAGAGAGTATCCAGGTGGCAGAACCTGATAACGACTGCCATGGGTGGTCATTCCCCTCCCAGCTGTGAGACATAACAGAAGCAGAAGCTTGGTGATTTATGCCGTATCATCTGGGGGATTTAAATTCCACTGTTTCATTTCGAACACTGGGGTTTGAACGAGAGCTGCCCGCTTTGGGATGGGCCTGTCCTCAGGAGGAGAAAGAAGAGGTTTACCATTGCTTGCAGCGTGGTGCCTGGGCTCTCGCTTGGTCTTGCGGCATGGACCCGATTAGGGACGTCCCTGGGCGCCCCACTGATTCTGTCCATTGGCACTGCAGAAAGGCGCTTAGGGTGTGGTATAGTCAGGATACACCCGACGGGCAATGGTGCTCTCCAGAACAATACCCATCCAAAAGAGGAGGATTCGCGGCCGAAACCACTGCTCTGGCAAAGGGCACCAAACCCCGTTATGATGTCCACTGGGAGGGAGGAGAGGTGGGAAGGGAAGGAGGATGCTGGGATGAGAGAAGCCAAGCAGACCCTCACTTCAGCTGGGAGAGACCAGGAGCCCCAGAAAACCCCACCAAGGCTAAGCTGTGCCCCCAGGAGCCCTGGCCAGCACTGCGGAGGTTTGGTGCTTGGGTACCTGTTGGTTGTAAAAACCCAGAGCGGCCCCAGCGTGGGACTGGAGGAGGAGATGGCATCCAACATAAGGTCCAGTGCCCTGCGCCTCTTTGTTAGGCAAAACCCCAGAGGAATGAGCCCTAATACTCCCCCATGGGGTCACTAAACAGTTAAGGGTTTTTTTTCCAGGGCAGACTGGACACTCTCAGACACATGTTTTTGAGACAAAAGAGAGTGTGATGTGAAGTGTTGGCTCAAAACTTCCCCTCCTGAGGATCCAGGACTTCTGTGCTATTCAGGGAAGCTCACCCTGCAGGATGCCGACTGGAAAGGTCAGGAATGCACCTTGCAAGGGGGAGCAGTAAAGTCAGGCTGGCCTGAACTTTGCTGGAGTCAAAAACATGTCTCCGTATGAACAGGGGCTCCAGCTGGCTTCAGGTACGCTCCCTGCGGAGGCTCCCAGCTAAGCCCATCAGTAGGCCTGCCAGGAATTACTCATTCTCCCTAACAGGTTATTAAAAAGCAATAAATAATGGGAAGAATTTTATGTGATTTGTATTATTGGAGTGCTCTTTAACAGTCCAAAAGAAAGTTTTAGGGTGCACAATGAGATGTGTGCCAAGATGGAAAAGCAGAGCTACGTTGGGACTTCCCACCCCCCTTCCAAGCACCAAACCCCACATCTGGAGGGCAGAAAGCATCCCCTCTGAAACACCACGTGCCAGACTCAGTACGGTGCAGGCAAGCATCTCGCAGCTGGGGCTGCTGCCCGTTACCTGTTCTTGCACTCCCAGTTTGCCTTTCTGGATAGAAAAGGGGTTATGAGAGAACAGGGAGTTAAAAACCTTTTGGGAAATGAGGGTACATCAAGATGGACCAGATGGTACAATGGCTAAAGCAGCCTGTACCGAAGGGGAGTGACACACTGGGATACAACGGGAAAGGGCTTTTGTGCTGAGGAAAAAGCCAGACTTCTCAGAAAGGACAGAAAGGGGAGTGGTAAAGATAAAGATGAGGTTGGCAGAAGAGTAAGGTTTGGGGTGTACTGCACTTCGGAGATCCACAGCTTCCTCAAACCTGAATGGGACCATTTCACATCCTGACCCACGCTGTAATGCAGCATCTCTCCAGCAATCCCAGCATCCTGGCCAGCCTTTCTGGGACACACCACAGCGCAGATGCCACCGTCCTACCCTGTCCTGCTGAGCACGGGGCTCTCCCACACACGTGTCCACGAACAGGCTTGATTCCAGGTCCCTTCACTCTCGAGCACCCTCCTCCACCTGTGTGATGGAGGGAGTGCTTGGCAGGCATGCCCAGCAGCCACCATCACCACCCACATCCCTGGGAAGGTCCCCGGGATGTGGCCGTGCTGTGGAGGGGCTGTGACAGCCCCAGGGGGAGCCTTGCACAGAGTAGGCGTCCAGAAAGGGGTCGGTGAGAGCTGGGGCTGGAGCCGCATGAGCAGCCCCAAAGCACCCACCTTAATTTACCTGGTTCCCCCAGAGAAGGAAGGGACTTAAAATCAAGGCTAACTCAACAATGAGGACGACAAAAAGGAAAGAAAAAACAAAAACACCCCCAAAACACCCAAACAAACCCCAAAAGAATGACAGCTACTACAATGAGAACAGCACCATGGTGTGTGACCAGGCACCACGAGAGAGACAACCATGGCGGGTGGTGGGATGTGCTGTGTACGTACCCCCGACGAGTCGACAGGCAGCTGAATACAGCTTAACTGCCCACTCGCGTCTTCTCGCTTGGAGATCTCCTGAAGGAGAAATGGGGGGAGGGAGGGGGGAGGAAGGGGAAGGGGGGGTTCAATTTTCACACTTTCAACAGCAGGACTGAATGGGGAATCAAAAAACACACGAGAAAAGGAAGGGAAGGAGAGAGAAGGGGGAGAAGGGCAGTGTGCAGCCGCAATGGAGAGCCAGGCTGGGGCACCCACTCCACTTGGCGCAGGGAAGGGGTGGAAGATCTCAGATGGAGCTAAGCCCTTCAAGGGGACCAGCCTTCCCTTTAAATTAAGTGTTTCAAACAGAACTTGCTTCAGCTCTTAAGTAATAATTGTGCTAATGAAACACCAGCTAATTATTGAAAACATGATTATTTTGTGGGGTTTTTTTGCAGCTGCATAATAGGATCTTTATTTATTATGCCTTCATTAAGCAGTAATGGAGGCTTTTAATGAATGTTTGATTAACACAATATCAGTCCTCTTACAGCTAGGTGAAATACCTAATTTAAGAAAAAACAGCTGAATCTGCTGTGAGTTCAGATCCCTCCTCATCCCCACTAGCTGAGACACCCGTTTAAATCAGCGGGGTGCCCAAACATGGCAGGGGTCTGTGGGCATTGGGGCACAGCCCCATCCTGGGTGGCTTTGCCACAAGAGCGGCCCCAGCATCTCTTCACAGCACCAGAAGTCAGTCTTTCCCTACCTACTTGAAAAGCACACATCATTTTTCACCTTGTTATGTTTCCCCCTCCTCAGGGGTGGCTCTCCCAATGCTCCTTGGCATGTTTGGGCAGCCCACAGGGCTGCGGGAGGTTACACACCAGGGCAGGAGGGCACAGCTTGTCCCACCGGCTTAATTTCATGCCTCCAGGGCAATGGATCTTTCCTCCAGTTGCTGCATGGGATGCAAAACTCATCCCACTCCAGGCTGGGATGAAGAGTTTAAGAAAAACTGATCACCTTTGGGATCTGGATCTCTGCACAACGGCATCTTGCTAGTGGTGTAACGGACACTTAATTTAAAGTCTTTGGTCGTAACAGAGAGAAACATGGAAAAGCCATCGAAAGAGAAAACATGGAAACACTTTCCCTTCACAAGGAAAATCCCACTGAAACTGATAGGAATGCAAAAGTAAGGGATGCAAGAAAGACACCATCCAAAAACCCTACTGCAGGAGAAGGGACTGTGCCCTCGGATTGAAGCTCAGAAGAAGTCAAAGTCCATATTTCTCCAAGGATGCTACATCCAGAGAGCGGGTAATGTCCTGCAGAGGAAAGGATGGAAGGGCTGGAGGACCTGGGGTTTCAGGGAGGGAGAGGGACACAAAGGAGGGGAAGGAACAAGCCAATGAGTGAGGACAGCTGGGGACAAGGGGACATGAAACCAGGAGGATTACCAATGGAAGAACAGACTTTGGAGATAATATTATTAGGAACTCCCTTGAGAAGGGAGCTTTATGCCTGACAAAGAGGAGTCATTGCTTGCTTCAGAGAGAAGTCCCCAGGGCAGGGACCCAAGAGGTCAGGCAGCAATTTCAAATTAGCAGCTCGATCAAACAGAGTCCCCTGCTCACCTTCCCTGCACCAACGCCAGGCTCGAGTTAAATCGGAGAACTCGCGGACAAAAATAACCACGTTGCAGAAAGTCCTGTGTGCGCCTCTTGCAAGAGAAGCAGGTTACCAAGTGAAAAAGAAGGAAAAAAAAAAAAAGAGAAGAAACAAAAAAGAAACTCAACCCTGCAAAATATATTGCTCCGTATTTAAAGTTTGGAACGGGTCCTTTTTGTTTCTCAACTGCTTATATACATCTGCTGCCTAGCAACTGGGGCTGCAAAGCCATGCACTAAAATTAACGAGGTGCTTGCAGATTGAGGAAAGGCACTCAAGGACCAGCGAGATAAAGCCAGGAGCCCTGGGATTGTGTTTCAGCCCAGAAATCTGAAGGAGAATGGAAAAAAAAAAAAAAACAACCAACTCAGAAGAAGGGTCAAGTGCAATCACAGGAGGGAGACGCTGGGATTTGTTTACAGCGAGAGATGATCTCTCTATTAATTCTGCTTAAGAGAGGATCCTTTGTGTGCTGGATAGCAAAAACCAGAACAAGATCTTTTGCAAAACTACATGCCAGCAAAGCTGCATAGACAAAAACCAGCAAGGCTAGACCTGGTTCCCGACCTCCAGCAGACATTTGCTCCCCATCTGCTGCGGGAAACTTGGGTTGAGTGAAGGGATCTCTTGATCCTGTTGCAATTTACTGGAAGAACGTGGAGAACTCAGAATAACAATGACGTGGAAGGAAGATTATTGTTAAAATGCCATCATCAAAGCCTGAGATATAAAATAGCACTGTAATCAGGGTCACAAATTATAGAAATCTGGTGCGAGTTCATTGAAATCATGGTTGGGCAGAATTGGCCAGAGAGGATTTGACCTTTGGAGGCTGTGCTAGATCCTGGTCCCTGCACTCACCTCTCAATACCTGTGCAAGCATCACTGGCTTCAGGCTGTCTCAGTCCTTTCCTGAATCAGAAGTTACTCCCTGATTTACACCGCACTTAAAGCACATTTGCAGCTTACACAGAAATCCTGGAGCTGACTTGGACCAGGCTGGTGCTGCCCCTGCAGAGGAGAAGCAGGGGAAGGCAATGGGGCAACCCTGCTGCAAAAACCAGCTGAAAGCAAATTTGGGGGGGTCGCTGCAGGCGGTCTGGGGGGCCGCCGCAGGCTGTTTCCCTGACTTCAAGGAATACGTACCCTCAAGGACATGGTTACTGGGATAAAATCACAGCGTATTAAGCCAGGGCATGAATTTGCAGGGAGTTACACCATGGTGCCAGCTGGCCGCAAAGCGAGCGCGGGGTAAATCGCTGCCCAGGGAAACAGGCACGTGGCGCAGCTGGGTGTGCGGGAGCGGGAGCAAGCCGGCGGGCGAGCACGGGGATGCTCTAGCATGAAAAACTGGGCTGAGCCAGGGACTGAGTCAAGGACCAGAGGTGTCAGCCTCCCTCGAGGACCAGGGGTTGGAAAAGGGGCTACTGCATTCAAAGGCTGCATCCTTTTTTCTAAGAAGCAGGTGCAGCAGGTGATCTCCCACTTCGGTGACCTTCAGAGAATCAATTTGCTAGACTGAACAAAGATTTGGTTTCGAAGGCGTCACCACAAGCAGACAAGGAGCTTTTTACCTCTTCTCACTCAGGCAAGGGAACATTGTGCTATTTGGGAGAACCTGGCAGTGACCTTCCCTTTGGCTGAATGGTGGGGGAGGTTTGCAGACAAGAACAGCTACAACAAGTCAAAAAGAAAAGCACCAACACAGAGAGAGACGATACAAAAAAATAAAAAAATATTTCTTCTTGCTATCTCCTGGTACAACTCCATCAATTTAACTCTAAACTGTGCTCAAGAAATAAAAACAGTTCTGTGCATAGCTGTTCATAGGTTGGTAGGATATTATGATACATAAGCAACAAATCTTAAATAATATTTAGTCATCCCAGAATGCTTACAAAAAAAATCAGAGATAGCGTGTAAAAGCACAGCCTGTACAAGCAGATCCCAGTGAGCAGTTTTATGTTATATTTACCTCTCCAACCCACTGGGTGGGATGTAAAGGTCCCCTCCCCTTACTGACATTCTTGGACAGTCGGACAATTTTGGCAAAGAGCAGGTGGGCATCGCAGGTCCCTCATGCTGGGGACTAGGTGACATGCTCACTTGCTCTGAGTTGGACAGTTGGGAAGACAGTAGGATAAAAAAAAGATTGAGTTCAAACCTAAGTACCCCCCTGCCCTTCCATGAAAGCCTCCAGCAATCCAGGATGTCTTGTGGAAGTTCCCAGCCGGAGGAAACAGATGGCAGAGACCAGAAATCATGTACTTTAAAATGTGCAGAGCATTGCAGGGCTGGATGCAGGAAGAGCTCCATGAACGCATACCATCAAAAAAGATAATCATGTCACTAATCTCTTACCAGCCTGAGTAAGTTTTCAGGAGGGGCTTTTAATCTGGCTGACAAACACGGTGAGAACTGTTTCAAAGACACTGTCATAGCAGCGATCCCATCCGCAGTGCCTGACTCACCGCTGAATTCCCACTCCTGCATTAATGCTAACAATGCTTTTCATTTAAGCCCTTCGTTTAGAGGGCTTGCTGTATTAAATCACACTGTGGCTAAGAAAAAGAAAGGGAAAAAAATAAATAAGAAAGAAACCCTAATTTTTCGCCCACTTTTTTCATATATCTTGTAAACATATTGCTGTCCATCTCAGAAATCAAATTCCAGGATCTGGAGGCCCTGAAACTTTAGAAGTAATCAAAGGCACAAGCCTGAGGACATTACCTCTGTCTGGAAACCCTCTACCAGGATGGCCACCAGCAGGTTAAAGAGAACGTAATTCCCAAACGTCATGAGAGCAATGAAGTAGAGAGCAGCCCAGGAGGAGGTCGATGCCATGCCATTGTAGAGGACCTTGTTCCAGTCTTCCTGGGTCAAAATCTGCAGAGGAAGGGTATCAGGAAAATGGAGATACTGGAGGGTTGTGTGCTGTTTTCCCTGAGCCTGGCTGCGTATCTGTGCTCTGGATGGGCCAAATGAGAATCCCACTTTTGGGGTATCCACCATAACTATAACCATGGGAGGATAAATCTGACCCAAGCCATTTTTTGAGCCAGAGAAGAGACAGCACCAAAGTGACTGTGACTCTGATGCTGCCGGTAAGGACCCTGCCCAAACTGCCCCAACTCCCACCCACACCAAGGGACATGTTCAGCCATAACAAAGTGCAACGTCGCGTGGGTCAGATCTTTCCTTTGGTCAGCCAGAACAGCTAAAAGTCTTCCACAAATACAGAGGTTACACAGCTCAGAGCTGCTAGAGCAAAAAAATACACGTATCAATTATGGGCTTAAAATGGATTATGTTCTTTGTCAAGATATCACTGCAAATGGTCCTGATCTCCTCCTCTCCATCTCCAACCTCTACCCTTACTTTCACCCACCCAGCCCACACCCTGCAAATGCAAGAGCCTGCTACCTCAGCAGCCCCTCCTCATTAGCTTTCTGATTTATTCTGTAACAGTCTGAAAACCCCTGTGTTCCTGCACTTGTGGTTTGGGGTCCTCTCCCTTCCACGAGAAGGAGCTTCACTAATCTCTGTGAGATGCTTTGGAAAAAGTCCCTGAAGCCCCAAAATGCACCGGAGTTGTGTCGTTTTTCATTTTGTACCTGGAAAACGGTGACGATGGCCCAGAGCAAGGAGTCGAAGTTCTTCCTGTCAGGCAGCGTGTCGCCATCTCGCTCCGAAGCAAACTTACAGCCAAAGAGGTGCATCCCCAGGATGCTGCACAGGAGGGAAAGCAGGGGCTCGATAAGAGGCCCACACTACAAAGCAGTAATGATAACAGCAGGGCTGACTGTCCTCTGATTTCACCTGGGCAATTATTTTTATTTTTTTAAAAAGATGAATCATTCTTTCACTGAAAAATACGCCTCAAGATCACGCAAACCAATTGTGAATTTGGGTCAAATCTGTCAAAAAGTTCCAACTAAAAAGTATGCCCGCTCCTTATTTTTCTTCTGCTTTGTTTTTTTTAAGTCAAAACATTTTGTTTAGAAAATGTTGAAACACAATGTTTTGACTTTCTGTTTTGCAATGGCACATTTTCAGCAAAATATGCTTAAATTGAATTAGGATGACAAAAAGGGTTTCTGTGAAATGCCTGAATGAGACATATCAGGGGACCTCAAACAGCTTTTTCAATTTTGACAAGAAAACAGAATACCTTTCATTTTAGATTGATATTAAAAGAATAATTTGTTTTCCCCTGGTCTCGGCCAGTAACCTGAATAATGAAATTATTTACAGCTCTGAGCACCACGGCTGCAAATGGTGGTTTTGGAGTGAAATGTCTCACTGGGAGAAGGGACGTTATTCCATGGGAGAGACTGGCTTCCTTCAGCCTTCCCAGTGCCTGGATTGCTGGAATACCAGAGTTGGCTGTTACAAGGAGACAGACTCTTCTCAAAATCTAGACCAAAATCCAAAAATCTGGGGCTATGCTAAGCCTATTTCTAACATTTCCACTTCTCAGAAGAGGCCATGCAAGAGCACAAGCACCACCGTGGCTGACTTTATTTTAGGAACATCACCCTCTCCTTGGCAATATTTTTAGCACCAGGCTTTCTGCTAATCAGTAAGTAATGGGACCACTGTCTTGGGGCGATGTCAAGGAATCATCCAGCTGAAACATTTTCCTTGTAAATCATCTTGCAAAGATAGATGTCTCGTTTGGTCAGAGTTAAGAGAATTTAGTCAGGGCAGCAAACCACCGCCAGCGCCAGCCAACGATGCTGTTCCTAGGACCATTCAGCTCAGCCATGTCCTGGTATGGACTCTTACATCTCCTCACCTTGCCATGGGATCCCACCTAAAAACCCAGAGCAACCTCAGGATGAGAAATCAGAAGCGCTCACCTAAAGATGAAGATGAAGAGCATCAGCAACATACAGAATGTGGCCACGTTGTCCATGGTCTTCATGAGGACTACAAGCTGGCGCTGGAGGGCTGGCATGAAGCGGACCAGCTTCAAGACTCGCATGAGTCGAAAGGTCCGCAGGACCGAGAGCCCCCCACCTTGCTGGCCCACTATCTCCCACACGCTGAGGGAGAAAAACGTCATTGCAGTATGAGAAGACAAAGATTAACACAAAGGCATGGAGGAGAGGAAGCAAAGGGAGGGTGAAATTCAGAGAGAAGAGGGTTGGAAAGTGGGCAGAGATGCACTGCCAATGCCCCCAGTGAGCTGGACTCCATCCAGGCTTGCAAAGAGCAGAGCCCCAGTAGAGTGTCAAAAACACGCCTGCAAATCAGTGGCTGCAGCTGCAGGGGCAATTACAGCCTTTGCACATGCCAAAAAAACAGAGAGCTACTTAATCGGGCACTGGTTGTACCATTTGGATCCTAGACTTTCCCAGGACATTGGGACTGATAGCTTTCTGCTTGGGCCTCTCTCTATAATGGCCATAAAATAACCCCAAGATATATATTAGCAACCGTGTCCAAGTGCATTAATTTACAGCAGAGAAGTGTAAAGTGTTACAGGAAGGTATTTATGCCCACTCTCCATTACTTTCTGTTTAATTAAACAGCCAAATGAGGGGAAACACACATAAAGAAATCTCTAGGTTTGTACCTAATCACCACGATGATCCCATCAAAGATGTTGTATGGATTCTTAATGTAGCCAAAAGGACCATAAACAAGGACTTTCAACAGCATCTCCAGGGCAAAGAGGCTTGTGAAGACTATGTTGCTGATCTCCAGGGCATTGGTAAGCTCCTCAGGCTGGGGAAAGAAGGGGAGGAAAGGGAGACAGTAAGCAGCACAGCTCCGTATCCAAAATTACACCTGGAAATACAACAAGGCCCAACACTGCAAGTGTAGAAATACCAATGCTAATGGTGTAGCGAGAAAATGGCAATAGCTCACTCAAAGCCCAGGAGAGAGAAGAAAAATACTATCGCTGTTTAAGATTTATACATCTGTTGTAAATTGAACAGGTAAACCCAGACATGGGCTTCACGTTAATCGCAGCTTTAGTACCACCTCAGGAGGTTTATATAGAAGTGGCGTGTATCGAGTCTTAACACTTTCACACCCTCCAAGCCAATTCACCTTACGCAGAAGGGAAAGTCAAACCATTTTCCTCACATAAACGTCCTTTTAGGGCCTGTCGTTTTAGTGTCTCATAAAAAAAATTAAGCTAAGATTTTTCAAAAGCAGAGATTTGAGGTGATATAACTGGAATGGCTCAAAAAAACCCTCATTATCAGGAGGCCCCAGATACTACTACTGAGAAAGGGCCCAATCCTGGCATTCCAGACTGGCAATCTAAAAATAGAGGTATGAAGAAACCTTAACAAACAGACTTCCAGTAATCTTAGACCTAAATTAATACCTTTCATGTTTTTCTTGCATATTTCACAGAGGGTTCCCAACAATGCCTGCAGACGCCCAGCGCTGCGCTTTCCCCGACGGGTGGGCGAGCATTATTGGAAAACATATGGCAGAAGACAAAAACCGGTGGCGTAGTCTGTTTAGGATCAGTTAGTGGCAAAGACAGGAGCAGAATCTGCAGTACCAGATCCCTTCTCCCCATTTAACCCCAACACACAGCCACAACTGCATGTTTCTACTTAAAGGCTTCATTAAAATTGGGAGCCGATGTCCTGCTGGCAGATAGCCGCGAGGTCGCGCTGGCAACGCCGAGGTGCCCCGCAGGGCGGTGGGCTGGCACAGTTCACTAAATACCTTATGCACACCGGGTGCTGGATTCCTCTTAGGGGTAGTTTGGCACTTAACTCAGATACTTTTCTAAATCCCCATGTGTAACCGCCCACAGCTTTAGATGCCTGAACACCACGGTGGGTTAGAGCCGGATGTGCAGGTTCATAGCAGCTACACCATGAGCAGAAGCCAACGTGCAACGCGAGCTGTTGACTGCCCTCATCGCTTACATGAAACACCTTCATGGCTGGCCCAGAACTTCCTACAACAGACCAGGAGCTGCCACTTGCAGCACAAGCTGTAGGGTTTGACAAGAGGCAACCCAACCCCAACCTGATGAGAGCCAGGAGAGGGGATGGCTCAGGGGAAGGGTCAACACTTGATCAACTGTGTTTCAGAGCCCCAAGAAACTACAGCAGCCAAAGGCTTCACAGACATGTGCTGGCAAATAAACAGACAAATTCATGTGGGCATTCAACTCTTTCTTTCTCAGGGATGAAGTCTCCAGACACAGCTGGCCAGGCCCTTGCAGCTCAAGTTCCTCCAACCCACTGTGATGGTAAATGGGGACCCAAACTGATCTGATGTTATCTCAGCGTGGTAGTGTAATCCCTGAGGACTTGCACTGATACCAGTGGGAGCTTGTGATGACACAGCAATGGTCACAGGAGGGCAAAGGGGGAAACAGCAGCACTGAAAAGAAAAGTAATAAAAAAGAAAAAAAAGCGGGTGTTGAACACTTCCTATACCTCCAACATCCTCACTGAGGAACAGATCCCTTGGCTAGAGTTTGCCAAACACACCCAACATACAGCCCAAATTGCCTCCTTGCTGATCTAGAGCTAAAATACAAATGCTCCAGCTTCCGATATTAAACGCAGCCCTGGTTTAAAATCATATACCTATGGGAACACTCAGACACAAAGTAATAAATAGGCCGAGAACTTATATGTCAAGCTGCACCTCAGGACAATTTCAAATAGCTGAAAGTCTACATTAGTCACAAAAAAAATGCCAACTCATGAATGAGTGCCCCAGTGCCGAGGCAGGCTGTGCTGTTATCGTTACCGCAGCGATACTGCTCGAAAGGAAACGTGTTCCTGGAAGCTTTCCTTCTCATCCATCAGCGCCACTAAACTGATCCCCGAAGGCTGATTTCCACCTTCTGTTTCCCCTCTGTGACTGCACTGCCAAACCTAACCAGCCCTGCAGGCGCGACCCAGTTAAGTCCCTCGATGGGCGAGCAGCACCCAGCACCTTCCACAGCCGTGGCACCCCTTGCCTGTGGGGGCTGACACAGAAAACCCAACCAGTCCTGGCAGGGATGTCGTGTCAATAGTGTGGATTAATGAAACCACACTTTGTGAGCACCTTCCGGTGGGAGATGTTACTGGGATGTATAAATCCAAATAGGAGGCGCTGGCAGGGCACAGCTGGGTGATGTGGGGAGCCTCGAAGGGAGCAGCGCTTACGCTGCAACTCTCCCAGGACCCCCAGTACCCACTGGAAGGGCTGTGACCCCCCCCAGCCCATGAAACATCCCTCCCAGCCCACCTGGCTTGTGAGAGCCCTGGCACTGGCGCAGGAGGGCCACGGGTCAGCCTGTGCAGTGTGGTGATGCTCAACACCTGCAGCAGTGCTGGATCCATCCATCCTCCCCTGCTTCACCCTGAAAAAGCTGCCTGGCCCCCCACTCCTCCTCCGCACACTCTTTTCCACTTTCCTTGCAGGAAACAGTTTTTAATATCTAAGACATTGGGTGCCCATAATAAAAATGAAGAGCGGGATCTCTTGAACCAGAGGTGAGAATTAATATCCAAAAATCTAACATTAATGGCCAAAGTGGGTTGAAAGAGGAAGAGAAAACTTCCCTTTCACTTGGCCAGGAGAAAAGGCGGGTCTCCCGGGCAGCCTGGAGCTCTGCCAGGGGAGGACGAGGCGAGCAGCTGCTGGAAGCACACCACAACCAGACCCAGCAGAAACTGAGGAGTTATTTTGCTTTGGGAAACAACACATCCCTAAACAGTTGAGACGAGGCCATGCAAATTACTCAGAGGATATTTGCAGCCGGCTGTGGATCACTCTTCCCCAAGCCCCTGCCTCCCACGGCAGGGGGGTCCCCAAGGCAGCTCATGAGCCCCCTGCAACAGCTCTGCATCCCTTTCAAGGGATCCATCGCTGCAGCCAGTCCATGGGGCACCCACCCGGACCCCTGCCATGAGCACCACCGGGAATTATTTATAAAAACAGAGGTGGGCTGAAATTGTGATCCTGCCCAAGGGGATCACAGCCAGGCAGTGGGGATTCAAACACTTCTGAGAATGCCAGCTACGGGATTTCCATGCAGTCATAGATGTGTACAGATAATAAGACTGTTTATAAAATGCTTCTGCTCTAGAGAAATCACAAACATGTCTGACACATCTTTCCAATACAGCAGGAAAGCGGCTTTTCTCTCCCATGGGAATTGAAATTGTCATCCTATCCCAAACAGGAATGCAGAGTTTCAGAATTGGTGAACTGAAACACTTTGTGCCCAAAATTTTGAAAGCTCTCCCCTCCATTTCAGTCCCTATTCCCTTATCCATTTGCTCTGTACTGTAAATCAACTGAAATTAAAAAACATAAATAAAAGTCAGCTTGAAGAAGAACATGGAACTTTTTGTTCCCCAACTGTTCAGACATTTCAAATATCTCAGACAATGTATTTCAATATCTTTTTTTTAAGTCAGTTCACTGAAACTGCTCCTCTCCCACAAACAGCTTCCAGTTTGATAAACAGCCATTTTCTGACAATAACTCTCTAATCAAAACAACATTGACCAGCTCTAGACATAATGTACCTGAGAGAGTCACTCCTGGCACACAACCAGCTCTACAGGTCCTCGCCAGGTGTGGAGGAAAGAGCTGGTAAAATCAAGCAGCTTTCCCCTCCAAGGGCCACAACACAGTAACCAGAAGAGGTAGCATCCTTCTTGTGACTAAATGTTGTATTTGGAAAACAAACCCCTTCAGGACCCGCCCTGTAAAGGGCATTTCACAGGGAAGCAGAGCCTGAGGTGCAGGTCCTGAGGTTTCTTTGCAGCATACAGCCTCCTGCCCACCACCCCAATTACAGCACATCTGCCACAGCCTCAGCTACTCCATTAAAAGAAGAGTCTGCTAATTCTCTCATCAGTAGCAGCAGTGACTAATTAAAAGGAAAGCATCCTATGATTAAACGAGCAACACCCAGAAAGAGTGAGATACAAGCACGATTCAGCTGTGGCACGAAACACCATCTCTTCTGATGAGTATTCGGTAAATACTGAATTTTGTTTCCAGGACACCTCGCCTTGCTGGACACCCAGACATGGTGTCCTGGATAAATCATCCCCTGTTAGCTCTCTGTTTGTGTAGTGTCGATTTGTTGATGTACCAAACAGCACATTGACAAGCTCTGGCAGCACATAAAATAGGAGCAGACAGCACAGCATCTCTCATAAACACCACACGGCAAATGAAGGCGGCAGGGAGGAGGAGAGCCATGGGTGCCTGCCCAGACGTAACCCTGCCTGGCGGGTGCAAACCGTGGCGGCAAGGAGCGGGGGATCTCTGCACCCTGCCTGGAGGTTTCAGGCAGGGCTGCCTGGCACCAAGCAGGGCACTGTCATGGGGGACAGGAGGAGGCAAGGGAAGATGTCCCCAGGTACTAAATGTTGCCTCAAGGGGTATCTCAGAGCTGGACCAAAAGGAGCCTTGCACTTTTTCAGCATTCAGCAATAGGCTGTAGCGCATTTTTTTTCATGTTTGTTTTTGTTTTTTTTAAACTGAATAGAAGCTCAGGAGTGAGGTTTCTGGTGGTAGAAGGGATGTGCTCCATCTGGGCACGAGACGGTGGCACATGCTGCTCCTTCCTGTGCACAGGGCTCCAAGGTGTCTGCTGAGCAAGCACAGCTGCAGGTAAGGGAGTGGGGAAAAAGGTGAGGACAGGGGCTGGGGTCATTAAAAAAGTAAGTGCCGGGGGCTGTGTTCCCCAGTTCCTGAAAGAGAAGCCCTGTTGTGGGATGGAGTACAACCAAGTGCCCTGGCAGACAGTGCACAGAGCTTACAAGGCTTCTACTCCTGCCCTCCTCCAGCCATGACCCACAGAAGGAACAGGCATGGCACAGGCTCTTCATCATCATCAGACCTGCACCCAGTGCTGGGGGCATGTCTGGCATGGGTCTGGCCATCCCCATTTCCCCCTTGCCCAGGCAGCTAGATACAGGCTGCGGCCAACCCCCTGCCCCTTGGGATGTCCGCACAAAAGAGCAGAAGCACCCCAGGGTCTTTCCTCTCTGTCTTGCTAACAATATAATAAAACAGAAAAAACACTCTGTCTTGCCACAGCACAGAGGGAGGGATGGGGTGACCGGCCAGGAGGCAGATCCCTCCTGATCCCAAGGGCTCTGCTTCTGTGAGCAGATTCAGAAGACCATGAAAACTTCTAACCCATTCAAATGGCTGCAGAATAAAACCTTTCTGAAATCATTACCATGGCAACTAAGGAAAAATAACACAGAAAGAAAATACCGACCTCAGCTATTTCACAGGAAACACCAACAACATTTTACTGACTCATCACTTGCACATTTTTAATATATATATACATAAGAAAAAAATCAAACAGGTCACACAAAGACACGATTTTCAACCTGACACCGCTCCATTAAGATCCTCTCCACTCTCTGCATGGGTGCAGAGATGCACCGGGTCTGCCTAGAAACAGGAGTCAGACCAGGAGTCCTGGGACAGAATGCAAGAAATTCTGATGAACGGAAACAGCTATTAATTAACTAAATGAGGTGCCCTTTTTTTGCCCTCTCCCATGCCTGATTCCCCACCATTCTGAGTCCTCAGTCAACTAACAAGACTTCTCCATGCCCTGCCCTCATCACACCCACATTATTCCCCCTGCCTTAGTGCACCGCTGAGCCATGGCCATCCAAAAAACCACTTTGGTTCCCTTGGGTAAATACAGCTCCTCTTAGCTCCACAGCTGCTTGCTACTTTATAAATAGAAACTCAATCCACACATATTTTCAGCCATGACATTTGTTGTTTTGGGGGCTCCTTAAAAGGCATGGGGCTTTAGGTATTGTCCTGGGTCCAGCAGCACGAACCTGAGCCACGCTTAATCGGAGCCTGATAGACAGATAGGCTTTCTCTACGCATCCTTTGCCAAATTGGTTAAAGAAAACAATTCAGAAAGTAGCAGAATTGCAGTGGATTTTGCTCTGCTCCTCCTGGGGTTGGAGACATGGAAAAGGCAGCGTGCTTGCTGCTTGGTGGGCTGGAGGAGGACTGCTGGGAAGTTTAGGATTTATAGGCATTTATTAAAAGGAAATTACTTTGACAGACAAGCGAACAAGTCCAGTTTCATCCCATCACCACATGGGAAAGGAGGATTTTGTTACGGGCTGAATGGAGGCTGAATATTTCATGCCACGGCAAGTAATGCTGTAAGAAAGGGAGGAAAGCAGCTTTCATTTCAGAGAAATCGGAGCTGTCTGCACAGGAAGGACTCCCACCACCGCCACTAATCTCCTCACCTTCCACTCACTCTTCCCCGTTCCAAATGTCCCTTCCCACCCCACACCTGCAGAAGGAAGAAGCTGAGTCCCATGGACATGGCACCTTCTGGTGCAAGATCTTCCTCTCCATCACATCCTTGTTGAGCAACCATGGCCAACAACCAAATTCCCGTCCCCAACTGCCCATATGGGGCCGTGTCCCCATGCACCTCTGCTTCCTGTCCACCTGGGGTGCAAATGAGGGGATGAGCCCTCAGCATGACGGAGAATCTCATCAACCAACCCTGAAAGGACATGCTATGAACTGTCCCTGCCCAGGACCATAAACAGGACCTGCAGACCATGCTCTCCTTCCCCAGGTCCTGGGGTTGGGCTCTCTTTACCACTCTCAGAAGGCGCAGCAGATATTCTTGCCTGAACTCCTTATCTCTCTCAGCTTGAGATTTCTGGATGAATATTATCCCAGAAAATGCAAGAAAAACATGAACTGGCTCATCCGTCTGCCCAGGTTTCGAAGGAGCTTAAGCTGAACAAAAGCTGCATTTCCACTTGGTCACACCTTGTAAGTACTTGAGATTTAAAACCCTCTATTTCTAGTTAATCTAAACCAAGTTCGAAACTTATCTCCCCATTAGTACTTGAGAAGGTACTAGGGGGAGAGAGGAAATAAAAAAAGAGAAAGAAAAAGGATGTCTCTGTACGGCTCCTGCACAGTTCTGCTGAACCTGGGTTTCTGATGCTGGTAACACTATCTCTAATGCTGACAGACGTCCACGGGGGAAAAGCCGGTCGTTTCCTAACATCAGCAAAAAACCAATTATAACAAAGAGCTGAAATCCAGCAGAGACAAGGAAAAAAACACTCAGCTCCTGTCTCTGCTCCTGCTGGGGGCTGAGCGGGGTGGGAAGGGGCTCTGTGAGGACACGGATGGCAGCAGGGCAGAGTCATGGGCACCAACAGCATCAGGACCAACCTCTACCAGGAGAATCAGGGAAAAAAATGGATTGATCCCTGGGAAATCACCAACAATCAGCAACCAGGAGCACTTACAGACAAAAGCATCTGCTGGTGCAAACTGAGGATGCTCCAGAAGCTCTAGCTGGGTTTGCTGGCTTCCACCCAAGGGGAACAGCCACAATAATCAAAGAAGGAGCAGAGCGAAATGCCCGGCTATCTGCAGAGAGCAGTGATTTTTCATCTGCGTGGGGATGAAGCGAGTTTCGAAAGCACACATCATTTTCCCATTTCACTGAGCTGGAGTCTCTTCTCAACGCTGTCTGAGCAGAGATAACACAAGGATACAGATGGCAGCTGAAACAACAGCTGTAATGATAGGATCTGAGGCAGCCCGAGTATTTCCAGCCTCTGAACTAAATTAACAGGAAAGGATTGACACTTACAGCTCCCCATCCAGAGAGCTGAAGAAAACTTTAGTAGAAGTCAAGGAATTCACATAGGCTCATTCTTAAAGCATGCAGAGAACTGAATTATCTGATAGAAACCCCATACACTTTCCAGTTGCATGAAATCTCATTTAATTTTCAAATCATTCAGTCTCCAGAACCAGGATAAAGTCTGCTTCGTAGGCACAGCCCACTTTTTTAATGACTACGAAGGCCATGGCACCCCTGTATTTTGCATGGCACTCTGAAAGAGCTTCGTGAGTGAGTCAATTAAAACACGTGAGTTGCTACAAGACCTCATAAACCCTTTAAATCACTGAGGAGAGGAAGAACTCCCGAGGTCCATAAAAAGAATTACCCCCAATAACAAACAGAGAGCTGTTTTTGAAGTGAGTGATCCTAGTGATTAACAGCTCTGATGACTTCCATTAGCATTGACTTGATTCCTCCAGTCTCCAACATCAAATCGTTAATAAGAGTAATTTCTGCTTAAGCAGGAGCTAATTGAATACAGCACGTGCAAATCTATAGGGCACCTCATTTTCCTACTGTGGGAGTGCCCTATGCAGCTGTAGTGCTGAGAAATTAAGTTGACACTAGCTACATGCCCTGCGTTGGGCAAAGCCAGCAGACGCCGAGGGAGGGAAAGCCTCACTGTGGCTGCCAAAGCTTTGATCACTTGGCTAAGAGTAGCTGGCACAGGGCTAGAGAGATGTGTAATGGAGTTAAATAGAGACATGGGATATGCACCAAAGTGGAAGTGGAGATATCTCTAGGAGGAGAAGACAGTGCATGAATGCAGGACTTTGTGAGCTCCCAGGAAGAGCCTGGGGCAGATGGACGTTACCCGGGGAAAGGCTGTCTCATTGATTTAAGGGATGCACACACGTGCATAAGTGCCCTCCTGAAGCAAAGCCTAATGAATCAGATTCATACCGGGAAGTATCAAATTAGAAATTTCACCACAGAGATAAGTCGGGCTGTACTATTAGGGCCATGGTTGGAGTAAAGCAGACGAGGTGCAGGGTTAAGGGGGTACAGCACTGGTTTGCGTTGGTGTGCGATGCAAAGAGCCCCTGGAGCTACCTGGATGTGGGACAGGTCTTTGGGTCCCTGCACTCGCAAGAAAAAATTCAAGAGAGGTGCAAGAGATACCAAAATATTTTACAAAAAAGGATTCCCTTCCTTCCTGACCTGGAGGCCTGACACAAATCCACACGCACGAAAGAAGCCAAAATTTAGATGTCCTGGATTGACCTGATGTGGAGCTGCAAAGGTCGGAGGGGACACAGTGTTGCCCACAACCGCCCTATGCAGCCAGACCAGGGCCAGCCGGGCAGCACCCTGCAAGCTGCGGCTCATCCCCGGATCCTCCGCAGCCTCCTCGGGAGGCAAACAAGCACTTGGCAAGATCTCATTTTGGCGCATAGGGATGTCAAAGGAGCAGCCTCCATATGCCCGACAAATCTGCAGCTGCCCTCCACCACTCCTGTGGCCAGCAGCAAAACGTTCAACTTGGCTTGAAACTGCTGGAGATTAGGATGCTCTTGACCACCGAGCCCTGGGAGTAAAGTGTTTCTGATCCCCAAATCACCCTTATTTCTTGAGGCAGTGCTCACAAATGGATCCAGACCTGCTGCCTCCCAGCCTGCCCAGGACTCAAGCACCCCAAGACCTGGGGCACCAGCCTGCCAAATCCTCACTGTCCAGCTCCGTTACACCACTTCTCCATGGAGCAATGAAATGTTCCTCCCACACGGAGAAATCAATCAGTGGGTGTCACGACAGCTAATAATTTTCAGTTACCTTCTTCCCTGCCCACTGAATTCAGGCAGAAGCAGAAGTACATAAATACCATTTGAGTGACTATTATAAATGCTTGAACCTGGAGCCTAATGGGTCCTCCACGCCAGCAGTTTTCTAATGCTGCTGCAGTTAGTGACCCTTTGCCTCCCCTCTCGATCATCCTGGATACCTGAAAATTTCACATCCTCTGATGCTGATTAGGAAAACTCCCATGTTTTCCAGCCTCCACTGTTTACATAAATAGACACTTTAATGCATTTTGCCAGCAAGCTTTCCTTTGATGCTTTGGCACAGATGGTTGATATTTCCATGCCGCAGCAGCTATTAGATCGTAACGTTACTGGTGACAACCCTACATCATCTGTACTGTGTACGCTCCAGGCCCCTGCAGCAGCATGCACTAGGAATTCAGCTTGAGATACTACCATGGGCTGAGGCTGCTACTGCCTTCTGCAGATGGAGTTTGCACACCTTGGGGCACTGCTGCTTGTGGATTCCTACAACACCTTGCTGTAGCCGGGGGTACTCCACCAGTTATCCTCCTGCTACGGGGTGTTAGGCATCACCTCTTCCCACTTCATTGAAGAACTGTCTTCCATGGATGATGAGCTTTTCTCCTTGGGTACTGTTCCAAAGAGACATCTGCTATCTCTCCTATTTATTTTTAAGAATTAACAAAAGGTTCTCTACAGGTCTGAACCAATTTCCTCTTCCCTCCTTCAGAGACACCAGGGTTTTGGATCACTCTAGATCCAAGTCCCCACAAGCTCCAGCCATGGATTTGAACTGACTGCAGCTTTGGGGAGGCCAGTGCAGGACTCTCCAGTCTCTTGTTATGTTAACAATGGCAAAACACCGCAGAGATGGCGGCTGAAATTCAAGTGCTATTTAAACAAATGAATATGTAGGGTATAGTTCATACAATGCGAGTTCAGACAAGGAAAATCGGAACAGCCAGGCAGCTCAATGCAAACCAGATTTTAAAAACAAAAACAAAACCCCAAAGCCCTTCCTCAAGGAAGCCCTTGCCGAATTCTTTCCCCTGCTGAGGAGTCCAACATCACGCCTTGTACTAAAGCCTTTGCATTTCACTCCAAGGAAGGACTTGGAGAAAAAAAAAAGCAGTACATTATGGAACACAGTCTGGCTTACAGCCAGGGATGGGGGGAAAGCAGCACAGAAACCCTCTGGTTTAGCAGCACATTTTACTCCTGCTCTATGGCAGAACAAGCTTTTGCAAAGCCCTAGCCGTTTGAACCCGCAGTGCTGCAGACTCTCAGCTTCCCTAAGGCGGATCAGTCAATTGGTTCAACAGTGTATTTAAAATCCCCTGGAGACTACCTTTAAATCACCTTTATATTCCTCTACCCAAAGCTAATAGTTTCTACCTGCATTTTGCTTCATCTCTGTAGAAAAACAAGCTATTTAGCAGCCACATTAATAATCCGTGGCAATCTGGTTGTCATTTCCCTGATGGAAAATTTCACACTGCTGCCCAGCAGCCGCAACGTGGTGAGTGCTATGTGCACCTCAAACCGCTCTGCTTTCCTCCCACTAAACCCGGCAGTCATGAGAAAGGCAAGAGTCAGAGCTGGACGGGTGGGGAGGATGGGCAGAAAACGCAGAGCTAAGCCTGTACCTATGGCTCACGCACATGCAGGAACCATGCGGAAGCTACTTGATGTTGAGTGAGAAAGTCAGCAAGCTCATGTCAGAAGGAGCTTAGAGGAAACCCAGCTCCTGAACCCCCAGCCAAACGATGGCAAAATATTAGTTGACAATGACTTTACTGTGGAAGGTGGTCTATGGAGAGGAGCTCCAGGATAGAAGGTTCTAAGGTAGGAGATGAACTCCTGGGGACACAAACTACCTTTGCTATGTGCATCCAGCACCCCTGGCCATGGGTGCTCAGTCTGGCCAGGTTGGCTGATGGGTGAATGCAAATGAACAGCAAGAGATGGGGCCCAGTGTTTTCAACACACTCCCAACTTCTACTCATTTTGATGTGCCTTCAAAGAACCACTTTCATCCTAAATATCCCAACCTGGCCTTCTCTGGTTGATGAGTCTGTCAAGCAAGTGACTGAAAGACTGTTTCAGTCTTCTAGGCGTCTTCCATGGAGAAAAGCAGGTCCCTCCAGGATGCCTGTCCCGAGGTGAGATGCAAAGCCTCCAGAGGAGCATACTTTTCTCCCCTGGCTATAATGAAGACCTCAGCTGACCAGCTCCTGTCTTGAAGTCCAGGATCCTCTGGTGGTCCCAGAGCTGCTGAATTTCACCCAACACTGCTGGGGACAGATAGGAGGGCAGAAACCTTCTTCCTCCTTGATAAACCACAGCCTCTCACAGAGTAGCTGCTAATGCATCCTGTCCCCTCTAGCAAGGTGATGGTAAACAACACAAGGCTTCTGACATGGCACCATAAAACATGTCCTGAAAGTACTTATCCTAATATAGCCCGGTGTGCCTAGGGTGGCCTCATGTGAAACGCCCATGAGGTAAATATTCATTAAATAAGCAGAGAGCTTAATATAGAAAGTCATGTAGTCAAGTACTCTTCAAGCCCCCTCACGTCTTTGCAAACATCAGCCGATGAAGATAAATTTGGCGCGGTTGATCACTTACACTTTTAGGAAAGGCTCTTCTAAAAGAAAAAAATCACATGTTTCAGTGTTTATAATCTCTGCAGAAAGGCCTGGTCCAGCATTTCTCCCCTCTAATTCCTGCTCTCATAACTGTCATATTATGAAACTGCAGACTATAAGCCTCCAGAGTTTACAGAAAAACACCTCTCTGCTCTCTGCTGCCACTTTGAGCAGATGAACTAATAAAAACAAGCTCCGCTATTCACTCCAAATGCCTGGGAGAAAGGAATCTGGAACAGTAGTAGCTTCAAAATACCGTCAAAGAAAGCAACCACCCACAGTGTCTGGAGTCCCCCCACGCTTATCAGCTCCCTTCACCTTGTTACCCAAAAACCACCACAAAAATCTGCCTCTTCCCATCCAGCTGCCTGCTGGGACTCACCACTGGCCAGGGCAGAGGCCAGAACCCTGCTGTCCTATTTTCCCTGAGCTAAAGAATTAAGGAGCTGTGTTGCCTTTAGAATGTCTGATGACGGGAGCTTGCTCAGCCACCCATCCCCAGTGGGATGATCCCCCTGGTACACACACAGCGGGAGCCTACACCAGCATCTCCCAAAGATGCTCCTGGTAAAGGGCAACAAGCTTTGACAATCTGCCCCTTGGACAGTCACAGCAAAGACATGGTGGATCTGCTTTCACGTTTCAGCCAAAGGAAGAATATAACTGCTTATTGGTTTCTGAGAGCAACCTCCCCCCAGGTTCTTAGGAGATGATCTTCCCAATATTATTAAATAAAGGTGGAATCACTCAAGCTTCCCCACAAAGCTCCCACCAAGGGCAGCACACAAAGGTGAAGCCTGCAGGACTTCAGAGCATGTTGCTGTTTAATGTGTACTGAAAACAACGGTTAGCCAGCCAAATTGTATTAGGACGTCAGGGAGAAGGTGCTGGCTGGAAGGGACACATTTAGCACAGCCACGTCCCCCTGGCATTTGGTCATTGAGGCATTAATGCCATGGGAGGACACGGGAATTTGGAGCCGATCTGCAGCCACCACCACTGCCACTGGGAGCTGTGGGAGAAACGCCTCTGCGTGCAACTGCGAGCGACTCTGCAAACACGAAATGTGCCAGGAAGGGAGAAAAGTAAACATCCATGACTCGAGATGCAGGGGAGTTCCCAGCAAAGGCTGGCACTGGGACAGGGGTGGCCGTGTCTGTCTGGGAGGGGAGAGGTCTGGCATCCCAGGAGAAGCACCATGCTGGGCTGGCCACTGGAAATCCTCAAGCATTGGAGGGGTATATAACGAGGCTTTGCAGCATCTCTGCTAATAAACTCTTCCTCCCGTATCCAAATGAAGTGTACACCAAGCCATCCCATGCCCACAGCAGGATCGAGGGCACCACAGCAGGCAGCAGCCACAAAACCTACGTGAGACCAGCCTGTGCAAAAGCCTCTCTAAAAGCAGAACTCTTGTCATCCTTAGGGAGACATTTCAAGAGCAACGTGGCAAGTCCTTTTCTTAATGACTATATATAGGGAAAAGCTCTGCTAGGTGACAAGTGTGCGAGAGGCTGGAGCAGAGGCAGCCTCTTGCCTGCAAGGACTCAGATAATCGAGCGGAGGAATAGCCAGCGATGAGTCTATTTTGGACTCAGCATGCTGTTGCTGGAGCGTTCACCGGGGAAGCGAAGGCATTTGTTACCTCTGCTCCAGGGACCGCAAATTCAATAGACTTCCCTGCCTGCAGCTGCACCAACCCCGGAGCCCGCAGCCGCCAGCAGCGCTGCTAGCACTGCCAGGCTGGCACAAACCCAGTGGCAAACGGCTGCTCTGCTTGGCCCCCACACCACAGAAACCAGCCACGCGTGGTGCTACCCAAATGACAGTGGTCTCGGCATGGCGCTGAACATCCCTGGCAGGGCTGGGATGCGGGAGCTCCTGCAGCCCAGTACCAGCCAGGGTGATCGCTGCCTGCAAGCTGGAAGCAGGCTCAGAGGAGAAAAATCAGCCCTGCTCTATCCCAGGACCCCTCCTACAGCATCCCAACACTTCTCACCCCAAACCACCCCGCTGGCAGCTGGAGTCAGACCCATAACACCTCCCACATCCCCACTGCACCGGGAGCTGCCAGGACAGCGCTCACCTGCTCGTGGTACTCGATCCCCATGCTGAGAGTGTTGATGAGAATGGCCACCATGATCCCACGGCCGAAATATTTGCTGTCCACAATCTTCCGGAAGGTCTCACACACCACGTGCCAGAAGGCCAGCACCCGGCTCGCTCTCCTGGTCCGGGCTCTGGCCCGCTGCGGGTCCCGCTGGTCGCTGTAGTGGGCATCCTGCGTGAACTCGTAGACACCCTCGCTGTCCGAGTCAGCCGTCTCATTGTCCGTCAGCTCGGCCTCACTCGTCAGTGCCTTGAGGCAGTAAGGGCAGCTCTCAGGGTTGCAGGAGCTGCTATCCAGCTTGGTGCAGGGGCTGGAGATCTTGCAGGAGCTTTGGCAGGGACCTGAAATGCCAGTGGGGCAGGGGCAGGGCAGCACGTCAGCTGGGACAGGGGGCTGCGGACGGCCATGGGAGCAATCCCCAGTCCCCCTTAGCACCAAGCTGTTGCCCTTGACAGGACAAGCATTTCCTAAGGGGAAAAAGGGCTCCTGCTGGGTTAAAGAGCCCTAGACAAAACCCAGGCTCACCCAAGCACCTTCTCCCCAGTTACAAAGCCCTCTTTGTTGCCCCCAGGCAGACACTGCTGCCAGCCCAGGACCCCTACCCCACCTCATTATACCTCTGGCCATTATGGCTAGCAGAAAGCCATCAGCTCCCCTGGCCCTGGCAGGCTCCAGGCTGTAATTATCGGGAGCACTGCTGCCAGCAGCCTCCTTTCTTGCTCCTGCTGTTTGCTGATGCTCCAAAATCACCAGCTTCCCCCTCCACGTGCTGCCCTCAATGGCAGCTCCCAGCTGCCAGGTGGCTCCCGGGTGACAATACCAATGGGATATTCCCCAAAAATCCCACCAGCTGGCTGCAAGGGGAGAAGCTATCTGCAAAGCACACTCCTGACTCATGCACAGCAGCATGCAGCAGCGGAAACAAAACCCCAGTGCTAAACCAACTCAGAGACCAGCTCTGTGTATTTATTCTCTGGGCAGCTCTGGGCTGGGGGCAGGACTTGGTTTCTTCCCTGCACAGTTCCTGGCTGGGAAGGTCAATGCCACTGTGGTGGGGTGGAAAAGGCATTGATTGCCTGGGAAAGCTTGGCCAGAAACACTCCTTGGAGGCTGAGAGGGTTTGGACTAGACTAGCCTGAGCTCCCAAACCTCAGGATGTGGAGGGGGAAAGAGCATCTTGCGGTGAAGGTATGAAACACCCGATCCAGGAAAGCTGCATTTGGCGTCTGGCTCTGTTATGGGCTTCCTGAGCAAATCACAGATTTTTAATACTCGGCATCTGCGATTGCCATTGAGCACTCGTGCAAAGCTGACACTCGATCTCCCCGAGCCTCGTGTTCCGCAGACAGTGCTCAAGGATGTGATGGGACTCAGATCTGGAAGGGGTCCTTCCCCAAGTTCTGCAGCAAGTGGTGGCCAGCACAGCCACCTCCCACCCCTGCATTTTGGCAAGGAAGGGATGAGGCCATTTGGAAGTGGCCAGGGATTTGGGGAGTGTTCCCTGTAATTGCAGAATAAATTGGTTTGGAGGGGGGACACGGGGATGGGAAAGAAAATGGGTTCATTGAAAATATTCATTTCCCGTGGATTCTTGCAAGTATGAATTCTGGGAGGTTAAAACCTCTCTCCTAGCTTCAGCTATAAGACACACTAGATAGGTTAGGAGATTCATGTTGGCCTCACCTGGAAAGCCATCGCCTTTCTCTGTAACGTGGACTGAAAAGAACCCTGCAAAGATTCAGAAAGAGAAAGAAATTAGGTCGTAGCTTGTATTTCTGCAAGGCAACCCCAGACTGACGTCCAGCCCCAGGCTCACCCGTGCTCTGCGTCTCCAGCAGCTTGTGCATGGTGCTGTACGGCCCGGGTGGGATGTTGAGGCTGGTCAAGGTGCTGCTGCCAGCACCGACTGCCGCCTCCCCCAGGGTCTTCTCTTTCAGCATCTCGTGGGAGGTACTGGGGTGCACCGTGGGGTACACCTTGCTGCCCACAATGTTCTTGGGGATCCCCTCTGGGCTCGGCAAGCCAAGGCCCGGCTGTGGGAGGGATGACCGGCAGCGTACCGGCTCGAAGTGGCAGTCAGCATGGTAGATGCTGTGGACAGACTCAGTGTTGCTGGGAGCGGTGCTGGGGGCCCCGTGGGGGTTTGGTGCTGAGGAGGGGAGCATCAGCCGGTTGGTCCCGTTGTGGAGCGAGCTGGTCTCCACATCACTGATCTCCGGGCTGGCGCGGGGTGCCCGCAGGTTCCCATTGCCCAGGTGGTAATGGTGGTGGTGGTGGTGATGGTGGTGGATGAGGTGGTGCACGGAGGACCTCTTCCTGCTCCGGCGCTTCCTGGCATGCCGGTCGGCCCCTGTCTTGCTCGTGGGGCTGGTGAGGAAGCCCATCCTCACGCCTGCCACCCGGTAGACCTCCACGAGCTGCTTGCTGCCTTTACGGGCAATGTAAACCAGGTACTTGAGGAGTTCGTCGTAACAGCTGCCTGGCTCCGAAAAGCTGGCGAGGGTGCTGGCGTTGGACAGGTAGCGTACCCGCTGCTCCTTCATCAGCTGGCTCTCGCGCTGCTTCGTCTCAGAGAACTGCGTTGCTATCACCACCAGGCAGAGGTTGATCATGAAGAAGGAGCCCACCTAAGGGGACAGGAGCCATCAGTCACCTCGGGGTGGCCATGCCCACCCCACAGCCCTGCCTCACCCCATGCCTCAAGGCAAGGAGTGGGGGGCAAACCCCAGCCAGCCCCATCCCCTGCGTCACCCAGCGGGGACCACTGGCTGGGACCACGGAGGGGCTGACTCACCCCCCGAGCCCCCGCCCTGGGGACTCCCACGCCAGCGCTCCATGGAGGACGTCAGAGATCAAAGACGAGAGAAGATTATTTTGACAAAAAGCTTTTGCTCTTTTAAGATGGTGTTTTTCTCTCTCCGCAGACAGCGGTTGTAATTATCACAATTAGTGGCATTACGATGAATGCACTGAGCCTTCCTGATAGGAGCGTTTTTTCTGGCAGTGTGTGGGCAGCTTGTGAGCAGATCTCTTTCCCCTGCTAACGGGATTTGCGGGTGACTGTTACACAAGGGCATCAGCAGTCTGTACCCACAGCTTGGAGATTTTATTTCCAACCAGGGTTTCATGAGGTTCTGCCTTCTGCAGAGCCCAGCGTGGATCACGAAGAATTACTGACGTGCTAAAGGGCTATCACACAATGCTAACATTACTCACACAGCATCTGGAAAAGTACTGCCTGCCCTTCCTCTCCATCATTTTGGGGATGCTGAGAGCAAGGGATTGTTTCTTTTCTGGGGAAGCTAATAGATGAACTAGAAAAAGCATCGTGGACTAAACGACCTCCTACCTTCTCATCAGGTTTTGAGTCCTGGTTTGATGAGGAGCAGAAATCCCCACAATGGCCTAATGGACCACGTGCAGCTATTTTGCTGGACTTAGTCCAATTAGACAGCAAGAGGGGAACTCATCTCACTTATCTCAGCTACATCTGAGTGAGGCACCTAATGATCCTTTAGAGTCAAGAGAGAAATAGGCACATCAAGTCTGCAATGCATCTAATTTATTTTGGATGTCTACCTTTAGAGGAGATGAATCACCCCCTTAAAGCACCTATTTTTCTCCCTTGACGATAAAGGGAGTCTAGACAACGAGCTCAGCCAGTCATGGTAGACAAACCTGCTTACACAGATGAAGCCCATCATGGGAGCCCACCCCACAGAAACTCTTCATTGGGTCCTTTGTGGTCTTGGATGATGCTGTGAAGCGTGGTTGGGCTGTGGGCCGTGATCTCTGCCCTCCTTTCTTAATGTGCTCTCTGGAGTTTGGGACTGTTTTCCTGAAATGTTCCCTCTGCACCAAGGACCCAGCCAGCTGGGTTCTTCAATATGGGGGAATTTCTGGGCAGCCTCCTCCCCTTCCAGAGCAAAAAACCTGACCAGGGGAAATTTGTCTACTTTTAAACTTAAATTCAAGGTGGCAACTAAGGCAGAGGACCTGGGAGCACAAGGAGAGTAGCAGCAACAGAAGTGTATCTGTCATAGCTTAAGTGCATCTTTATTCCCTTTCTTCATGTTAGCAGCAAAATGCAGCTGCAATGCAATGCTGTATTGAAGCTGCATGTCTTCCAGCAGGCTGGTTTCTACCCCTCCTACGTGGCACCTTTATATTCACTGTATTATCTGTCCTGTTCCTCTGGGTCACTACACTCTGCCCTCTCCACATGCCAGGAGGACCCCCATGTTCTAAGGCCACTCACAATGATCAGGAGGATGAAGTAGATGAAGTTGTAGAAGGAGTGTGCGTCCATGACAAAGTACATGATGTCCACCCAGCCTTCCAGTGTGATGACCTGATGGAGACAGGAAGGGAAAATGAACCCATCAAGGCTCAGTTACAACACCAAGTACACAAATGATATTTCTGCTGGCTGGGTCATTTCTGACACCCCATAGCTGGTCTTGGTGCAATACAAGACACTAAGGAGCCAGATCCTGCTCCTACCAATGCCAACAGCCACACTACCAGCTGCTCAGGCTGAATCCAGCCCTCCTTTTCCAGCTGGATCTAAGGCCCATTACTGCATTTTGCAGAGGGAAGAGCAGTGCCTAGGCTCTGCTCCACATCAGGGTGGTACTACTGCACACACAGGGTTTGGAGACTGGGGTTTTGTTCGTGAACATGAGATGGAGGCATCTTCAAAGCAGGCATCGAATTGTATCCCTGACATTTTGAGCACCCATGCACTACTATGTAAGTGTTTGCTGGTGCAAAATAGCCCCCAGAAGTGCGATTACACAGCCCCTGGTAACATGTTGGGGGACAGACCAGCTGTTCACCCACCTTGTGACAGTTTGCAGACAGGGCTCACCTGAAATATCGCGATCCAGGCATAGCCAATGTTGTCAAAGTTGATGGCTCCCTTGAAGGGGTTGTGCTCCCCGGCAGAGCAGTTGGTGTAATACTGGTTCCAATTGACACAGGATGTGTTGGTGGTATCATTGTAGGAATAATAATCCAGGGTGCACTCGAGACCCTCTTCCCTCCGCGTTGGGATACTTCGGCAGTAGCGCATCCCATTCTCCCGGGGCTGGGAGCAGATGAAAGGGTTCTCGTCTTCGTTCTCCGTCTGGTAGTATTGCTCCAGATCCACCGTGTAGGGGCTGAAAGAGTCCAGACAGGGCTGGGGTTTGTACACTGATTGCAGGCAATACAGCAAGGTAACAACTGTAACAGCAAAGTCTGACATCTGTTATTCTGGATCTTGAAGCTTTTTTTTAAAACAGATCCCCTTGGACTTTCTGCAGTCCCACTGGGTGAGATGATGTCCCTAACTGGGTTTTGGGAAACTGAGGCAGTGCACTCGGCCACCCAGCAACACCTCTGATGACATTATTAAGAGGCATTCCATCTGGAAGTGCTCTGGCTTTGACTTTACGGGACTAAGAGCAGAATTCAGCCCAGCAGGGCTTCTCAGAAATCTCTTTGCTGCAGTAAGATGGAGATCAGTCAGTTTAAGCTCCTGTATCTCCTGTCCTCCTGGAGATGCTGAGAATTGCTTGGGGAGACTCCATGTACAAGGACCTCCCAAGCTTCTTAAAAACCAGAGACGGGGCCTTCATCTGCATTTCACAGTGCCTGTTCAGCCCATAGATAAGCACTAAATTCCCTCTGAGGGTGGTCTTACCACAGCAAACCAGGCAAAAACACTCTTCGGGAAGATGAAACAACCCATGGCCAGCCAGAAACTGGCTTCTTGCTCTGCACACAGCTATCTCCTTAATGCTGCCAGGACTCCCACTAAAGCTTGCAAAGATATTTTTAAGCCTAGTTCAGCCTGGTTAATTCCTGCAGAATTGCCTTTAATACCCTTCAAAGCTTATCTAAACCCCTGGAATTCTGGCTCAATTAAACAGCACCCAAAACTGTGGCTCTATTGGATTTACTCAGTGGTGATGCAGTCCTTCTGCTCTGCTGCCATTTACTTAACAGGGCCATGCCCTGGTAATGACTCTCCCAACTGTTCTTTGAGGGCATGACCTACAAGAGGGGTGGCAGTTGATTAGGAGATGCATGGAAGTGGATAAAAGGTGCATCACGCCAGCTCCAGACCCGAGAACCAGTCTAGCCACAGCAGCGTTATCACGGTCCTTTGGTGATAAAGCCCAAAGTGCGCTTTGGGCTTGCAGGACTTCTCCAGGTGTGTATCTAGACAGATCAACTCCAAGGACTCAACATTTTAAAGAGATCCACTGAAAGGTGACAGGGTGCTGGAGCTTGGCAGAGCAGCCATCAAGGGCTTCCAGTCCCCTGCCCTTCTCCTAGCATTCAAAGGGAGGGAGGTGGTGAAAAAAAGCAGATAGGTAGGAGAACAGGTATGAAAATCCTGGCTGAATGAAAGAGGCTGACAGCTACCAGGTTTTTCAACCACTGTTCAAACATTCCTACATCTGGCAAGCTGACTGCCCTGGAAACTGGGTGCTACAAAACCCCATTTGATCTCAGAAGTGCTCTTGGCATTAAAATCTAAGGATCTGCGAAAATTAACACTTTAGTACAAGGACTATCTCTTGCTCAGACTGAAAAGGATCTAGCATCACAAAATGTATGGTAGCTCCATCAGCTCTCCCTGGGATTTAGGTGGGATTACAAATGCCGTACCAATAAACACTACCAGCTGCTGAATGGGATTCAGAACTCAACGGCTCAACAAACGCAGAAAAGGTCACACGTTAATGATATGCTGAATTTAGAAAGCTTGAACTCTTATTCTGAGGAGCTTTTTGGAGGGTCATATCACAGAGGTTCCCAAGGGCTGGCTGAGGGTTAAGGACAGCTTTGCAGGACTCTAATTGCAAATTGTCACAGCTTGTTCTGTTCTGGCCGTGTGTGCCTGAGCAGGAGTTGTGGCAGCATTTAGGAGCAGGGAGCATTTACAGAAGATCAGGGCTTTTTAATGGAGGATGACATCCTTGTCTCCTGGAGGGACAGACTCGCCCAAGCTGGAGAGACACTTCTGCTGCCCTTGCAGACTTACATACTGAAGTTCTCGGGGAGGAAGCAGCGGTTCCTGAGCAAACCTGCCCACAGCTGGACTCCCACAATACCAAAGATGAAGAAGACGAAGAAGCAGAGGAGGAGGACATTCCCCAGCATGGGCAGCGTGTCCAAAAGAAGCGTCACCAGGATGCGCATACCTGAGGTGGAGAGAAAAGTCCACAGCTGAATTTTCTTATTCCAGCTATGTTCTTCTGACTTTTTCCTTACCATCCATGCTTTCCTTCCACTGATAGCCACTGCCTTTCCAACCACCATCCCTGTCATACACACATGGCTTGCAAACACCTGCAGCTCCTCAGTCTCCTCTGGTTTCCTCCCCAAGCCCCTGGGATAACCCCCTTCATCCATGCCCTGCTCCTGGGCACATGACCTACCTTCCCCACTCCTCTCCCTTCACTCCCCATCTCAAGTCCTCTTCTCCTGAAGTTTTCTAGCTATTATCTGTCTCCTTTCTTCCCTGAGACCGAACTGATGTTTTCCCTTGCTCAGTCATATTTCCTTCCCCACTCAGTATATATTAAAATTCCCTCCCCTCCCTAATTCCCCTCATCTACCCTAAATCCCCTCTCTTCCTTAAAATACAGGACTCTCTCTGGCAGTTAATTCTCACAAGTTCAGGAACAGTCAGTTCTGTAACAAAGACAAATTGATGGTGACTTCAACTTGACATTTACACACAAAAAAATTGATTTCATCTGACGTCTCTGTAATATTCTGCTCATCTCTCGCTCTCCTTTTTTCCCATCTTCTGCATTCTCTCACTCACTAATATTGATTTTCATTTAAAGAAAGCTTTAATGCTGCACCCTTTACTTTGATACTTCAAGACAACTTTTTTCTCTCTTCCAGATGCTGTCACCTCCTCTATCAGGTTTTTTCTTCTACTTCTCTGCTGGGGAACAACCACCTTGCGTCAACTCCTAATTAACTGAAATGACTTTCTGTAGTTACTGCATTTATCATCATACAAAACTCTCTTTTTTCTTTTCTTTTCCCACCTTACATTTCTATCCCATTGTAACTACATTGCAGAGAAGCCAAGATAAATTACCTGGGATTTCAAAATACATTAAGTGAATTACATCCCCAGTTAGACAGTGGCAGATAAATTCAGCCATCCATCAGTTCAGCAGTGGGGATAAAAAAAACCATTGCAAACAGGATTCTGGAACTACCATAATGACTGAAACAGCAGCAGCAAAGCCAGATTAAGTTCAAGAGTCAGGATCAGAAAAATAGATACAGCCCAAGCACCTCCATCATCAGTAGACAGAACTGAAGGTGATTAGTTCTCGTCAAGGCATTGGGCTAGTTCAGATAGGGGAGTACAGACTTGAATTTAATTTGGTTGAAAAAATGCTGGACTCTATACCCAGGATTGTAGGATCAGGAAAATGATGTTTCTGATGCAGTTGTACTTATGCCTAACACACCTGATCCGTACAGTGGTCGAGAGGGATGGAGCTCAGCACCGCTCGCAGAGCTCTGGGTTTTGCCCAGCATGGCGCAGCAGGAACGGCCCTGGGCAGTCTGGTTGGGTTTGCAATGGCCTGATAAACCAGGACTGAATAGCCACCTCCCATCCCACCCAGGCTTGCGTTGGAGATGCCGGGGTTTGGGGCTATATGGACCAGCTCTGGGGACCAGAGCAAGAGATGCTCCAAGAGGAGGCTCCTCAGCACCTCCCGGGGGGCTGTCTCCAGGCACAAAAAGATTTTCTCACCCCAATTTCTCCAGAAAAGGATGGGGTAGCACAGGGAGGGTGGGAGCGGCATGGCTCAGAGCCTTCTGCCTGTGCTGCCTGGCAAAGGCTGTTGGCTCAGCCAGTCCCTATCACCTGAATCCCTTCACCTTAGCAGCCTCCTAAGTCCCTCTTCAGATGAGAAAGGTAGGTGTCTGAAGACAGTCCTGGATATCTTATTGACTGGTGGCTCATCTCTGATGCCACAGGTGTCAAAAGGAATTTTATTCAAAGTAGGAGAGTGACGGGCACTGGAAACCAAAGAGTGATAGCAGGACCTTAGCACTACCAGGCTTGGGTGAATGTTTGAGCTGCAGCGTAAGATGGGAAGCATCTGTGTTCGCTCTTCCATCTTTGGGGCACAGATACGGAGAACTTGCATCAACTGGGAGGAATAAGGATCTGACTTACTGGGGACCCTGTTAATGGCCCTGAGCGGCCGCAGGACGCGGACAGTGCGGACCGCTGAGAAGCTGACGTTCTGCAGGTCCAGGGAATACTCCAGCATCCTGCAAAAGACACGAACACAGAGGAGCGTCAAGGATCTTCTGGAGAAATGTTAGATTATCAAACACTATAAATCAAACATTATATGCCAACCGCTCACAGAGGGACTTGTTACTGCATCTCTCCCATCAGGAAAGTTTGCCAGAAGAATTAATTAAGGGCTGTTTGCGTATCAGAATAAAGTCAATGAGCAAGAATGCGATACACCAGCTCACACAGCCACAGATCTCTCTCTCTCATCTGCTTTGGTTACTGTTTTTGCACAGGTCCAGAGCAGAAGCTTCTGAAAGTCCCTGCACACTGCAGGGGGGCAATTTCCAGACACAGCCCTGTTTTTAACAGTTGTACAGATACTCTAATGAATCTGGGTTTGCTCTGATGAGCACCACCACAACCCTGAAAAGAAGAGAGGAGCATCCCCTGACGCAGAACCTTTCCATGGGGCAGAGGAGGTCTGCAGCACAGGACACTGAGCTATGCTAGCTCTACCCAGCAGAGGTCATTGGCAGGCGGGACTCAGGTGGACAGGCAAGTGCACAAATCAAAACTGGTAACACTTGTAGATAACAAATGGGGCAAACATGGACCAAGGAACCTCCCAGTGCTCCTACGCCATGCCTGATGGGGTTATTTCACAGCTCAGGACACTGAGGTGCAACCTTCACATGACTTAGTCTGAGGATGCACTTGAACTTCCTGGGGTCCCCCAGCACCATCTCGCTCTGCTCATGGCACCTTTGCTCAAGCACAGTGGGGCCATCAGTCATGTCACCACCAGGACTTTGCTCTCCAGCCGTGGGAAGACACAAGAGCTCTGCCCAAAAGCATTCTTGAAGAGGCAGAGCCAGGCAAAGGCAAGGAAGAGGACCACGAGGCTCCCCATACAGCCAGGCTCCTGCTGCCATAGGCAACCACAGGATATTAATCTCTTCCAAAAATTATCAAGTTCCATCTCAAAGCTGGTTGGGTGATTCCCTTCCTCCAATTTTGATGGTTAGAAGCCTAACTTTCAGCCTGAATTTATTCAGGACAAGCTCATATCCATTTGTTCTTACGGCAGCATTGTCTTTTAAGTAGCTTCTATAGCTGTTCTTTGTCCCTGGTGTTTACCCACCTGATATATTTACAGAGGACAAATCACATCTCCTCTCAGCCTCGATTTTGCAAAGCCAAACAAACCAAGCTCTTCCAGCCCCATCTCGCAGACAGGCTCTCTGCTTCCCAGTCACAACCTTTCTCCAGACCTGCCCTGGCCTGAATTAATCTTATCTGATTAGACATCAAGCTTCTGGAGGAGGCTTTGCTGGCACCTTGCACAAAGGCGTCAGTGCTGCCGCCTCCCTCCCTGCTGGAAATCCCAGGACTCATCAGTGCTGTGTGAGCTTTGTCATGGCTGCAGCACACTGGAGGTTTCTGCTCTTGCTGTGATCAGCCAAAGCCACTCTCCTCCCTCCCGGCCATCAGCAGGTGAGGAGCACCCAGGGTGGAGAAGACTTTCTCTTCCTAGCCCCCAAATACATGACTCCACACTCGATGCAGTGACACTTTATCCAATTTCTCTTGACAGGCTCTAATGAGGATGATGATGATGATCAAACCTATCTAAGATCAAAATAACCCCAACATATTCCTCTGTATTGAGCTGACAGCCACAGCGGTGGGACAGTCCCAGAAGCTGAACTTTGGACAGGCACACATGAATGCTAGGAGTTTGTTCTCATCTTCTGACCAGAGAAGGCGGCAGCGTAAGGAGAGGGGCAGCAATTTCCCTGGGCTTTAACGCTTCTCAAGTTGCACTCACTGTTTGAAAAGATTTTTGTATGGTTTGCAGCATTCAGGTAAAAAGCCCGTGTCAAACATACAGCTTTTCTTTCATTCATTTTTAAAACGGAGGCTACCAGCAAAATTCAGAGCAGCATATGGTTATTTGCACCAAGGCATACCATTTTCTGATTAATGACAGCTCTAGACTCGCTTCCAGAGATGCATATTCTTGTAAGCTGCAATGGGTATGTTGTGAAATGCATTTTGATTTAACATATTAAACAACAATTATAATGCCATATTTAAAAAAACAACCAAACAACAACACAGTGGTTTGAGCAAACACTTGAACACCAAGACCAAGAGCAGGTAGGTGCCCTCCTACCTCTGCTGCCAGACACTGCTACCAGTGCCAGCATTACAGCACTGCAAGCTCAGCCCCAGACCTAGACTACAGGATCCAGACATTGCTGATAACTAACAGCTCAAGAGCCTTGAGAGAACCCAGTATTGGGGGAAAAAAATGTGGGTAAAAATCAGTCACTAAAGAGCAAGTCCAACAAGAATGCCTCCCCTTCCCAGCTCGAAGGTCACTTCCCAAGGCAAGGCCATGCACGGGAGGAATCAATTCACGTCCCTGGCAAGGGAAGACACCCAGTGAGAGCAAATGTCAGGATGTCACCAACTGGTGAGGTGACAGGTGCATTTACCAGCATACATAACATTTACGCATTGAAAATCTGCAGTGTAAAAAGCCCCCGATGAAGCTTCAACTCAAATGTCATTTCTGTTCCAACGGGAAAGCGCGATGCCTGTCAGCGCCTCTGCCACGGACCCGGGTGCTCAGCCAAGTTAAAGGCTCGGAAAAATACTCAGCATTAAATAGGATGGATTCATAGCAAATGCTGAGACTCGTCAGTGATCAGCAACCCTCAATCGCTGGAGTTATTCAGAAGGAAAGCGGAAATATTTAGGACTTTCTAAGAATAAAAGCGGAGCATCTGCAAAGCCAGACGTACAGCGGGCTGGTGGTGGGATGCAGGGAGCGAGCTGATGCAAACCTTTGGCAAACACTCCTCCGAGAAGGAAACCTCCCGGGACTCAGCAGACAGACATAAGGGATGGCTCAGGATGGACTGGACAGCTGAAATTCATTCCTGTTCTGCCTGGAGATAGCGAGACTTGGAGCACGCTGGGGTTTCTTTCATATAAAACCCAAAGCATTGGGAAGGATCTCATAAGCTCGGTGTCAGGCAGCACCCCTGCCTGCGGCAAAGGGCTCGCAGAAGTGATGCTCAGGGGCATCACAGGAGGGGTTGAAGGGGCTCTTCTCACCCAGTGAGCCTCTAACAGAGCACAGAAATGCTGACAAAGCCCTTCCCACACCTACCCAGAATCACCTCTCCAACCCACCCTGCTCTCAGCCCTGGCTCCGCTCCCATCCCCAGGATCACTCCTGCTCAGGAAGCAGAAGATGGTGTGAAGGCCCATCAGAGTCATGGAGTTTCTGAGGAAAATCTGAACTCTCCCCTTTCACAGCTGGGAGCCGGGGATGCTGTACAGCCAGGGGACATGATCAAGGTCACACAAGGAACCCTTAGCAAAGCAGCCAATGCCTGTAGGCAGGGCAGCATCCCGGGAGCTGCCCGCCCCTCTGCCCGCAGAGACACAGAGCCGCTGCTCACTGCTGGCAAGAGATAGGCTCAGATTTATTCAGCGTTAAAAGGTTTCCAAAACTGAGCATATAGGCACCCTTTATCTACAAAGCGCAGTAATCAGTGGGTGATATTAAGCCATCGGTGTTGGAAAAGACAAGGGGAAATTATTTAGGCAGCGTTTGTATCTTCAGAAAGCTGGAATGAAATTTCCTCCCAGCCCTCGTCAGCTTTGCTGTGTTCTGCTTTTGCTCAGGAGCTGCTTTTTAAGCCTCACGAGTCTCACTGCGTTTGTGGGTGTTGCTTAATTTTAAAAATACTCATTTTAATCAAGCTGACAAGAATAAAAATAATAGTACTGGAGAGAGCGCGAACCCTGCAGCCTCCTGCATCCGGCCGCACCGTGTGTCCCAGCCAGGACACTTGACTAATGAGGCCTTTGAAGCAGCAGCAAGTTCAGCTCAAGAACTGAAAGAAACTAAAGAATTATCTTTAAAAAAGTCCTAAAACTTAAAAAAACCCATGTCTTTTCACAGGTGGGTTTGAGTCAGCTCAGCTGCGAGGGAGGCTGCTGAGGGGTTTCTTTTACCCAGCAGGTTTCTGTGAGTCAGGGACGCGGCTTGCTCGGGATGCTCTGCTTCCAAGGCTGCAGTAAGGCGGCATGGAGCAGAGAGCGTCCACAGCCGGGGGACTTCCCCAGCCCCGGGTCTCGGCTGCTCCTCACAGAATCACAGAATCAACTAGGTTGGAAAGGACCTTGAGATCATCTAGTCCAACCATTAACCTAGCACTGCCAGTTCCCATCTACACCATATCTCTCAGCGCTATGTCGACCCTAAAAAAAGGGTCCTCCCAAAAGTCACTTAAAGCATCAAACTGCAAAGCTCGACCCCAGATTTTGAACTCCTGAAGGTTTGCAATCATGAGGATCGGCTTGATGTGGTTCTGCCACTTCTGCTCAGAGCAAAGAGCACCTAATTCAGGATTAGCCAGGATGCAGTGGGGCCCTGGGAGGAGGCTCCCAGCTTCCAGGACACTCGCATCCATCCCAGAAAGCACTGGAGAGGGGCAGGCTCCTGGGAGAGGGTTTGGTGCGGCTTTCACTGCAGCTCAAAGGGGCTGTGGCTGTGATTGCACATTGGGTAATTGCATGTGCAAATCGGCCACTTACACGGGCAATTACCCCACAGCACTCATGGTGCCCAGACAGCGCAGAGGGCACCACGCATCCATGTCTCCAAGGTGCTATTCCTCGCTGCGAGAGGGATCAATACAGGCAGATGGAGGGGATGAAAAAGCAACATTCATCCCTGCCTGTCTGTTATTTTATTTTTTTTTAAGGGATGAAGGAACTAACACATGGGGAAAGAACAGCCTTTTCCTGCAGTCACAGCGGGATGCTGCAGCAGGGACCCCCGTGGGGAGCCCCACACTGCGACTTTCTTCCCCATGTCTGAACCGGGGAGTTGAAACAGCCCCTTGATCAGTCTCACATGGCTAAAGCACCCTTTAGAAGAGCCCTGCCTGCTTGTGAAGGGAACCGGCACTGTGAGGTGAAGGCCACACGCTGGCAGCTTCACCCAAAGCACCCAGCAGGAACCTTGCTCTGGCTGCTGCAGCCACAGGGTCACCGCTCCCCACGGAGATCAGTCTGGCAGCATTGCCCTTATCCCAATTTTGAAGCTAAAAAGCTTTTCAGAAACCATCCAGGTTTAGATGGAGCAGGGATGGAGTGGGGGACTTTCTCTCCTGTTACTTATAAATACAGTAAGGCTTCCCGCAGCATATTTCATCCCTGAAATTCAGCACTCAAAATCAGGAGGGAGCAAGACATCCTTAAGCGTTGTTTATGAAGGCTTCAGTGGAGCTAACTCTTTAATATAGCCTTCAACAGTGGGAGAAAAAATGATAACAAACACTAGAAGTATTCAGGAAGCAAAGAGAAAAAGAAACGGTGTCTCTGTTTCTGAAGAAAGAAGCCTGCCAACCACCTCCAGCCCCAGCTCGTCTCAAATTGTAAGCAAAATATTCCAGAAGTGTTTAACTTTCCTGCAAAGTCTTTTAAGAGGCCCGTTACTGTTACAATGAGCAAAGCACAAACAGGACTCCACAGACTTGGCCAAACAACTGACTGAGCTCAGAGTAACAACAGACCTGCACAACTCAAACACGGGATGATGCACAGCCCTGCTCGGAGGGGAGCAGAAACGCGGGCACGGATCCAGAGCCCTGCTCGACCCTGTGTCTAGAGAAGGCAGAGAGGAACGCTGTAAACTCTTACAGCACCAAATTATCCCCTGATTTAAAGCCTCTCTCCTGAGAAAACAATCAACCATAGGGGTTTTTTGTTGGTTTTGATGAGGATGGTTTAAAACACAATTCAGTCCACAGGGATGCAGAAGTTCAGGGAAGTCTTTATCTGACCAAAGTCAAAACAAGCTGATGTCCTGCAAGCTGGTGGGACCGCAGCAAAGTCCCTGGGGATAGGGATGGCTCCAGCTAAGGAGCAGGTAGATCTCCACCTGTGGCTACTCTCTTCCCACAGACTGATCAGAGAAGAGGTCCCTGCGCCCTGCCCAGAGGAGAGGGAGGCAGAGTGGGTGCTGGGTCCTGGAGCGGCCAGGGAGACAGCAAGTCAGGGCACATCTCCATCCCACAACTTCGGTTCACCAGCCCGAGCCCCAGTCAGCACTAAACTGTAAACACTTTTGCATATTTTTGGATGTAAACAAGTGTTCATCCTTGATACCTCTGCATCTTATGCTGGGAGAGATCAAAATCATATTGAACCGTCTTTAGAGGGTGAGCTGGCTTGCAAAGCCTGTTAACCTTCAAGTGTTCTCTTAAAAGTGAACTCCCTAAATCCTCTCCTTTAACATAACACAACATAATTATGCCATTCATCACTTTTTTTTCTTCCCTTTTCCCCATGCAACTCCGTAACCTACAGCCAAAGACGTGGTTCACTAAGCTGAGTTTTGATAATACAGCACTATTCTCATCTCCAGCAAGTTTTACTGTAATTACAGAGATGCGTTGCAGACATTACACACTCTACAATTAGCGCTAATTGCATTACATTGTCACAAAGAAGTCATTTACTCTCCATGAGCTCATGAGATTGGTCTGGACAGTTTAACAGAGCTGAGAAGTACTTAATGGCATGCCATGAAAGTGGCCAGCAGCGCGGCAGGAGTGAACACAGCACCCAAGCGGCTCTCCCAGCCCTCTGCAAGCGGCAGATTTGGGACAAACACGCACAAAAAGGTTTCTCTGCGATGTTAACCTCTGTCACGTCCAGAAACTTCTCAGGGAATGGGGAGGATGAAAAACTACAAGTTTCTGGGGGGTTTTTTGGAAGTTTCTTCTAGACTGGTGGTGGTTGGGCAGGGTTTCTATGGATGGTGTGCCTGTGGGAATGTACAGTCCCAGCGTGCAGCACATCCCACGTGCCCCCCGGCATGACATGCCTTCCCCACACGATGCCCCGCAGACACTGTTTGCTGCTTCTCCTCTCTCCCTGCCATCACCTTCTGGGCAAGGAAGCAGAAGAGCAGGAGCCTGGGGACATGCCAGGCACTGGGGAGCCCACGCTGTCCCGCTGCTTCCCTCCTCCCATGTCTTGCACAAAAAAGGGAGGAAAAAAGTGGGAAGGCAGAAGCAGAGCTGCTTTGTTGTGGTCACCAGGGCCATGTGGAAATGCCAGTTTGGGGGTCTCTTCCCTGTCATTTCACTGGGGAACAACACTGAAGCCCTTACACAAGACCTACATAAAAATGTGATGCACTTTATTGGGTATCCAGCAAATACAGCGGGAATCTGAGGATTGCCCTGGTGCACAGTCCCCTCCAGGGCCACAGCTCAGCTCTGGCCCCTTTTCTGGCATCATGCACCCACTCAGATGCAAGATGACTTCCCATCGAGCTTGGCTCGTCCCTTGCTCCCGTGCTCTGCTGTTAGCACCATGATCTGGATGCTCATCGGGGTAATTTGCCCCATGTGGGATCCACAGAGCTGCACTCAGGGGCTACCAGAGGAATTTCTCTCCATCTGGTTGGGATTTGACCCTGGAGTACTTTTTTCTCTTATCCATACAGTGGTTTTTACCTACTTGAGTCCAGTAATGGGCTTGGGTCCCTTATTTTTTCCTCTGCTGCAGTAGTGGCCCATTCCTGCAGCCCCTTCAGCTTTCCCCAGCACTCAGTGCTGCCGGGGATCGCTGAAGGACCCTCCAGGACAGCAGCAATGCTCCGAGTAGGATGCAGTGCTCCAGGATGGATGCGTGAGGGCTGAAGGAGAAAACAAGGATGCGAAAGGGAGCAGAGAAAGCAGGAGCTGGGGGAGGAGAGTCTCCGCTTTGTATTTAAATTCAGTTCGATCCTTTGTCAGCTGAATTGGTTTTGACGGGGCCCAGATGGGAACAGTTCATGCACATGAAGGAAAGACCCATCATTTAGTGAGAGGCAAAGCTGACCTGGCAGGAGTCACAGGAGCAGTCAAGCTGCAAGTCTGCAAAACCTCTGCAAGAAATAAATGCCTCCGTGCATGGGGGATGTGGGAAGGCGGCTGCACCAGAGGGGAGGTTGGTGCCACTTTCCACACTCTGCCGGGGAAGGAGGCGGCTCTCACACACCCAAACACCCGTCCACATGCAGGAGATTTGATGCTTGCTTAAGCAAAGTGCAGCTCTATTTTGGCATAGGAGTTAGGACAGTCTCTGCTGATGTCCCTCTAGACTGAGGTCTCATCACGACAGGGTCTCCATAGAAGCACATCAAGGATAACTCTAGCTCCAAAGGCTCTGCAAGCTCAACAGGCAAGGCCAGGACGGGCTGGGGGGGGGGAACGCAGCAGCACCCTGAGGGGGCAGAGCTGGAGGCAGCCCAGCACCCACCACCATGCCTCCCCGAGCCTCCCCAGGTGGGATGTCTGGCCTTGCTTGGGTCTGGTTCTTCATCACACCTAATTCTAGTATAAGAAATAATAAAGAAGAAATAAAAAATACACTGGGTGGCTTTAGCAGGATCCAGCCCTTGGCTGTGTGTCTGATGTTTACAATCCTACCAGAGCCAACTGGACCCAGGGTCTGACTTTGTCCAACATCCCATCGCTGCAGCCCCTAATGTTGCTCAGACACTTCAAGAGGAAACTTTGAGCCTTTCCTAAGCCAAGGAGCCAGAGGCTGGTGCAGCTGGAAGGCACGAGCTTGTGGCCTCCTGCAGAAGACGGGTTTATGGGGACTGTTTCTTGGCCTTTCTGGCTCCATCTCTGCCTCCAGTCTGGGTCTTGAGCTTTGCTACATCTTTTGGCCTCTGCAGCACCCTGTGGCAATGAGTTTCCCAGGCGAAGGATGCACTGGGAGACCTGGCACCTCCTTACTGGTTTTATTGGGCCACTGTTTTGGTTCTCCCAGCTGCCTGGCAGAAGGGTGTGCCATGACCCTGGTTGCTGATGGATCATAAGCAGAGCCCACCAAGGTGTTGCCCCTTCTTGGGGCACACCAAACCCATGCCAGATAAACAGCCCAGCTGGGAGGGTCCCCTGCTCCTTTCCAGGAAAATCCAGTAAATTTGATCTCTAGCTCTATCAAAAGAGGAAAAAACCACTGTTTTCCCAACGGTCTTTGGGCTCTTGGAGCGGGGAGGGGAGGCGAAGGCCGGCAAGTGATTCATGTGTCAAAGAAACTCAGCTCGCTGGCTGGGGGCCAGGGACTTTTCATGTGGATTTCCAGCCTCCGCCAGGAGACTCTCGGGTGCTGGAAGAGCCTTTAATTCAAACCAGGTGCCTCTGAAAGGAAAACACTCAAAAAGGCAAACTTGGTCGCTTTCCCTCAAAAAAAAAAAAAGTATAATAATGAGGGCAATCATGCACATTTCAGTGAACTATCCTCCCTGGCATGCTGCTCTGTGCTCCCAACCGCCAGCTCTGCCGCCACCTCACTCGATGGAAACCAAAACCACCGGCAGGGCTGGAGGGAGAAGAGTCGAACCCAGTGACCGACGAGGAGCCCCAGGGCATAAGCTGTCAAAATTCACCACAAACAGCTTTTATTGCCCTGCCCCACTCTCTCCATGAGCTGAGCATCAGCTCTCCCGCGAGCTATGGAGAGGACTGGAGGGACTGCTGCAGTCCAGGCAGTGATCTGGGGATCACTGCGGAGCCAGGATGGACATCACCGACAGCACCAATGTCCAGCAAGCCCCCAGCCTTCACTGCTGCAAACCAGCCTCTCCTCCATATCCAACACTCGCCTAGGGACGAATGTCAACAGAGATGCACGGGGAGAGGGGGACCCGTCATGCCAAGCTTACCCTGCGATGACAATGAAGAAGTCCAGGCGGTTCCACGTGTCTCCCAAATAGCATTTCTTCCCAAAAATCCCCAGTGCGATCATCTTAACAATCATTTCCACAGCAAAGAAGGCAAAGATGAAATCGTCAAAGCTCTGCAAAAGAAAGGAAGGGAGGAGGAATGCTGCATCGCTGCACACTTGTACCAGGGGAGGAAATTAGAGACCTGAGTCCAACAAGGTCTCCTCTTGCACTAAATCCCTGGGCAGAGGCAACTCTGAGAGCAGCTCCATGTCTTCCCCCAACCCAGACTGGCCAACAGCACCCACAGTACTAGGATAAAGGGACAAGTATATTTTGAGCTCTGCTTTCACTATAAACTAGATGGTTAACCCTCCCCAAGCACTCCAAGCAAGGCTTGGCTAAGCTGGGGCCAGCACAGCCTGGCAGGGGCTTTGCCTGATGACATCCTTCACATTTGAGCACCAAAATCAGCATTTTGTAAGAGCTGGTGGGACGACCAGCACAGGCAGGACCCAGCCATCCCGGGACACGAGGCCACCTCTGCTTCGGCTGCAGCCAGGTCCTTCCCACTTCACATTAACCCGGGGCTGTCATGAAGCTAAAAGCAGCAGCCAGGCCACGGGCTGTACCTGGAGGATCCTGCAGCGCGGCGAGTCGCAGGCGATGTCCTCGCAGGGGTGGAACATGCCCAGCGTCACGCAGTTGAGCAGGATCACCAGCATGCTCACCCTCTCGAACCACCTGCACGACACCCCGTCAAGGAAGCAACGGACCCAGACAAGCATCTGCGAGCAGCCACCACCGAATCAGAAAGGTTATTTTGGTCTTTAAAGCAAGGTGCACACCAGCGTCTCTTCTTAGACTTTATCTGGTGTTGCATGGAACGTCTGCCTGCTGTTTAGATACCTGCACAGCAAACTGACAGCATGTGCTGCCCACACTGACATCAGTGGCTACAGCCAGTATGAAAACTGCTATAAAATGAAAGTTGCATGGCAAGAGTGCTGAGTGCTGATGTGATAGATTAAAAAATTAAATTAAAAGAACGATATCAACTTTTAGGGAAAAAAAAAAATGAACTCCACACCGTTAATTTCTTCTTCTGGCATTTTATGGAAAAGCACTTTAACAACATTACAATTTTCTATTAACCATGTCACAGCTTATCCCAGGGGCGTTTCCCTGAAGTCACTGCTTGCACTTTTCATTCCCAGTCCAAATTAAGACTGTCAAAACCATTAATTAACTGCCTAAAAGCCTTTAAGACTGTGAGGGCCAGCAGAGCCCATCCCCTACCCTGACTGCTGCCCCTTGGAGCAATTTTAAAGAGCTGAGCAGCCGGACAGACTTTGGATGCTGTTACTTCTGGGCAGAATAAAGCGTGCTGGTGCCACTAATCCTCACAGGGATCGTTCAAACCTGGTACCAAATTTTTTGCATTCTTCTAGAGGGCATTGCAGCCAGCTCCCGACTGCCAGGGGCACAGAGATGCAAAATCCAGGAACCAATACAATGTGGCACTGGGGTTATCTTCCAGCCTAGCACAGAAAACACCCCATCGACTGCCACAATCCGCAGGCAGTTGGGGCCATGCTCCTGCCTGGATGCAGGCAGCAGCTTCCAGGCTCTAGGAAAATAAGCACGACCCTTGTCAGACAAGAGCTTTCACTGCAACGCGGCAGCGGGTGGTGTTTGGGAGCCCGTGCTGTAGCGTTATCTGGCTGGGGAAGAAGAAGGTGAGGATGAATCAGCAGGTGCCTCCCCCTGGGCGTGCGGGGCTGGAGCTGGCAGCTCCTGCCACCCATCCTGGGCGAATTCCTGGGAAATCACATGGGGCTGAGTCACGGCTGGGTCGTCGGCAATCTGGATCTTTTAATCGGAAGAAATGTTTACAAGATATCGGGATAGACATTCCAACTGTCAGGTTGGGGCTATGAGCTGGAATATTTAGCTCAAATATAGTCCTGCGGGGGCAGGCGTGGGGGGGAGCTGGAGGAGGGGGCAGCAGCTGCAGGGGATGCGCAGGCGTTCCCCGGCTGGCGGGGCTGGAAAGCATCCCCCTGCAGAGCCAGCTGTGGCCATGGCCCTGCCAGTGAGGAACTGCAAAGCCCCTGAGAACAAAAAGAATTTAAAAAAACCCTGTAAGATCCCAAACGGGTGACAGAACGAGCGTCTACAAGGGCTGTGAGAGATATTCATCAGGGGAGAGAGAAGGCTCAGGAGTAGCCTGCTTGGTTGGGTCAAAACCTGCAGAGACAGATGGATGCTTCCCCAGACAGGCAAAGCTTCATGCAAATTCTTCCATGGCAGTGGAGAAGACCCTGCACTGGGCCTGGCTCTCCTCCACGGGCTCCATGTCAGCTGGGCACGGGACCTGGGTGATGCTTTTGCCATGGCGGGCAGCTGCGTGGTGCTGGCTGGGGTCTGCAAGCTCCTGAGTGAGCAGAGATGGGCACACAACCAGGATGTGCATCTGCGTGGAGCCTCTCTGATCTCACCTCCTCCCTCTCCCAGGCCTAGAGCAGCCCTAACACCCAGCCAGGGCAGCGGAGCAGATCCGAGCTCACTGCAGCCCCATGTCCAGCACAAAGGGCTGAGCGGTGGCTGAAACGGGAGGAACAGCACAGGACAGCACCCGGGGCACCCTCCCTGTCCTCCTCCAGCATGCCACAGATGGCAAAGCCGTGGGTGCCCCTCGATGCTCATTAGTGTGCTGGCACCGGCACCAGTAACTAATTACAAGCGGAGGGTAGCCAGGAGAGCACAGCCCCCCGAGATGCCACAGCCTGCTGCACCTGGGGAACAAAGTGCAGCCGGGAGGCAGATGTGGGGACCAGCGCCAGAGCTGCATCCACCAAAGGGTCCCCCCCCAGTGCAGGCAGGCAGGCAGCATCCCCCACCTGCCCAGAGCCCCAGCACCCCCATCTTGGCACAGGTACTGGCACAGGCATGGCCCCCCCACTGCCCTCCCCAGCGAGGTGATGGGGAATCTCCCCATCCCATCCCCACCCAGCTCTGTCCATGCCCTCAGCCCAGGGCTGGTCCCTGCCCTCCCACCCCACACTCCCACACCGCAGCTCCCCTTGCAGGATCAAACATCCCATGGGCAGGGAAACAGCCTGGGGAAGGGGGGGACCTGTGGAGCGGGAGGGGATTTTATTTGCTGATGGCAGGATTTTTTCCCCAGCTTTAACCGTAGACCCACTTATCAGCATATCGCTCCCTCAAGCAAATACATTTCAGTCCAATATAACACTTCACCCTGATTAAGTATTCCTGGGACAGGGACCCCGGTGGTGCTGAGGGTGGTATTTTAATGTGCAGCTGATAGATCAGAAGCTTGGAGGGGGGATATTTTTTTTTTTTGCCCTTTTTTTTTTTTTTCCAGCTGAATGAAACTTCAAGCTCTTTCTTCTGCTAATGGGATTTTCAGAGCCACACAAAGTGCTGATGGCTACGGCTTTGTACCGACCCTCCTTTGAGCCGAGAGGCTGACAAAGGGAAACTCTTCAATTAGTAAAAGCAGAAGGTGCTTTATTGAATGCTGCTCGCTGCTGCTGCGTGGGCAGTGAAGGGGCAAAGGGGCTTTGGGAAGCACCAGAGACAGTGCTGGTGCTCGGCCAGCAGCTAAGGCGAGGAGGAGGAAGAGGCAAACTCTCGGCAGCGCTGCCACTGCCCCTCGCCCTGGTGCTGAGCTGAGCCCACAGCCCAGGGTGCGTGAGATAAATATTCACCGGGAGCGGAGCTGGCCCTGGGGGGTCCTGCCCCCTCCTTGCGCTGAGCAGGCAGGATGCATAGGGCTGATGTTCAAAAGAAATGAATAATGGGGTTCACGTGCACACAGCAAGTAATCGCCCCATCTGCTCCATCCCACGGGTGTCAGAGTCCCTGCTCTTCAGGGTCACCTGCTCACCCCAGCTTATTCTTAAAAATCCACATTTTTACCATCCACTTGGTCAAGACAGACAGCCAACATGCTCACAGATTCTTTTCAATTAAAAAAATCTGGGTTTGCCACACAGAAATATCCAGTAACACTTTTGGCGTAACCTGACTCTTAAAATTCATTAGATAAAGAGCACCAAAAGAAAAGGAAAATATGCAGAAGTCAGTCACTTGTTATGAACAGGAGCCTTTCCACAGAGCACGAGCCCTCAGCCCCCTTCCCACCACGAGCGATCCCCGTGCTACCTGCCCGCGCTCAGCAGAGCCTGACCTTTCGTAATTAAGAGGCAAGAGCCCCAGATTCAATTAGCCAGCACTACCCAGCTTAACATAATCAAAAGAGAAAGATATTGCATTATGCTTGCTATGATTTGGTTGCAGAAGTTTGGATCAAATTCCCCAGCAAGTGAATTAAATGGAAAGCTGTTGCTTGAGGGCAGCAGCAACCAAGATGATGGTGGGCATAGTGCTGGGTCCACCAGCAGCCCGGGCTCTCTCCACTGAGCCGGCGCACACACCCTGCTCCCAGCGTGTCCTTGGCTTGGAGATGGGGAGAGTGGGCACCACCGTGCTGCTGCATCGCCCGTCCCCAGAGACGGTGGTCCCTTCCCCGGAGGGCTGGGCACCCACCCGTGCTAACGGCCGAGCCAGGTACGGAGGGCAGCGTTTAGTGGCGCTTTACAGGGACACACGCTCTTCCATGGGACTGATATTTATTTTTTCCCTTGGTGCTCTGCTACTCCCAGGCAGCTTCTGCCATCCCCCCTCTCCTCCTTCCCTGCATCCCTCTCTCTGCTGTCCAGCTCCTCCCCTGACCCCCTCCTCCAGCTCTTCCTTAGCAGCGCTGGTGCTCCAGCAAAGCACCAGCTCCAAGGCAACGTGCTGCCATCCTGTCATTGCCAAGAGATGGGGCGGGACTCCCCAAAAGCACAGCCAGCACAATGGGGAGCAGGACTCTGCAGGCAGCCCTGCAGCTATCCTGCAATAAAACCCAACCATAAAAACACATTGAACCACCTGGACCCAGCCAGGTGACACCTCGGCTCTGCTCTGCTGCCTGTTTTCTGGGCAAAGAGAGGCTGTTCAGACCCACAGGCCATAGTCACAGCCATGATCAGGTCCCCCATCACCACCCATGGTCATTTCTTTTGTGCCAGGCAAAGCCTTCGCTCACCGGGACAGTGGCTGGTATTTGACAAATGTGTAGCAAGCGCTGGCGAGGCCTGGAAATTTTTGTGCAAATGTGATGTGAAAATTGGGTTGAAATGACAGCCCTCCCCTGCAGTGTCACCAAGTCCCACCAGCTTAGGAGTGACACTGGGATAAGCTGCAGACGTTAATGAGAGCGGAGTTTTAGGCTCCATTCATATCATCAATTCCAGAAATAGCCCCTTTGACAGGAGCATAATGGGACTTCCAGGGTCTGGCCTTTGGGGGGGCGGGAAGAGGCAGGGACTAAAATCCTAAAACATTAATTCAGGCCTTTTGCAAGGGAAGTTAAAAGTCCTCAGAATTAATCTGCCTCACAGATGGAAATAATAACCCCTTCCCAGCTTTGCCTCTGGCTGCACCAGGCCAACAGGAAAAGGGTCCTCGTGCCATGCCCTGTTGAAAGGTTATAGGATTCCCATCACAACCCTGGACATTTAATTGGATGGTTTTTTTTCCTATCATATTCCTTCAAAAGCAAAACCAGCACCCATCTTTTGCTTTTAGCATCTGCATCCCCTTGGATGCTGCATGCCAAAGGTGCTCTCAGAGCTTCTTTGCCCAGTGAATCCACTCGCCTGGCTGACAGCCGAGTGCTGGCAGGGATCTGCCCCGCTGCAATCCTGACACGGACTCTCTCCCATGGGTTTGCCCTCCCAGGTGCTTTTCCAGGCACCGTACCTCCCCTCCCTCCGGGGAACGCAAGAGCAGAATGAAGCGGGGAAGATGTGGCAGGTTTACAGCCCTTCCCGCAGCATCGCTGCACCACGCTGGTGGCAAAACTGCTTTTTCCTGGCAGGGTGGATAACCCGCTGCGGGCATGGCAGCCCGGGGCACGCTCACTGCACACGTGTAATGGAGTGGATGCCTCCTGCCCCGTGGCCCACAGGGATTTGTGCCAGGCGAGTCCTATTGCCAGGGCATTTCCTGGAAAGCAAAGCCAAGAGGCTCTCCTCTGGTGGGGCTGCAGCAAAGGGGCTTAAAAATTCAAACACTGCTCAGAGAACATTGCCATGATGTGCCTGCGCCGGCCCCATCCCGGGTCACCGCATCCAGTTGCCCAAGGACACGCTGCCAGGAGCCAGCATAACCCCCCTGAGCGTGGCACATCCCCGGCCGCAGGCTCTGAGCCGGGAAAGAGCCAGTCAGAGAACATCCTGCCTCATCACTGCTCTGCAGCGCTCAAAACTGCTTCCCTCACAGCACAGACAGACCCAGGAGGTTATTTTAATTCATGCAGCTTCACAATTAAACCTGGAAAACCAAAACAGGGCAATTATTCATGCCAGTGTTGTTGGAAATTTCATCTCTAATTTATTTTCTCTTGCAGATGTTCACGGGGATGCACCGGCAGCTCCTTCCCTCTGCCACGGAACGGCCGCACTCTGCTCCCATCCCGGTGGGACCACGGGGCCACAGCCACACAACGGTCCCCAAAGGCCCCATAATGCACAACAGCAACTGTAAAGCCCAAAAGTAGAGGAGAAAGGGGATTTGGGGGAGTTATCATCTTATTATTTTTCTCCCAAAGATTTAAAAACCGCACTGTTGGCTGCAGGCAGGAGATGCTCTCCCTCTGCCTCGGAAACGCAGCCATCTCTCAAGGGGGATGTAGGATTTGCTCAACAGCGCGGAGGAACCCTGTTCAGCCGCCCAGGTGATGAAGCAAAGAATGATGCTGTATTTAGAGGGGATGAAGCTTGATAAAAAAAAAGATGTTTTGTCAAAAAAAAAATCCTGACAAGGTTCTTATTTGCCTTACTGTTTCAGAATTGTTTCCCCATAACCTTTTAGATTTGTACTTTAAGTTTTTTTTCCTGCAACCTAAAGGGTTTAAAATCTTATTGCTTAAAGACAGAAAAAAAAATGAAGATAAAAAAAAATCCTGCAAGCTGAGTGTCTTGCATAATCTCCAAACTTCAGGAGCTGGAGCTTTTAAGAAAAGCCCTACATATTGCTTGCAATTAACTCTTGAGGTGGGAGGGCTTGGCTGCTGGCAGCCCAGCCTTGGAACCAGCATCTGCAAGGATAGGTGCTTTAAAAAAATAAAATAAAATAAAACAAAATGTCAAGCAAGAGCACTTTAGGCTGAATTTTTTCTGGCTTCTCATCCCAGTCCTTCCTTCCTTCCTTGTCACCCCTATATCAGCATCACAGAGCAGAGACGAAAAAACAGCCCCAAGAGGGACTCATGCAAAGGGCAGGGCCAGTGCATGGCCCCCAGCCCCTGGGCAAGCAGGACAGGTCAGGGTGGAAGCCCCGCGGGGCCGGCGCTCCCCAGTTATTTCACCAACTGATGCCACGTGCTGGGAACCCAAGCCTTGCTGCCCTGCATTGCCCAAAGGGGAGCGTAGAGAAGAAGCGGGTAAAGCCTCACTTGCCCAGGCTGAGCCCAACAGAAGCTCCAGCTCCCCCTAACCTCCCTCTCCCACTGGTTTAGCACCTTCTGCTGACATTTGGGCGGCTCAGGGATGGGCTCTCCTCCCACTCGCCCCACCAAAGTGGGGTTGTGGAGGTGGGAGCGTGCCCCGGCACACGCGTGCCTGTCCCCGTCCTCCTGCCGGCTCCCAGCTCAGCCTCCGCACTAGCCATCGCCTCCCATGACAGAGCCCCAGGGATGCGCTCCCTCCCAGCAGCTCACACGTGGCATTAATGAAGATGTTGTCGTGAGCAGTAAAATCCTTCCTAATGGACTCCTCCTCTGCAGGGGGGACCTAGGGTTACCAGTTAAAATACACTAAATATGCCAAAGTCATTGCTGGCACTTGATGATGTATTTAAGACTTTTTCTCCCATCATGCCTTATGAAGTGCATAGTGGATAAACACTTAGCCCCCAAATATATATATTTTTAACTCACTCGCTATAAACTGTCCCTTAATAGCATCTGCCCTTAAAGTTCATTGGAGCAGAAGCTCGGCGGTGCTGGCTGCTCCTCGGGACGTGTCCACAACAGCCAGCAGTGCCACCCCCTCAGGATGCACAGCCCCAGCCGTGGTCTGGGACAGAGGGAAACCCTCGGAAACCCAGGTAAACGCTGCAACACGGCAGATGCATCTTCCCCTCGTGCTCACACATAAAGGCGCCTCGTGCAGAGTTGCCAGAGACTCCTCTCTCACTGACAGACTCCGGATATTTGGGATACTATTAAGTTTCTACCGTCCCTGATTCGGCTTGCTGCATTACTCAAGACAAAAACTGTTATGCAAGGCTTCCTAAACAAGTTGCAGTGAAATCTTTGTAACATCCTACACCGCCACATAGTTGGGATATGTCACATATTTGTCTTATTTTGTTCCTTCTTTGTCCTTTTTTTAGTCTCCTTCTACTTTTTCCCCCTTGGAAGTACGCTGGTTCCCATGGAAACAGTGATGTTATGGGTATGGACAGAGCTTCAGTGACGTCCACAAGTTCAGTATAAAAGCGGATTTATGTAACAGTTGGTGAAATGAAGGAATTGAAGAGATGGCTCTGCATGGTGGCACCGGTGCTGCCATGCCAGGGATGCTGCACTGGTCAGGCAGGTTCACACCAAAGGGGAAAGAATGAGAGGACAGGGCAGAGAGGAGGAGATCCCAGGCAGATCAGGATAAAACTTGCCCTAAACATACGTATATAATAAAAAATAATTTATCTATATTTATTTATTTATATAGTCACATATTTCCTTGGAGAGCATCTCTCGCCCTTCGCTGTTGGAGCAGAGGGCAGATGGGGGACCAGGGTACTGACCCCAGGCACAGCAAACCTCCTCCCTGCACTCGCCTGGGAGCTGCAGGAGGGCAGCCAGGTCCTCGCTGCTGCCCAGCCCCAGAAGCCAGCCAGGATGGAGGCCACAGAGCAGTGAGCCTGCTCCGGCGCTGGCAGACAGTGCCTGCCTCCATGGCCAGGGAAGGAGATCTCCCCCAAGCCAAACCTCCCAGAACACGGAAGGGGAGCATCTCCAGGAGGCTCCTACAGGCTTCAAAGCCTGTAAAACGGGAGCAGTTCCTCTTTTTCATGAGCCTGTGATTTAAATCCCTTCCTAGGGCAGTGCACAGATGGAGGGGACGTCTCTCCTCCATCAATCCCCAAGGAAGAAGCCTGAACATTTTCCAAAATGAGACACTGCCATGCCCAGAGGCATGCCACCTTGAGCCCCCCCTCTCCCCGCAGAGACTTTGCTGGCAGGCACCACACTGCATGGAGCCAACCCCCCCCCAAAATCAATGTATTAATAAAACCAGGGAAGCGACTGGCTGATTACAGCCCCGCTCCATCCCAGGGATGTGCTGGTGAGAACAAGACTGTGCTAATTGTCCTGGCAGCTCCCCCACTTCCCTTACAATCCCCAACACACTCCAGGAAGCCTCGATGGGCTCTCTGCTCCTGCCACCACTGGGTTAACCCCCCTTGGCCAGGAAAACCGGCGCACACCCCTGTGGAGCCAAAATACTCCCCACAAGCATCAGCACCCCCGCCCGGTGCAGGTGATACGGGCTCTGCCTCCCTCCACACCCCTTTCCCCTGGGAAACACTGTCACACCCCCAGCCTCATCCCGCTGGGAAGATGCAGCCGCCCTTGGCCCCCCAGACCCCGCCAGCCACCAGCACAAGCTCGAACCCAATCCCAACCTATTAAATATACACGAGGTGAGTTCATGAAAGATTCATCCGGGGCAGAGGATGCCAGCAGCTGCAGGGAGCGCAGGAGATGGGACAGCTCTGCAGGGTCAACAGCAGCCGCTGATTAATTCAGCGCTTCCCTAATCACCCAAACATGCAGGCAGCAGGATGGTACTGAGGCACGGTAACCAAGCGAGGACCACAAAACCCGGTGAACCTGGGGAGAGGCAGCAATTAGAGCCCGTCCTCGTGTTCGCCGCAGCGATCCTGGCTGCAGCTGGAGCTCGGGCAGAGGAGAGGGAATTCCCTCTGCTGACTGAGGGCCAGGGGAAACCTCGGAGGGAAGAGCTGTTAGTGAGGAGCTGGGATGCGAGCAAGCTAAACAAATCAGCTCCATCTCCATCTGAGACGCACGACCGGTTTCTACCCCCACGCCCCTCCCACAGCCCATTCCTGTCCATCCACAGACACCCAGGCGAGGATGCTCACAGGAGGGATTTGAGAGCCAGGGAATTCGGGGCACGGGGCAGGAGGGATGCGCCGGAGCGAACCCTCCCACAGCGGCGGAGCATCCCACCCTGCGGCATGGCACAGCCCTCGCCCAGCAGACTGCGGCTGCCAGACTCACAAGGTCATTACCAAGATCTCCAGAATGGTGAGCAGGCATAGGGGCATTTTGAAACACCCTTCCATCTGCCCTCTTCTGCCAAGCAGGGAAATGTGTCCACCACACCGAGGCAAACACCTTCCAAGGCCTTTAGAGAAGCTCAATCTCTGGGTTTTACCCATTTGCACTCCACAAATGGGCAGCTTGGGGCTCAGCAGAGGAAAAGGGGAGAGATGGGGCAGATGCAGTGTGATTCCTGGCGGCACCAGCTCCAGGATGAGCTGAAAGCACCCAGCTCCCAGCCACATCTGCTGCCACTGGGCCCTTCTCTTTCCCAGCCGGGTATTTTACTTGCAGAAAGGTACGATCTCAAAGCCCCTGAGGAAACCTGGCCAAGCCTCGCAAAAAGCACAGAGGACAAATCCAAGGACAAACCTGGCATCATTTTAACCCTATGGACTGAGACAGGGCAGAAGGGCTAGAGGGACCAGTATCGCTGCTTCTGAAGGGTGCAAACAGCTTAGCAGCAGCTGAAGCAGAGCTGGGGGGGGGGCGCAGACCCTGTGTCCCCACACCTTCTCCCTTCCCTTCCACCTGGTGCCAGTGTCCTGCCCTGACCCAGGGTCACCAGCCAGGGGGGTTCCCAGGAGCTTCTCAGGGCAACGCCCGAGTTGCTGTGATAGAAAGGATAAGCAAAGCAATAATGTCTTTGGGACAAACCCTTCTCCAGGCGCCAGCAGGAGCCATGCCCAGCTACCAGAGAACTGAGCCCTTTCCACTTAACGGTTTGTGTTAGCCAACGCTGGGTGTAACTTTCCATGCAAAGCTTTGCTGAAGAAATACAGCTTTGGGGCAACTCAAACTACCCGCAAATTTTTGTGTATGTTTTCTCACCTGGCATCAAGTTGGGGAAAAAAAATATTAAAGAAATTATGTTTACAAAGTCTGAATATGATGATGATTTTCCAACTGGTCTGCTTCAGTGTTTCACTTAGAAACAGAGCCAATGTTTCCCTTCTAAAAAAACATCAACATTAAATACAATATTTTGTCACAGGTTAAGTACTTAATTAGACAGGAACCATCTTACACACTTCAGATGTTAAAGTCTAGAATAAAAAAAGAAAAATAATGTTTTTCAGTGTAAGCAGAGCAGAGGTTTCACAACAGGAATGAGAGTTAAGAAGGTCATTTTGCAGAAGGAGAAATGGAGGTCAAGGCCACCTTGGCCCCAAACCCACTGCCTGTTCAGAAGAGGTTGCTCCAGCCTGTGGCACGCAGGGGAGCAGCCGGTTCCTGACTGCAGCGACTGATACTCGAGAAGAGCATCTCCGGGAGATGCTCGAGCCACAAGCTGTGCCCGTGCTGGTGCACCTGACTCAGTTCTTGAGGTGTCTACAAGTAACGTTTGTCTGTGTGAACTGAAACATCTTGACGCCACGTCAAAATACCGCAGTGACTAAATGTGACTAAAAGCCGTCACAGGCGCAGGGTTTATGCAGAATGACTGGGTGCAGCAAGCCGCGCTCCCCAGGGTGAGCCATCGCGGGGAGAGGGAACTGGGGCTGGCTGGGGGGCTTGGGCAGGGCTGGCTCCATGGCACCTGCCCATGCGCTTGGTCTAATTGCTCCCTGCATGCAAATCCATGACTGGGAACTCATGAATTAGCATCTCGCTGGCAGAGGAGGAGGGAGATGGCGGAGGGAGGAAGAGGCAGGGAGATAGGGCTTTGCTGTGGCACTTGCATGGACACGCTAGGTGATCCCATCCCAAAATGCCTCCCAGCCTTGCACATTTACAGACCTGCAGCCCAGCCCAAAACGGGGCAAGGCCAGCTTAAGAGAAGGACCCATGCCACGCATTCCAGCCCAAACCCTGGGCTGAGCTCAGACGTGATGTCCCACACAAGCCACATCCCACTGTCTGCTGCCCAAAAAAAACAAAGGTAGACATAGAGGGAAGATGTACAACACCAAGAAGCAGGCAGGGGCTCCACAGTGGGGTTTTAGTGATGGAAGTTAGATGAAATATCTCAAGTCCTAGGAAAGGCCACACACACGCACACAAAAAAGAGGCTCTTTTGTAAAGGCTAAGGTGAATCCTATGGAATCTGCTTGTGGGGATGACACAATCTCCCCTGGTTCCCCCTCCCCAGGTGAATACAAGAGGAGGTGATGGCGAGGACAGCGCTGCCACTGCAGGAGATGTCAGGGAACCTGGAGCTGCCCAGGTTTGTGCCTGCATCCCCCATCCCTGTCATGCCCTCTGGCCCCTCCGGGCACCCGGGTTGCTGCCACAGGTAGCCCGAGTTTGTGTTCTGCACAATCCTGGCATTTCCAAGGGAAAATGGCCAGCACATCAGTCCAGTCTCCCCTCCAGGAGAGAAAAACTGAAGAATAGGGGGAAGCACAACCAGTAGCTGCCCACCTTCCCTGTCCGCTGGCAGGGTACAGGCAAAGTGCAGGCAGCACTCCTGAGCTTCCCAGGGGTTTGGGGCATCAAACCATCTTGGTGCTTCCAGCTTCAGTGGCAGCGTGTTGATGTCTCCTTGCAGAGACAACAAGGGAGAGCAGGCTGGGGGTGGTGCACAGGGCTGGCAGTGGCAGGGAAGGGGACAGGATGGGACATGGCATCACTGCACGGGGTGGCCTTTGGGCAGGGATGCTCACCCAGCTCCTTCTTGTTTGTTTTTTTTTTGCCCCCCTCTCTGGATGTGACTCATCCTTAGGCGGCATCTCCAGCCAGCGTGCTGCTCCTGATGAGCTGCTATTGATTTACTCCATGTGCAGACAAGCTTATTGGGGAATAAGGGCGCCTTGTTCCTGTTCCAGGATCCGCGTGTCTCCGCACATGGAGTTAATTAAGAAAGAGCTCCGTGTGTAGGCAAGCCCTCATCAAGCCCCAGCACCTAACGAAGGCATGCAGCCCACCACAGCCCAGCCCTGGCACCTTCCATGATCCCCACACCAGGACCTGAGTGATGCTCAGCGGGTGCAACCAGAGCAGTGGGGTTGGGGTGCCGGCCCCAGAGAAGCACCCTGCATCCCTGCACTGCCCGCCCCCCCCAGCCTGGACACTAATATGGGCGCCCCCAAAGCCTTTCAAAAGGCAGCTCCTCCCAGCCAGCACCGTGCTCCGGCAGGAGGCTGTAATGGGAGCAAAGCACACTTTAAAAATTAATGTGGAACAAAAGAATTTCCACAAAATAAAAATTGCAGTTTCTTTTCCATTAATAACATATTACAAGCCTCGCTAAAGAGGCTGCAGGCTCCAGCTCTTGCCCTTCGCTGTCCTGTCTCCCTCTCCATCACAGCCTCACCGTCCCCTCCTGCTCCCCTTGCACTTTTCACTTGTTATCTGCAGCAAAAGCTCTTCGAAATGGCTGAGAAAGCTCAAACTTCCCCATCTCAGCCCATCGCTGGTAACTCTCTGATCCCGTGTGATTTCATCATCTGACCTCTAATGCAAAATGGATGTTCTAATTCTAGCTAATAAAGTGAAAAGCAAGAAAGAAGCCGAAAATAAAGCCATCAGGCACGGGACTGATCTGTGTTTGTCTTCTTCCTAATTCCATTATTGCTTTGAAACAAGCTCTAGATATTACTGCTCTCTCATTAACAGCTGCTCCGGTTTCCCTCCAAACCCCGGAGACTGGACCCTAATGAATCTTGCAGCTAGAAGTAGGGTTTTTTAACCATAACAGCAGCACCACAGACAGAAACTTGGATTAGAGCATCTCACGGCGCTAATATTTATATTTTCTCCGAGCCCACAAGGAGACAAGATATTTTGATCAAGGATAGGAGGTGCAGAAGCGCATGCATGCACAGAGCAGAGTGCAACATGGATGCTTTCAGGCACTCACAATCCATTTACACCTCATAAAATTCTCATTGCTTTTGCCTGGAACAAGTGCAGTGACCGCACCGATCCGTATTAAAAACGCCAGAATATTCTGCAGCAGCTGGCTGGAGCGCCGCTGCCCCAGCCCCGCACGAGCAGCGAGGGGCCAGCACGCTGCAGGAGCGCTTGATGCTCGGGAGTGGAACGCTTGCTTGCAACCAGGGGCGTCAAATGCCTTGTTTTATGGTGTAGGAGATTTGGGGGTGATTTTCATCTCCTCTGCAACACTGCAAGGTGCAAACAAACCGAGTCCCTCAGGGCTCTGTCCTTCCTCATGTTCCCGTACAGGGCAGTGCCCTCAGATGTCCCCACTCGCCTTATTAAGTGCTGAGCTAAAAGAAAAGAAGAGCCCTGGGACCTCTCAGTGAATATTTTCAAGAAGAACAGCCCGGGGAAAACCTCCCCAGCACCGAGCCCCTTCCCTCAGCCCAGCGCTATGGGCAGAAACCCCGTGAGAGCCTGGGGCACTGCTGCAGGCAGGGGCTGCAAGGTTTCCCTGCCTGCATCTCTGCCAGACCAGGCGGGGACAAGGAAGAGCTCAGCACTTCATCTCCCCACGTGCACCCCGTGTTGAGGGGCTGGGGGTTCCTGTCACCCCCCAGCAGTTCCCAGCCCTGTGCCTGCTCCGACACTCCTGCCTTTGGCTGTGAACAGTTGCTCCGACCGCGCTCAAACGCTCCGGGGATGGCGAGCGCTGCCAGCAAATACATTAGCGAGAGTAAAGCAGCTGGGGGGAAGGAGATCGGCTTTGCGCATCTTGCCAGGCTGCTTTCCTCCTGCCTTCCCTCTCGGCAACTGTAAATAAGGAGAACTGAGCCGGATTAGAGGTTACTGTCCTGATCAAGGGTACTTCTGAGCATCCTAATTGATTTTCCCCTGATCTGCCCTTTCCCCCTGCATCTGTGCTGCAGCCGCAATTGTTGCTGCCCGGAGTGCCAGCGGGGCAGGAGGTGCGTTTCGGACACTCCGGGGAGGTGACACCTCTAAATGATGAGAGAGCAAAAGTGGGTGGGTTTCCCACGAAAGCATCCACCTGCGAGGGGAACCGCTCCTTGCCAAGCACCGGGAAGGCCAGGCAGCCCGGCCACTCGCCTTCGCCAGCATGGCTCCTGCTTCCTGGCAATGCCCACGGTCCTGCGACATGAAAGACCATGCCACAGTCTGACCAAAATGGGGTGGAAGCAAAAAAACAGGCATAGGACCACTGGGCAGCAAGTGGAAAGCAAAATACAAAAGCCTGGGGTGCCTCTTCCCCACCAGTGCTGTCAGGTGCCCAGCACCCGGCTCCCGCTGTGGGCAAATACTGACCCAGCACGCTGCCTGCACCGCAGCTCCCCAGGACTCTGCCCACGCCCAGCACGACCTGGCAGGGTGCTGTGTGCTGCCAGCACCGGCACTGACCAGAGCAGCTGGATTTGTGCTTCAGCCCTGCCCTGTCACCCCGTGAGCTCCGTCCCAAAGTGACGCAGATTTGGGATGGAGGAGTCTTGGGGGCATCTTCCAGCCCTGGACATGATCAGCCTGACTATCCCTCTTCAGAGGAGGTGATTTTGTAAGAGGACAAGCCAGGCACAAAACTAAAATAACGCAACCTCTGGCATGCAAAGGAGAAGATGCGGGTGCTGAGGCTGAGACCAGCCCTCAGTCCCAGGAAACATTTATTGCAACTCATTTCACAGACAGACCCTGAGCACAAAGGTGGGGTTGGTGTTGTACCCACATAATTAAAATTATAATTTGTTCTTGCCCAGAGAGACGAGCTTTTGGCCTGTTCAAGGAGGCAAAACAAAGACAGGTATTTTCTCCCCTCCTCACACTGCCACCCTGCCACAGGCCTGACAGCATCTCCCTGGGGCCGGGCTCTCATGGCATCTCCCCGGGGGTCCCCACTGCCCCTGCGCTGCAAGCTGCAGGGCTTGGGAAGCAGCTTCCCAACCTGAGCAGGCATTTTGGAAACAGGTCCCAGCTCCCGGCACAACCCATCACCCCCATCTGTCCCCATGTCCAACTTGTTCAGCTTTAGGATCCCAGCTAAGCCCACCTAATTCAAAGCTCGACTTCTGCAAGCATTTCACTGCTTATTCCTGGTGAGATTGACCCCGGAGACCTGGCAGACTGCTCAGCTGAGCAAGTGAGATAGCGTTTTCCTTTCAAGGGATTTTGCTTTATATTTGGGCAGCAGGAGCAGACTGGGGCAGCAGCAGGACAGGGAGGAGAGAGCAGCAGCTTCAGCCTCACCACCCCCTGCGGATGAAGATGGTCCACGTGCTGCCGAAAGCATCCCAGCACCGATTCCCCATCCGAGGAGCTGTACGGAGCGCAGCTGCTCGGGTTAATGCAGGTGCTTTGGTTACCTCTGTTTCCTCTTTCCCTTCACCACCTGCACCGTTTATTGCTAAATAAATTTCAGAGGTTGGGATGTGATAACAGGACTGAAAAGCCTGGATCTGCTTTTGCTTTCCAGACTCGGAGGGATCCAGGCCCCACTCCCCAACACTACTGAGGGCACTGACCTCACCTGGCTAACACACAGCTGCCCCAAACAGAAACTCTATTTTTCTCTTAAGTTCAAAGAAATTCAGATAAATTCCTCTCATTAGCTTCATCATCTGCTTCTAGATCTTAGCAAGGCTCGCAGTGGCAGTGCCAAATCAAGGGAAGGAGGCTCCCTCTCCACACCCAGGCCATCTTTGCAGACCTACGGAGCCAGACTTGTTCCAGGTTTTACCCCGGAGACTTGACCAGCAGTCTATTAAAATCAGGTCATTTATTTAGGTGCTTAGATCTGGACTTCAAATGGCTAAAATTAGCCAGGAAAGTTGCACTTTTCTGGCTTTCTCATCCCATGCCTCAGTTTTTAAAACCAGGGAAGAGAAGAACAATTATTTCTCTCCAACCCTTTCGAAAGCACTTGGAGATCTTCGGATGACAGCGCGATTTGGTACAGACGTATTCATTATTCTTCCCCTCCATGGAGCAGTGTTAAATCTTTCTCCATATAAAGTCATTTTCTAAATTAGGTAAAGACGGTGAGTTTTGCACTGAGCACATGTGGATATTTTTATAAAATGTTTAAAACTTCTTGTCTGACTTTTCCTCCCCTTGAAGGACAACGTACCGAATTAAACCCTTCTGTGACCCCGTTTCATTTCACCCTTGAGGACTTCTCAGTAAGACTTTGCCAAAAAGTAACATTAGCGAGTTCACTTCATCACAGATAATAAATGGCAAAGTTTGGGTTCACGCACCGCTCAGGCTTAGTGGGAAGAGAGGGGCTGGGGATGCTCTGGGACAGCACCCAAAGGGTTTAACACATCCCTTTTGCTACCCAGAACCAGACAGGCGAGTCCACACGAATCCCACAGGAACTGTTGTCACAGACGGAGCCTCCAGCTCATCTCCAGTTTCCATCCCTGCCTCGTTTCACTTGGCTAGAAACGCTGCCAAAGTGGCCATGCAGCTGCTGGCTCCGCTCCCCAAAATGTGTACCACAGCGAAGGAACCAGCAGCGGGTTCCAGGCTGCTCCCCACCCAGGCAGGAGGATGCTCTCCCTCCCCACCAGCACCCACGTGGGCAGGACTGGGTTCCCCCACATCTCCCCTGGGTCCAGGGATGGGGACAGGCACCTTCTCACAGAGGATGCGGCCACAAGGTTAACCCTTGAAGAGCACTCCTAAAGAGGGGATTTTTCCTGGGACAGGGGAGTTATACTGCCAGTAGCTACACAGAGATAGGATAGATCAGCACTTTCCCTCCAGCCCTCCACTGGGAAATGTGGCCCCTGTGGGGAGCCTGGGCTGGGGGTGCCCAGCTCTGAGGAGCGGGTGCAGGGGGAGCCCGGCCCCTCCACACACACTCAGCACAGCTCTGCATCATCAAGGGAAATGAGACGCAAATCAGGTCCAAGGAGAGGGACCAAAAGCCAGGGGGAAAGAAATGAGAAGGGGGAGGCAGCACCGGACCCGGCCAGTGCCAGCTTGGAGAAGTATTTCTGCAAGGTGCTCACCATCACCCGCCAGCTTCATTGGGGCTGCAGAGCCGCAGCCTGAAGCATGGACAGATCCTGAGCCCAGACAGCAAACACGGGAAAGGTCACCCCTGCTCAGGCCCGGCAAGCTTGAGCAAAGCCGCCTCTGTGTCAACAGGGAAAAGGTTTGAGCCGAACCAAAATAAGACATTGACGCCGAGAAACGTGCCTGCACGGGGGTTTGTGAAGGTTTGGTGTCTCAGCCATAGCGGGTTGGAAGAGGAGGTCACAGGGGATGCTGTCACCAAACAGCTTTGGGCTTTTGGATGGCAAATCAGCCCCTTTGGCTCTCCCTGCACAAAGCTGCTGTGCCAGGAAGACACTTGGCAGAGCCCAGCCCAGCTCCTGAGAGCTGGGCACAGGAGCATCCTCCTCCCACCCTACAACCCGCCTGTCCTGGGGAGCGAGGGGAGCTGGGCATGCCGCAGAAGCCCCCCCGGGAGGCTTTGAAGGGGGTCTGGGTGCCAGGAGCGGCACGGCTGACAGCTCCAGATGTGCCCACTGGCAGCAGAGATGCTGGGAGCAGGGGGGTGGGAACCCCTCTGACCCCTGGCAGGGGAACAAAAGGCTGCAGCAACAATAAAAACAACCGCGTGGGATGCACGGGAGCCGTGACCACACGCTCCTCCCTTCCTGCAGCCACCAGGACCCCAGAGCAGAGCCCCGCTCTGCCTCCTTCCGCTCACCCCTGCAGCACCTGCTCGGCACCGCAGTCTTTGGGGCTTCCCATGGTGCCCCCACTCCCTCCAGGAATAGGGATGATCCCCACAGCCACAAAATGGGACCCAACACACCAGGAGGAAGGGACCTGTGGAGCCCCAAGGGACACAACACAGGGACGTTAGGGACGGAGGATGGCCAGCACTAGCCCCAGCATCCGAACGCTGAAGTAAAAGTTTCTTATCCTCCAAAACAACTTCCTGAGCTTAAATTTCTGTTATTTTTAACCTTGCTGCTACATTATAAATATCCATGGGGTCCGGCGCTCGCCTCCCAAGCCAGCCACTGTGGGTTCGTGCTCCAGCTGGGGCAAATTTTATGGCTTTACTTTTCCGAGAGCCGATCCGAAACCTTGGAGTGGAGCCAGAGAACGGCCTGACCCGCGGAGAGAGGCCAAGGGAACCGGAGCTGCCCCGTGGGGCTGCGGGGTCAGGAGGCACCGGGACTGTCCCCAACCGGAGGGGAAGGGATCGCTGGGAATTGGCCACGCGTGGGTGGGAGAGTGGGTCCGGTGGGGGCATGCTTCACGGGAAAGCCAGGCTTCTCCTGTGGAGAGCACCCCGAAAATGTCCCAGTGTATTCATGTGCACATCTTAGTCCTCCTCACCCAAATTTACCCGCATTTCAGGTCCTGAGCTGCCAATGCCCAGCCCACAGCCCCTCCCAGCACAAATGGAGGGACGGGCAAGGGCTGCTCAGCCCTTTGCCATGGTCTCTGCACCCCTCCAGCACCCACAGTCAGGGGCAAGCCAAGTCCCCTGGGGCAGGGGAGGCTGGGCAGGCTGCAGAGGGGCGCTGGCTCCCACTGACATTTTTCTATCCCCTATCTGTGCAGCAAAGGTCACTCCAACATCCTAGGCAATTGTTCTCACAATCTGCAAGAAAGAGATGAAAACCTCCCCACTTGGCGAGTGTGAGTGGCAGAGAAATAAAAAAAAAAAAAAAAAACCAAAAAAAAAAAAAAAGAGAAGAGCTTTTATTCCAGCTGCTCCAAGGCGTGAAGCCAGCGCTGGCTCCGTGGGGCTCCCAGCACGGTCCCCACAGTGCTGTGGCCACATCCCTCCCAGTCCAGGGGGTCCCCACATGGGAGAAGCAGACTTTTCATTAGCAGCTCAGAAACTTTTCCTAGTGGAAGGTTCCCCAAAGTGTCGGGAATTTCGGCCCCGAGCTGTTTACTTTCTGTATTTCTGCAGATTTCACTTGTGGTTCAGAGGAATTCAGGCACAATTAGAGCTGCTGCCACTCACTCACTGGAGCCCAGCGTGGCGGCACCAGGACTCACTGCCCGGTTGGCAAGAGAAAGCACCTGCCCTAAAACCCGGGTAGAGACAAAGGTCTCTGCCCTGCATCCCTTCCTCACACAGAGGTGATGGCCAGGGCCAAGAGCTGCCTGGGAAAGGCTTGAGGGAGACAGGCTCCCAACGCCAAGCCAGGAGAGACATGTCTCCCAGAGCCATCCTGGTAGAGGGAACAACCTCCACTCCCTCTGCACCCTTCCTTGGAGTGGGAACATTTGGCTCAGAAAAGGTGCTGTTGAACGACCACCCCCCCATCCCATCCCGTCCCATCCCCCACCAGCACAGACCCCCACGTTCCTTAGACTCATCAGCTCTGAACACCTTTATCTGATTAACTGGCTATAAAGGATAAGTGGAAACAAACTGGAAGAAGGAAGAGGCCAAATCTTGACAGTTAATTAGCTTCGCTCCCAGCTTGCAAGGGGTTTTCACCTTCTCTGGCAGTTTTCCCTTCCATGCTCCCTGGCTCAGTGACACCTTTGGAGGGGACAGGACAGCTTATGCTTCCCACAGGACAGAGGAAGCTGCTCTTCTCTACAGAAACCTGCACTTTCAGCATGTATTTTTAAGGATAGACCCCAGACTGAGAACTGGGATGCAGCATCTTCCTGGGTTATTGCTTCTGCTGGACCCCCAGTCAGTCTGCAGTCCCCACCACACCCAGACCTGCAGTGGGGACTCTGCCCTGCAGTGCAGCCCGAAATACCTTCAGGGACGGGTCCAGACCCCCTGTGCTGCCCAGACTTTGTACCCGAGTGGAATAGGACCCCAGCTGGCCTTGGTCTTGCTCCAGTAAAGCTCATGAGCAAATCGATCCCCCAGGCACTGAAAAGGACCAACCTGAACCTAAGCCCTGGAAAAGGCATCGAGCCTGGGGCAGTCTGCATCCCAACATGGCAGAGTTGGACAGAGTGGTGGGTTTGCAGAGTGCTTGCTCCAGGGAACAGTGGTACCAGCCATGCCGGCATCATCTGTCCCATCCCATGGGAATGAGAAGAGCAGCAGCCACTACCAAAACCAGCCGGGGAGAACGGAACAGCCCAGTGTGCACCACCCAGTTCACTCCATCCCCACTGCCCGCACTCCCTCTGCTTCCCACGGGATCCTCTTGGCTGCAGGAACAGCAGCAGTGAGAAAAATCGGGGATCGGCTGCAGAAAACAAATTCTGAATTAAAAAAACGGCAGCTGCTCATGGCAAAGCCCTGGTTCTCAGAGCCACATCTCACCCCGTTGGGGTTCAGCAACCCCCGGAGTGAGCTACGTGTCCAAATCAAAGGCAGGCGCAATCAGAGTGATCCAAATAACACACGCAAACAGGCTATTTGCAAACAAACAGAGCGAGCCAGAGCTCACCAGCGGAAACGGCGGGGGAAGGAATGCTCTCCGGTTTAGGAAGGTTGGGATCTGCTGGTGGGCAGTCCGAGGAAGGAATGTGGTGACGTCTGTCCAGCTAATAAATTAGCAAGATTAATTATTCAGGATGAATTATTCGCCCAGCTCTCCATCCCTGTGAGGAGCTGACCGTGGCCAGGACCCCGGCAGGAGCCAGAAATCCCGGTGAGGCATTTGCTGCCAATGCTTCCAGGAAGGGCTCAGGGCAGCAATGATGGGTTTGGGCAGTTTTCACCCTGGTGATGGAGCAAGCGAAGGAACAATAGAGGCTGGGGACGTTGTGCCGGGAACCGTGCAGAGTGCCAGGGGCCTCACACGTGTTCCCACAATGGGTGACAGCCCTCCCCATCCCTGCCCTGTCCCACGGCTCGTTTGGGTCACTGTCAATGCAGCATCACGGCAGGAACTGGCCAGGGTGGGCAGAGACACCTCGGTGTCCCCTCCGAGGCCATACTGCTGTCCCACTGCCCAGCTCTGCTCCCCCAAAAGCGGAGCCATTTCTGCTGGTGACACACAGGCACTTCCATGTCTTCCAAGGCACCCTACACACCCTAAACCCCATCCCTACTTGTCCATTTAGGGGGAGAAGGGTGTTGGGGTCTCACATACCCCATGTCCTTACAGGCTGTCCTCTCCCACCCACCATTCTCTCTCCCTCACACCTCCCTCTGGGACCCCCAGGATTTCTCGCTGTCCATCCCCACCTGCCCTGCGCCAACCAGCCAGTGGTGCCCTCGCGGGGCTGCCACCGCCACCCCAACATCACATCTCAGCCTAACAACTTCTTAATTAGAAGGTGTGAGATGACAGGCCGGTGCCATGCAGCCGGGACATGACGCCACACAGCTCAAATACAGTTAAATGCAAACAGCAAACAGGGGTTGCTGTACCCTGCCCGGGGCACTCACCCCTCCAGCTCATCACTTTTTGGGCTCCCTCAAACCAGAGCTGCCCCACACGGGAGCGAATGACGAAGCCCAAGACTCTGCAGCCACGTGAGGAGGATCGCTGTGCTGCACGTGCGATAAAATCTCCCCTCGAAACACCACCAAACTACACCTGAATTGAGCGAGGGAAACCTCAAGCGTGCGTTGAGTGATGCAAAGAGCACGCGGGGAGGATGCAGGGAGCGCACTCGCTGCCAGCACACCTTCCCTCGCCCCCGCTCTCAGCCCCATACCAACCCAGCCCCGTCGGGTTTCCTTCCCTCTTTAACGAGCTGTCGCTCCCAGGGAGCGGTTTCCTGGGCAGTGACGTGACCCTGCTCCCCCGAGAGGCAGGGCCATTGTTGGGATTCATTCTCAGGGTTATAAAACCCTGCAGCCGCCCCCGGGATGGGTTTTCACTCCACGCTGGGAACCCGGCGGCGGGTGGCAAAGGGCAGGAGCTGCCCCCACCAGGGTCCAGCATCCCCATGAGCCTTTCGCCCCAGTGGTGATGGAGAAGAAGAGGAGGGAGACGGCGATGCCCTGTGCCCCCACTGCAGCAGCAAAGGGAAAGGTGACCATGGCAGAGCCTGCTCCAGCTCCATGGGTGCCGGCAGGAGGAGGAGGAGGGTCCCGAAGCCAGGGCACAAGGCAGAGTGGGGACGGTGTGCAGACAACCTGCAAAGCCCCTGGTGAGGGCACAAAGCCCACACAACACCTCTGCCCCCCCATTACTAAAACCCAGAGCGGTGCTCTCAGCCAGTCGCCCATACAGACCATGAGCCCACCCCCCAGTTATTATTAGAAACCAGCAAGACATTAAAATCCAAACCCACAGCAGTGGCTCCATGCTCAGGGACACGCTGGAGTGGCCATTGAGGGGAATGCACCGGGACCTAGCCAGGACCGGCTCTGCCCTGCATCTTCAAACAACTCAACAACCACAAAGACCCCCCCAGCAAACCCTGAGCGGGGACCTGGGGAAGGCAAGCACAGAGGAGCCACAGCGGGGTCTGGCCAGGGAGACGCTCAGCGGACGAGAGCGGGGGGCAGGCAGGCACGCTGCCGCAGGGTGCTGTAAACAACACCCGGGTTTATGAGGCCCCAGGGACTGGGGAGGCTGTTACGTTACCAAATCCCCATCTGCCCTGGGGAAATAGCAGGTGCTGAGGAACAGCGGCTGCCAAGATACAGTGTTTATATACGTATATATGTATTTTAAGAAGTAAAATAAAAAAATTGTCTGCATGAGCAAGAGGAAGGTCATGAGTGGTGGGAGAGAAGCCAGAGACCTGCCAGTTCCTAATATTCATTTCACATCATCGGTCAGGGATGACATTCTCCCCTGCAATTCCCGCATTACTGATGGGGAAACTGAGGCAGGACAGACTTTAGGATTTGCTGAGCCCCCTGTGACCCCAAGGCCCCAGGAGCTCCCAGTGCAAAGATGGATCCCTTGAGATACCCATTCCAAATGTTGCTTGCACACAGGGAGGCATTCCAGTGGGACTGCCTGAGGGATGCGAGACAGAGACAGGGACAAGCCAGCTGAGCCAGCCCCCCCCAAATCTGCTTTCATGGGGCTCCCCCAGCTGAGCTGCAGGGACCCTGGGGGGGCCACAGCAGCAGGATAGGGGACATGGAGCCACCCAATGCTCACCCCATGGGAGCGGGATCACAGGGCTGGCTCCGTCCCAAAGGGACCACCTCAGGGATGTGCCCCCCTCCCCGCCACCACCCCCAGGCAGGGGCGAGCACCCCGTGGGGCTCAGCACTACCCCTCTGTGCCCCCTGGGACCTGTACGGAGGCAAAGCGGGACCATCAGCCTCCCAGCCGAGGGTTTCCATTGCACATCTTCCCCTCCCTGGGCGAGAAAGGGGCTCATGGGGCACATCCTCCCCGGGACCGACATCCGAGAGCGGCTTCCAGCGCGCCGGCTGCTCCCCCAGGGAGGAAGAGGAGAGCTGGGGCTGGGGAAGAAGGGCGTGCGTGGAGGGAACAGTATGAGAAAGTCAACCCGTTGCCAACTGTGCCAAGTTGTGCAATGCTTGAAATGTCACTGCGGGTTGCTCTTTTGTTCCCCAGGCCTGAGTGGGGAAGCGGGGCTGGACCCCCCCACCCTCTCCTCATTCATTTCTAGCAAAGCCAAAGCCTCTTGGGTTTCCCATCAGCATCCCTGACTCAGCTGGCTGGTGCCAAGGGTGCATGTTAGCAAGAGAGAGCCTGGACTGAAGGGAATGTGCCCAGCCTTCAGGGTCACTGCAGAAAGAAGCTATCTCCTCTGGCTGCTGCTGAGGGCCGGCATGCTGCAATCCCTCCCTGCCCTCCCTTCCTGGCTCCCTCCTCTCTCCAATTTCGGCTTTTTTCTCCTTCCAGACAGCAGCACTCAGCGACTCCACATATCTTCAGTGGGTGAGCAGCAGCTCAGGCACCCAGCAATGTCAGGGCAGTGGCCGCCTCATCCCGCACCCACCCAAGGCAGTGGTGATGCTCATGGTGCCCCGAGGTGTCCCCAGCCACACCAGCACGTGCACAGGGCCCTGTCCCAGTCCTCAACCGCACCACTGACCCAGCATTAGAAAAAAACCAACAAAATTGGGGCAGGCGAGATGACACACAGCAGCCCCAGCCCCGTTATCCGTGCAGCAGCCCTCCTTGGAAGGCAAACCCAGGGGGAACCGCGTGCCAGCTTAATTAGAGGGGAGAGAGGCAAGTGGCTGTAAACTGGAGAGGAGAGAAGCCTCGTTGGAGGTTACGCAACAATTTCTTAATCAACCGAGGCTGCTCCACAGAGCGCGGCCGACGCAGCCGCTCGGGGTTTGGCTGGCGCCTGCTCTTGGCCGTGGCCGCCCGGGCTCAGGTTGCAGGCAGGGTGGGTGCAGGCAGCAGTTGCCAGCGCCTGTCCGACAGCAAGAGGGGACGTAATGCGAAGCGACAGTGTTTACTCTCCGCTCTCCGCAAACATGCGCGCGTCGGGTCCTCACAGCCTGCCAGGCGCCAGCCACCCCGGCCCACCGCCGGTGCCCCTCCATCCGCGGAGGATGCCGAGCTGAAAACCTCTCCGGCAGCAAAGAGATGCTGGGGAAACAGGGAGCACAGCACCCTGCTCGGCCACAGCACCACACGAGCGATTCCCCCAGTGGGGAACCAGCCGCAGCAATTTTAGAAAATGCCAGTTTGCTAAACCACCCGCTGCACCTCCAGCACCAGCCTGCAAGCTCTGTGTTCTCCCCAGCTTTTATTTGGGCACGCGTGGGCCAGCCGGGAGGAGCGAGGAGCGCCCAGCACTGCCAGCTCGCCCAGCCAGCTGCTCCCCCGGCTGTCCCGGCAGCTGGAGTCGTGGGAACACACCAGAAATCGCTAGAAAAGCATGAAAACATAAATCATGCTCCCCATCCGCAGCTCAGGATGGGGCTGGAGGCAAGGGGAAGCCACCGTTTGTGCCATTTCTAAACTTGCTGGGTTGGTGCTGGGTTCACTGAGTCTCTCCACCAGCTTGAAGCGAAACAACAGCCAAGGACAGGGGCTGAAACACCGAGACTGTGGGCACCTCCAAGAGCCGTGCCTGACTCCCAGGGAGCCAGCGGGAGCACAGCTAAACTGGCACTCCAGCCTTGACACCCTCCAGCACCAGCAGCCTGCCCATGCTGCCGCACCCAGAGTGAGTGGTACAGGGGGACGCATCCTGCACCGGTCCCACCACCCTCGAACCCAACAGCCTCCCAAACCTGCAGCATCCTCACCATCATGCTCTGGTTGTAGGGCACTGCTGGTGGCGAGGGAAGAGGAGGAGGAAGATCCCACAGACACTACTGGCCAGCATACCTGCTTTTTTTTTTTCTCTTCACTTTTTCTATAAACAAAATAAAATCTACATATTTAACGGTGATGAGGTATTTCAAGCCACACTCGTTAGCACCTGCTGTGAGCATCTCTGAAAGCACCGCTCATTCATCCTGTCTGCCCACACGCCCTCGGCAGCAACAGCGGGAGGGGTGGGGGGGTCCCCGGGATCTGCATCACCCCACAGGGAGCCAGCATGGGGACACTGGCACCAACCTCCTGTCCCCTGCGCTGCTCCAGCTGGGCAAGGTGAGATGCGATGGGAGGGCACCCGCTTTCCTGCCCTGCCGGGCAGCACAACTCCCTGCAGAGACCTGACAGACTCACTCCACCACCACCACCCGAGCAGGGCAGGATCAGGCCCCACGGGAGCTGCCAACGACATTTTCCCCTTCCCCCTCCTCCAGCCCAGCTGCAGCGCGGGGCCGTGGGAGGTGGGAACGAGGCAGCGAAAGGTATTGAACGTGGCACCAAACCCAGCCATAAATAATCTCCTGAGCGCAGCCAGGTTTTACAGCCTGTCCCCCACCTTCCTCCGGCAAACCTGGGAGCGTCCTGGATTCCTAACCTGGAAATGGAGCGAGACAGTGGAAATAGCAGCAACTTTCTCCCTGATTTTGAAAGGATGGGGATGAAAAGCAGCAGCGTCAGGGCGAGCTGCAGCCTCACCCAGCTCTGTGGGCAGCACCGGCCACAGTGCAGAGATGGCGTGACCCATGGGTGCACAAACCACCCCCTTCCCACCCCAGGAAAATTTAATCTCATTATTAAGACACAGGATTGCCAAAGATCCTGCCTCGCATCTCTTTTCCTGTATGCCTGGAGGCAAATCATCTCATCTGCCATATGCATCGGTTCAGCATATAAAATTCGCGGAATAACAACAAAGATTTTTCTGCTCCTCCCTGCCATGCTCTCTCGTGCCTGTTGGGAATGCAAACTCCCCAGGACGGCAGCGGCTGCCTGCACCCTGTGATGCCCAGCATGGCTGCACCCATGGGTGCCACGTCACACAACCACATGCCGCTGCTCGGGCCGGCTGTCCTTGGAAGATAGTCCAGGCAAAAATAGCGTAGCTGGCCCTCCCCACCTTCCACCAGGGTATTTAACGCTAACGCGATAATCTCCTCTTCCCCACGCACACACACGTTTTCTTGGAAGAGCAATAAAGGAGAATAAAAATGTGAGTCTGGGAATGCTGGATGTTTGCTAAGCCACTGCCCCAGCCAGGCCTGGACAGCCAGAAGGCAAGCGGAGGGATGCTTGTGGCTCCGGTACATCCCAATGGGGACCCAGGGGGAACCTTGGCTGCACCCCACCTTGGGTGCCCCAACCAGAAAATCCACCCCAGTTTAATCCACTTTGGCCTGAAAAATTGGGCAGTGGAAGTGTAGTGGGTAGGGACCATGGTTTGGGAGGGTAAGTGGATTTTCACAGGTTCCTGCAAGGCTGGAGGCAGAAGGAGCTGCCCACCAGTGCCCTTACCAACAGACCCCCGGCTTCAGCCCACAGCATCCTTCAGGGCTGCAAACACCAAAATCTCGGCCAGCACCGAAACCTCCACCACAGCAGCAGTTCACCCCAGGCGGGCTCTCAGCAAAAGCATCCTGGGCACCACACGCACACAAATCCTCAGTGGGGATGTATTAGTTCAGTCACGCAGACCTATTGATTCAGGACCATTAATTGGTCTTCACTGTTCAAATACCAACCTCAATTAGAGCCACTTTTCCTTTTTTTTCCCCTCTTTTTTTTCCCCTTTGCTGGATCCTTCCCCTTGGCTCTGCTAGTTTAAATACCAGAATACCTACACTGGCCTTGGGGAGACTCAGCGTTAACTGTACATTTGTATCTAATTTATAGTCAGGCTCTTCGTGGCCTTAATGAGCACACCTCTAAAGAAAACGGGGGGAAAAAAGAAGATACCTACTGCAGGGGATGTTTGCTGCCAGGCTCGGATCTGCTCAGTCATTAAGGGGGATTTGGAGATGGCACTGCCAGCTCCCAGTTTGAACAAATCCCAGATTCGGATGATGCTCAGCTGGAGTGACGGCACAGCCTTTTCCCAGGAGTTATCCCATCTATGCCGTGCACATCCCAAAGGAAGAGCGTGGCTCTGTCCTGCCACAGCCCACCCAGCCTCCAGCCCCCCGCTAGCCGGGAACGCAACGGCCCTTGAAGTTGCTCTAATTCTCATTATTTCCTTCCACTGATTTCCTACCCCTGGCATCCCATGCCAAAGCCCAGGAGAGAAAACGGCCGGGATTTCAGATTTAATTAAACCTCGCTGAGCTGGCTGCAGCCCTCCTTCGAGGCCGGCGCTGATGCTGTTATCGCTGAGCCTCCCGCACGCAGCGGGACGAGCCCGTGCTGACACCAGGGAGCTGGAGGCGGCAGCTTCTGCCTAATGCTGGCATGGGGTCCCTGCTAAAGTCCACGGTTTGGGGCTAATTCCCATCCCAGAAGCACCACACACTTGTCAGAGAAGCCCAATAGTTGGAGATTTTACCCAGGATCTTCATCCCAGTCCCAAAACCACATTGGAAACCAAAAGCTGACTTCATTAGGTCAGAGAGGGAGAAGCAGGCTGCGCTCCCCAGCTCTGCCTGGCGTCTAAAATAAACCAAAAGGAAGCTTTTCCCAGGTCTCTGATGGTAAAAGAGGGGAGCAGGGTGCTGCAGGCACTCTCGCCTCCAGCACCGTACAGGAGAAACGAGCTCCCCGGCAGAGGCAGGAGCACCCAATAAAGCCACCCAAAATTGCAGGTTAATTCTCTGCCTAGGGACAACCAGGGCTGGGGATGGACAGAGGGGAGGTGGCTGTGACAAGGACATCCCTAGGCTGGGGTTCTCTCTTTGCTTGGGGTTATCGACAAGTTATCGACAGTAGGTTTCAGGGTGCAAAGCCATTGGGAAGCAGAGACACACAAAGAAGTCAGATCCTTTTAATCCTGACATTAAATCAGTTTTTTTGAACTCCCTTGCCAGTCATCCTGACCAGCAGAACCTGGAAGAGGAGAAGGCGATACCTCAAAGACAACTAAACTCCCCCAGTTTGCACCCAAAATTGCCAGGTAGGTAGAGGAGGAATGGGGAAAGCATGGTCCGTCTCCAGGGAGAGGCAGAGCACTGGCACGCCCCAGGCTCGGCCAGTCTCGGCACGCTGGCTAACCAGGCAGCACAGCCTCACTGCTCACCTGGAACCATTTCCAGTCCTGCTTTAAAGGACAAGCTGGAAATCACCGTCCCAAGAGCCACCAACAGCCCCGCTGGCCACAGCAGCTCAGGCCAATGGGGTTATACTGGTGCACCCTGGAGATCAAATCGCTTCTTCCTTTACCATTTATTGTGGATACCCAAATATTTTTTTCCCCTGAACTCTAAACCATTAAATGTCCAACACAAGCAGCAGAGAAGCAGCAGCAAAGCACTCTGGGCTCATCGCACTGCAACTGCTTTTCACAGGCACAGGGGGAGATGTGCCGTGAGATTTCAGGGCAAAGGGAGGGATTTCCCATCGGGATGGAGCTGGGAAGGTGGGAAGGAAGATGTCACTACCCCAAGAGCCCCAGTGCCTCCATGGGCAGACAAAAACAGGCACATCACTACAGCTGCAGAGGTGGCTCTTTGCTGCCAGCCCCAACAGTCAGAACACCTTTGGCACAGAGATCTCTCATGGGTCTAAAGCCCATCCCATCATGCCACCAACTTCAGGCCTGACCAGGATAGACCGATGACCTCAAGCTGTCCAGCATGAACCCCCTCTCCCACAGCATCAGCCCTGCCCTTGGCCACCATTTATCTTTCCACAACAGATAAACCATGGGTAAAACTCCTCAAAAAAAGCCTCAATCCTTTCAAAGTCCCACCCAACAAGCACTTAAGGAAAGTCAGCGCTTAAGTCCTCCAGAAAGCCAGTGGGACTTGGACACTGCTAACCACATCTCCCAGCCCCCCGTAGACCAAGCACCAACCAGGAGGGGAAAAATAAATAGAGAAAGGGTTGGCCTGAAAGTTCACCAAAAAAAATATTAACCAGCTCAGTTCACAGCCTTTAAAATAAAACCAAACCTGTAAACCTTCCCAAAGCAATCACATTTATTTGCAGGAGTGTTTACGGAAACCAGAGATAGTCCTAAGTGTGCATGCAATGTGTTTGTAATGGTAGGTCTGCAACAACGGGGGAAGAGGAGCTTTTTTTTTTGCATTTGCAAGAAACGCTTCAGCAGCTCCAAATAAATGAATTCCTAAAATTTTCAGCCTGTTAGTGGATAAATTCAGGAAACTGCTGCATTTGCTGAAGTGATTCAGTGCAAGTGTTGCACCCAGCACGTGCGTGCGCTTGACGTCCACATTTTACAAGAGCCAGGGCTGCTCCGAGTCCACACGGCCTCGCTGCGCTGCGGCGTAACCCTGGCAGACCCCTTGCACCCGACAGCTACAAATCCTAGTTAATCTGTAACAGCTAGGGCTAGTTAATGAGGTGCCTCCCCCTTGCTGGATGCTGCCCATCGCAGAGCGACATTCCCAGCCTCTACACCCCATTTTGGCAGCTCGGGAGACTGAGGACAAGGAGACTCCAGACACGGCAAGGAAAACCAGCCTGCAAGTGCCTGCAAAAACCCTGCTGTGAAACTGCTTTGCCTGCAGCGAGGTAGTTTCCAGCCCTCCAGTCCTAAGCACCCCTTATTTTTCTCCCCCTTCAGCAACCCAAAGCCCATCAGGTGAATCATTCAAATCATTTTTCCCCCCAAGACCCGCTGCCCTCGTGAGGAAAAAAAAACACAACCTGGGCAGCATGCACCTTCATCTTCATCAGCCTGGGGAGATCCCACTGGCCTGCACCCCCTGGTCACATTATAAGCCCAATTCCCGCAAATCCCCCGGGGTCCAGCAGCCCTTGAGCCCCCCCCAGGCCCCCCCTCCCCGCAGTGGCGGGTTCACCTCAGGACAAACCCCACCACCACCCCCCAGAGCGGAGATTTAACACAACGATGCTAAAAAACTACCCGGCCCGTTTCCATGGGTACGTGAGGCACATGTTGCTATGTGATGTTCGGCCCGTTTCCATGGAGACGGCAGGGATGTCGCCACGCAGGGCTTATTAGTTGCCATGGCTATTAAAAGGCGCTTGTCCTCTGGGGACCTCGAAGGACCAGGGCCACCAGCTTCCTCTGCACCTCTCTCTGGGATGGCACCGGCTCCCTGTGAGCCTGACCACGCAGGTCCCTGAGGCCACGGTGATGGGCACCTCCAAGCTAAGAGAAAGAGGGAGCCCAGACCCATGTTCTCCCACAGACAGCAGCATCACCCCCAAGGCCACCACGTGCCCCAGCCCGTGGGGTGCCCGATCCATACGTGAGCAGAGAGTATCCCACCAGTGGGGATCTCAGCGGGGGCTACAGCTGACAGAGACCCCAACCCTGGCACACAAGGTGACCACACAGAAGGGTCCAGTCACCATCCGCCCGCTGAATCCCGTTACACCCCCTGGTAGCACAGCATGGAGGAAACATCTTTTCCCCACTTTGGAGATGACTGTATGACCAAAACCACCCATTATCAGGCAAAAAACACAACAGGACTCAGCCCTTACAGACAAAGCAGCACCACAAAATAAATATAAGAGCATCGTCCACCCCAAGGTCCTGCAGACAGCCCTAAACTGGGCTTCCACATGGGGAACTGAAGCTGAAAAAAATCAGATCCTGAGGCTGGGGTTTACGCAGGATTAGACACCCCGCTTTGCTGCAGGTGACAACTTTCCATTTTACACCTGTATGTGCTTTGCCGGGACACAAATGTGAATGAGTCTGACCCCGAACAAGGTGCCAAGCAGAGCAGGCTCCCGTGGGAGCACCCAAGACCACAGAGAGGCTCAGTCACTCACTAAAGACCAGCACAGCAACTGCCCATACGTTCATTTGACATCTCCATGGCCAGATTTTCAGCCCTTCCCTCCCTCCTCCTCCTCCTGCCTTCCTCAGCCTGCTGCAAACCGCCACACAGCATGGCACAGCCCCTGCCTGCTATTTCCAAAGCCCATTTCTGCGAGCAGGGAGATCTCTGCGCTCACTTCTCCAGCCCCTACAGACACCTGAGCTACCAGCCCCCAGGACCCCAGCACAGGATCTGGCCCCCAGCTGCTCCCAAGTGCAGCTTCATCCGTCTTCTCTCTAATTGCATTCCAGAAGGGGAGATAGAGATGCAAGAAAGTCCTGGCTTTTATTTATTTTTATTCTTCCCCCTTTAGACAGGCCTAGGCCCCTGCTGCAGAGCCCTGGCACTGCCCAGCTGGGACTGCATCTGAACCCATCTCTGTCCGATTGCAAACCACTTCAACAAGCTCAAAGTGGGTTTTTATGTGGCCATATAAACCTCTATGGAAAATACTTACATGCTTTATTAAATAAATTAAAGGTATTATTTCCTCATCATTATGCAGATTTTCTAGGAAGGATATAATTTTTCATTTAACTCCATTGGATGAAAAAACCCACACCTGAAAACCTATAGAAAGGTATATTACCCTGTAGTGGAAAATTAGATTCCTCCTACACAATACTATAGGATGATTTAAATATAATATATAGGAATATAACATGTTATTAAATTGTATAGTATCTTTCTAGAAAGACCTACAGTATAGGATTCTAAAAATTACTCCCCAAACCTATTATGTTTCAATCTAGCCCAGCTGGCTTCCTTTCTATTACATGCAGCAAGACTTTTCCTGAAAGGTTAGTGTTTTAATTGCGTCTTGAAACACTGCCGCAATCACGCTCCGAAAACGGCTCCAAACTCCTCTGGACACGACAAACCCGAGCAGAAAACCCCTGGCCTTGGGGTGGGATGGATAAGACCCTGCTCTCTCCTAGAGTCACAGAATACCTTTATTGGGAGAGGGGCCCAGCCAGGGCAGAGCTCACCCCAGCCCCTTGGCTTCACAGGCACAAAGCAATTCTGTATTTCAATTTAACAGGTCCCAGCCCTCTCTACCCCAAATATTAGGGGGGTTCAAATAGTTACCAGTGCCCCAGCAGTGCGCACCCATCCTCTTCCCCCTCTGCAAGAAAAAAAGGGTTTGGGATAAAAGTTGCCTTTAGCTGTTGCCATAGAGACTCCCCGGCTCAGCACAGAAACCCCAAATCTTGTCAAAAACGGAAGAATTTAAGATTTTAATCAGCAAGAATGCACGGGAGGCCAGGAGCATCAATGCACATCCTTGCCTTAACAGTCTCTGCCTTCAGATGCATTCGCCCCTCATTTAATAGCATCCTAGGAGCTGGCCAGGAGCAGGGATGGAAAGAGAGAGGAACGAAAGCAATGAAAACCCCGTCCGCTTTCGAGTATTTTCTCTCCCCGCCGAAGCAGCCGCTCACTGGCCAGACTGATTTCTGGACCAACAACCCACCGGCCAAGCTGTTTGTGTTCCCGCTTCCTTCATCCGCTGCCAGAAAAAGAAAATAAAATTCAACAATACGAGCTAGGCAAAATATTTCCCGGAACCGCTGCTATTTCTCTCATAAACTTCACCTCACAGCCAGTGCGGCCAGCAGCGGGGGGAGGAAAAATACAAAGAAAATCCCAACTTCTAGCACCACGAGATGTTTTTGTGACCATCTTGAAATTGCTCTTTTCTGCCGCATCCTCTGCATTTACTCCTGACCCAACTTCCACCACAACCACAAATCAAACACCATGGGTAAACTCACTGCTCTGGCATTTTTGCTGCTTGGCAGAGCCCCGGCTCTGGCCGCGGCCCCTGGCTAAAACAAACACTGCCCGGAGCACGCTTTGGTGGCTGCCTTTCCCCTGCCAGCCCAGGCGGCATGCCGCAGTGTAACGAGGTGGCTGGAGGATCCTATTTTACCACCATTTAAGACTTGCGGTGAGTTCGGGAGGGATGGCATCTGCCAGCGGCGCAGGGATGGGGCAGTGGTTTCACCAGGCAGCAGGATGCTGGGGATAACCAAAGCCACGTTGTTGGGGAAAAGCCTCAAGTGCCAAGGGGTGTTGTGTTTCATCCCTGAGGATACGAAGTTTAAGGAATACCAAAACAAGGAACTTCAAAAAGGAGTGGTGTTGGCCCAGGGAATATTGTTGTATGAGCTCAGCCTCTTCAGAGCGATGGAAAAAATCACGCACTGACCCCGAAGGGATGGCGGGAGGACTCAGTGTGTGGGGGCTGAGCCGAGAGATGTGCCACCAGCATCCACCAAGGGGCCCAGAGGGGAGCTGGGGGTGGAACATGGGCACCCATGGCAGCACCCTGCAGGAGAGGGAGCTCCCACACACACCCCAGCACCCCAAGCTGCTCCACAGGCCCAAAGCTGGGGAAGGACCCAGACCCAGGGGCTCAGGCAGGTGCCCCTGCAAGCCCCCTGGCACGCTATCGCAAAGGCGAGCTTGCTGTCGGCTTGCAGCCCGGGCAGGCTGGGGTGTCTCTCCAAAACTTCCCATCATCACCGAGTCTCCATCTGCTTGGCTTCTCAGCCAGCCCCTCACATTAACCTGCTCCTGCACACCCAGATGCCCACCAGGATGAAGGTTTATTTGCTTTCTTCTAACCCCATCCCTCCCAGCACTGGGGGATGCAGGATGCATCCACACCACCAGCAGCTCCTCCAGAAACCGAGAACTGGAGTCAAGACCTGGCTGGCAAGGAAAGCACGGGAGGGAGAGGGTGCAGATGGGGAGTGACACGCTAAAAGAGCCACTCCAGCACTGGCTCATGTTTGGAAACAAGATGACTTTGGCTTGAAGGTCACTAAGAGAGGAGTTTTGTGGCTCCCTTTCGTGTCTTTGCTCCTCTTCCATTGCAAAAGCAGGTCTCCCCACCGCGCTGTCATGGCCCAGACTCTGCTCAGCCCACGGTGTGTGTGTGTGTGCAACCCTGCAACTGCCCTGGACCCCCCCAGCCTCACTCGGGGCTGCTGCCAGGCCCAGGGCAAGGGCTCTGCCTCAGAGATCCTCGCTCCTCCTGCTCCCCCGTGTCTCTAGACTAAAGCAGCCAGGCACCCATGGGTGCAGCCAAGCACCTGCATGGCCTTGAGGCATAAGGCTGAGGCAGAGGGTGCCATCTCCTGTCCCCAGATCAAGGCTACGGACCACTCCGAATACGATTCACCAAACGCAGGGAAAGGCTCCCAAGTACCCCGCACTGCCCGGCCCCCAGCCCTCCCCTGTGCCACCCCATCCCCCTTGAGCAGCTCCCTCGCCTGCTTTCTCTCTTGCTGTGCCTGTGTGTGGGTGTATTTGGAAACGAGATCTTTCCAGCTGAACTGCAAAATGAAATGCAGAGATCACAACTCCTCGAATAGCTTCATCGCACACACACACCCCCCCCAACCTCCATCCTGCCCCCGATGCAAAACCCAGGCAATAGTTAAAAAAAAAAAAAAAAAAAAAAAAAAAAAGGTGGAAAAAAATCAAGGTATTCAGCAGATGAAAGGAGGGGATTTGGGAGAGGAGAGGAGGAGGCGGCACAGCAAAGCACTTTCAGTGCATCCTTTTGTCCCCCAATTCACCACCAGATTTGCACCTTGACCGCCACTCCCCAAACACTCAGTGCTCTTGGAGCTGAGACAACCCAGTTTCATGGGGCTACGAGGCAAAAGAAAACAAAACCCAGCAAAAAGCCAAGCCCAAAACCCAGCTGCAAGATTTGAACATCCACTGCTGGAGGAGCCAGAGCCCATTTACTGGTATGAAGGAAGAAGCATCTCCACCCTTGCTGCAGGTACCCCATGCTGGCCTTGGGCTCCTCCACTGTTTCCAGCCTGGTAAGAGATCAGATTCCTCCGTGCTGCTGCCACAAGCAGGTTCTGAAGAAGAGGAAGGGGCCTCGATTTGCCCATGGCAGGGGAAATTGCTCCCACGGGAGCTGCATGTCTGTGGCTGGGGCTGAAGAGGAAAGGTAGAGCCTGGGGAAGGGGCAAGACGTGCTCCATCCTAAGGGATGGGCTGGCAGGGTAAAATAGAGGCATCCTAACAAATACCCTCACGGTAGCAATGCCCAGCCCAGGCAAAGGGATGCACCAGGGCCTGGAGCAATGGGTGAGGGGCAGGGGAGGAGCAGGAGTTGGGGCTCAGAGCACCTCCCATCTGGCCTGGGGACTTCTCTGCTAACATGGGCTGTGCTGGAGAACAGGGTCAACACCCACTGCCATGAGGAGAGTCACGTAGGCAGTCAGTTATCCCCTACACGAAACAGAGCTCAGGAGGTGGGAAGGAAACATTCGCCTTAGCTAGAGGAAGGACAGACTGCCACGGCTCAGTTACTCAGGGATGTTCCAGCACTGGCACCAGCCCCACGAGGGGACCATGACAGGCCAACCTGGCCCACGCCATCACCAAACCATGAGCTTCCCACACTGCTGACCCCATGTGCACCCATATACATGTGGGTACAACAGGCCCAGGACAATGAGAAGCCCACTCGCCCTGGCATGGGGCACGCTGAGCTGTGAAATGCCCTGTGCCAGCCCCGTGGCTGGCGGTGCTGGGGTGCCATGGCTAGCCCAGGGTCGGCATAGCAACCAGTGGATCATCCAGACCAGAGCATCCACATGGCATCGAGGGCTGAAAGGGAAGATCTTGTTCATCTACCTGGGCTCATGGATACCTGAATAGCATGGCTATTGAGGGGCGTGCTGAGACCCCCCATCTTATCTCACCAAGCCATCCTCAACCCCCAAACAAGCGCCTAAGAGGGACAAAATCCCAGGCACAAGGAAAAAGGGAGGGGATAAGAGTACAAGGCTGCAGCTGCGATCCATCCCATCTCTGGAGCTGAGGAGCTTCACCCGTGCCTCTCCCCCGAGTCAAATCAGGCTCCGCGCCCTCCAGCACCGAGCCGGCCGGAGGATTACAAACAACAAAGCGATTTATGTGAGGCAGAGGTCTTCAAGATTTATGCTGTATGCTCACAGTAAAGTGCAAACACATTCCCCTCCGCACGTGGCTGGGTCCTTTGTCAGAGGAATATGGATTTTTGACCCCAGAAGTCAGGATGAGTCTCTGAAGGAGCATCAGAGACAGACCTGCACTGTGACCCCAAGCAGATTATGGTCTCAGGGGTACATCCCAAGACATATTTATGGTCCTCCAAAGCAAGATAAGTCAATAACCACATCCAGTAGCAGTTACAAGTCAGATATTAATTTAATTCCTCTCCTCCCTGTCTGCCCAAATAAGCATTAATTCAAAGGAGCATCAAGGCCCCATTATTTATCATTCTTACTGGGGTTTCTGTTTTCTCCCGTTAAGGTAGAATTGCTACAGCCAGGCTACCTAGGCATGACGGTTCCCAAATTGAAGACACTCTGCATCCAACGCAGGCATGGGGACCACCAGCCTGGACCTGGGATTCATGCTATTAGCAGCTAACGCCAGTGCGGAGGAGGCTGGTTAAAGTGCAGCCCATCAAATGCACTTGAAAGCCTTATTCAATCCGCAGCAGAAGGAACATTTTATTCCTACGGACCCCAGTGCTGAGTGGGAGCCAAAACGTTTGCTCCCTCCCGCAGGATCCAGCCAAGCTGGCCCCGGGGGCTGTGCACCCCACTAAGCTAGACAGGGCTCCCCATCACCCCGCCCAGAGCCAGGTTCTTCCCAAGTCTAGTCTCAACCCAGAGCTAAAAATGAACCTTATTCATGATTAACATCTATATTTGCATAGCGTGGCTGGCAGCTTAACACCAAATAAATGTTTTGGCAGAGGGAGTCGCAGGCATGGGGGCGAGCCCTGCCCTCCAGAAGGGAGCTTCAGCCTAGCCATGGGTTAACAAGCACTTTGTAATTGAATTAACAAATCATTAACAAGTCCTGTTCACCATCTGGGCAGGGGAGGGCTCTGCCTTGGGCTGCTCTCGACACCAGCATCTTGGGAGCGCACAGAGGCAGTCAATAACGCCGTAGGAGGAGTGAGTGCTAAACCTGACCTGATTAAGTTATGAATCACAGGAAATCCTGAAGGCATAAACCCCCCCGGGGCGGTTGGCTGCCAAAGGTGGGTGAATCCCTGTGAATCCCCTCACCCAGCTCTGCTGCCGCCAGCTGCGTGTTTGACTTCAGCCCTGGGGTTAGGGAGCATCTCGAGGCTGGTTCGGTGGATGCACCGGGGAAAATCTCTTGGAAGACACCCAAATGAGAAATATAAGAATGCTTTGCATCAGAAACCCTGTAAGTGTGGGGCTAGCATCTGGATTACAGTAAATAAATCCCCTTTTCTTTATAAACTCATCTGTGCCAGGCTCCCAGCTCTCACCCATCACCTGCTTTAGCATTTTGTTCCCATTTTCAGCCCCCTCCTGTCCTCGCCCCTGGTTTTCACATCCCAGCAGAGGGAGGGAGAAAGCTGGGAGGACACGAGCAACAACAAAAACCAAACCACCAAACAACAGCCAGTCCCTTCCACCTAGAAAACACGTTAAAAATCCCAACCAAAACCACGTTTCAGGCACAAGAGCCAAACCAATAGACAATTTCCATCCACTTGTGACTAACTGGTGAACTTCTGAGGGTTGAGTCACGGGCACATCCCGGTCCCACGCACATGTGCGCAGCCTCACTTGTGGCTCACGCTGGGACCTGCTGCACCTTGGGCACGTGATGCTGTTCCTGGCACCCCAACAGCCCCTTTCCCGAAAGGCCGTAACCAGTGCCATGCCATGGTGATTGTGCCATGACCACGGAGATCAAGCCTGAAAGTTTCTCTCAGCAAATATTCAGGCTGAAAAATGTGCTTTTTCCATCTGCTCGAAGCTTCTTTGCGAGGGCTTTGGTAGGAAGCAGATGTGAGAGCATCCCAAAGCACGATTGGTCATTACTCACTCCGTTATATAAAACCATGAGAATTTCCTCCTTTTTTTTTTTTTTTTCCTTCATTTCTTAGTGCCAGGCCAGATTCCTGGGTGAGAGGCCAAGACTGGCAAAAACCAAAGCCAAATGAACCCACGTTCAGGGAAACCTCCATGTGCATCACCAACCAAAGGGAATATTTCACATCTAGGTCGCTCAGCAGAGAGCCAAGGCACCGGGGAAGGGAAAGCCACGATCTGGCCCCGTAACAAACCCAGAAACACTTAGGCCTCCTAATTAACTAGGAAATTCAACCCCCTCCAAACCACAGCGAAGCTTCAAAGCCCTCCCAACCTGACTCCGGATGCTCCTTCCCCAGTTCCCCACGGACGGCCCCGCTCCCCCAGACCCTCCTCCCCGTCCGCAGCGGCCAGCAAAGCCGCCGGGGGCAAAGGCTCCCCGGGGCTCCTCTTCCGAGGAAAAATGAATTCATGATCCAAATGAAAAAGCCATCAGGGAGGTTCACTTTGGCCAAAGGTTTTGCTTCCTTCCAGAAAAACAGCAGAAGAAGAAAAGTCAAGCTGAGAGAGACCTGGACAGGGAACTTGGGGCGATCAAAATCTTGGTCTTTTCGACACAGAAAAAAAGTGAAAGAGAGTTTAAAGCAAAAAAATGGGAAAAAAGCATTTTTGAGCATGATGCCAAGACATCTGCAGGGGGTGTAGGGGGAGAAGAAAGCAGAAAATTTTCTATGCATCATAAAATCCTGGGCATTTCCAGACCAGCTCCAACACCCAGTGCTACTGAACGGGGGAGAGAGCACGAAAGCCGACTGAGAGCAGCGAGTCTGCACAGATCGGCCGGGAGACACGTCGGCCCCGTGAATGAGCAGCAGCTCGGGTGGTCCAGCCCCATCCTGAATTACCACCCGCCTGTCTGAGCCCCCCAGTCCTGGGCACGAGGGGCTGGGGAAGAAGCTGTGATCTCCTCCCAGCCACCCTGCCTCGGCTCCTGGCCCCAAATGAAAAGCAGGTCTCCGGAGACGGCCCCCGCCGCCCCGCGTGGGAGCCCTTGTTCCGGATTTCCTACAAGGAGCCAAAGCAGAGCTGTCCCTGCGCAGAGCAGGGTCCCTGGGCAGGACAGGGCCACCCCTCCCGGCCGGGGCTCCCCGCGCCGGGATGACATAACCATGAACTGCATGAGGCCGAGCCTTTTGTCTGCGCGCCGGGAGAGAGGGAGGGAAAGCAAGAAAGGAAGAAAGAAAGAAAACTTCTGGAAGTCATTACAATTCCTCTGCTCCAGTCTCCTTTTTGGCAGACAGCTTCCCTCTCCCCTTCCCTCCCTCCCCCCCCCCCAGCCCGCTTCAAAATGCCAGCCTATGATTTTTAAATGAGAAAAAGCTGCGCTGTACTCCAGCGCTTGGATAAACTCCTACACAAACTTCCAGATGTGACACAACAGCCTGGAAGAGGGAATTCACAGAAGAATCTCCTTAAAAAACACACACACACACACGCAGGGAGCAAAGGAAGCGCCTGGCTGCTGACACGGCTGGGCGATGGATGGGTCCAGAGATCCCTGGTGAGATGTGGTGCGTTACCTAGATCAGGCTCGAGCAGCTCCCAGCTCTGCTGTGGAGGCAGCAAGGAGCAGGATTCTGGCCGCTGCACCAGGTCCGGGAGGTGAATACTGCCAGCTGCTCCCGCCAAGCTCCCGAAGGGTTTGTGTACAGCAGGGAAAAGGTTTTGCAGTTATTTGTCCCCTGGGAGGAGAGAAATAACCACCCCACCTTTGTGCTGTCCTTGCTAAAAGGCAACGGGTCCTGCTTCTCTCCAAGATCCTTGCACTGGCGCTGGCGTGAGCCCAGGGCTGCGCCAGCACCTGCCCTGAGGAGCAGCAGGATGCTCTGTCCTGGCTGGGGGGGCTGAGGGGCTGTGGGAGCCCCCCCAGCCTGGCAAGTTGCGTTTCTCATTTCCACCCAGGAGCCAGGGAAGGGGCACGAAGCCGGTGGAGGCTCGGCTGCAGCAGGAGTGTTTCCATCTGCCTGGGGAGGGGTGGGAAGCACTGGCCGGTGAACTGGGTCATGGAGAGAAACAAGTTCAGGTGCCCTGGGACGGATCAGATGCAGGTGAAGTAAATGGATTCTGACTCCTTTGTGGGGTTTTTAAATCAGAACAAGATCCATTTCAGATCCAACCTCTCAAATTGAAGCTTTCTGCTTTGTTAAACTCAAAAGCGAGGTTGGAACAAACGTACCAAAGTTTAAAGGACACCACGCGCGCTCTTTCCTCAAAACACACCCTTTTGATAACAAAAAAAATTATATTTTTAACCTACAGTTGAACCCTTCAAACAGCAGCGCACGCAGTGCCTGGCTCTCCCCACGAGCCTGCACAGCTGAGGAGGGGGTGAGGACCCCGAGCACCCACTGAGGTGACGGGGGTTCCGCCTGCCTGCTGCCCGCACCGCAGGCACCCCACGGGAGGGAGCGCTTCGGGAGGCACCGCCGGGGCTGGGGAGCCCAAACCACCGAGCAGCTCAGCGGGTTGGGTTCTCGTCCCCACCACGCAGGAGGCTCCTCGCTCCGGTGCAGTCAGACACACAGACATTTCCCTCCAGGACAGCCGGATCCGGCCAGGCTGACGCAGAGCGGTGCCGGCACACAGACCCACGGGGCTTGGGGCGCGCTGGGCAGGCGAGGGCTGACCGGCCGCCTCAGCGGGGCCGTTGCTGCCTTCCACAACGCACCGACCTCCAGCACGGCGGCTCCAGCCGTCCCGTGAGCCAGCCCAGCGCAGACCTCAGCTATGCCTTGGCGTGAGGCCCCGAGGGCTCCAGGCCCGCTCCTGGAGGCCGCCGGCCATCTGCAGCTCTGCCGACTTCCAGCGAGAGCTGGGGGCACTCGGCAGCTCCCCGGGACGGAGCCTTTGATCGTCCACCTCTCACTAATGGAAAGCGAGCAGAGCCGTGTGAGGCAGCTGCTGGAAGAGCCCTCTGGGTTTTATTGCAGACCAAAGGCAGAAGGCAGGGCTGGTTACCGTGACCAGATCGAGATGCATTTCTTTCCTAAAGCCATTTTTGAAACCCAAATCCTGGGGACAGTGCACCAGAGCAGCCAGGCAAGACAGGAGCACTCCTCCCAGTGCCACCCAAACCCCCCTTCCCATCTGAGGAGCTGCCCTTTGCCCTCCGACCCAGAAGGAAAAGATGGGATTTCAACCAATTTGGGGGGGTCTCCCCAGAACGGCACCTTTCTTTTGCAGCCCCTCTGTTGCCGATGTGCTGCTCTCCAGGCAGCCGCGCTCTGCAGGCAGGCACTGCGCGGGGGAAGAGGCAGATTTCAGTACTACAATAGAGATCACAGGCCCTTTCAGTTACACTGTTATTTTCCTATTCAGAGCTCTTAACACCAAGCAGTAGCATCCTCCCCACTTTCTCCATCCCCACTCTTCAATCACTCCGCAACTCTCAAGAAATAGCCTCGTTTCTTGCCTCTGATCAGAGGAGCAGCCTGGCACAGACCCTGCTACAGCCTTTCATCCTCCCAGCCTTCATGGTGCTTTTATTTTATAAGTGAAAGTCGAGTAACCAGCTTGTCTCCTCTTTCCCCCCCTCCAGAGCTGCTCTCACTGCCTTGCCAGCACACACACCAGGACACCCTGCCTGTCGCCGCAGCCCTTCCCAGCCCTGAGCCCGTGGGTCCAGCGCCGTGACCGTTAAACACGTCCCACCCATGTCCCTGCTCCTTCCCTTCTGGCCCAAGCAGCCCTCACCCGGGGCAGAGCCTTTCATCCCAGCGCCACTGGGAACCCGCGGGTGGGAAACCAGGCTTGTCCCCCCAGTCCTCACAGCACCCAGAGAGGTTTTCACTCAAAGATCGCAGAGGGGGAGGATAGCTTGGCAGGGCAAATACAGGGTTAAAACCGCAAGATTTCAAGCTCTGGATTGTTTCTGGATCAGGACAAACTTCAAAACCTTCTTCCCAGCCCTAAGGGAGAGGGGGAGCAGGAGAGCTGCACAGGTCTCCCCGTGTCTGCTCCAGACAGCAAGGGAGAAACCTTCCTGGCCCAGGCAGAGGATGCTCTGAATGGAAATACAGTAGAAAAGCCAAAAAAGCCACCTCAACAGGACTTTGCATCCTTGCTGGACACTCGGCACATCAACCATCACCCTCTCCCTAACCCCACATCCCAGCCTCAGCTACCAGGGTCACACAAGCTGCTTGGACAGGGCTGGAGAGCAGCATCCCAGGGGCTCCAGCTGCACCTGGGGGACATGAGCTGCCCTTCCCAGGGCAGGTAAGGGAGCTGCGGGCGCAGGAGCAGCTCCAGCACCTCCTCCCGACACCCCATCGACAGCAAAGTTTATCAGCCAGCTTACAGCACCACAAACCCGCCTTGCCAAGCCGTCAAGCCGTGCATCTCCACATGCACAGCTCAGACGAGAACCCTCCCATCCAATTGCTGTGCGGGCAGCCAGCCTCACCCACGGGTAAAAAACCACCCAAGAGAGCAGCAGAAGCCAGCGAAAGCCCCAAACCCCTCAGGGTCAGGGTAGGATTCACCAGCCACGTGAGCCCAAGCGCTGTCACTCCTCTCCAGGGCAGCTGGTGGCAACAAAGACTTTCCAGCAATGTGATTATACGGTTTTAGCACCGGGGCACAATTCCTAGAAGATTACAGCCTGAGGAGGGCCACTACTGGCCCACCACACTAAAGGAAAAAGAGAAAAGTAAGAAATAGAAACAAGCAATGGGCTCAGCTCCGGCACTTGGGCTGCAGAGAGCCAAAGGGACGAGCAATACGCTGCTCTGCTGAACGGCCCAGCGAGTGATGGGACGCTGGGGGTGCCAAGCTGGCCGCTGCCTTCCTCTCATCTGTAAGCTGAACTGCTTTTTTTGTGTTGTTTTTAAATAAACTCCCCTAATTCTGGGTCAGTGACCCTGAAAACAAACAGCTGCATGCAGACACACGACTCGGAGACCCGCAGCATCGTCCCCCGCGGCCCCAGGGCTCCCGGCAAGAGCCTTTCTCTGTCAGTAACGAGTGAAAAATTAGCGACAAGGTAAATCTCAGCTTGTGGGGCTGCACCTAATGCTCATCCCCTGCTCACAGCAGGGTTTGCAGGTGCCCGCAATACCCCTAATTTTCCAAGGACGAAAGTTAATCTGCTTGTATTTGCAGCCACAGAGAAGATGCATTTCAAGCCACTACTGGGGTGGGGGATTTTACTGAAAACAGTAAAAACATGCAGGTGTAACACCTGCTTCAAAACAACATCGTTTGGGGGTGGGGGGGGGGGGGAAGGAGACTTGAAAACAGACTTAAATCAGAAATCATAAATAATATTAGTCATAGTAGACAGTAAGAACACACTGACTTGCAGCCTGTCATTAATATTTCTTCCCAAAACAGAAGGCTTCACAAAGTTGCAAGATTTCCCAAGATGCTTAAATAAATGCAGCTTTGAACTGCTTAGATGGTGTGAGAGAGATTTGGGGGGAAACTGCTGGGAGTATTCATGACTGGGAAGAGAAATCTTGTTTTTCCCCTCCTGGGGGACATTTTAGGAAAGAAGGCAGCCTGTTTATCAGATAAATTATTGTTGAAGCTCAAGTAAAACAACATTCACAACTCCTGCAGACCCTCACCACTTTTCCTGGGCACACCGACCTCAGCCGAGATGTAATTCCTAACAGTTTCCACACACCAGGAGCGGAGGAGGACTCGCACAGGATATTCTGGCCCTCTGTACCATGTAACATGTCCTCCCCGCTACCGCTCAGCCTCTCCCACTCCAGATGTGGGTTTGCTGCCCATATGTACTCGCCTGCCTCTTGCACAGGCAGAGCGGCGCAGACCCGGTAACTTCCCGTTCAGCCGGGCAGCGGCTGCCTCTCCCACACCAGCCCCTGCGGGAAGCCACATCGCTTTGCTTTATTTCATTTCGGGTTTTTGTTTCTGCAAATAATAAATGGAACTGGAGTTCGGGGATGGTAAAACACTTGCGATGCTACAAACCGTGTGCTGGTTGCAACTCAACTCCAAGGGAGGCTTTAAAGGCACCAAGACAGTGAGTGGCAAGAAGAAATGTTTCTATTGTCTTTTCTATTTCTTTTTTTTTCCCCCTTCTTTTGAAAGCTTAAACTTGACTGAAGCGGCTCAGACACAGAGCCTGTGCTGGAGCAGACAGGGAGTTTGGAAGGAGACCAGATGCCTTTGTGGGGTCACAGCTCACCCCAGGACCTGGCAAGCAGCAGTCCCTGGTCGATGCACACCCCAGGGACCGTGATCCTCACCTTGCCAGACCCCTCCAAGCAAGGTCCCAGGGGATTGCAGAGCATGGGCCCTTCGGCATGCCACAAATTATTTAGGGATCCTGGAGCCGGGCAGCAAACCAACTCCCCCCCTCCCCCCCAGCACCACCGCCTCCCCCCACATTGCACCCCCCCCCCCCCTCAAACCCTCAGGAAGGGACCAGGGAGCCTAAAATGGGCGAGAAACGGGGTCAGGGAGGAAGAACGGTTCTGTAGGGGGGTAGACTGGGGTTAGGGTGGCTCGGTGAGCCGGGGGAGCCCGGCCGATCCCCGCGGGAGGAAGGGCCGCCCCGTGGAGCGGAGCCCGCGGGAGCCGGAGCATCGCGGCAGGGCGGCCGGGGGAGGGGAGCCCCGCACCGCCCCCCCACCGGGGAGCACCGAGCCCCCCACAACAGCCCGGAAAACTTCCCGGCCGAGCACCGCCGGGGTGCCCTCCCTCTGCCCGGCGGTCCCCCCCAAAGCCCGGCTCCTTCCGCATCACCCGGCGGGCTCCAGCCGGGAGGTGACCCCCGCCCTGCCCGCCGCACCGGAGGAGGGGGGGCGGCCCCGCGGGGCTTACCTCGCCGCCGAGCACCTGCAAAGGATACGGGTTACAGACCAGCCGGAGGCACCAGCTCCGCGGCCGGCTCTCCTGGCTCAGGTAGAAGAAGACGACGGGGGCCAACGCTGGGTAAGGCAGCGCCTCCGCCTCCGAGTCGCCGCTGCCCGCCTCCCTGTCCCCCGGCCCCGGGCGGCCCCCGGCCCCGGACAGGTCATTAAGGCGGATGAAAGTCTTGGCTCTGCCCGGCTCCGGCTCCTCCTCGGCCGCTCGCGGTCCATCCTCGTCCATCCTCCGGCCGGCGGCCCCGGGGGGAGCCGGGGCGACGCGGGGCGAGCCGGGGGGGCGCTTAGAGGGGCGCGGCCATGGCGGGGCCGGGGGGCTGGGGGCTGCGGCGGGGCGGCTTCAGCGCCGGGGTGGCATGGCCGGGCGAGCCGCTGCCTCGCCCCCCGCCGGGGCCGGGGCCGGGCCGCCCCCCTCGCCCTGCCCTGCCGTCTGCGGGCTCCGTAGCTCCTCCTCGCCGTGCCTCCGGGGGCCCGAGCCGGGCGAGCGGCGGGCAGGGAGGCGGCGGCGGGGCGGCCCCCGCTGCCGGTGCTGGCCCCCACCCGCGGGGCGGGCCGCCTTAGCGGCTCTGCCTGCCCCCTCCGCGCCCCAACATCTGCCCGGGGCGGGGGGGGGGGTGGGGGGCTGGTGCTGCCCGGCGCCCCGGGGACGGGCGGCGGCGGAGGATGCTCCCGCGGGCGGCCGCGCCGAGCCGAGCGCTCCGCACAGCTGGATCCCTCACTCCAACTTCAAGTCCCGGCTCCTCCTCCCCCCGCCGCCAATGGGGACTCGCCCCCGGCCCCTCCGCGCCTGCCCATTGGCTGCCGCGGGTGTCCGTCCGGGCAGCACAGCTGGACGGGCAGGCACGGTCCCCCGGCGGGGCTGGACGGGGCGCACCCGCCCGGCGCTGCTCGGTTGGGGGTCGGGCCCGGTCCCCCCCCACTGTGGGGGGGTGCGGGGAGACGGGGACGGACCCGCAGCGCCCAGCGCTGAAGGGGTGTTGGGGGGGGGGGGGGGGGGGGGGAGCGGGGAGCGCTGCGCTGCGTTAGGCAGAGCCCGGTGGGACACCGGGAGAGGGGGAAGCCGATGAGGGGCAAGGGGGGGTAGATGAGGGGGAAGGGAGAGACCGCTCCGTCTCGGCCCCTCCTGCCGGAGAGCACGAGCCCCCGGCGAGGGAGACCCGCCGGGGCCGAGGGCAGCATGAGCCGGTACCGGGAGCGAGGCGTACGCCAGCTGCAGCGCCCCCCGGTAGCCTCGGGGTAAACGCCCTCCCCAGTGCCGCGGCTCCGCTCCCCGCTGCTGCGGCGGCGAGCCCAGCCCGAAATCCTCGCCCCGCTGCAGGGCCCCGGGCGCCTTCCCCCCGCCGTGTCCCCCGCCGCTTGCGAGCGGAGACAGTGCTGCTGCGCTGGGCACATGTGGGTGACCGCCGGCTGCCCCCCCCACGCTAGCCTCCGGCTCCTCGCGAGGGGCCACCCCCGTCCGGAGCAGGTCGCCCCGAGGCTGGGCGGGGGCACGATCCTGGTCAGCAGCTCCCAGGGGAGCCGGGGCCCGAGCGGGGAGCGGGGTGGGACGGATCCGCCACCCTTCACGGGCGGGAGCAGCGGGTGCCCCCGGTCCCCCCTGCTCGGAGGACGCGGCCGGAGCTCCCTCTGCCGGTGCGACTCCGGGCCGCGACGGGAGCCGGCCCCGACGGCGGGGACCGGCCCGCAAGTGTCCCCCGGGGCGGCGGGTAGGGGGGGCCACGGTGGGCGCTCCCAGCCACGGCGCGAGGCAGAGACCTTGTTTCAGCAGGTAAAGGCTTTCGACACAATTCTTTTTGAGTGCAGACATCCCCACAGGCTGAGCCAAGGCCCTGTTTCTAAATGCTTGAGATTTCTTGCTACTTTAGAAATAGCTTTCTCACCTTTCCCCGGTAGCACCCCACATCATATATACACATATATATATATATATATACATACACACACGAGCATCCCCTTCCCAAGAGCTCCAGCTAGCCCGAAGCCACCTGCAAGAGCAATAGGAAGATGCTCTTGTCTGGCCCAAAATGTCTTCTCTGGGCTGAATCCCGCTGGCCTGGGAGCACACTTGATCTTGGATTCACAGCCTGTGCTGTCCAGCCCGAGACAAATCACATGGCTGTTGGCAAAACTTCAAGGCCAGCTGGGCTCTGCTGCAGAACTGCAAGAGACAGTGTCCAGGCAGAGGAGGAGATGCAAACCCCACCACACATGGCCAGGAGACCCTCCTGCAAGCCCGGGGGGGTGCAAGTGTGACAGCACGTGTGACATCAGGCGAGCAGAGAGCCCACAACATGCGTGCTGAGGACAGGGACTTCTCTTTCTTTCCCAGGTTTCTGAGCGATTCCCCCCTCCGGATGCAGCGTGCGCACCCACAGAGAGGGCAGAGCTCAGCGGCTCTTCGGCCTCTCTCCACTCCTGCCAAAACAAGCAGACGTACCGACACGCCGGGAGCTCCCTCACTTCCCCAGCAAAGGCTCTTGCAGTGGAGGAGACACCAGCCTTTGCCCCCGCAACCAGAGCACAGCCCGGTAGCCCGACAGCTCAGCTGTTGTACAAATGCAATTCACGGAAAGGTCCACAAACACATTTGCATGTGCAAGGTGCAGTCTTAGATCAAGCAATTTCCTCACTACATATGTACAGCCTGGCCACAGCTGCTTTTGATCCAATTCTCTTTGTATCCTGATAATGTACAGAGAGCCTTTGTGTGTCGGTCTGTTTATTTAAATGGATTTGGAGCAAACATTTTTTTAAAAGCTGAAGCTTTGAGCCTCTAAGTGGGTTACCAGATTATATGCTGTCTCCATTTTAATTACATTTGGCTCGTTTTGTTTATTGCGTACATTTTCAAGAATTATGCTGCTTGTGAGAATTAAAAACATTTTGCTTTAGAAGATACCTGCCCTATAAAGGGATCCAGCATCACACAGGAGAGACAATGCAAACCTTCCCATCTCAAAGAGCAGTCTCCCTCCAACTAGGAAAATAAGAAAGGCTCAACAGAGCCATATATCCTCTAAGTTTAAAATGAAGCATCTGAACATCAGAAGGATTAAGCCAGCACCACCAGTCTAGCAGGATTTTGGCATCAGCAAACACAGATAAGAGGATGCTCTTGCTAGGGAAGAGTGATCTTGGTTGTGGATCTCAGAGGGATGAGAGCACAGAGCCTGTCACAGCCCAGCTGGGGCGTTTGTCATCTCCCGTCTCAGCCGGCAGCGGAGCAGAGGGAGCACCCAGAGCTTCGTTGTCTCACCTCAGGTGGGCTAAACCAGGAGCCCCCCCAGCACTTCCCCAGCCCAGGCATCTCTGCAGGGAGCCCTTCCAACCCACCCAGGGTAGACCAGGAATTTGTCTTCCTCAGATACATGGGCGGGGGGGTTCTGCTTCACAACAGAAGTGAAGCAATGGATTGAGGAGAAGAGCGAGCTCCAGCTCGGAGCCTTGGTGAGAGGGATGGAAAGCAGCAGAAAGCAACCCCAGAGACCAGAGCTGCACATTTAGGGATTGGGGATGTAAATGAGAAGAAATTTCAATACAGCATAAGAAACTAATGAGGTCACATTCACCTCACACACACAGTCCTGGCCTCCTAATTATACCAAAGATAGCACAGGAGAGAGGGATGGGGGTGAGCCAGGGACAGCTCGGGTGGCAGCAGGAGTTTTAGGGCTGTGGTGGTTTTGGAGGGGTGAGAGGAAGGTTGGGCTCACACACTGCAACACCAGTTATGTCTCCAGCACCAGATGCTATGCACCCCAAATTACTCATCAGACCCCCAGCAGGGACAGGAGCTGTGCCACCTGAGGAGGAGGAGGAAGAGGAAGCAGCACTGCTTTCATCCCAACACAGCCCTCTTGCTCTCCTCTCCCCCCACAGCACACTGCCCCCCACCATGTCGGGGCTTTTTCAGGGGAGCACAGCCCTGCACTCTTTCTTAGCAGTACTTCTAGGAAAAGCATCATGAGTAATGTTTCACGTCAGCAGGGGAGCTTTAGCCGAGCCGATGCTCACCAAAGACTGCTCCGGCGTGGTAATGGGATTTGGAGTCGGCTGTACAGGAGCTGCGCTGAGCTGTAATGGGAAAAGCCTACATCTGTAACCATTTTAGCAGGAGGCGGATTGAAGACAGCCTCAGCGGAGAGGCTCCAATCCGATGGGAACTAGTCGCTATTTGTTTTGCTGTTGACATACAGCTGCAGTAGCTGTGGGTGATTTTAATAAGACAGGATAATATTTCTATCAGTTCTGGGAGCTATAGATTGAACCCATATAGGCATCTGGCTTGGGGCTGAGTGATAAATCGCAACAAGATCCAAAGCTCTTCTCATGCCTTGGAACTGGAGAGAAAACACACATTTTGTTTCGGATGTCACAGTTTGGGGGCAGAGCAGGCCTCCCACGACCAATTTACAGACTCGAGTGCTGTTGAAGAGCACTTTGACAGCAGCGAGCCCACTCTGTCCCTGCTCCCACACCCCACCAGCGACAGCGGGTGCTGTGGGCTCGGAGCCCTCGCTGCGCACGGGGGCTCCTGTCAGTGAATTAGCCTCCTGAGAAACGCCCTTCGCCATATTTCAGCTGACACAGCTACAGCAGAGAGACACCCACCCAGCCCAACCCCACGCAGCCCCCGCTCCCCCCCCAGTGTCAGGGTGCTCCCATCCCTCAGTGCCCACAGCTGAAAGAGCACATTCGCTTCTTAAGACAGCAGCTACAGACCTGGGGGGAGCAGGAGACCAGCCCCACGTTCAACACAGCACAAGATAATGGCTTAACCCCGCATAACCCCATCCAAACAGCTGCTTTTCCCCCAAGAGCTTATTTTGCTAATTCCCATTTTTATCACTCAGTTTCTTGCCCTCCTCGGTTATCCCATCAGTGCCATGGCTGTGGCCTTCACCCTGAGCATCCCGGGGCTTCCCAGTCCAGTGCTGCATCCCCAAACCCCGGGGCCAGGTACGAGCACCAGGACCCACCATGGAAGGTTTGGGAGAAGCAATTGCTTAATGAAACCAACTGCCAGAGGCTACAAGCAGGGTTTCATCTTTTATTTTTTTCCCCCTCTTTAATGAATGTTTTTATTGTCTCTCTCAATCTTTATTAAGTGAAGAGCCAGACAAGTAGTTGGAGGGAAAATATACTACAGCATGAAGCACAACCACTGTGCAGAGGGGACGTACACAACCAGAGCAATCCGTTCGGTGTGCAGAAAGGAATTAATAATTTAGGCTGGGGAATGCTTATTTTTGGCTGATGACCAGCACTTTCCTGCATGATCAATGTTTGCACCTTGACTTTTTGGTACACAATCAATCCGTGCCTGAATATGGCCTGAGTTTTGGGAACTGCTACGTCTGCAAGGGCTGAGCCGCTCGGGACTGTAACACCAGTGCGGCTGAACCTCCTGACTAGGCAAGAGCTGAATATAATTTATAGTAAAAATATAATTTATAATAAAAATCTGTCTGCCCCCCATCTTTAAAAAAATTGCATTTTCCTTAACAACTGCCATTACCTCCAGAAAAGGTCAAGAGGAGAGAGAATTGTCCTTTAAAGACTATCCTGTCTGGGCAGATCAGGTGTTTCAGTGGCCAGATCCTAGCTCTGACCCTCAAAAAGCACAAAGGTCCATCAGCCCCACAAAGACAGCTCCCCCGCACAGGACGCAAGGACCCAGCACCGCACTGGATCTTGGCCCTATTCAATACCCTCTCACATTTATTGTGGCTCTCACCAGAGCCTGTCCTTGTCCCTGTACCCAGCCGAGCAGCTGAAGGCTACAGCATTTCAGCAAACAGCTAAGATGTTCTCTACATCTCTCTGAAGTGTTAGCGCAAAACAAAGCACAGTTCTTGAGGGAGAGCGGGGGAAAAGAAACCCTGACTGAAATCCAGCCTTCTGCTTCTGCCACTTGGTCGAGGCAGCTCCCCATCTGATGCACTCGGGAGGCTTTGCCTTGCTCTCCCCTCAAGTGCCAAGACCCAGCCCTGCTCCCAGCTCACTCTCACCACTGCCCTGGAGACCCAGCTCTGTGGGATGAGGCTTTAGGTGAGCAAGCCTCACCCTGCCAAGCACACGCCAAGGGAATTTTGGAGCAGGTCTCCTCCACCCCAGCCCAGTGGTGCCCTGAGAGTCCCTCTCCCAAGCGGGCACCACTCTGCAGCTCTGGGGCCTGGAGCATATCCCCAAGCCTCCAACCATCCATCACCTCCCTTATATCTGCATTTCTTGTCTTTTTCTCCCAGGCTTTTTGCCAGCCAAAGAGCCTCCCTTTCCAATACCCTCCTCTCCCCACCCCCCTTGCATTGCTTTCAGCTTTCATCTGGTTCCCATGCAGTGTGAGCACGGGGCACAAGCAGCACGCCAGCACCGCTGCTATCAGCGGTTCCCATTCTAATTGAATCTTCAAATCTTGTCTGACAGGAAGAGACAAGAGGGAAATGAGACGCTTGTTGCCGAGCCCTGGCTCCCTGAGCACTGGGATGCTGGTGAGCATCGCATAGTGCCCCCGAGCACACCTGCCTTGGCCCCCAGTGCTGCTACGAGCACTTCCAGCATCACAGTGAGCCCAGAAAGGCATCGCCACAGCTCAGGGTGGCCCCAGGAAGAAGGGGTACGAGGTGCCAAAAAGCCAACAGAGCTGAGATATCAGACAAGGGGAAGGGCAGAGCCACACAAACACCCATCTTGCACCAGGTAGAGGACGGGCTACATAGGTCGGCCCCAGGCTTAGCAGGGGTAAGGGCACCAAGACCTTGCTCACAGCATGCAAGGAAAGGAACCTTCTGAGCAACAACAGCACACCCACAAGTCACCCCACAGCCCTCCCAAGCAACTCCAGACTTAAGAAAAACAACACCCAACTCTCTACCCAGGAACCTAGAGCAGCCAGAGGCACTCAAGAGCATCTCCACCTCCCCGGCCCCAGAACAACATGCACAACAGCAACAAGAAGTCTCATCACAGCAATTTTGCCCTTACCTGAGCACTTGGGAGCTCCAGCCAGAGGACACCTTCACTCCAGAGCTGCTGCAGGCACCTTCGGGGGTCTAGCAGGGAGGGGAAGGTAGGAGCTGAAGAAGTAATTGGCATCTGCTGAGCAAGTGCTAATTGAGAAAAGATGGACATGGGAGGAGGAGAGGGCATGGAGAGGTTGGCAGTTCCTGGTGCTGCTGGTGGACAGATATGAGCAAACATCTTGGCCCATATAAAAAGGATTAACTAAAGTTTGCCCTAGTAAATCTTTTTCCAGCCAACTCTCCCAGCACACAGTGGCCAGGCTGTGACAGCCCCAGCTGAGCCCCACATTGTGGAGGTCAAACTCATTAAACCCCTTTGCAAGGACGGTGCTGCTGTGGGGAGAGGAGTCACCATCCCACCCCAAGGAGGCTGATGCTGTCCCCTAGCCCCAGGTCACAGGTCTGTGGGGGGAACTGCACCCTCTGCACCCCTTCCCCTGTCCCAAAAGAGTGGCTCCCCCCACCATCTGGGGAGCAAATGACCCAAATGGTTTTAAAATAAATGAAAATTAAATGAGCATGTGGCACTGATAGCAAGGGCTGACTGACGTGGCATAAACGTCTGCTGCTCTCCCGAGGAGCGACAAGGAGTGAGGGCAGGGGAAGGAGAAACAGCCTTCGGGGGGAACCAGGAGGAGGGGAGTCAGGACGGGAGGGAGAGCAGGGCTAATGCAGGGGCTGCAGACGGAAGGGAAATGCTGCCAAGCCAGTGGGACGCTGGTTCCCGAGCGCGAGCCTGTGCCCTCCATCCCACCAAGCGCAGCAGGACTCAGGTGGGAGCCCAGCGGCGAGAGCTGCTGTGGGCTGGGATGGCTGGGACAGCTGCCCTTCCTCTGGGGAGGGGGCTCTGCACCCACGGGCAAGCTTGGCCATGAGCTGGGGTCACCCCTGAGTGCCGCTGGGTGTTCTGCACCCCAAACTTTGCTCCTTCGCTGCTTAACCCCTCTCAATCACTATTCATATTCCAGCTCACCCATAACAACCCTTGATGTGGAAAGGGCTTTTTGTTTTACCCCTTTCCTTTTTTTTTTTTTTTTTTTTAAGGCCTCTGCTGGGAAATCTTTGTAATTAATGGCCCTTTAAAGTAAAATATAATTAAAAATAATGTGGAGCACGCCAAAGCCTGCTGGCAGTTTGTGATGCAGATGGCTGATGGCGAGCGGGGCAGCTGAGGGTGCTGCGGGTACCTGATGTGAGATGCTGTGGTGGGCTCATCCTGGCCTTGTTTAGCCCTAAAGCAGTTTCTAAATCGCCAAGAGCATCAGGCTTCTCTGTCACACCCGTGGGGACACTGGGGTGCATTTCAAGCTCACCCTCCCATGGGAGGTGAGGCACAGGTAGCTCTGCTGGGAGGAGATGCTGGACACGAAATGCTGGGGCAGGGGGAGTCCCAGACACACCCGGCTGCTCGTGGGGCTGTGATGGGTCGGCCCGCACCCGCGGGAGCCTTCTGGGATAGAAAAGTCTGATTTTCACGCTTTTAGAAAGCCAGGGAGGGAGAAACAGCTTGCTGAGCCCCCGCCGAAGACTGTGCTCCCCAGTCACCCTCTTGCAGGAGCCAGAGCGCCGCAGAAGCGTGTAAATGACGACTGGCTCATTTAAATTTAATGCTGATGAGGAGATCTTCCTCCTCTTTCCAGCAGAGAGCAGATGTTCTCGTTTCACATAGGCAAGGCGTCTAAATCACTTCCCCAGCAGCGAGGTGGATGGTGATGTCATTGTTTATAGGTTATTAGTTATTAGTTCACAGACAACCTGACATTTTTCCCTTTTAAAGATACATTGGGACGGATTCTGGATTTCTGCCACTGAAACTACCCTGGCAGTGGTGTCGTTAGCCTCCTTCCAAGATTCAGGCTGCTTTCCTCATAGCACATAATTAAAACAGCACTTTGAATTTTCAGCAGCTTGCAACATCTTCATGATATACGGGAACCCAGGCAACAGCTCGTTGTCGAGCCCAGCCCCGCCAAGAGAGAGTGCCCAATGAGCCGTGCCGGCGAGCCCGCACGCGAGCAAGGCGTGAGCGCGTGGATGTGCGAGATGCGAGCGAGGGATGCGGCGCGAGCGGCGGCGGAGCAGCACGGCGGCCCCGGCGAGCCCCGGGTGCGAGCCACGTGCCCGCTGCTCGGTGTGATCCCCCCCTCTGCACCAGCTCCAGCTGCTCCTCGCCGTGCTGGTGGGGAGGTGCCAGTGGCACCCAGGGTGCTTTTAGCCAGTTCAACACCTTCTAGCTGAATCGTGTAGCCTGTCTATGGCCTTTCTCTGGCATGAATCATAATTACCCTAATGAATTCCCAGGCAACATGAGCAACTTGCCGCTGGGATTTTAACCTGGCTGGTGGCACCACAGGCTGCGAGGGTCACTGTTTGAACAGGGTAAAGAGCAGAGGTTTGGGGCTGCCCAGCCCTTGTGGAGCCACACAGAGCCAAAACAAGATTCACAGGTGCAGGAGGTGCCAGATCTGGTGGGAGAAGGGCAGAGCCGTCAGGGATCCGGCCGCTCTGTGGGGTACAGGCAGCCCAAGGGATGAATGCGGGGCTGGAGAAGGGACCACAGTGCTGCGAAGTCCCATAATGCCAGGGGAGCCCAGTGCCAGCCCCATGCCACCCCTCGTGCTCTGCACACTGGTACCAGTGTGTCCCCCTGTCCTCCATCTTCTTGGGGTACCAAGGGGGTTTGGGATTGCAAGGCAGCCTTGGAGCATCTCGCAGCTCCAGCCTTTCCTGTGGGAGCTCTCCAAGGAGCAGCCCAAGTCTCCTGACCACACGGGGATGGGGGTGAAGGACTGGCAGCTGCCCCACACTGACCTCCTGGCAGCCCCACAGCAAAGTGCAGGACACCGGTGGGCTCAGAGCCTGTTCCCTGCCTCTGCTTTGCCGCTGCTGCCACCACACCAGAGCTGACGTGCTCAAGAAGACTCACGCTACCTTAAAACTTTCATAATGGTACAAAAGACAGTCTGGGAGTTGTTTTGGTGGGAAGCCCAGACGCAGTTGTGGCCCAGACGGCTTTATCTCCCCCCAACACAGACTTGGGCAGCCCTGGCACACCAGACCTGGCCGCAGCACTTGGTCACTGCCAGCACAGCAAGTTCTGAGACCTGCCCCAAGAGCCACTCTCCTGCGGCACCCAGGTCTCGCTAGCTAGGGGCACATCCAGCTCGTCCTCACAGGTAGCAACCACTAGCCAAAAATCACCCGGGGCCTTCTCCCACCACAGCCCTGGCCTGTTTCACCATCTGAGCACCTGGCTGCGACAGCCCTGACATGGCCCCAGCACTGACCAGTGATGCTTTAGTTCGTGTCCAACCTCACATGCACCCCCACTCGAGCAGCAGCACCGTGGGAACACGATCCCAGCTTTATTTCAGTCCAAACTGGGCTCTGCACAGCCCTTGTCCTCCAAGACCTGAGCCTCAGATGCCTCCCTCCCCTGGAGCTACCCCTGCCCTTCTCCTGCCCCAGTTCTCACCCATACTGGTGTGACTGGGGCAGCTCCCACCCACAGGCACACGGTGCTTGCACGCACGGAGGAGCCAGCAATGAAGGGGAACATATTAGTGCTCCACTAACCAATGGAGGGGAGTTAATGACATCAAACTGGTTTGTTGTTGTTGGTTTTGATTATATTTTTTTTAAGATCTGGCTTCTATCTGTCATTACCGTTATATTGCATAACAGGGGAGAAATCTGAATGAAGTTAATACCCGCGGAGCGTGGTACAGAATATTCATGTACTGGGAACCAGAACGAGGCAAATGTGAATCTTTATTACCAGTGGAGGTTGTTAAATATTTATATTTTCTGTTTGAGACACGCTGTGACACATGAAACTCAATTAGAATATAACTAAAAACCATGCTAAATTATAGATAAACGGCAACAAATGAAGGGGAGCAGTCTGAGCTCCCCTGTGCAGAGCCTGGGGGAACAAGGATGACAACTTCAGGAGGAGAGAGCAGCCCCGCCAATGGCACCGCTGTCCCGCAGCGACCGGCCAGCGAGAACCGGCACAGCTCTGTGTTTCCTCTGCAGGGCTGATTTTTGCCCTGAGACATCCCAAAGGAGACCCTCGGGCAAGCAGGATCCATCCTGCTTCGCTGCTTCTGTGCTGGATGGATCCTGCTTCCCTGCAAACCTCCCCACGCCTTCATGCGAAGCAGCCCCAGACATCCCGGCCTCCCCACTTGTCCTGATGCATCGCGAGGACCCCCAAGCCCGGCGCTCCTGGGCTGTGTTTACTTTAACACAAATGTGTCTAGTAATAAAAACCACAGTGAAAAGGAAAGACAGATGTTAAAGAGAAATATATATTCAGGGCCAAACGTTGCGCTGGTGCCATGCTATGGAAATGGCTGGAGATTTCTATCCCTTGGCTCGCTGAAGCCAAGCTAAGGACACGGTCAGGGCTGGAAAATTAGGAGCTGAATGGACTGAGGGGTTAATTCTGTAATTGTTTGCTCTGAGAGATGCTTGTGAATGCAGGCGAGGCCACGCGGACATGGGCTTTAAGTGGCTGCTGCCAGGGCCGAGATCAAGCAGCGCCTCTGCGCAGTATCCGCAGGGATATTGCTGTGGGCAGACAGGGACAGGCAGAGCACCGTGCTCCCAGCACAGACAGGCATTTTCTCCCTGACCCTGCGCAGTGTCAGAGCCCCCAGGCTGCTGGGATTCCCCTTGGTGGCCTTGCAAGAGCATCCCTCAGCGTTGCCATGGAGATGCGGCTCAGGAGAAGCCCGGGTGCTGTACCCCTCCGGGGGGGCTGCGGGACCCGTGCTCCACTGCAGCCCTTCCCCTTGGCTGCCCCATGAGATAAAAGTGATTTTGGGACTTCATTAATGCCACAAGGATCTCGGCCAGAGATGAGCACAGGACCTGTCCTGGCAATCAAAACTGCAGCCCTTCGTTAGCGGCAGTAACCAGGACTATCATTAGTGTGTGATGAGGGAGAACTGAGCAAAAGGGCAGACAGACAGTCAGACAGACGGGGAGGTGGTGTGGAGAGAGAAAAGCACCTTCCCAGAGGGGTTTTTCAGCTTTACAAGCTTCAAAGGACCCCAAGTCCCCACTGCCCCCTCCATGCCGCTCCCCTCTGGGTGGAGGGGCAGCGGGGCTTGGCCCAGCAGCTCAGGGATGGGGACCCCGACCCTCTGCCCCGCACCAGCCTGGCTAACCCCACCATGTCGCAGCCACACACAGTGCTTTCCCTCCGTGGGGCACGTTTCCAGCACGATTACCTCCTAATTTCATCTCTTACCTTCTTTTGCTCTGCCTCACTGCCCCTAACTGCCTGCCCCCAGCACGGGGTACTCCTCCCCCGGTTCCCCCCCCTCCCCACTGTCCCCTCACCGAGCCCCTCACCAGTGCTGGCCAGCCCGGGCGCTGCGTATGGAAAGATCCTCGTTTTGCCAACAGATGAAAAACATGCCATTTGGTGAAGAAAACAGCAATACAGATGGGGAGGGGGGGGGAAGGGAATTTAAATTAAATTTCAATTACAACTTTGCCAAGGCTTGTGAGCAGAATCCCTTCCTCTGCTCCCTCAGCTGTGTCCAGCCCCATGGGGCAGGCATCCTGCCCGTGCTGGTGGGGATCCCAGATCTCCAGGAATCCCACACGTCCAGGGAGAGGATCTGTGGGATCCCCAGACCTGTGGGGTTCTCCATGGGAAGAGGACAGAAACTTTTCCCCAGCTAGTCCCATCCCCACAAACCTGCCAACAGGAGTTCTCCAACCCAATGAACCCTCCTGTGGGGCTGAGCCCCCTCGTACCGCGGGTGCCCGGCAGTCGCATCCCCCAGTCCACAGACCCCACCAGTGCAGACTCCAGCCCCCAGCATTGGACCATCCCTGACCGGGCTCAGCCTCAGCAACTGAGGTTTTAATTCCTCAAGGCCAGGACAGCTGCTTGCAGAGTGTGCTTGGAGCAGGGGCCGAGCTCTCAGCTACAGCACCAGCACCTCCTTTGCAAGCAGGCTTATTATTATTATTATTATTATCACTTCCCAGCATGGTGTCTGCTACCAGGGGCTGATTACATGGCTCTGGCAATGCGCTCCAGGTGAAACAAGCCTCTGCTGGGAACATGCAGGTCCCTGGCTGGGGCCAGGGTGGATAGTGGTCAGAGCAATGGGGAGTTACAGACCAAGAGAACAAAGCCAGAGACCCTCCCCTGCCAGAGCTTAGCCCCTGGGCCAGCCACCCCATGGGCTGAAGGGTCCCCAGGCACCATGGGGAGACCCACTCCTGCCCCTACCTCAGGCCAAGCTGCTGACACACATCCAGCCCCCATGGGCTTGCAGTGTGACCCTCCGTCCACGCTCAGGATGAGGCTTTGCACTACGACCAGGACCCCTTCCAGCACTTTTGTCTTTGTATACTCCTTCAAAATTAGATTTTGCTCTTTTCTCTGTTATCCCTGCTAACCCCTTAGGAGCCAGGAAATAGCTTTGTCCCCTTCTTCTCACCCTTTAATTTTCAGTCTTTCACCAAAACACCAATTCCCTTTCTTGCCTGCTCTTCTGGGAGATAAACACGTCTGTGTTGGCCACACTTTGCACATCACAGAGGCAGCCGGCATCCCTGGCACGTGGCAGGGGTAGCAGCTCCCACACCCCTTGACAACTGATGGACACATTGGTCACAGCCACAGAAACCTGAATTTTATACTGTGAGATGATGAGGAAGAGGTGCCGAGAGGTGTAGAAAGCCTGGTGCAGCCGGCATCCCGAGCAGGTGCCCGGGAGGGATGAGGGTGTTGCATGTGGGACAGGGACCCCCCAGTTCCACCACAGCCTGTCTGCAGGGCCACACAACCACCATCTGACTGTGGAGCCGGGGGTGACATCAGTGCTACCGTACCCGGCACCCTGGCTCTATCCAGGGCCCCGTGACTAATTTGGGATGCGGTGGACATTTTTAATATGCTACTATAAATATTCATGGACTGTCAGCTATGAAAAAGGACCCTGCCTCCTGCCGCGCTGCCCTGCCAGGAGGCAGCACAAGGGAGACAGACTGAGCCCTTGTTGGTGGCCACGGGGGCTCAGAAACCCTGGGGGCAACTGGGACATCCCCAGTTTACATCAGCGAGCATTGAGCATCCCGTTGTGAATTGTGAGGATGCCTGGTTGGGGCACACCTTGCAGATGGCCCAAGCCAGCTCCTGCCCAAATTCTGATTGAACCTCAAACCAGTTTCCTCCCGGCCATGACGTCCCCAGCAAACGTGGGGGTGAGCGCACTGGCACGGGCGGGGGCCGGCTGTCAAACCCGTGCCTTGAATCCCGCAGAGTCGAAGCTCACGCCTGTCACGGCAGCCTCCAGTCTGCTGAGCTGCAAAAACCCGATGAAAGCCTTGTGCTGAGTTGCAGTTCTGCTTTGCTGGCGTGCATCGCCCGAGGGATCGCCTGCCACCAGCTCCCACGGCTCCCACGTCTCCACCTCTCCCTCCCAGCCCCACGCCACTCTGGCATCGCCCCTGCCCCGGCCCCAAAAGCACCATCCCATAGGGCTATATAGCCTGTCATCTGCATTTCTGAATACCTATTGATTGCTCGTTTATGTGCTTCACCCCAACATTTCCATCCAGTTTAGCCTCTGTAATTCAAACTAAATTAGCTGCCTTTAATCTGAGGATAATTGTGGTAAACCCAGTTCTGCCTGTCCCAGACACATAGGTGTTGGGGACAGGGAGGAGAGCGCTGGCTCAGGCAGTGACAGTCAGGTTCCTCCTCAGTGGGTAAAGCCCCCAAACAATCCGGTGGGGAAGTGGCCTCAGGACAACCATGCTGTAGCCAGAAACGCAGCCTCTGTGGCTGAGGGTCCATCCTGCTATTCCAGTGAGACATTTGGCCCCAAAGCCCAGGCATCACCACCCAGTTTCTGCTTTCCCTAAGCCCCCGGGTCCCTGATGTGGGTTTCATCCTTAGCTGATATCATGAAGTGTTGCTACATGCTTCTGCCAGGCTGCAGCGCGTGGGGGGTTAACCCCAAAATCCAGCCAGCCATGGGGAGGGGAGCAGCCTCAGCCCTCGCTGGAGCTGTGTACAAAACCCCAGATGAAAAGCAGAGCCTGTTCCCCTTTGATTAGCAGCTGAGACTCCCCGGGAGCCCTCAGCATCTCTCGCCTCTAATTTAGCAGCTCACAAAGCGCCGGAGGCACCGGAGGTGCCACCAGCACCTCACTTGGACTGACAGCCTGGCACAGCACTGGGGGACACCGCCACACTGGTGACAAGGCTGTTCGGGACCCACTGGGGTCCCAGTCCCTCTATGCACCCCCAAAACCCCCTCTCCCACTCAGGCACACAAACCTGTACCCTGCTCACCAGACATCCTCCTCCATCCTTCTGTAAAGCCTCCAAAATACACATTTAATTTCAATTTAATGCAATAGTTACTGTGGTCAGTAAATACCAAAGCCATATTAAAAGAGGATTAATAGCCGTGTGATGGCCAAGTGTCTATTGCATAACCCTTAATAAGTGTGGATGGCCTCTCACTGCCCTCCCACCACGCTGTGGGCGCTGCAGGGCCTCCCGCCATCCCTCCTCATCCTTCCCAGCGATGACCGAGGTTGACAGCCCCATAAGAAATGGATGAGATTGCTGCAGCACTCCTGCCTAGGAAGGGGACATCTCCAAGTGTTAAAGCTGGTTAAAAGCATTGGGTCGCAGCCGCAGGGCCTGTTTGCAGTGGCTGAGCATTGTGTGGGGACGATGATCCCCAAAATGCCTTGGCACAGGCTCGTGGCTGTGGCAGCCAGTGTGGGAATGGCTGGAAATTCCCCTGCATGGCCCCTGGGGAGTGTCTGCCCCTCTCTGCCCAGTAAAAAAATAGGTGTTAAACAGCTCAGCTGTATCCTGCTTGTGTTTCCTCCCTCGAGGGGGAGGCAGGCAGCATCCCCATCCCACCTCTCGATAACGCTGACTGCTCACTGCACCCAGCAGCATCCCAACACCAACCCTCTTGCAAAGGCAGACCATTAGTTTGTCTCTGGAGTCCCCCTGCTCCTCGCTTTGGTGGGTGCTGCCCTGAAATGCAGCGTTTGGGGCCCCCAATGTAGCCTGCCAAAAGAGGAGCCAGCAGATGGTTTGACAGGAACAGCCAGGACACGCTTTCACAGGAGGGGAAACTGAGGCATCGGCCAAGCCAAGCTGGACCCCCTCACAGAGCCCCCGTGCCATGGTCTGGCACAGCCCCCCCTGGTCCCTGGCACCGAGCCGCATGGAAAATTGCTTTAGGAAAAAAAAAAAAAAAAAGTACATTTTGAGCAAGTGTTGGCCAGCTTCAGCTGCAAATTCACTTGTCAGGAATATTGGAATTACTGGAGCTGGATGGCGTGAACATCTGTGCAACACGAACGCCGGGATGGGGAGGGGGGAGCAGAGCTGACTCGCCCACCAGCCCCTGCTGCTGCCTGGGGGATGCTGGAGGAGGGCAGCTGCGACCCAACATTTGCCCATCACCCACCTCCCAGTGCAAGAGGACCCCAGTGAGCCCCCCAAAATGCTCCAGGGAGGAGGCTGCAACTCAGAGCACTCACCAGCCAGCTCACCAGCTGCAAAATCCCTTTGGGTGAATATTGGGGTAACTGGACTCGACAGCGCAGGACAGGCACAGAGAGACTCCTCACACCAACAGGACCCCACGCATCTCCTGCCCTCCCTGCCATAGGCTCCCCTAAAGTTTTAGGGTACAATGGGGCATTTCCATGACTTTCAGAGCAGCCATGACCAGTGCCCAGCACTTCCCAACCCCCTCCCACATCAGCACCACTGCAGCTCCCAGCTACCAAAACCTGCCCATTGATGCCCCAAATAACCCTCAGGCAGGAGCTAATCGGCCACTCAGGCATGAGCAGATTGGGTGCTCAGGTGCTGACTAATTGCTCAGGTGCTGCCTAATTGACCACCCAAGCATGGCGCAATGGGGTGCTCAGGCGTGACCTAAATGGGTGCTCACATGGGGTGTGAATGGGAGACCCATGCCCAGGCACTCATGCGGGAAGCAACTGGGGGCACAAACCTCATTATTTTGCCCAATGTACCCTTCTCAGAGGGGTTGGAAATAGGGATGCCCAGATTGCACCCCCACGTGTGCCTCGTTGCGGGGGGACAGACATTAGAGCAGGGTTGGGCCGGGGCTTGGGGACGCCCCTCTCCATCCTCCCTCTCCTGCAGATGCAACATCGCAAATAACAAACAGCTTTCAAAGCCCCGTCTCCCATTGATGTCACATCAATGCCAACAGAGATAAAAGCTGAGAGATCCAGAACCAGCGCTGGCTTTGCCGGGGAATATTAATTAGAGGGAAAGCCTCATTAGAGCAGCAAGGGTGGCCGCCGGCGCTGCTTCCCCACCACTGTGTGCCCCAGACCCCCCGGAGGGGCACGATGGGTGTCAGCCCTCCCGGCTGCCTTGGTGGGCTGAGCGATGAGGTGCACTGCAGATCCCTCAATGTAAGCATTAAAAATTAAAATGTTGAAAGGTTGTTTTTTTGTTTTATTAAAAAGAAGGAAGGGGAAAACCTGCTTCTCTCTATCCACGGCTGCTGAGGCTTCCAGGCAAGCCCAGAGCCCCAGGCAGGGGGATAAAGCCCCCTGTGCCCTCCAGAGCAGCCTGATGGCAAATCCAAGTGTTTGTGGGGGAAAAAGCAGCACATCTGTTATTTGATGCATTTTTGGGTTTTTTTGACAACTGCAGCTGGAGAGGAGTGGGGGGAGCGGAGGATGCTGCCTGCTGTTACCCTGAGCCTCCCCACCGGTGGGGAAAGGGGATCCTGTGCTGCCTTGGGGCGAGTCCCCAGCAGCACCCACATCCACTGCCAAAGGAAACATGGGAACGGGTCAGGAAAATGCATTTTTAAGAAGTGGCATGGGACTGCTGAGCACCATGACCCCACCCCATCATCCTTCTGAGAGCCTGGGCCGGCTGGGCAGCACCCTGCCAGCACTGCCCCTGCCAGCACTGCCTCCTGTTAATCACCCCAGAAAACAACACTTGCAGCAAATCAACGGCATTTGCAGTGAAATTGGTGGGTTAGTGACAGGAAAGTAATGAGGAAGGAAGCATCACCAGGAGGGTTTAACCGTCACTTCCAACTGGCTCCTGCGGCCAGGCCCCTCTTTGGCATCACCCACCAATGAGGAACAGCACCCATGGGTGCCCCGGCATCCAGCCTGGCTGGGGGACACTGAGGGGACCAGCAAGGGGGGTGCTGCAGCTGAACCCAAGCCAAAATGCCCCTTGCCAAGGCCATAAAGCCAAAGGGCTGAAGCAGCCGAGCAGCTCCAGGGAGGGGGCAGAGAGTGCGGGGCCGCACAGGATGGGGCCACCGGCTCCCGGGCGGCAGCGAAGCAGAGGTGCCAGGAGGACCAAGGTGCCACAACATTAGTTATTTATTACAGAGAACTTTTCTTCCTTTTTGTTTTGTTTTTTCTGAGAAGTGAGCCCAATTCATCCTGACAGAGGTTCACAGCACATTTTTGCCTGGTGGCTGCTTACAAAGACACACTGAGAAGCAAGACGGTGCAGGAGAAAAGCACCCTGTGCCTGTGCTACGGGGGGCTGGTGGGCACTGAAACGGGCTCAGCACAACACCTCCAGTCCCATGCCACCTCGGGGATGGCTGCCGCACATGGACCTGGCTGGCCATGGGGCCTGAGACAGCTGGGCTTCCCCATGGGTGGCCAGCACTGGCCCTGCTCGCTGAGGATGCTCTCCCAGCATGGACACAGCACCAACTTGCTCTGAGCGCTCATAAGGACGGGTGTCAAATCAATCTTCGAAGAGATGCCAAGCTAAAAAAAAAAAGAAACCCAAAAAAAAAAAAGGGAAAGCAGCCAGCCATCTGCCCAAATGACAATTTTCAGCTGGATTTCCAAAAACACTTCAGCTTTTAAAACCGAGAGGAGAGAAAATACAAACCCCTCCTCTTCCCCAAGCATAGAAAGCATTCACGAGATGAGGTGCAAAATTCCTCTTTGACTTCAAAAGCATTTCTCCTGGCTGGTTACCCCCAAATCCTGGCACAACCCACTGGAAAGCCGGCGGGCAGCTCGGCTCGGCGTCGCTTCGCTGCCAGATGACGGCATCCCGCCGGCCGGGTGTGGGCTGCCATGGTGGGGGACCCCCAGGGTGTCAGAGGGGCGCTGAAAACCTGGTACTTGCCTGTTTGGAAGCAGGGAAGAGGAGAAGGGATGGAGGGAGGAAAAGGAGAATAGTTTATGCTGCAGCAAAGGGAGCTTTTGGGGTTGGCGACAGCATCCTGCTCCTGCCGGGGTGGGTTATCCCCCTCTGCTTGGACTGCAGAGGTGCCAAGACCCGACAGCGCCGTCCCCATCGCCAGCGTCAGCAGGATGCGGCTGATCCCCCAGTGAGGCTGGGCGAGATCCTCAGTCCAGCCTAGGCTTTGCTGGGAAACTTCAGAGCAAACACCCCCCTTCTCAAACGCTGGCCTAAAGGTGTTTTTAGGGTTTTTTTCTTGTGCTGTTACTGAAACCTTCTGCAAGCAAAGGCAGAGACCATGCTGGAGCAGCTGCAGCCCTGAGCACCCCGGCTGGCAGCGCTCACCCAGAGGACCCAGCCCCAAAATGGAGCTCCAGCCAACCCACCTCCCCATCCACCCGCCCCTGCCTGCCCTGGCACGGAGCAGCTGCCAGCACCGCTGCCTGCCCACTCAGGGGTCCCCAGCCCCTCGGCTGCTAGGGTGGGCTGACTGCCCCAGCCGAGGCGAGTTGGACACCTCCCTGCTTCCCATCCCCGCCGGGGACCCCCAGCCAGAGTGGTATCAGGTGGGGTCACCCACCCACAGGGATGCTCGGGAGCCCAGGGCAGCTGTGGGGCACAGCAGCCCCCCAAACTCCCAAATCCTCAGCCCTGGTGCCTGCCCCTTCCAGCCACCCCACCCCGGGGTAGCTCCCTACCTCCCCGCGAGCCCCATCCTAGTGTGGATGCACGTGCTGGCCTTTCACAAAGAAAACAAGGCTTTGAAAAGTGCTTTCTCAAGCTGTACCAGGTCTCTGCAACCTTGGCAAAGCCAGGACGAGATGTTTAGCTGTTTGGAAGTGCTTAGGCTGGGTCTTGTGGCACATTTTCATCCACTGTGGTAATCAGCAGATTTTTTGCATGCGCTGTATATTAACTTAATGTATGTTACAAATCTACCCTGTAATGGAAAAATACTGTGGCTGTTGTAACGGGTAACACTTTCAAAAGCACTTGACTCCCAAGTCATCCAGGTGCTTTTGACAATGTTACCCTGGGTTGCTATAGGAACCCTAATAGTTTTCCCATCTGACTTCTCCATTAACGCTGGGATTTATATTTAATTTGTTTTTCTTTTCCTCGGCGAGGAGCGAGCGCATGTGCAGGGGGAGGAGGTGCTCCTCGGTGGGTGCCTCCTGGCCATGCCAAGACCAGCACCGGGGACCAGAGCCAGTTCTGCCAAGATGCTGCCAGAGCAGCGGCGCAAGCAGAGCCCGACCCATGGCAGGCAGGGAAGGCAGTTGATGCCCAGGGTGGCTTTATTATGGGTCTCTCCCGTGTTCCCAGGCTGGCGTGACGGTCTGCCTCCCCCTCGCCTTCCTGCAGGCCGCGGGGCCGAGGGGCTCAGGGTCAGAGCATCCCACGCAGCTCCTGGGGGGAGGTGATGGGCAGGGAGCAGGCGAAGTTGCTGCAGAGATAGGCGGTGGCTTTCCCGTCCTTCCTCTCCAGGGACCCAAGGAAAGGCAACTGGCGGTAGAGGAACCCAGCGCCGTCTCCATCTGCTAGCATCAGCACCTGCCGGAGAAGGAGCTGTGAGAGCTGAAGAGCTCAGCCAGCGCCAGCCAGCTGGTCCTGCCCTCTCTGCAGACAAGCCAAGCGCTGGCAGCGTCCCCCTGCACGCTCCTCTAAACTGGGGAGGGGACAGGGAGCCGGGGGGACCCACACCAGCCCTCTGCCAGGGTCCCGCAGTGACCACGTCCCCATCGTGCCTGTGCTGGAGGCAGCGCGTGGCTCACACCACCCCAGCAGCTCTGCCTCCCTTTTCCGCTGCAGTCACCTGGCAGCTGGGAACGAAGCACAGGGACCTGCACACCCAGAGGGGGCTGCCCGAGCCCCCGCAGCTCCCCAGGGACACCCACCCAGCCCAGGGGCAGCCGCAGCCCCAGCATCAGCTGCAGCATCCCCCCGTCCCACCCTGCACCCAGCTCCTCCTGCCCTCCAGATGCTTCCCAAAAAACTCGAGACACCGGCGAGCAGTGAGTCGGGGGCTTTCGCAGCTGAGACGGCAGTACCAGCCAGGGGTGATGACAGGCCTGCCGTGATAATTAGCTTTTCTGAAAGGGAAAATGTTTGTTAAAGCCTTAGGGCTTGCGGGCTAATCAGGGGAAAGCCAGGAGCTGGCACAGAGCCTGGTGCCAATACGGATGCAAAGGGTGAGCAAAACGCCAGCACTTCCCAAGGCCCAAGGCTCGGTGGCAGCATCTCGCTGCTGGAGCATGTGGCCCTCCCTCGCCTGCCCGGCCCCAGCCCCACACATGCACCCACTGTGGTGCCCACCGAGCACCCAAACACCCGCCACGTGTTCATGCTGCTCACGCCAACACTCAAGGGATGCCAACACCAAACGCTGCCACCCACAGCACACACATCTCCCACCAGTGTGCAGCATCCTCTGCCACGGGCCCCGGGGCAAATCCAGCACTGACACCCAGCAGGGACGCCCAAGAGCTTCACGCGTGCCTGGCAGGGGCTGCCCTCACCCTGTGTCCCCAGGCTCTTGTTCTAGGTAACGGCTGCTGCAGTCCCATCCTGCCCCCCGTCCCCCCACATCTCCCACTCGGCCCCTACCTTGACCCAGCTCTGGCTCAGCCCGTCTCCTTGCCGGGCTTCTTCTCCCCCGCAACCTCCTCCCCCCTCGCCTTTGTCTGGAATTAATTCCAGGAGTGATTAATTACCAATTCACGTCCAATCTGAAATTCATTATTCATTTTTCTCACAAGCTCCCTAAGGTCCTCTTGCGGGGCCAGGATGAAGGCAAGCGGCAGGCTAGTGCTCTGCAGCTGAGGAGATAATGGGATCCTTCATAATTACCCTAAAGACCATTAACAGGGCAGGGATCCACACCAGGATCCAGCCCTGGAACAGGGATCCAACCCTCTCCACTCCGGGCACTGGGAACCCCAGGGGAGCAGCCACCAGCATCACCCCCGGAGCACTCGCATCCCTGCGGCAGCTGCCTGTGGCAAAGGGCTCCTCTGGGCGCAGGGTCCATTTAAACCTGCGACCTCAATGCTGTTTTATCATCAGCATCTCGCTACAGCAAGGATTTCAATGTGAAGTTTGTAAGGAATTAATTACTGGAACGACCTAATTAATCGTGTTCCTGCAGACAAGCCTGGCCCCCAGTGCCCTGCCAGCACCGAGGGAGCAGGGGCGGCAGGGGACACGGCAGTGACATTTCCCCAACTCCTTAGCAAAGCTGATTCCCAAAGCTGCTGCATCCCCGGAGCGGGCGACCCAGGGCTGCTTCGCCTCAGGCAGCTTCTCAGGGTGGGGAAGGAGAGCTGGGGAGCAGCTGGCATGGGGCTGAAGACGGGTGGGAAAAAGAGCACCCGCATCTTCATGTGATGCAGCACAGAAAGAGGGATGGCTGTTGGGAGGCAGCAGGCTGCTCCCGAAGGCAGCGTGACCTGAGCAGTGGGATTCTCCTCCCTTCTCTCCATCACCCCCGCAAGGTGAGGAGGCAGTGCTGCCAGAGATCAGGCTGTCCACGAGGAATGAGGGGGGCACTGGGGAAGCCCCAGCAGGATGGCTCAGGGGAAGTGTCACCCTCCATTCCACCCAGATGATGCTGAAGAGTCCCGACCGCTCACTCCTGGCCCTGGTGACAGCAGGGAGAAGCAACCATCACCACAATGGGACACCCCGTCTGCTGCAGCAGCACAGGCAGGAATGAGGAGGAGGAAGGTGGGCTGATGAAGCTTGAGGAGCTCAGCTCCTACCACTCCTGCACACTCGTACTCAGGGAAGCAGAGACACGTGCCCGTGGGGCTGTGCCCCTCTGGCAAGAGACCTCCTGCCACGATCCTTCTTCCAGGAAACAAACCCAGGCTGCCAAACGGGACAGCTTCTGCTCCATCCCACCACTGCAACACCAGGAACATGCAAGGGCAGGCGTGCCCAGCACGGGGTGAGCAGGGGCTGGCCCCCCACCCTGCCTGCTGCCAGCCTCCAGCTGCAGCCCCCTGCATGCCCCTCTGAGCACACCCCCCTGCACGCAGCCCGGGCGGGTGCTGCTGTCCTCGGGCAGCTCCTGAGCACCCTGTGGCTGCGCTCCCCCATGGAAATATCCATCGGGAGCACCCAGCCCTCCTCTTCCTCCCTACCTCGGGGAAGGCAACAGCTTGGGGGAGACAGACCTGCCCCTGAGGAGTGAGCATCCCCACCAGCCAGGCTTGTTACCAGCTTAGCAGGAGGGAACAAAACCGCATGGGAGGAGAAGAAACGGCTGCGCTACTTGCTCTGCTCATGACCCCGAAGCTGCCAGCTGCATCCCCTGCCAGAGCCCCTGTGCACTCGGGGGACCAACAGCTGAACCAGCTGTGGGGAGAAGGAGCAGGATATTAGCAGCAGCATTGGGCTCCCTGCTGCCACCAAGGCGCTCCCCATCCCTGCAAACTGGGTCACCCACTGTAATCCTTCAAAGGGAGAGAGGAAGAGCGCGGGAGCAGAGGCCTCGCACGTGGCACGGGGACTGGCACGGCCGAGGGTGCTGCTGGACGGGAGATGGTGGAGGAAGGACGGAGAGCTGTGTCCCCCGCTCGTGCTCCCGCTGGGCATGCAGGCAGAGGGTCAGGGATGAAAGTCTCCATGGGCTGAGCTAACGTGAGGACAGAGCAGGGGATCCTGTGCGGACGGCTCAGCCCTCCCCAGTTCACCCCAGCTGGGGTTACAGAGAGAAACTGGTGCTTTGGCCTCAGTGCCAGCTCCCCACACGCTGTGGCTTAACGTGCCAGTCCCTGGTGCCAGGACCCCAACAGGCAGGGATGAATCCAGTGAGGCCGAAATGCTGAGCCCCCTCACCCGCAGCCCAGCTCTGCTTCCCTCCACTCAACAGCTTTGCCAAGGCGAGAGCCATCTGTCCCCAGGGCAGGGACGCTGCTGCCCGCCAAACAGCTCTGTCCCGAGGCAGCACCACCCCTCTGTGGGATGCACCGAGTGAGGATCTCAGAGCGAGGATGCAGACAAGCAAAACGAGGGGTAACCCTAGTGCATAGCGACAGCACAGCTGGGGGCAAAGCTTTTGGGAAAAGCCAGCCCCTCCCAGTCGGGAGTACCTGCAGCCGGAGTGAAGAACTGCCTGGCTGCTTCCAAGGATGTGAGGGTGGCTGCAGGCAGAAGGTGACCCAGACACTGGCTGGATCTTCACCAGGCATGACACATCCACACCGGGCATGACACATCTGCACCGGAATGAAAGGTTTTCCCTTGGGAGAGCAGCGCTGGGGACGCCAGGCTCAGGCTGAGAGCTGTGTAAACAGCCGGCAGCGACAGCAGCCGCTCCCTGGGCTGGGCTGGCAGCGCTCTGTGCCGGGGAGAGGGGTGCAGGGGTCAGCCGCGGCCCTGCCAGCTCCACTTACGGATATGGAAAGGAGAGGATGCTTCCCAGAAGGGAGGCAGGACAGAGGAGGAGAAGGATGGGTGTTACAGCCACACTGGGAGAAAGGATGAAGGCACCAGCAATGCAGGAGGCAGCAGGGAGCGTGGTGGTAGCTGGTGAGGAGTGGCTGCGCAGCGGGCAGGGCAGGGCAGGCAGGGCAGGCAGGGCTGGCACCTCTACCTTGTTTGGGCTGAAGATGGAGCGGACACAGCGCAGCATCTCTTTTGTGTCTTCTCCTTGGGGGTCCCCACAGATAACGACCTGTCCGGGGAGAGCATGGGTGGCAGGAGGGAGAAAGCAGAGCGCTGTGGCTGCACCCACACCACCGCCAAACCCCCTCCCTGCAGCAGGTCCCACAGCGGACACGAGCCCCAGCCCGTACCTGTTTGAGGGTGTGATGGAAGACAGTGGTGGCCCGGGCCATCTCTGGCAGGGTGATCGGGATCTTCTGCAGCCTCTCTGAGAAGGCGGCCAAGATCTGCCCAGCTTTCTCCACCCACTCCGTATGGCCGGAGTAACAAGCTGCTCGGAGCAGGTTTGTGACAGTGACAGAGTTGGCGGTGGGCTCTGCTCCATCTCGGTCTGCAGGGGACAACAGCTCCTCCATCAGCCCAACACCTCCCCACCCCACAGCTTGGTCCCCCAGCCCGGCATCGCCCCTGCCCTCCCCCAGCTGCCCCACACTGTAACCCACGCAGAGCATGGCCGCGTCCCCGAGCTCACCTCCCTTCAGGCGCAGGAGCAGAGAGGGATCGCCAGCCTCGCTGGAGAAATACGCAAAGCCTTTGGGGTCCCAGAAGAGCTTGTCTTGCATGTGCTGGAGCTGCAGGGCCCACTCCAGCCAGCCCTGCTCCAGGGAGGCTTCGTACAAGTCAAAAAGAGCCTGGATGACAAAGACGTAATCCTCCAGAAAGCCCTGGATGGGCACAGCGCTGCAGTGGCAGAGAGGGAAGGAGCATCAGGGTCTCTACACTGGCCAGGTGGGAAATGTTCTCCAACCCACCAAAGCTCGGGTCTCTGCTACCCGAGGAGATGCCACCTCAGAGCCCAGTCCAGGATAAGCTGTGGCTCTGCCAAGTCATCACACGGCTCAGCCCTGGGTTTCTGTACAGCAGCGGAGGACAGGGGAAGGCTCCTGCCAGCTTGGAAGTTAAGGAATGGGAAAGGATTTGACTTTAACTTCTCCTCACTGAGTGGGGAGCACTAATCCATCCCATACTGCACCGGAGGCAGTTCTGCTCAAGGCAAACAGCCTCCCTCCCTCCATGTCTAGTCCTGCCTGGAGGAGGACAGGGACCACTAGGGGCCTGGGCAGCACCTGTGGGGTGGCCAGTTGGTCTGCAGACACTCACTCTCTGTGCCACTGCTCACCTCTGCTCCACCGTGTTGTCTTTGCCTCGGTAGCAGCTCCGCAGCAACCTCCCACTGGTGGGGTCGAAGAGGTGTCTCCGCAGGAAGGCAGCTGCCTGTGCAGCCCGGCTCACGTACTCCTGCTCAGCCAGGGCTGCCCCAGCCTGGGCAAAGCCTGAGATCATCAGCCCTGCGTAGGCACAGACATGGGACAGGCTCAGGGGGGCACAAGGAACCAGTGGGGGTGTCACTGTCTTTCCTTTAAAGGACGCTTGGTATGAAGCTCATCCTCCCTCATGTTCAAGACAGGTCAGGGCTCAGTCATCAGCTCTTCCACTCAGTTCAAACCACTAAGAAAGTCACTTGCTGTCACCAAAGAGAAGGGCAGAGCGCTGCAAGGTCAGCAAGAGCTAAGCCTTTGCTTGCAGGCAGAAACAGGGCTTAGAGAGTCTTCCCATTTGCAGGACGTGGTATAACTCCAGCTCATGGCAGCTCCAGACCCAGCTACCCAGGCATTTACTGCTGGGAACGGTGCCTGGGGTACTGCAGGTATCACCTGCTGCAGGACACCCGGACAGACGGACACAGAGCTGTGGTCCCCCCGCTAACACAGCAGTGGAGAGGGGCTCCACGCCCCGCCGGGGTCCGCAATCCCCAACTCAGTCCCCTTCCCCAGAGCCCAAGTAGGGGAGCCGGGCTGAGCCAGGGGAAGAGTTTTGCTGCTCTCTGCTGGCAACAGGGAAGGAAAACCAAACCAGAGCACTATCCTGATGCTCCGCAGCCCCATGGCTTCCACGTGTGGGGCTGCTTCTCCCAGGCCCTGGATCCCAGCCCACCCACTGTCTCCGTGGGGGGCTGCCCAGTCCCAGCAGGACGCATTGCTACAAGCCCCCAAAAACACGCTGGCCCCAGGCAGCCGCGGAGGGGCCCAGCCAAGGCGTGCACCCCCAGAGCTGAGCCACCTCTCACCGTTCCACGCCGCCAGCATCTTGGTGTCCAAGTGTGGCCGCGGCCGCTGTGCCCGGGCTGTGGACAGCCTCCGCCGGCATTCCCGCAGCAGGGCACCCAGCCGCCCCGGCTCCAGCCCAAACCGGGCCGCTGTCAGCTCCGGGGAGCTCCGGACAATAAGGACGTTCTTGCCCTTCAGCTCCTGATGGGGGTCCTGAAAGGAGAGCCCCGTTCTACAGATGCCACCGGGCTGAGGAGGGTTTGGACCCCCCACATGCTTTGAGGTTGCTCTGCCATCGCCCCACGCCCAGGGGTGCAGGTTCCCCACCAATGCTCCCAGTACCAGACAGGTCTTTGCTCTCCCTCACCTTCATGGGGCTCACATTGCCCGTCTCCTTCACTCCATAGTGGTGCATGAAGACATCTCCCAGGGTCGTCCCCTCTGTGGCCCCCTCAACAGGGTCAGGAAGGAGAGCCCGGATTTCCTCAGCTGCCCACACACAGAAAGCTCCTTCTCGCTTCTCTCCAGATGTGATGCTCGGGTAGGAATCAGCATCTTCTGCACTGTAGAAACCTCCAGCCTGGGAAAAGAGCAACAGAGAGACCCTTCAGCTACCAGCACAGCACCTTCAGCTGGCTCCCCATCCCTGCTGGGCAGGCAGTCCAGCCAGTGAGCCGCAGCAGTGCCCCAGACTGAGCTCAGCTGGGAAGGGAGGGAGGGAAAAGCAACCCTGAGCCATGCCCCGGGGCAGGGTAATCGGCTCCCTTCAGCCCAGCTCAGGGAACAACCTACCTGGTCACTCAGGTCCCGCGAGACGTAGAGCAGAATGTCTTGGGTGACATCAGCGAAGAATTCATCACCAGAGATCTGCAGGAGGCACCGGGTGGACATCGATGTTACAAGGGGCAGGGAGGAGGCAAGAGACACAGCCAGATATTCAGATTTAAAGAGCTGGCAAAGGAGGGGCGACACATTTGAAAGTCCAGGGATTTTAAACGTGGCATGGATTCATCTGATAGAAATCTTTGGGCACTGGAGAGCAACCCTGCAGTTACACCAATGTCAGAGGCAGCAGCATCTGTTTGCTGACTTGCAAAGACCAGCCAGGAGGTTGTTCCTCCCCTGTTACACTCAAAACCCTGGGGCTGTCACGGATTTGTGCAGCGTTTCTGGATGAACACCAGTAGATGAAGGGGAGTATGGGTCCACTCCGTGCCCACGGGATGGGCAACATCTTGGGGAACAGGCTTTGTAGCTGCTCCCCAAACCAAGCCAGCCCTTCGCAGTCAGCACTCAGCGTGCCAAGTGAGCCCCCCCGCAGAGGGATACCACGGCCGAACCTGAAACGCTCTGCTATACGTGGCTGCCAGCTGCCCCTGGTCGTACAGCATCTTCTCAAAGTGAGGGACGTGCCAGTGCTGGTCGGTGGAGTAGCGGTGAAAACCCTGCAAAGACCAAGTGGACACATCTCTACCCTATGTCTCCACCCCACGCCTCCTGGGCATGCCAGGGGTTTACCCCCGAGGCTTTCCTCCTACCTGACCGATGTGGTCATGGATGCCCCCATGGGCCATCATCTTGAGAGTATGCAGAGCCATCTGCAGTGCCCGGGCACCTTCTGCAGTTGTTCGGTGCAGGGCCCAGTATGTGAAGAGGAAATTCAAATTCACTGAAATACAGGAAGAAAGTGAGAGGCTGTGGGGTGGGCTCTGCCCCCCCGGCACTGCCTGCCCCACGACGGGGCTCAGCAGCAGAGACCAGACTGACCTGGGGTGGGGAACTTGGGGGATTCGGAGAAGCCACCGTAGTCCTCATCATAGGAGCTGGAGAGCTGCTGGAAACAGGTGGCCATCACCTCTTTGGACGGTGGGGGTGACTCCTGGCCCCGCACGCAGATCTCAGACCTGTACAGCAATGCTTCCAGGATCTTCTGGCTGTTCTCCAACAGGGCATCTTTGTTCTCCTTCCACTAAGATGCAGAGTGAGAAAGTCAGTTCTTCCATCTTGTGCCTCTCTTTCTGCTTCCTGCACTGCACCAGTGCAAACTGCACCTTCAGTTCTCAGTACCCCTCCCCAGATCAGTTCAAATCCACCTCTAACCCAGCCAAAGCTCTGACATGTTCTCTGGGCTACTGTTTCTCGTGAGTGTATCCCTTAACTCCATCACCCATCAAGCCCAGACCAATTTCCCTGCTGTCTCTTTGGCTGAGCACTGCCTGCTACACCATTCCTGCTCCGTACCTGCTCTGCGATTCGGAGCAGCACGGTCCGAAAGCCAACGCGATGCACTCCGTCTTCAGGAGGGAAGTATGTCCCCCCTACAAAGGGCTTGAGGTCTGGAGTCAGCCAGACGCTCATCGGCCAGCCACCCCCACCGCTGGTTGCCTGAAAGACAAATCACGGGTGCACCAAGGTCACGCAAGAGGCACCCTCTGCTCCGTACCCCTTTGGCACATCCAAGTGCCTCACTTGAGGACAGACATGTCCTTGTGATCACAGATGGCCCCATTCAGACCACCCCATAACTGGTTCTTCCTGCCTGAGGAACATGACCGTGAACCTCAACCTGAGAGAACCAGTCAGGCCTCCAGAGCCCTGCCTGTGCCTCCCTTACCTGCACGAAGGTCATGTACACTTTGTCCACATCTGGCCGCTCCTCACGATCCACTTTGATGCACACAAAGTTCTTGTTCATAATCTCCCCGATCTCCTTGTTCTTGAAGGACTCTTCCTCCATCACATGGCACCAGTGGCAGGTGGAGTAGCCAACTGAAAACAAGCTCAGGTGAGTGAAGAAAGGCCTTTGCAGGGAGCAGGACACGGGTTATGGGGAGATCGCTCAGAGGTGGGGAACCCTGCTACAGGCCACAGCTGCTACCGCCCTAGAGAAGAGATGGAGGAGAAAGGCCTCCTCCAAGCATGGAGGCTTGCAGGGCCTCCTGGGCACTCCAGCTCTTCCTCCTAAAATCTGGCCAAGGACTGGTCCTTGATGCAGCCCATCTTCAGAGAGAGCTACTAAAGCACTTGGCCCTCTCTTGCTAGCAGAGAATTAATGCTCAGTGTCCATCCTTACCTACGTGGCTACTCACACACCAGCTCAGGACACGGCCTGGCTTACCTGGCCATCTACTAAACAAACACATGAGAACATGAAATATGTCTTGTTTCTGGTTACCTGAAAGGAATATCAGCTTGTTTTCTTGCTTTGTTTTATCAAAGGCTTCCTGACCCCAAGGGTACCTGTGGAGGGAAGACAAGAAAGAAGCTTCAGGGGTCACTGCTGCTGGGACCTGGGCTCCTCTAAAGCTGCCTGAGAAGCTGCTGCCTGGCGGAGAGCGGTCAGGACAGCCAGGGGCATGGCTGGCGCAGGAGCATGGACCCCGAGCCCGCAGGGTGATGCACAGGCAGCCAGGCTGCTTCATCAGCCATCGCTTCCGCGGCAGCCAGTCCCTCAGCCCCACAGACGCAAGGAGAGGAGGAGGGAGAAAGGCACCGGTCACTCTTACCAATCCACAGGGTTGTGAGCGTGCTGCAGGAGGTACGGGGACTTCTCGTTAATCAGGCGGTTGGTGTGACGAGGGACGCTGGGGGGGGTGGTTGTTCCCCCGTGGCCATGGTCACGCTCCCCGTTAGAAACGTGCACCTGCGACGCCAAACAGGCTCATCGTTTCCTTGCTCGTCACAGCAAAGCAGAGCCCCTGGTGAGAGCCGCGATGCCCCACACCAGCACCACCTTCACCCCAGCTCCTCTGAGTGCCCAGCGCGGTCCGGGGACAGGGTGCTGCTCCCTCATCGCTCCCCGTGCCACGGGAACTGCTCTCAGCCCCAGGCTGGGCGGTTCTGCGGGGGCTCGGTCCACCTCCATCTCCCCCCCAGGACCCCGTGTAGTCCCCCCACTTGCTGGAGGCTCAGGCAAGGTTGTTCTTGGCAATGCTTGGCACAGGCATGGCCCGGGGACCGCCATCCCCAGGGCTCCCTCCCCTCCAGTCCCCCAACAGCATCCTTTGGGGGCACAGCCGCCCGACAGCCATGCGTAAGGGAGCAGCATCTGTGGGACTGGACCTGTGTGTCCTCAGAGAGGAAAATCCTCTCCCGTGGGGGCATGGGTAGGTGCGGGGTCAGGGTGCAGGCAGGGCAGGACAGGCTCTTCACAGCGAGGGGAGTGAGAGACAGGACGGGACCAGAGAGACCCCCCAGCTACTGGGTGGGATGCAGGAGGGGGTGTAGGAATGCAGGAGGGGGTGTGGGGATGCAGGGCTGGGGCACAGGGATGCAGGAGGGGGTGCGGGGATGAAGGGCTGGGGCGCAGGGATGCAGGAAGGGGTGAGGGGATGCAGGAGGGGGTGTGGGGATGCAGGGCTGGGGCACAGGGATGCAGGAGGGGGTGTGAGGATGCAGGGCTGGGGCACAGGGATGCAGGAGGGGGTGTGAGGATGCAGGGCTGGGGCACAGGGATGCGGGAGGAGGTGCAGGGATGCAGGAGAGGGTGCGAGAGGGGTGCAGGAGGGGGTGTAGGGAGTCTGTAAAGTCATGCAGGAAGTATAGGAATGCAGGGAGGATGCAGGGGAATGCAGGGGGGATGCAGGGGTATACAGGAGGGGTGTAAGGGCGCAGAAAGGATTTAGGAGGGATTCAGGAGGTTGCGGGGGGTTTAGGGAGATGCAGGAGGGGTACAGCGCGTTGCAGGGATGCAGGAGGATTTAGGGGGGTGTCGGGGTGCAGGGAGGAAGCGGGCACATGGGCGGGTGCAGGGAGGGTTCAAGGGGGTGCAGGAGGAGGCAGAAGGGCTGTCGGTGTCGCCGCTGCCCACCGCCCCGCAGGGCCGCAGCCGCTGCCCGCCCCCGCCCCCCACCCCGGTACCTGCGGGCCCGGCGCAGCGGCGCCGCCAACATGGCGGCGGAAGGGGGGGGGGGGGGGGGGGGGGGGGGCGGAGCTGCCGCCGCTCCCCGTGACCGGCCCGAGGCCCCGGGGGCGGCACCGCCGCAGCCCAGCCCGCCCTCGCCATCCCCGGTACCGCCCGCCCCGCGGAGCCGCACACCGCGTCCGTCAGAGCATTTATTGTCTCACAGGCAGCCCCGAGCCGCCGCTCTCCAGCAGCGCCGAAGCACTGGCGCCCCCCCGATCCTCCCCCCACCCCCCCGCGAGCGGCCGAGGAGGCGGCTCCCCCCGCGGGGGCCCGGCCCGAAGCTCCTGCCGGGGGCTCCGGGGGGCCGGAGGGGGGCAGCGAGCGGGAGCGGGGCGAGGGGCGGGCGGGAGCGGGGAGCCACAGCCCGGGCAGCGCCTGCCCCGGGAGGGAGCACGGAGGGACGGGGCGGGGGGCGAAGGGGGGAACCCCAGCCCTCCCCAGCTCCCCCCAGCTCCCCGCAGGCGCCGGGGCAAAGCTCCGTACCCCGGGGGCCCCATCCAGCAGCGAGCCCCCCCCATGCGCCAGCCCTGCCCGCTGCACCGCACCCCCCAAACCAAGAAGCCCTGAGGACGGGCCCCGCCACGGCCCCTCCGCCGCCCTCGGCAGCGGCTCTGGCCCTCGAAGGGGAGGGGGGGTCCCCTCGGGCCTGTCAAGCGCGGGGGGCTCATGCTGGCTGCGCCCCCAGCCAGCGGGCGCGGGCAGGGGCTGGCGTGGGGGGACCCTCCCTTGCGGCTAGTGAACCGCTGGCCCCCAAAGGTCTTGGCGGGAGGAGAGGTCGGGGGGGGGATTTGTAACAGCCGGGGAAGGGGCGAGAGTCTACAGGTCCAGAGGATTCAGAGGAAGGGGTTGAGCCCCCCCGGAGCGGACGGCGGGGCCGGGGGTCCGCTCAGCGGCAGTAAAGGCTGCGGCAAGTTGCTGGGGAGTTCAGGGAAGGCGCCGGCCTGGGGGAAGGCACTGGCCGAGGCAGGGAGGGCGGCGGCGGCGGCGGGGACGCTGCTGAGGGGCAGCGGCAGGGACGCGCTGTAGGTCATGGAGTTGGCGGGGAGGCCGGCGGGCAGGCCGGGCACCGGCGAGCTGGTCCGCATCTGGTTGAGCGTCGGCTTGGGCTGCTCGGCGAGGCTGAAGGGGTTGGTGGGGGACGGCGTGCTCAGGCCTAGCGAGGAGAGGATGGGACACGTCAGGGCAGCCGTGCCCTCCCCAGCCCTCCTCCTCCTCCTCCTCCCCCAAACACCCCCGTGCCCAGCCCAGGCAGCCCAGTGCACCACGGCACCGGCACCTACCCGAGAGAAAGGGGTTGCGCGTCTTGGAGGCCGGTGCAGGCGCGACCAGGGAGTCCAGGTTGACCAGGGAGGAGGCGGCGGGGCCGAGGAAGGCCTCGGGGGTTTTACAGTCCTTCCGTTCCTTGCCAGATTCAGGCAGGGAGTCGGCCAGGTTGGCGAGGGTCAAAGCTCTTCGCCCCATCCTGTCTGGTGCTGGGGAACAGGTCTCCGAAGGGGTCCAGCTCTGGGGTGGGGAGGGGGAGACAAGCTGTGTGAGCCAGCCAGGAGACACCGAGGGTGACAGCATCCCCCTGTCACCACACAGGGCGGCTAATGGCACATCTCTCCCCGGGTCACAGCTCGATGTGGCGGGGCTGAGGCTGCGGCGTGCCCAAGCTCCCCCCGGGGTTGGGGACGTGGGTGCCCGCAGGGACCAGAGCTGACCCCTCAGCTACGGGACAGCCCAAGCCCACGGCACACATGGTTGCAGGCAAGATCAAGCTTTGGCCACGCCAACAAGGAGCCACACGGAGCCTGGTCAGCCCTGGAGCTGCCTCCCTGCAACGGGCAGGGACAGGTCACCGTCCCCACCTGCCCAAATCGGCCCCTGCCCGCTCCCCCGGCTCTTACCGACGGGGCTGTTGGACTTGGCCGAGGAGGGCGGCTGCGAGGGCTCCTGCTCCGGCGGCTCAGCTGGCTCGGGCGGCTTTGCAAATGGGTCGAAAGCGTCCCCCCCTGCAGCTGGGGGGAAGAGGTGAGACTCAAGGAGGGGAGCAAGCAGGGAGGTGAGAGGCAGGAGATGTACAGGCAGGAGAGAGGCAGGGGCAGCTGCCTGCAAGGAGACAGAGAAGAGGGCGTGCGGTGGTGGGGCGCGGGGCTGGGGGTTGGGAATGTGCCTTGGCCCAGGGAGGGGGCTAAATGAGCCAGACTATTGTGCATCATTGCAGACCAAGGCAGCCCCAACACTGCACGCAGCCACCCCCCCCAGCAGGCAGGTCCCGTTCCCAGCCCCAGTGGGGACAGGCGGAGGGGACAGGTCTGCAGGAATGCTTTAACAACCAGCACTGGCCCCCAGGCCGGACTCTGCTCTCCTGCCCAGGAACCAGATCTGAGGGCAATGCAGACGGGACCTCCGTGGGGCTGGAGGAAGCACCGAGGAGGAACCGAGAGTGACGCTGAGCTCTGAAACACAGGCTGCTCCTCCAACCGCTTCCCCAGCTGCAACGTGGCACCTGCGAGCAGCAACCGTCCCGTCCCAGCAGGGCACGTCGGGCTGGTCTGGGGCGAGCAAACAAACAGGTATCACTGGGGGGTGACACACTGTCACCCCGCTGCTGGAGCGGTGCGGCGGCTGCTATCTGCTCCCGCGGGAGGGCTCCGTTAACTGTGCCGTATTAATTAAAGCAGCCTATTCTGTGCAGAAATAAAGCCTAAAAGATCCCTGAAGTCTTCAGGATGCTGAGGGGCGAGCAGAGGTCCCGCTCTGGGGCAGGAGAGCAGGGAGGGGGGTTTTGCAGAGCTGACTGCAGGAGGCAGAGGGGAGCACCCCAGGACCCCACTCACAGGAGGGCAGCGATGGCCAGTGTTGCCCACGGTCCGCAGCAAAGCCAAAACACCCATCGAGCCTCTTACCAGGGTTAGGAGGTTGCTCGGCCACCGCGGCCCAAGGGTCAGCAGCTGGCGTAGAACCAGAGACCTGGGCGGGAGGGGACGCCGTCACCCAGGGGTCTGCAGGAGGGAAGCCAGAAGACAAGGGTGCCTTCCCCCACGGGTCGGAGGCTGCAGTGGTGCTGGGGGGGAAATCCCAGGGCCCGGCGGAGGTTTGCTGGGACGAGGCGCTCGCCTGGGAGAGGGGCTCCTCACCAGCGGACGGGACCGGCACCCAGGGGTCAGCTGCACCGGCCCAGGCAGAGGCTGCCGGCTCCGCTTTGGGTTTCATATCTGAAAGAAGAAGGGAAGCTGTGGAAGAGGGAAACGGGGCAGGGCACGGAGGGATGCTGAGAGGCGGGGATGTGCCCAGGGGACCACAGCTTCCAGCAGCACCACCCAGGCATGCAATGGACCAGGCAGCAGAGGGAGGAGAAGCAAGAGGTCCTTACTGTTGAACTCCTGGGGATTAGGGAGGGGGACAGAGGTGAGGGAGAGGTTTCTGCCACTGTCCCAAGCTTTGGCAACTGGAGAGTTGCCCCCACCTGGCATATCCCACGGGTCGGCAGACGTGTGGCTGGAGGGGGCTGGCGCCGGCCCGAATATATCTGCCAGCTCCAGGATAGAGGACTGCAAACAGAAAGGGAATAAAGAGGTGAGGGAAGCCCATGGCAGACCTGTGGGATTGCCCCGGAGCCCAAGGCTGGCTGTGTGGCCATCCAGGCCCCCAGTGCTGTACCTGGCTTTTCTTCATCTTATCTTCTTCCTCCTCTTCCTCCCTGCCCTGGGCAGTCTCCTCCACGGCTCTCTGCAGCAGGGAGTTCTCCCCTTGCCAAGCCCTCACCTCCTGCGGGGACAAGGGACGGGGCCCATGAGCTCAGCAGCCCTGCAGCCAGCACCTTCACCAGGAGACAGACCCAGCACAGGAGCTGCCACCGCATCACCGAAAAGTCCCAGCATCCGAGCAGATGGCTCCTCTGGGGCCGAGCCCCCCGGGAGAGCGCTCAGCAGAGAGCCCAGAGCAGTGAAAGCAAAGCAGGCACTGGAGCGAGGCGGCGTTTTGGGCTCCAGCGCCCCAGAGAAAAGCCCAAGTGCAAGGAGAGCGGAGCGCCCGGGGCTGCGGGGCACAGGTACCTTCTCGTGCTCCTCTTTGCTCAGCGCGAGCGCTAGCTGCAATTGCCTTTCTTCATCTGTACTGGAAATTGGAGGAAGTGGCTTCTGCCAACAGAGGAAATTGGGTGACATTTCAGCTTGCCCTCAGCTCACAGGACTGCTCAGAGGTCCCTGTCCTTGCCACCACCTCTCCTGCGGCCCCTCACCTGCCTGCACAGCATCTCTGTGCCCATCCAGACGGCTTTGCCTGCGGACCCCCAGCCCAGTGCCCCTACGCTCTCAAACCAGCTCACGCGCAGGCTGCCCTGCGGCCACTGCCCCAGCTCCTTCCCCTACCCCATCACCTGCCTCTGCACCTAGGCTGGGATGACCCTAAATTAGGCAGCGAGCATCTCCCCTGGAAGGTTTTTGGGGACTCCGATGCCATCAGCAGAGGAGAGGGGATCAATTAGGCATCGCCTCACCCCGGCAGCCTGCTGGGGAGGAGGGTTTGCGATGCCAACTGGCCTTGGTTCGGGAATCCTGCCCAGCCCTGCTCTGCTGCAGGAAAAGCGCCCAGACCTGAGGCAGATTTTGGGGAGAAGCTGTCCCCATACCACCATGTCAGCCATGATCACCGCCCCGTGACACTTGTCTGGCAGCATGGGACTGGCTGGGACTGGGAATGGGGACCCTGGTGGGGTTGTGCATGTGTGCACGCCTGTACAAGTGTGTGCGAGCATGCACACGTGTGCACAGTCCAGATGGACTCCAACAGGCAACGCTTTCACGAGCATGTTCCTGCAGTGCTCATCGCGGCAGCATGTGGAAGCTATAAATACTCCAATTCCAAGACAAAAATAGGGATATAGGCTCTGCTCCATCTCCAAAAGAGCCTCCATCGGGCAGGGAAGACAGGCAGCAGCAAGCGCCATCTCCAAAGCACGTCCACTGCCCCAGCAGGACCGAGCTCACGGCGCTCGCTGCCAGCCCCGGGGGGACACCCCCCAGCCCGGGCACACAGTCCCTCGGTCACCACGTCCCTCTCACTTTGTGTGCCTGGCCATACCCGCATGCTCCGCAGGGGCCGTGCCAGCCAGCGGCAATCTCAGCGGTGCACAAATAAGCCATCCCCCATCCCCGGTGGAAAAGGGGCCGTGGCCAGCAGATAGGAGAGGGGACAGCCTGGGGGAGGTTTCACGGTTGGGGACAGCAGCTTGCTTGCTGCCTGTCTCCCTCCTCGGCTCCTCCTGGTGCTGTTTTCCAGTGCTCCTTCTAGCCCAGTTTGACAAGACCAGGCAGTGGGAGGGAGCACCTGGCCCCACCAAGCCCCCAGGCTGGTGCACAGCCCTGGGGACGCTGCTGACCCCCCATCCCCCCCAAACCACACCGTTGGACAAGGCATCACCTCCTAAAACCTCCATGGGAAGGCAAGAGAAACAGGGGAGCTTAGACCAGAAGCCCTCGGCAGAAGAGGGCAACCAGGTTTGGGGGGGCCATGGTGAATCCAGAAAACCCTCACAGGTTCACCCTGGGGTCTGGGAGGCTGGACAGGTCTCAGCCTGGTGCTGTCCCTGCCTGTACGAGGACGGGGAGCAGGGATGCAGGCAGGGATCTGCCTGCTGGCTATTTTGGATGGCAGGCACAGTGTGAGCAGCCTGGTGCAGTTGCAGGTGCATGCACCGGCCTTGGGCAGCCCCCCAAATCCTCCCTCCTCCCAGGGAAATGACCCACCATGCCCACAGACAAGGCAGGGTGCAGGGAGATGCCTGGCCTTGTGTGTCCCAGGGCGGGCAGAGCCACCCTACCTTCTCTGCCTCCTCCCGACTCATGGCCAGTGCAAGCTGCAGCTGCAGCTCCTCCTCGCCCGTCGTCTGCGGCCTCGCTTGCTCCAGGTCGGAGGCAAATCGTGGGGACGAGGATGATGCTAGGAGATAAAAGAGAAAAAGAGGAAGAAGTGGCATCAGGACTGGAGTGTTTAGGCAAGCACATCAGCAGCCTCCTCCAGGCCCCCATCCACAGCGTGGCTTCCCAAGGGGACGTAGCCCCACGTTAGATCTCCCCACCACGAACAAGCTGTGGGTTTACAGCTCGAGGCATCACCAGCTGCCACCACTGTTGGGGTCCACCACCAGCCCAGCCAAACCTCTGCCCGTGGTGGAGGACAGATATGGGCTTCATCACCACCCCCCAAATGGCGGAGGGGAGCGACAGGCACCAGGCAGGCACAAACCGAATGCAACACCCGCCTCCACCCTGCAACGAGCCCGAGCAAGCCGCCAGCAACACTCACAGTTAAAGGAGGAGGGTGAGCCCCGCGTCCGGCCGTAGTCGTCACCGTAGGGCGATGCACGGCGGCCATAGGCGACCTGGTGGCTCCCGCTGCCCATGCCCTCGAGGGCCATGCGCTCCTTGGTCTGCAGCGCGTGCGCCCGCTCCTGCTTCAGCCGCTCCTCGTCCTTCAGCAGCGCCATCACCTGCTTCACCTTCTCCCGGATGTTGATACCCTGGTCCTTGCCGTCACGGTCCACATACTGGAAGTCCTTCAGCGTCTGGATGGTGTAGAGGTTCTCCCGGCACTGGTGGGTCACCTTCTCGGAGCCGGTTTTGATGAGGTAGTCCAGGAGGGTGAGGGCTTTGTAGACGTGACGCCAGTTCTTGCCGCTGTCGTTCAGCCGCCGCCAGATCATGCCCATGACCTCGGCGAAGGCCACCGTGTTGAAGGTGAGGTCGGCTATCTCTGACATCAGGGAGCTGGGGGGTCCCCAGGGATCATTGGAGGTGGCCTCCCGCACCTTGATCTCTGCCTCCGAGTAGTTGTGCACGATGTTTTTCACCTGCCGGCGCAGCGCCGAGGTCGTCATGGCTGTGCGGTGCCGGAGACCCGCCGGTGGCGGGCAGGAACAGTGGAGAAGGGATGAGTGCTCACGGACGCAGCCTCACGGGCGCCTGCAGTGGGGATCAAGGACACAGAGATGTCAGCATTGCCCCAGCCACCAAGACCTGTCCCCAGAGCCCTCGTCTGGCACCTGGGACACTTCTCAAGGTAGGAGCATCCATCGTCACGGCATCAGGTGCACCCTTCCGGGCTGCCACCGCTCGCTAACCCGAAGACACGCAGGATGCTCAAGGGGAAAAAAGTCTCATAGCAAGCCGATACCGAGCACTGCAGAGCTGCCAAGAGATTTGACTCCGGATTCAGCAACATTTGGAGGAGATTTTACCCTGCACTTCTGCTTCTAAAAGTAACCACCTGAAAATGGCAGCTCCCTCCTCCAGATCCTGGCTGCCTCGGCCCCACTGTCCCAGCAAAGCTGGTTTCAGGCCCCTCCAGCCCTTGCAGCAGGCAGGGGCTTCCCTGTACCCCCAGATGCGCTATCTGTGGCTGCAGGCAGCCCCGCTCACCCTGGTCATCTCCCCAGGGCTCTCAGTGCCACCGAGGATGCGTCGCACCAAACCAAAACCCCGCCGTGAGGCAGAGCCCACCACGACTTACCAGCACTAGCAGCCGCTTGGGTAGATTTTCCCAGAAAACTTGATAATTTTGCTTCTGCAAGAGGCTGCAGGGACAGAAGCATGCATTGCTGTGGGGTGGCAAATTTGGGGTGCTAACCTCCTGCGCTAGGTCAGCGAGCAGGATGGATAATGCAACCCCCCTCTCCCAAAAACCCCGAGCTGCCTGAGCCTTCTCTGTGCGCAGGGCTGAGGTGACAGGGGCTGGCGTGGCCAGAGCTGCCCTGGCACAGGCCCGGCGAGCAGTGCCCGTCCTTGGGATGTGCTGCACCCGACGTGGGTGCAAAAGGACGTGGGTCAGGCTGGACCCGTGTTCATATGAGCCCATCACAACTTTACCCCCTACTCTGTGCTAGTCTTAATCCTCACCTTCTCCCTGCATGGTGGGAAGACACCATTTATCCTCATTTTGTCAGAGGACCGAGCAAAGCCAGGAGGCAGAGGCTGCCTGGAGCTGCCTTGCCTTCAGCAGGGCCACACTGCAGGGCTGGGGAACTGGTCTGCTCCCAGAGCTCCCGCTGCAGCTGCAACAAAACTCACTGGCAATTTTTTCCCTGTCCGAGATAACGCTTGCAGGCAGAGGAGTATCTCCCCCACACAGCAGTGCCTGTGGACAGCGATTACCAGTCTCCATCCCACCACCCACCTCGGATGCCGGTACCTCCCTGGACTGCAGCCGTCGCACCGCGTCCAGCCCTCTCCCGGCTCAGGACACTGCTCCCTCCCACCGGAGCTGAGCCAGGGCCATGGCGACGTGCCCACGAGCCACGCACAGCACCCACCACCCTCCCACACAACCCGTGCGACCAGTCCAGCACCTCCTGCTCCCGCGGGCCAGCAGCCGGGCGCCCCACAGCTCTGCCGGCAACGTCCCCCGTGAGTCAGAGAGGAGCCTGGCACCGCCACGCTCACAGGCAGACGAAGTTTCTCTCGAGACGCTTCCCTGTATCGATTCCCTTTTGCAATGCAGCCCGTCAGTGCGGCCTTTGGATCCTGTTGGGAGAGGCCGCGGTGTGGACGGCCACGCCGTTGCCCGCCTGGCGCAGAAACACCTTTGGGACAAGGGCAGCGACGCAGCAAAGTCCTCCAGGACTTGGCTCCGTGTTCTGCTTTCCACCAACACCCAGGTGGGAGATAAAGTCACGTTTTCCAAAGGTGCCACCAGCTTGGCAAACACCGGCAAACACCAGCAAACACCGGCACTCCTCCTCCGGGGCAGGATGGTCCCTCCTGCCTCCAACAGGTCTCCTGGCAGGACAAACCCCAGGTCCAGCGTGACGGGCTCCAGCACCGCTCGTCCCGGCCGGAGCCCCGATCCCAGCTGGACTTCGCCTGCCACAAGCTGGCCAGGGAAGTCTGCGTGGGAAGAGATGGGAGCAGGGGCTGGGGCAGGGGTGACAGGAGCGTGGCCCCGGTGGGAGCGCTGCCAGCGGTGTTAAAGGCAGTGGGGTTTATCAAACACGTTATCCCCCCCCCCCCCTCCGGAATATAAAGGGAGTGAAACAGAAGCTGTGCGGGAGATAAGGCGGCAGCACCCGGCAGCTCATATGGAATTACTGCAGTGACCTTGAGCTAGAGGCTGCCAGGTGGGAGAAGGACACACGGGTGCGGGGACAGGTCCCCATCGCCCCGCGGCCCGGCGCAGGGGACTGCGGAGGCGAAGCGGGGACGGGGCGAGCAGGAATAACATGGAGGGGGAGCAGGAGGGGATGGGGGGAAGGAGGAGAGGGCAGAGGGGCCAGACGAGAGGAGGGGGGGCCGAGGGAGGGGGATTAAAGCCTCGCTCCATCCCTAATCAGGTGCAGGGCTGGCAGGAGCAGCGTCCGACATGGAGGGAGCGGCAGGGAAAGGCTCCCGGCAGAGCCCTCGGCCGCGCCGCCGGTTCCCGCAGCCCGCCCGGGGCCGCCCCCACCCCCGCCGCGGGGTCCCGGTGCCCCGAGCCCGGCCCGGGAGGCGCCGCGCTACCGAGCTGCCCGCCGGGGCCCCGCATCCCCCGGCCTGCCGCAGCCCGCGATGCTCCGGCGTCCAGAACCTTCCTCCTCCCCACCCCCCCTTCTTCCTCTTCCTCCTCCTCCTCCTCCCCCAGCAGCCCGGCTGCCGAGGGGCGCGCAGCCCCGCTTACCTGCGCGGTGCCGGTGCCGGGGGGAGCGGGCAGGAGGCGGCCGCAGCCCGCCCGCTGCCTGCTGCGCGCCGCCGAGTTGCCGGGCTGGCTGGGCAGGTCCCGGCGGCAGGTCCCGGCTTAACCCCTTCGGGGCCGCCCGGGCACCGGCCCCGGCGACCGCCCGGGCACCGGCAGAGGCGCTCAGACCGCCCCCCCCCCCCCCCGGTGCGGTGCAGCGCGGTGCGGTACCGGCCGCGGGGGATGCGGCGCCGAGCCCCTGCCCCGCCGCATGCGGGAGGCGGGGATGCTGTAAATGCTCAGTCACTGCCCCTCGCTGGCAGCCAGCCAGGCACTGCTTGCTTTGCTTTTTTTTTTTTTTTTCCCCTTCTCCTCCTCCCCGCCCCCCCCCCCCCCCCCCCCCCCCATTATTTTTAGACAAAAATCAACGTCCCCGAGCTCGGAAGCAGCTCCGAGGGATGCCGACCCTCCTCACACCACCACCCCCCTACCCCCAGTAATGCTGCTCCCTCTCTGGTACCCAAGGCCACGGCTGCAATTTGGGTTCGTTAATTTTATGATTTTTTTTTTTGCCAGGATCTAAATTTGGAGCGGATTCTTCCCCTGCTCTGAACAGCTCCCAGAGCCTGGCTGGGGGAGAGAGGGAGGCATCAGATGACATGACAAAATAAGTCATGTCTCTCGATTGTTTCAATGCCACCCCCTCTCTCCCGGCCTCTGCCTTCCATTTTAATCACTGACAGGCCTTCAAGTATTATGGATATATATATAATCTTTTTAATATCACTGACATTTTCCATAATGCAAAGCATCTCCTGTGTGATGAAACATTCTGGAGGGGGATTGTGCCCTCCTGCGGATGCTCCCACCACACAAAGCTGAGGTTCATCAGGCCCCAGCCCTGAAGGTCCTGCCTTGGGTGGTGGGCAGAAGGCGGCAGTGGGGAGAAGGCAGCAGTGGGGAGGTCAGGCGCTTCCCAGGGCTTTGCAGATCTCACCAGCCGGGCCTTCCCAGCAGGCTCTGGCCGTGCATCCAGTCCCACTCCCAGCTGCAGCCTGGGAGAAGAGCAGCTCCAGCACCCAAACCATCCTCCAAGTCATCCTGGAGGACACCCCTTCATGGTTGCCTAAGATCCAGGCCTTCCTCTTCCTCTATTCCCAGTGCTGTTCACCAGTGTCAGGCGGCAGAGGCAGCCAAGCTGCCCCTCTTCAGGCACTGATTTTTCATAAGCAAAGCGAACCTCTCCGTGGGGACAACACCCTACGAGCCACAGGGGAGCTGTACAAACGTGGGGTTTTGCTTTGTCCCCACCGTAGGAAGTGGGACCCAGCAATGCTCTCAGGTTGATTTCCCTCACCCAGATGTCCTCTGCCACTAAGAAGCCCCGGGAAAGGCGCTGTCACCTTCTGCTCGCAGCGTTTTCCTGGAATCCCCCTTCCCGGCCTCTCTAATAGTTATGGTGCCTTCAGACCCCAACTCACGTGATGGGTTTGGTATGCAACTCCCAAGGCCAGGAAGGTCACTCACCTCGGTTATTTAGCAAACACAACACAAATTATTAACACTAATACAAATAATGCCCACGTTTGGGAGAGGAGGAGGAATACTCTCCTTGTCTGGCTGCTGGGGCTTGGCATTATAGGGCCTGGAGCACCCAGCTGCCCTTCAGAGCGCAGGGCTGGCCAGCCCCCAGGGTGCCTGCTCTGGCAGAGCCCACATCTCATACCTGGCCTGGAAATGAGGGCTATGTGTTTCTCAAGGTGTTCTGTGCAAGCCAGCTCTAATTCCACTGCAGTTCCAGTCATGTAACTTCTACAAATCAATACAAAAGGAAAAAAAAAAAAAAAAAGCAGCTGGCTCAGAGAAAGCTGCAGCAGCCAGACAGCAGAGTATTGCACTTGTTGGCCCAGCACATCCCTGCTTGCGCGCTGCTTGTACCTTGTCCCTTGAGGACATTCTTGGCCAAGGCTGTAAGAGGCACTGGCAATATTTATGACAAAAAATTAGACTGTCCAACAGCATTCAGGTTTGTTCTTTGTGGTTCTTATGCCACCTGCCTGCCCTGGGCCACCAGGCTCCTCCTGGGGAAGGGAAAGAGAGACCAGCATAGGACATTCTTCCATGGTACATGACTAACCTGAAATTCCCCTCTACCTGTTTCCATATTAACAAGTTTTCCTGTGAGTAGAGGTATACACGGAGCCTGGTTTCTATAGGCTGGACTGGAGGCATGGACCTTATGAATGGCCTTTGCCATCTTGTAAGGTAAAGCTACCAAGTAAAAGCATTCCAGCCTTTGAGACAATCACGTTGCCTCTATAATGTGCAGACTCCCTCTCGTCTAGAAACAGATGGTTTGAGCTGTTTGAGTTGGGCATATTCACAGGCTGATAATCATCTCCAGGGAGGCAGGAGCTATTGTCAGAGCCTGTGAGACACACCCCAACTTCAGGCCTTTTTCCTTCTAATTCTCAAAATGTTGCTGAAATTCTCACTACAGGAATGCTGAGCAGAGACATTCCCTTTGTGGGTTCGTGCCCGCTAAGCCAGAAGAGGCTCCTGGCTTCCACAGAAGCCAAAGTGCCTCCCCGCACCCCACCAAGAGAAAGCATCTTGAAACAGGAGGGGCCTCACCTGGCAGGCAAAGAAAATAAGCTGTGCTTTGCCATGGTGCTGCCAGGAGCCAAGGGGAAAAATATATCCTCTCCCCAGAGACAGCACACGAGTTAAAATGAGAAAGCAAAAGAAAACAATTCTGCAGAAGGAACAGTTATTTTGCACTACGTGCAGCTCCAAGACGCGTGTCAGCGTGGCTGCCAATGTAAAAGAGCACACGCCTGAGGCGCACACGCCTGGTGCAACGGCGCAGTGACGTACAGAATGTGTAACAGCAACGCTCGGCGCGGAGAGGCATCTGCTGCCCGAGAACCCCAAAGGTATCGCAAACCTCAAATAACAATCTACACTGATGTCATTTCGCTATAGGGCCAAAGCCTCTCTGGGGAATGCTGCCCAGCTGCTCCAGCAGGAAGCGGCACTTTACTGACACACGTTGGGTGTCTCTCGATGCCAGGTCAAGAGAGACCCTGCACCCAGCTGGCTCTGCCTGGGAAAGCTGCTCCCACCCAAGCCCAGCCGAGAGCGGGCGACGCTCGGACCTGGGCTGCCTCCACAGAACGCTCCCTTCCAGCTGTGACGCACAAGGGAGCCCAGACAGAAAGCGGTGATAAGCCCAGACGCGCACGCAGGCTGACAGAGACAGGACGGGTGGCTCCAACACAAGGCCTAACCATCCTCACAATATTTATGGCATGAATTTCACTCATTTTAATTCAAGAGTGATTAGTCGTGGAAGGAAGCAAGTAAGAGTTGGCTCAGAATGGGGCCTGGGTGCACTGAGCTGGATGGAAAGGGATGGTAAGATCAGCACAAGAAGTAAACTCATGTGTGCAAAACTAGGTAGGGTGCACACCCCCTGGGATAGTGCGTTTTCACTGGGATCCTGAATGCCTCAGAAAAGCTGCCAGCAAGTCCCAAGAGGAGATGGGGCAAGCAGTCAAGAAGATCAAAAATGGGATGGATTTTTCTAAGTTACTGCCCTGGTACTTGGGTTCATGAGTACAAGGGACACTCTGCTCACTCACCTGCTAGTCAAGCAAGATTGAGAATCAAAGAATAAGACATACCTCATATTGACTGGTGCTTTTAAATTCTTCTCCCTTAACAGAAATGCCAGTATTTTCTACTCTTAACAGTTTCTGAGGCTGTGATATTTCTTGCCTTGTCTCTTCTTGGCAAGCGATCATCTGTAGCAGTAACAGATGATCTAGCAATAGTCTTGCATCACAGCATGTCAGAAAAGAGGCAGCCCAGTATTTGTAATCAGTGCATCACTTCAGAAAGAAAAACCTCCACTTGATCTGTGTAGATATGGTTATTTATTTATTTATTAGAAGTGAGTCTATTTCCAGTTACAACGGGCTTTGCTCTCTCACTTTAGATCATATTTTTTCTCTAGTTCCTCAAATAAAGAAATCATTTTGCTCACCATTGAATCCAGCAGCCCATAAACCTGCAACAGAAATTAACAGAAGGTAGTTGCAGTGAAAACACGTGAAGAAATCCTGACGACGAGACTGACAGGCAGATGGCTTCTCATGCACATTAACGTATGGGCACACACACAGCCACACAGAAGTGGCTGCCTGCTAACAGCACTTAGCTCCAGTAATAACTTTCCTGGCTATGAAGTGTGTTTAATATTATCCGAGATACAATTAATTCTGCTGATCCCTCAAGAGTCCACAAGCATGTTAAAGACATCCCAGATAGAAATCCCGCATGTGATGGCTGGATTTATGTTAACAGATTCCAGGCTGGAACAAAGGACACCTTACTTTGTATTTCACACTTACCTTGCTACAGAATTACAGACATATGTCACTTTTCTGAGTTTAACAAAACGCTTACCTCTCCACCTAAGCTTCAGTGTAACCTTACAACAAAAACAAGAAAGGAAGAGATAAGTTTTTGGTGAGACTCACTTCAACATAAAGCTTTTCCTGGTATGTCCTAAACAAAATAGGGTCCATCTCCTTCTGAGGAGGTTCTACTCCATCTGTAGTTACAGCTTCCATGGGCTGTGCTCCCTCTTTCATCTCCTGTGATGAAGTGGAAGATTTCAGCTTTTTCTCATCTTTTAACTTGCTGCTGCTTGGATATTGCTATTCAGGGACAGACCAAAGAAAAGTGTCACAGGTCAGAACCCTTTGAGATTGTTGCAAGATGCACCTCCCAGAAACAGCACCTCTTTCACTGGGTTGGAAATCAGCTCAAACTCAGCATACACCATCTCAGAATGGATCACACTGTCCCCAGCATTTAGGTTTCAACAGGCATCCCAACACATACCTCTTTCTCTGTCCCTGCTGTCTTTGTTGTTCTTTTTTCGCCTCCTTTATCCTCACTACCATATGACTTTCTCTCTTCTTTCCTAGTGGTTATTCTGTCTTCCTTTTCACCTTTTATAAGTTGCTTTACTTCCGCTACAAAAGAAAGAATTTCAATCACCCAAAAGCAACATTTTCACATCCAGAAAGACAAGCCTGCTGCACTCACGCACTGGAACTGTATTACTTTTGCAATGTGTGTTCCTTTTTTTATTAATCTGAGCTGTACTGCACTGAAAAACAATACTTTGAAAGAGTACTTTGTTTAAATAAGGAATGAGCAGGTCTCAGACGTGTATCAGTACAAGCCTGTAAGACAGCTGATAGTGAGATAGGGTTTTCTGGGTTAGTCTGTGTGAAAATCAGGGCTACATCTACCTAAATTAAAAGGTTTATTTGTGTGGTGGTTTTTTAATGACACCGAACCACAAATCACAATTAGTATCACAAAATCTTCCATTTTTTCTGATGCATTTTCTTATAGAAACTTTGAGGGGGAACTGCTGAAATTGCCATTTCCGTTGAAATTCAGCATGTCTTCGGGATTTCCAACAGTCCATAGAAACTGGTTGCTGTGCTAAAACTACCATTTACCTGTTTCCTCTGGAACAACATCTACATAGGTGGTGTTCTCAGGCAAGCCAAGCAGGGATCTCAGCTTCACAGAGCGACTCACCATACCATCAATTGTTTCACGCCACAGCTGGAGGCTGAGGAAAGTATCAGAGTTAGAAGGGAGACAGCACAGCAACTGCCATCTTGTTTTACCCTGTGCCAGGAGCAAAGGCACCTTACAGCTGAGAGCTGCTCTCTCCAACTAAACCAATAAAATAGCACCCACCATCTAAAAAACAGTGCAGAGGGAAGCTAAATTATTTTCCTTATGTTAGAATTCTCTGAGGTCTCAAAAGTTTGCAAATCATTGGGCTCATACAGACCCATAAATATTACTGTGAAACTACATCTCCTGCTCTTCAACATGACACGTGTTGGTAAATCAGCATCAACTTGATCTCTGCATTTACCAAGAACCTGCATCCTGCTGATTTAGAAGCAACTAGAAGCTGTTGGTATGTTTACAGTCTGAAAGCCTGAGCAAAGAACAGAGAGACTGCATGAGGGAAGATACAGTTATCTGAGTAAAAGGGTACAGAAAATTACCTCAAGGTTTCATAAATATAGACTAATCTTGCCAGAAATAATCTTGTATACTTCCCAAAATTACATGAATTTAAAATTCTAAACACCAGGGGGAAAAAAAAAAAAAGGCATTTCAGTCCTAGACAGCTGCTACAATTAACCTACAAAAAAACCCAGAGAGTAAAGAAGACTTCTAGACCTCGTAATTATCTGCACTCTGAATCACAACGCTTGCAACAGAGCTTGCTAAGGCTGTTGATCACATGATGCATTTACAAGCTTTACCTTGCAAAGGCAACACACCAGATTTGATACAAAAGGTCTGTCTGAGTTGGCCTCTGTTCAACACACAGCTCCAGTGCTGCCTTATTGAGCTGGGTCAGTGCTTCTTCCCGCTGCTCCTCATCGGGGATCGACTTTATAGCCTGATGTGAGAGAAAACAGAGTTCATGGAGCGTGTCTCAGACTTCATTCCCAATTATCTGGACACTGAGCTCAACAGAGCACACCATGGCTCTCTTCAGACACCAGTCCGAAACCAGGCAGCACTGGGCACTTACACACCCAGGCGTGGCCTCCTGTATGGCTGGGATTTGGCCAAGGTGCACACACGCCCCAAGATCTGGGGAGCAATCCCAGGCCCCCCAGTTAGGTTCACAATAAGCCCCTTTGCAACTTCACCGGTGTGCTGGAGAACAGGGACTCTAGCGAGCTAGAAGACCTCGAAGTAAAGATTAGTTGTAAAAGGAGGAGAGGTTTCCAAGAGAGCACTACAGAAAAACTGTGCTGACAGAACCCAAACCACTCTTGCTTTAATCTAGGGAGGTCTGCACTTTATCCACAGCCTGCCAGGGGTGTCCCCTTAAAGCTCTGATGAAGAGGAAGGACCCTCTGAGGAGAGGAGCCCTTGGGGAGGTCACAGGAGGCTGTAAGATTAGCTTGCCCCCTGCATTCCATCCTGGGATGACAGAAAGCTAACAGGGGAAGAGCTTAAAATATCTATTACATTGTGTGGTTCTCTTTTCTTCTTCACACAACAGCCCTCAAAGTCTCTCTTGGGAATCTCTTTACAAGAGCACTGAGGGTGTGGTCAGCAGAGCTGAAGTGCTTTTCTGCCACACACATCATAAACCATCGCTAACTCACAGCACATGGGAAGCAGACCTTTGGGTGGGCCCACGCTGGGGTAGGCCAGGCCATTTGTAGGGAAAATGAAAACACCATCAGCTTGTCATAGCACTAGAGGGAACAGGGGTGACCACCTGCTTAAAGTCGTCCAAGGAGAGGTTCCACCCCGAGGAGCCTGGTTCTTCCTCCTCCACGTTTGTCATTTGACTCGGAGCCTCCCCGAGTGTCTTCTTCCAAGCTGGGAGCTCTGTGGTGCTGCTCTGAGAGGGAAGAGCCTCTGAGGCACTCTCGGGGTACTGCGCGGCCTCCGCAGCGCTCTTCTGGCCCGAGGGCACCTTCTCCTCAAAGGCTGCAGGAACAGTCATGTGCCGTCTCCACAGCTCATGCAGCTGCTTTACCACTTGATGCTGATAATGCAACTGTGATAATGGGGAAAAAAGGTAAATAGTGAAATGAGCTATGCCTTTCCTCTACAAATCAAATTGTTAAAGCCACAATGGTGAACTATGCCAGCCTCCAGAAACCCAGGGACGCGCCAGCCCCATGGGTCTTCCCTCCCTGCTCTTTCAGTTGCGTAGCCCATCAAATAGCAAACGTTACCTCAGGATTCTTCCTGTGGAACAACTCTTCCTCTGTGACATAGGCATCCACAGGAGATGGGGTGCGCTCTGGGGTCCGAATTCGGACACGACGTTCCTTCAGACTCTCTGCTACTATCGCAGCACCCTCTCGAGCAGCCAGATCACTCTGAGGCACCACAACAAGAACAACATGTGTGAGTCCCCATTCCACAGACAGAAAAACAAACAAATTCACACCCACGCCAGTAACCACATGTACACATTATATAGGGTTTCAAGGGCAAAAATAGCTGCAAACCCTGCAAAGCAGAGCAATACTTAAACAGCTTTTCAAACAAACCCCACAAATCCCCCCCATACTATGCTTTTCAAAGCCTAGTGTAATTTTCAATTTATACCTTAACTGCTATCATAGTGTACGACACAATCCCATCTCCACTAAGCAACTAATGAAATTCATTACCAACAGAACATTCATTCTTTAAAGGACCAACGTGAACAGTTTAGGAGACACAATCATGTCTTTATTAATTGTATTACAATAGACTGCAGAGTTCTTTCATTTTATTTAGCAAACCTGCTCAAGTATGTACAGATGTTCTGTAAATAATCATCTCGCTCTCAGCTCTAATTGCATAGCAATAAAAATACCATGTCATCCACTCCCACCCTTACCCTCTATTTGCATATTAAGTTCAAAGCTCACAGTTACCCAGTTACATGCCCAGTTACCTCCAGTTTCTCTCTGAGGTCAGCCAATTTATCCTCATGCACAGCCATTCCCCAAAGGGTCACCTGCAGCAGAGCTCCTCCTAGTAACAGAGGATGTGTCCTAAACTCCCAGGACTCGCTGAAAATGCCTGCTCTCTCTGACTTGAAAAGAAATAAAAACTTCCTGGTTTCTCCAGGCAAAATTACACCTGAAATAAGAGAGAAAATGCACCGGTCTGCAAGAAGCCACCTGGTTAACTTGACACTTTTCCAACCCTACTCCAAGTGTCCTTATCTCTGTACAAGACTCTTTCCCCATAGCTTAGCTGGTTATCACACTTCATCCAGCTATTTTTCTTCCTCCAGATTTACTCCAAGTCACCATGTTACTGAACTGGTGTTATTTCCACTGCACGCTCCTTTTACAGCAAGCTCAGTAGTCTCTCTGGCCTATTATGCCTGGTTTGCCATCAAAAAATTATTCACTTCTCAATATTCCACCCATTTACATTCAGAATAGGAGCAACCTCGTTTCCTTTAAGTCCCATGAAAGCGATCTGCCTCACACACCTCTTTTGGTGTGAGTCAGCTCTGACGCCAGGGCGGCTTCCTAAGAAGAATGACCCAGCAGGCTTGCTCTGCCCTTAGTCAGACTCTGGATCTCAGATAACTCCTGGATACGTGCTCTCTGGCCTATGTACAAAGGTCTCAGATCAGCAGCTCTCATACCTGATCTGGTATCAAAGTAAAACCACGGCATCCTCTTCCCCCTGGTTTCTCTGGAGGGAATCTGATGGGGAAGCCTCATCCAGTTATACCAGACAGCAGTTGTGCCATTATTGCTCACTGTCAGGGAGCTTTCAGCTATCTCACCGGCCAAAGTCTCAAAGGTGAGCCGGGCAGCAATGCCAATTTCATCCTACAAGAAGAGGAAAAAGACAAAGATAACAATTTCTACTCTCTGGCAGGATTTATCTTGCCTGAAGTCACATCACAAATAAGGGGTTGAGCCATGCTAGGAGAACTTGTAAGGCAGGTCCAATGAAGCAGCCATTATACAGAGAGAGCCTGGGAATCTGAGCCTCACCACCGAGAGAGCAACCCCTTCTGTTTCTAGATCTCTCCAGAGCAAATGTAGCGATCCCCTATTGTGCTCGGAATAAATCCCCCATTCTCCGGCCTGGGAGTGACACTCATTGTACAGCTGGGACTTGGGAACTCAAGCAGGCTTAGCTTGACTAAACAATAAAAAGTGCACAATTACCCTGCAAGGAGTGGTGCAGTTGATCCAACGAGCAGGCTGGCCACAGAAATCTAAAGATGGACCCAGTACTGCTTCTGGAACCACATCGGGGTAGGCCCCTAAGGAGTCACTGTGAAAGAAAACAAAAGCCAGCGTTTTCGTGGAGTGAAATTCAGAGAGGGGAGAACCAGGGGTGATTTACAAGACTCTATAAGAAATAATCCCAACTGACGCTTTCCCACATAGTCATCTCCTTAGGGACAGAGCCCTGCAGATGTGGTAAAGGCCAGCTAGCTACTTGACCCCAGCAAGGAGGGCAGGACAGCCAGAATATTAAAGAAATGATACCTGCCTAAGGAAGGCTGAGGGTACGTCACTGAATAAAGAGAAATGGCCCTCAGGTTGTGCCTGTTACAGATGGACAGGACAGGGAAAAAAGGCAAACTGATGATGGAAGTGGAAGGCTGGAAAAAGACAACCAGATGGAGGTCATTCAGAGCAGAATCCACACCCTGCCTAATGGAAGCTCTACAGCCACACAGAGGGAAGGCTGGAGGAAGGGCCTCAAAAAACCGCTTTTCTCTGATTTTTGCTGCTTAGGCATGAGGCCCCAGGGCACAAGAGAACTGCTTGACTCCTAAATCTGGTGACTTTAATATCTGAATAAGCCTTTTATTGTGTCTCAGTGGAGACTCCTCTGTATTCTGGATAAGAATGGTTAAGGATACCCTAAGAAACTGATGTACATACCCAAAATTCTTTATTTCTGACATGAAGTAAAACTTACAGGGTCTCTGACTCTTTGGAAGTGGTGAAATGGGGAAGAGGCTCTGTTGAGACAGATGTGAAAGGCAGCCCTTTACCGATCACCTCCAGTCCATCCAGATCCTGGACATACAGAAAAATGACCAACTCATGATTTCTCTTTTTATATAGAAAAGAAGTTAAAATAGCAGACAAACACAGCAACTGAAACCAGTAAAGTGAAGTTCAGATATCTTGCTCCTACGATGGTTTCCAGAAGTATCCAATGTTTAAAAGATAAGAGGAAGAAACTGATTCTGGGTCTCCCAAAAATCCTAGATGACCGTACTCCCCACTACAAATGATGTATGGATGGGAAAAGTCTCCTTCACACACATTTCTCAGCCCAGAGCCAGGTTTCAGAAAGAAAAAGGTGAGGTTTGTTCAGTTTCTAAGAGGAGGGGCTACCTGCTTTCAGGAGATTATTTCAGATGCATGTCTTCCACATGGGTAAAGGTGTCTTCCCTCTGCCCTGAGGCACTAAATCGAAGTCCTACACCAGTAGTTGGCAGGGTTTTTTATTGCCTAGGTCTTGGCAGCTGCATGCTGCTGGTTTGGGGTCCTATTCTCCATGCAACATGCAGGGAGGCCAGACAACTCTTTCTTGGGTGTAGCCCTTTGGAAATGTGGGAACTTCCAAGATAAGTACTGTAGGGCTAAGTTTTAGATTCCTATGCTTTTTCAGATCCAGTTCTTGGCAATTTTATGTTACTCTACAGCATCTGACACGATAAGAGATGCAGAGAATATACTCACTCCTCTGGTCTTACCGGCTTATAAAAATCTACCTTCTCTAGGGCAGATTTTAGCTTCTGTCGCCGCTGTTTCAGGAAAAGACTCTCATCCCAGGTTGGACGGAAAGGAATCCTCTTTGGAGGCTTTAGACCTGTGGAAATACCCATACAAGAGCTCACTGTCTACATACCCACATGCCCATTAATTTCACACTCTGCCAAATTTTGTTCTCATTGTGTTTTAAAGAGGAAATCCAACAGATGACCAGGAAGTAGCTTGTGCTGCAGCTGTCAGAAGGGACAGCTATAACGTGAGCCTCCCTACTCACAGGAGTCACTTTTTCTTTCTGCTGCTCCCTCCACACTCGTACCCCGTTTCTGTGGGATCACCTCTCTGCGGTGTCCCCTTACCTGTTTCCATCCGGACAGTGTGAGGTTTCCCCACACGAGTGACTGGCTCAGGGCAGCCACGTTCTCTCTGCGTCAGTGTCGTCGTCAGGCCGGTGAGCTCATCTCCAATACGCTCGGGCTGGCTCCAGAACTCGCTTCCTCTTCGGTAGCCCTAGGGTGGAAAACAAGGCTCCCACTGACGCTTTCAGAGGCGTATGGCTGCCTGCTATTTTCACAGGGACTAAAAGGAAGGAGTCTAACTCTGCTTACACAGATATTTTAAAAGTCTATAAATTATCACTTTCTGCAGAGCAAGACAAAATTTCTATCAGGCTGCTGTCAAAGACAAAAGACAACATTCTTCTAGCTAGTGCTACATGAAGGTTGAATGATATTAAAATAATGCCTGACATAAACACAAATTCTTTGATAGTGCTATAAATGTAAAAAAATGTTAACATAGGATAACCCCATAATTCTCCTGACTTACCCCTACCCCTTTCTCCATGGCAATCGCTAAAATTCAAGCCTGAAGCTATCAGATCTTTCTGCCCCTGTAACAGCAATTGCGGCACATCCCCGTGCCACTTCCGAGTGCATGACAGCCTTTGGTGATAATCAAGAAATGGCACTTGCCCATAGACATGTTAACAAGGAGTCAAAGCACACCACCACTTTCCTCTGACTAGTATGGATAGCACAGTTCATGTTTTGATTTTTAAAGTCACTGAAAGCTCTGCTTGCACAGTAGGCTGAAGGACCTAGAGTGGCTTTGATAAATAATGACAGGTCTTCGGAGATGTTACTCATAACAGCCGTGTCTTAGCTCTTTCACGAGAGCAGGGCAATCAGGACACGGAGGAAGTAGGGCACTCGCCTTTCCAGGAAGCAGGGCAGGGAGACTCCAGTCAATGAGGTCACGTTCTTCCTGGATTTGCCTGTAATCCTCTGAGCTGTTCATCAGCAATTCATTCTCTGGCCTCTGAAGAATTTCTATAAAGAAGAAACGTCTAATCATTAGTGCTACACTTCTGGGCACACTTGTTACCCCTACTATTGTTCACGTGTAACCCTCTTACACTCTCCCCCACCAAACCCACTGTCCTTCCCCCAACCAGAACCACCAGCTCACCTCCCCACAGCACCCAGGGCCACCAGCACTAGCAGTGGGGAGCTCTGAGAACATGGAAGTAGACTGCAACAGCAACAGGATTAACCCCAGTCAGCTACAACTGTTACAGTTTGTTGTGGTGCCAAACTCCCCCATCCGCACAGAGATTTCACAGAACAAGGCCTCAGCTCTTCCTACCTCCTAGGTATCTCTCCTGCTTTTTCCTGATTGCCATATGACGGTGCCAGTTCTGGAGAGCTTTGTGCTCTGCTAGTGGGGTCTGATGAACTGTTTTCTTCTTCTCTCCTCCATGTTCTTCTTTTAAAGCTGCTGCAGTAACATCTGGATGAGAAGCCTCAATAAAATCTGCTATCTGAAGAGAAAGGAAACGTTAAATTAACCTCTCTATGCACACACAGCCACCATGAAAATGGGAAAGGGAAAAGAATTCTTCAGGCTGACAGTACTTTTACCTTATCACTCTGAGAGGAACAAAAACAGGGCACTAGGAACACACTCAGAAACAATGGAAAGATTTATCTGAGTAATTAGACTCGAGCAATGGCATTGCTGCAACACCAGCCCTTCCCTTGCAAGCCTGACGCCATCAGCAGAAGCACATATGGAAGAGGAAGCCTCTGTAATTCTTCCCTCCATGACCTCGTCCTGCACACAGGGCTTTAAAACCTGCTGGTGCAGTTCCTCTGAAGGCAAGCCCTTCCCGCAGAATATGACAGGCTGGGAAAACCACCCCTCAGGCCTGACCTGTTCCTGATAGGTGCTGAAAAGCATCGAAAGGTGCTATAGGCACTGCACTCCACCTCTAGAAAAGTGCCGCACAGCAGCATTTTCCTAACTTTACCAACGAACCTGAGTGTTCCCTCTAGCCAAGGCTTCCATCCTGAACTCCTGGAGACTTCCCAAAATGTGATGCGGGAGAATCTCTTCACAGCCATTGCCAGGTAGTCCCGGTCCTACAGCACACACACAAAAAAACCCCAACCCCAGAGCCATGTCACTAAAACTAGGCTCAACAAAATCAAAACCCAACGATAAGATGTGAAGTTTAACTCTACCAGAAAAAGTCCGTGGTTCGCTGGGTGCCTTTGGGAAAGCAGGACGTGCTACAAGGAGATGCGCTGCCTTCTTTGCCTCTTTGGGTTGATATTTTCCAATGAGATATTTCCTCCTAACTGGAATTCTCCCAGCATCATGGGGAAGGCGTGGAGCATGGAGCTTCAGAAAATAAACAGTCACAATGCAATTAGGTACATAATGACTCACCTTCATTCCTTCTGATCCTTCTAGGATATGCAGACAAGTCATATCAGTACAGGCGGTTCCTCCCTTAAGAGGCACCTTACACAACCGTGGAGATACCAGCTTAGTTACTGTCATACTCTTCTGGACTCTGCTTTATAACTGGGGCAGGGAAATGAGAGTTTTAAATCACTTTCCCAATAGTTTTCTGCTGTGTCACTTGGTGTCAAATGCTTCCACTCACACAGTTTGACCTGAGTTTTGGAAAGCACACCATGATAGTTACTAAACAACTTACACATCTTATTAAGACCAGAAAGTTGGGAACGCAACTTTGAAGAGGCAGATGACTTACTCTTCTATTTCAAAAGACTGTGTAAGGGTCAATAATCCTTTACTTTTAGCAACTGAACCTGATGATCTGACAAGTCATAAAAATCAGGACACACAAAATGGAATGAGAACTGAATTCCAAGAGTGGGTTTTGGTTTAAGTAAATGGACAGCCCCCTCTGTTAAACACACAAAATGAGAGCGTCAGTTAAGGCAGCTGTTTCTGTCAGTAAAGATACATACTTTTTCCAGGTCTTCCGCCTTAATTGCAAGCGCCTGGATGTCATCTCCTTGCAGAACACATGAAACGGGCTCAGGCTCTTCTGCAATTGTTGAGGACAGTTCATGTGTCTTTTCCTTTTTGTCTGAAAAACAGATGAAGAGACATCCTCTTCAGTCTCCCAAGGAAACACCATTATCCTCTTTCAGCCTGGTTATTCATTTCCAGTGTGTTTGGAGGTTGGGTTTTTTTAAGGTTGCAAAGAACAATTAAATTCAGCATCTCTTATAATTGGGAAATCAAACTCTGAGGAGCTACAAGGACCAAAGTGGGTCCCTAGGATTCAACTGGCTGACGCTTTCTTCTAGATGAGAGACAATGGATGTGATAAACGCAGCCCGGGCTTCCTGCGGGGGGGAGAACAAACTCCTGGAAAGTTTCCTACTCCAGCTGCAAGCGCAAGCACACAGCCTCCCCGCACGGCTGCACTGCGCCCACCAAGCACAACTCAGACAGCAAGCGCCTGGATTTTCAGAAGCTCCTAAATAGCGAAATAGCTTTTAAATAGTAACTCCCCAGCAGAGCCAGGCCCAGGGCAGCGCTCCCCGGCACAGGCTGCCACCGGGCAGGGCCGCAGCCCATGCAATCCCACCGGGGATTTGTTTCTCCCTTCATCCTTAATCTGGGAGGCTCCTTGACACGCGTGGAGCCTTCCCAGGTAAAAAAAATAAATAAAAATACATAAAAGGGGGGGTCACTGTCTATGGTGAGCGGCTCGGGAGCAGCGGGGAGCCCCAGGCCGTGCCGAGGGCACAAGCCAGCCCCGGGGCCCGGCCGTCAGCCGCCACTGAGCCGTACCGGCGGGGGCACCGGGCCGGGGCTCCCGCCGGGCCATGCCGGGCCCCGCTCCGCACCGCCGCGTCCCGCTAGGCCGCCCTGCGCCCGGGCACCATGGCAACAACGGCCGGACACCACCGAGAAGCCGCGCGCACCGCCTAGAGAGGCAGCGCCCCCGCGACTCTATGGTCTCGCTTCCGGGGGGCGGGGCGGCACCGCCCGCTCTACGCAGGCGCCAGCTGCCCGCCCCGCCATGGCGGAGTGCTGCGCATGCGCACTGCGGCCTGCTCGGGCCTGCGGAGCCGAGCGCCGGGGCCTACAGCGGCCTGGTGGGGCCTGCAGCGGCCTGGCGGGGTCTGCAGCCCCGGGGGGGAGCCGCCCGCCAGCGCCCAGCACCCGCGGGAGCCGCTCGCGCGGCCCGGCGCCGCTGCCCCCAACACCCCCGACAGCCAGCACACAGCTCTCACGTTTTATTCCACACTGCTGCCGCTCACAACCCCGGCGTGTCCCGCAGCCTCGCCCCCGGCCCTGTCCCCCGTCGGGCTCCTCCTCGGGGCCCCGCTGCCGCGGCCGGGCGCAGCGCCCTGGGCAGGGTGCGCCGGGACGGCTGGCAGGGCCCAGCGGTGCTGCAGCTGGCAGAGCAGGGCGGGCAGCAGAGAGTCCAGCAGGGCCAGGCCTTCCCACGTGCACCGCAGGCCGCTGCGGGAGAAGCGGTGGCTGAGCCCCGGCTCCTCGCAGGAGCCCCCCCCCCCGTCACGGCACCCCCCGGGGCTCACCCGCCATCCAGGACCAGCCAGCCCTGCTGCTGCAGCGCCTTCGCTTCACCCGGCGCCCCAAAAATGGCCTCCAGGCTGAGGTGGGGGGAGAAGTGCCCCCAGCGCTGTGTGCCCAGGGCAAATCGTTAGCGATGGGTCGTTAGGTGGGTGCTGGGTTCCCCCACGCATGGTGGCTCCTCACCTCATGGGTGACACCCTCGTCCGTGCGCAGCCCCAGGGCCAGCACCTCCTCCAGCCTGCGGGCACATGGAGAACTGCAGGGCGACACAGCAGAGGATGGGGTGCGGAGGGGGGGGATGCTCCCGGACTCACTGCTCCAGCGGGCTCAGCACCACCCGCCTCCTGGTGCCGTGCCCCCGGCTCTGCACCTCCCGCATCCAGGCATCGGGCTCCAGTGTCTGGACACGGGCTTCCCGGCTGCGGCCGCCCTCGCCCCGCAGCACAAACCGCCCATGCGCCCTTGCAACAGCGAGGGGGAGGCATGACAATGGAGTTCAGAGGGCACACGCAGCCGTGCACGCCCCCCCCTCCAGCCCCCCTCGTCACCCCAACTTACCCGGCCCCACGCCGATGTACTGCTCAGCCTGCCAGTACGAGAGGTTGTGGGTGCTGCGGGCGCCCTGGGGGAAGAGCGTTGCATGGGGTGACGGGGGGGGCTGAGCCTGCTGGGGGGGGGTGGGATGGCACAGGGAGGGGGGCATGGCATGGGAGGCACCCCACCTTCCTTGCAAAATTGGAGACCTCGTAGTGCCGGAAGCCAGCGGCCACGAGCGCGGCACGGGCTGTCTGGTACATGTCGGCCAGGAGGTCCTGGGAGGGTGTGGGCAGAGCCCCCCCCCAGACCTGTGCCGCCAGCGCCGTGCCCCGCTCCAGCGTCAGCTGGTACAGGGAGACGTGGTGGTCGCAGAGCCCCAGCGCCGCCTCCAGCCCCCGGGCCCAGGCGCCCCGGCTCTGCCCCGGCACCCCGAAGAGGAGATCGATGGAGGTTCGGCCGGGGAAGAGCCCCCGCGCCGCCTCCACAGCCCCTCGCGCCTCCGCCGCCGTGTGCTCCCGGCCCAGCAGCCGCAGCTCGGCGTCGTCCAGCGACTGCAGAGGGAGCGCAGTGGCAGAGGGGGGCACGGGGGGCTGTGGGGGGCGGGACGGGGGAGAGCCCCTCTCACCTGGACGCCGACGGAGAGGCGGTTGACACCAGCTGCCTTGAAGCCGGCGAGGCGCGGTGTGCCGGCGGAGCTGGGGTTCGCCTCCAGTGTGACCTCGGCGCCATCGGGGAGGTGGGCAGCCCCCGCCACGGCCTCCAGCACCGCCGCAATGGTGCGGGGGCTGGCCAGGCTGGGGGTGCCCCCGCCGAAGAAGACAGAGGTGACACTGCAGGGCAGAAGGTGGGTAGGCTGTGGACAGGCACTGAGGGGCCCCGTGGCCCCCCCAAACCCCCACACACACCCACCTCTGCACCTGGCTGAGGCGGAGCAGGGTGCGTGCCTCCCGCACCAGGCAGGCGCGCATGGCTGCCTCGTCCACCGCCGGCACCATGTACTTGTTGAAGTTGCAGTAGGAGCAGCGCTTGCGGCAGTAGGGCCACTGCGGGCACGGGGCGCCGGTGGGGATGGGTGGGGACACCCCACTTTGGGGAGGGAGACACAGCCCCAGCCCCACGCACGCCCCCCAGCACTCCCCGCCTGCCCCAGGGGCACCAGGCGCATGTCCCATGGGTGCCCCCACTTCACGTGGAGACCCTCGCAGCACCCCCCACATATGCGCGCCAGGGCACCCCCACACGTGCCCCATGATGTGCGAGGCTGGGGTGTCCCCCCGATGCGTGCAAGTCCTGGGGTCCTGCATGCACCCACGCGTGTGCAAGCCCCGGGATCCCACGTTCACCCTCCAACGTCTGCAAGCCCCGGGGTCCCATTTGTGCCCCCGCATGTGCAAGTCCCGGGGTTCCTCCCCCTACGCGTGCAACCCCCGGGGTCCCTCCCCCCACGTGGGCAAGCCCCAGGTCCCGCGTGTGTACCCAAGTGTGCAAGCCCGCGGTCCCCGTGAACATCCCCCCCCCCCGCTGTGTGCAAGCCCGGGGTTCCCCGCTCACGTGCACGTAGAGCGCGGCGGTGGCGGGGGCGGCCGGTTCCGGGACCGGGGCCGGGGCCGGTTCCGAGGCAGGACCCGATCCCGGACCCCGTCCCGGGCCGGCCCCGCCGGGCCGCGCCGCACCGATCGCCGCCGCCGCCGCCGCCGGCCGCCACCCCCGCCCCGCCATGCGGCCCCGCGGGCTGCGGCCCCGCCCCGAGGCGGGCCCCGAGCCTCGGCCGCCCCCGGGGGTACGGCGGTGCCGGGCGGTGGGGAGGAGAAGGGGGAAGGGGGGGCAGAGCCCTTCGGTTCCAGCGGAATGGCGCGGGGGATGCCCATGTCCGTCCCCCACCCCCGGACACACGGTCCCGCCGAGGCTCGGGCAGCCCCGGGACCGGCCCCGCATCCGCTCCCCCGGCCGCCCCTCGGGGCTGGCGGGGGGGTTTCCAGGTCAGGGGCTGTGCGGGGTTTCTGAGGAGGGAGCCGTGGCGTGTCTCCGCGCGGGGTTGTGCAAACCCCGTGCTGACGGTCCCAGATACTATTTTTTTCTCTTTTTGCTCTATTAATAGCCATGGAGAAGTGAGAAATAGCTACGACAAAGCCTGTGGCCGCAGATTCCTGTTTCCAGGCCAGGAGAGGGTAGTTCAGAGTAACCCACCCCTGACGCAACCCTCCGACCCGGGGAAGAGCCCCCGCTGCCCGGAGTTTCCCGGCTGGCCCCGGGGGCTATAAGAGCCGGACGTGGGTACCGGGAAGGGCAGGAGCCGTGGAGCCTGCACGCAGCCCCGCACACGCCGAGGCCATGCTGCCGGCCAGGAGCGTCGTTGGCCCTTCCCTTCTTGTGAGTATTTTCAGCCGGGGCTGCATCCTCCCGCGGGGTGGGGATGTCCATGGGATATCTCAGGAGGTGCCCTGGCCGGCGAGGGGGATGGGGAGGGCAGGGAAAGCTTCCTGGGCACCCCGGCTCTGCTGGGGCTCAGCACCACTCCCGGGACACGGGCAGAGCTCTGGGGAGCAGGGATGGGGCAACGGGGGCCTGTGGCCCATTGTGCTGGCTGTGACCCCTGCTCGCTGTGTTTCTCAGCAGTGTGTCTACCCCCGCAAGCCACGGCTGACTTCATTTCTTACCAGCCACCTCCCAATTACGGTGAGTACACTCCGGGCAGCACAGGGGTTGTGCAAAGGGTGGAGTTATCAGGCAGGAACCCGAGGAGAAGCTCCTCTCACTGCAGGGCTGTCCCGCACCTGGGTTAGTGCTGGGGGAAGCAAAGGAAGGTAAAAAGTCCCTCCCTAGACATCAGACCTAGAGGTCGACTGTGTCCAGCCTCGGGGCTGCAGCTGCTGTAACGCAGGTAACAGTTCCTCCTCCAGGAAGGGAGGTTTAGAAGGGTCCTAAAACCAGGACAGGGAGGAGGAGACTTGAGTTTCGTTTGCACGCATCCCTCTTACTCCAGGGTGGGCAGAGGTGAAGCTGGTGAAACATGCTGACACCAGACCCATGAGCTGGAGGAACTTGCTGGAGAGACACTATACAGAAAGGGTCTGACACGAACCATCCCACTTACTTTTTTTCTTTCAGAAAGCAGGCACGAACAGTGGGCTTGTTGTCCACTTTGTCTGCTTCCATGGGTAGAGACCACAGTCCAGCTGGGAGATCCAGGATTGAGACCTCGCTGACGCTTCACCTCTCTCCCCGTTGCACCGTTTCCCCCCACCTGCCGGAGGAAGCCCCAGGGTGGAGGTGGAGGCCCCGGCGCCAGCCCTGCTTGGGAAGGAAGCAGATGCCAGGAGGTCGGCGAGAGTTGGCAGCAACGTTATCCGCTTCCTGCTGGGGTGGGACACTTCTGCCGGCAAGGAAGAGGAGCTCTGCTCTTCCACTTCTCGGAGTAGTGTTTCATGGTTGGGAGGTACCAAATAACTCCCGTAAAATGCTGTCCCGGCTATGCTCTGCTTCACACTGCCGATGGGACAGGAACTTTGGTATTTCTGCAAGTCTTTACTGTCTGTCTTATCCAAAGCAACAAAATAAACAATGCCAAGTCTACCTTGGAGAAGTTTCTTGGGGGCCAGAAGGCCCAGGTGAGGTGTGGGAACAGGGCGAGCTTTTCCAGCCAGCTTTAGGGAGCCCCTTTCTATCCAAAGCCTCACTCTCTAAAGCCCCCGCCCCTCATTTCAAGCTCCTCAGCTGTGTTATATGACCTAGGAGTCTCAGCAGCACCCAAGCAGAGAAGGCATTCACCTACCTTGGGAAGCCAGGCCAGGCTGTTATGACTTTAAAATATCAATAAAATACCTCCCAGCATCAAGTCCTCTGAAATGGCTACAGCCAAATTGCTCAAAGAGACGCAAGATTTTAAAACCTTCATAAGGTCTTTCAGTAACCGGACAGAATTCCAGAAATAAGCATCCCTTCCTTACGCCGCAGTATTTCTGTTGGCAAAGAAACAAACCCAACTGGGAAAAAAAGGCGCTCTGTTTTATTAACTAAAAGGGCCATCAGCCTGATGTCAGGGAGAGGAGGTCTCCAGCTGCGTAGCCCAAGGCACAGGTGAAAAGTTGAAGCGGGGCTGATTTATCCCGTTTTTTTGCTCTGCCTTCCCGAGCTCAGTGCTGAAGGTGCTTCTCCATCTGCTCCCTTAACTTGTATTTCTGAATCTGGAATAAAGTGCAGAGAGGAGGAGGAAGAGAGACTCAGACAGGAGATGGGACAGGAGGCCAGGGCCCCTGCCCTGCCCCAGCCCCTCTTACCTTGCCTGAGACGGTGAGCGGGTACTGACTCACAAACACAACGTACCGCGGGATCTTGAAATGGGAGATCTGGGAAGAGAAAATCAACCAGTACACAACCTGAGAGGAACTGTAGCTGGCCCAGCTGGTACTACCCAAGCTGGGACTGCCAGGGCTGGAGCCCCAGTTGCTCTAAATCCCTGGGCTTCCATCTGCAAATCCCCAGCAGCTGCTGGGCGTACTGGTCTGGCAGGGAACTGAGGACTGGGAGACCCACCTTCCCTTTGCAGAAAGCTTTAATCTCTTCCTCGGTGCAGTCCTGCTCAGCCCTCACTCGGATGCAGGCGCAGATCTCTTCTCCCATCCGTGAATCCTTCACACCAACCACCTAGTTGGGACAGATGGATGGTGTGACCCCCGGGGACATCCCTCTCCTCCCACAGGGTATGTGTGCTGGCCCACGGTGCGAGCCCTGACCCGTATCACGGGATGCTGGAGTCGTGACATGGGGCTGTGTAAAGGCAGTTTGAGCTGCCTGACCATCCCACCAGTGCTTTCTACATGACATGGAGCCCTCCTGGAAGGACGTCCCAACCATCTGCCAGAGGAAACGTGGCAGAGCAGCCGGGGTGCCCAGACAACACCAGCACCCTTCTTTGGTTTTGCAGTCACTGGAGCGAGGGCTGAGTCCAACCAGCCAGGGAGCAGCTCATCGTGAGTGCAATATGGACCTGTCGTCCCTCTATGTGCCTCTGTTTCCCCCAAAAATGGGGCAACAGGTTTCACAACCAACAGGGAGACCTGTAAGGCTGCTGCAGGTGCTTTGGGATCTCCAGATGAAACGGCAGGAGAGGGATGAAGTCAAATTAAAGGGTTATTTGGAACCCTTATAATCATAGATCTTAATGGATCACTGCCTGTGACACCAGGAGAGGGGCTTCCCAGGCCTGATCTCTCTCTAAAGTTTGTTCACACTATTTCACAAGAATCCTACTGTTATTCCCTGCCTTGAACTGGTATCTCAAAATCCTAGAGACACGTCGATCCTTTTGAGTCCAGAGCAGTGACATAAAGCCCTAGAAACTACATAAACAGGGCTGGTTTGCAACCCATCTGCACTGGGACTGTTCCAAGGAGAGATGCTAGCCTGGCACAGGCGCAACACTGACTAAATAACTGGTTTATTTATGGGGAAACTTGTCTGGCACAAAACCTGGAGGAGAACAATCCTAGCAGATTGAGAGCAGCTGCTCAATGCTGCAAATCATTGCTGTCTTGCAAAGGGGTGAAACTAAGTCTCACTCCTCATCTCTGGGGACTTGTTGGAGGAGTCTTTTTGGAATTAGGAGTTTAGTAATTAATTATCAGTAAAAACTGTCCTTCCAGACTGCTTTCCAAGTAAGAATTTCAGAGGGAGCTATGAAAGTGGACAGGCAGGCTAAAACCTGAAAAAGAATGACAGTCACTACTTTGCAGACGTGAAGCTGGTGCAGGAGGGGATTGCCCAAACTGATGTGCTCCATGCCAGGAGCTCTGCCTGCCCCTTCCACACCACGAGCCTCTCCCTCCTGTTTGCCAACCAATATTACACAGAAGCTGATGCTTGAAAGCAGGGGAAGACAGCCAGGTCCCAAGCAGCAGTCCCAGCAGCTTTGTGTACAGGTTTCCCACCACAGGAACCATCGCCGCTCACCCACCCCACCTCTCTCCCGCTCACCTGGACCTCCTCAACCTTGGGATGGGTGTGGAGAAACTGCTCAAGTTCTGCTGGGTAGATGTTCTCTCCTCCCCTAATAATCATGTCCTTGCAACGGCCTACAATTTTGCAGTAGCCGTGCTCATCCAGGCTCGCAAGGTCCCTGCAACGACACCACACTCCTCGTCCTGTCCCAGCCGATGCTCCCACCCAGCCTGGTCCGGAGGCCAGGTCAGGGTATATGGAGGGAAACGGCTGAGATGCCACCTGAATATATGGAAGAGATCAAGGAGCTCCTGCTACAGCCAGACATGGCCATCGGCAGTGTCTAGACAAGCGTCAGGGCTCAGGGGAGGTAATTCCTGCCCCCACAGTGTACCCCAGAGCCCCTCCATCGCACCCCTAACGAAGTGACTATCCCCATCTCCAGGGGCACTTGGCACTGAGGGATCTCTGCTAAAAGCTGTACTGGAGTTTCACGGACAGACCAGAGGGCTAAATTGGGTCGGTTTTCCCTACTTTGGAAATCACAGCCAAGGCACTCCTGTACACACCCATCCCCATCCAGCCTCACCCTGCAGGACAGACCGGGAGGAGCAGGCCTGTTTCCAGACTCACCCCGTCTTGTACCACTTCTCAGCAGTGATCACTTCACTCGTCTTGGCAGGGTCATCCCAGTAGCCCAGCATGACGCAGTAGCCACGGATCTGAAGCTCCCCAGGAGTGTTCAGAGGCACAGGCTGCCCTGTTTCTGGATCCTCAATTTTTGCCTGCAATGGAAGAGAAGAAGGGCTTAGGAGGGGGTGTCTGAGCCAAACACAATGGCATGCACCGACTCCAGCACCAGACAGGGAGGAGGGGCTGAGCTCTGCTGCAGGCAGAGGACCCGGAGCAGGCGGGGAGGGTCACGGTCACCTCTGTGTGCGGCAAGATGCATCCCACTGTCTCGATTCTTCTGGTGATGGTGTCACTGGGGAGTCCCATGAAGGTGACAGGGCTGTTTTCTGTGGTCCCATAGGCAACCTGCAAATAAGAAAGGAGAAACACACCTCAGGGGGAACAGGGAACGCACAGCTCCAGGCGTGGGAAAGGTGAAGGGGGCGATGAGCACAGAGGAGAGATCGGGATGGGAGGAAGATGTTCTCACAAGCCACTCAGGTCACAGGCAAGCACTGCTCTCCTGGCCCATGGATGGGGCTCTCCAGACACTCCTGCCAGAGAGTCCTGGAGAGACGAGCTCAAGCAGCACTGCACCTGCCTGCTCCCACCGCTGTGCTCCAGACGCCCACCACCCACAACACTCTCGGTGTCTTGTATTTTTGACACCCCAACTACATTTCTTGGACCTCAGGGTTCGCCCTCCTCTTTTTTAACCTATGTCTCTCCAAGCCCTGACCTGTTGACTCCCTACCATCTCTGCCAGGCACTGATCTTGCCTTGGTGCCCTTGCCGCCATCTGCTCAAGGTGCTGAGTTCATCTTCTACAGCTCAGAGCACTTTGGACATTACTTTAGAAAAACCCTGGAGCTAGCAGTGGGCTCCTGTGGGAGACCACGTGTCCTGCAGCGCGGCTGCTTGCTCCAGATCCTTTTGTGCAGACATCAGCTCCTGTAGCCCTCCTAAAGGCATCACGAGGCTGCACAACGCTCGGCACAGCTGCACTTACAGACCGAAAGCCTCACAGCAGGACAAAAGCTTCTTGCTGTTAAACCTCCCTCACCGCTAATCCCAACAGCAGGCTCTGAGTCACCTCAGCTGAAGGTCACTTCTCCTCAGAGGAAAATTCCAGCTCTTTATGCCCAACTCAGTGGCTTGCCGAGACAGCAGGAGCTGGGCAGGAGGTGCTCTGGGCAGCTCTGAGCTGCACCAACAGCACCATTGCTGGAATTGCTGCTTCACCTCCAGCTCTCGGGAGCTGTGTTTCAGCAGTGGGACATGCTGGAGCACTGCTCTGGTCTCTCTAACCCACTCAGTGTGTCATGTGGCATCAGACAGGGTTTCTCTCCCACCCGTAGCTGCTTTGCTGGCAGAGCATGGCTGGGAAAGGGCCAATGCAGTTTGCTCCTTCCTCCTCCAGATCTTCAAAGGCTGACACGTGAGCAGCTCTGACCCACCAAACAGCAACAGGGCCCAACCACCTTCCTACAGCCTTGGCACTCAGATCTGGGTCGTGCCTTTAGAGAAAATGCCCAGGCTCCATCGCTGGCTGCAAGGGCACATCTGCACAGTCAGGGCTTCTGCATGGAGCTCACCAAATTCCAGGCACTGTGCCCAAAATTAACAAGAAACTTTGCAAAGGGCTATGATGAGGCATCCTGAATAAACATGCGTATATCCTGAACGAGCTATAGATAATACTGGTGGGAGCACTTGGCGCTTTCTGCCGCTCGGGGCTGCTGAAGGATCTCACGTCGGGCACAGTCTGTCATAACGGCTGATGCTCTTGTTTGACTACACCGGGGTCAGTGTGAATCCGAGCTGGAGATTTGCAGGAGCCTCCTCTTAGCCAGGAATCTGGAGGAGATGTCTCCAGGATGCCGCAGGGACCATCTGGTGCGAACTGCTCTGCTAGGAGCCTGGCAACCCACAGGGAGCGACTGTAAATAGGCTTCTCCTACCAGACGCAATGATAGCTTCCCAGCCAGGGTGGAAACCTACAGCGTCTAATGCTCAGACAGGATTTCTCTCCCACCCACTAATACGAGTCCTGTGGCTGGATCAAATGACTGACGAGACACAAATCCAAGATCTTAAACACTTATTAAAAATCCCAGTGCCTTTGTTTTTTTGTTTTACTCTGCTGGATGAATTGCAATGTCGGTCCCAGGATCCCAGCCAAGCCCTGAGTCAACCCTTTCTGCCTCTCCGGGTCGCTCCAGCAGTTTAATTGGACACAGCGGCAGGCAGCTCCCTGGCAGGATGATGCTGCGGGTGCCGTGGCTCACCAGGCTCCTCCAGATGCCTGGCAGCATGCTGTGTACCCCAAGCACCAGCTGTCCGTGCCTTGGCGGGCGGCTTGTCCCCATAAACACCCTCACACCCTCAGTAACGGGCTTCCCAACTCGGCCCAGAGATCAATGCGGGTCTGAACCTCCAGCCTTCAGTCTGCTGCCCGCTCGCTGCCTTCCCCTCCCAGGGACTGGCTCTCTGCAGCCAGACACCAGGATGTTGCTCCTGACCTTTCCAAGATAGCATATCTCTCTTGGGATAGCATTTTCCCCATCCCCAAGCCCAGGACCGAGGCCGTGGCTGGAGCAAGCCCTCGCACCAGCGCTGCTGTCCTTCCCGACCCTCATCTGACGCGTGGAGCATCCTCCAACGGCTTCATCGTCCCAGCCCAGCCGCGGCTCGTGATGCACAAGATGAAACAATGCTTCCACAAAACCCCATATACCAAATTAAGCTTGGAGATATCCGCAAAGATTCCTAGTTTTCAAGACCCAAAGGGACACTTAGCATCATCTCGCCATGTCATCTGGTATACTTCAGTCCAGAAAACCTCACCCAATAATTTCTGCATAAGCTCCATAATTTCCACTGGAGCTATATCTAGTGTCAAAGCAAAGCTTTCCAGAGGCAAGGGAGTCCAGCTCGGACCCTTGGCTTTGACAGGAGCTCAGAGACCACAGAATATAATTGACTGTAAAGCCTTTTTTTACTGTGAGGACCACAAGTGACCCCCCAACACCCAGCACACAGATCAATCCTGCCTTCAGCAATGACAAAGACAGTTCCAAAACAAACCGCTGCTGAACTTACTCCTACCGACAAGAGATTCATTCTTTGTGAATCCTGAGCCTCTGTCTAAACCAGGAATAAAAAGAACATCTTAGCAGAACTGTGTTTTCTAAAGCACATTTCAAAAACATTTCCTGCTAGCGCTGTTTAAACACTGGCCACTGCAGAACAGGCAAAACAGCCTGAAGAAGGAAGCGTCTAAAAATTAAAAATAAAGTAAAAACAATCAGACTCCAGTCTCTTTAGTAAACATTGGGGAGGCAGACTGATCTGGTGGGGAGAGCGGGGACTCTGAAGACCCTGGGTTTTTCCCAACTGTGCCGCTTATTTACTGCATAACTTGGAACGAATCACATCAGCTCTCTGCTCCTCGGTTTTCCCCAGCGTTCAACGGCAATAAAAACACCCACTTCCCTCCGCATTCAACTGCTGCTGAAAGGCTGTGATGAAAAGGCTGGTTTCAGTACCACCAGTACCCCAAGGGGGGTTATACTGGCTGGGACTGGAGCAGAAGATCAGGGCTGCAGGAGGGCACGAGGTCCTTGGAGGAACCCCCCCTGGACCCGTAAAATGCTCAGGGAGGATCTTCATGCCCCTCGTCACCACCCTCTGGTTATGCCACGCTGGAGGATGATGGCAGGGCTTGAACCACCAAACTAAAACCTACAGAAACTGAGCTTTGCTGAAGACAATATTGGCCTCGGAAAAAAGAAGCAAATTGACCATGAAATAATAGGGATTTTCAGACTTCAAAGAGGGCGTAATGAACAACAGAAAGCAGACTGGCAACCCAAGAGATGTGCTAAAGGACCTCTAAGAGGCCCTTTGAACCCCTCTCAGTGTAACATGCAGGATGGATCTAATTAGCCCTAAACCCGTGCTGAGCGTGTTGTCTGTCTCAGATATCTCCACTGAAGTCAGTCCCAGCCCTTCCCTTCACAGCCAGCTCCACATTGTCCTCAGCTGAGCATTGATCTTCCCTCACTCAGCTGCTCACTACCAAGATCACCCTGAATTTTGCTGTCCTCCTGGGACACGTGTGCCCTGGCTTTGGAGCTGTCCTGCTATCCCAAATTGTATTGGAATATTCCTGAACCTTCAGGTCAACTTTACTGCTTCAAAAAAACAACTTCTGATCACATCCAGCCTATGTCACACTGAGATTTCATTTCCTTCCCCAGCAACAGTACCATCTTTGTGTCAAAAACGTCAGGACACAAACAAACATGTCTTGTGGGACAAACCTCCAAGGGTGACCACCCTATTGGCACTTCTCCCCACCCGGAGAGCTGCCAGACAGTCCCAGTTTGGACAGGGCTTTAAAAGTTCCCAAAAATACCAGGTGCCCAAAGCACTGTCTTTGTGTTGTAGCATGCAATGGCTTTGCCTCAGGAGGAGACCACTGCAAAAATGGCAACCCAGCTTGCCCGGGCCAGAAGACTGAGGCTGAAAATTAACCTCCTGTTATTGTACAGTCAGGCAAACTGCTCCTCGTGGTCTGGAGTTAAAGCTGCCTCTCTTCTTTCCAGGCTGAGCAGAAGTCTTGAGGCTTGCATGTATTCCCCCAGTCCTGCCAGCATGCCAGAAGCATTGCCCAGTGGCAACCAGCAAAGGCATGTGCAGTTACTTGTTGGTTTATCCACAGCTTGATAAAAGGTCTTTGCTATGTAATTAACTCCATCCTCCCTGCTGCTGGGTGCCAATGCATTTAGAAAAAGTGGAATTAAAAGGAAAAGTGAGAGGAAATGTGCAGAAATGAAGTGTCTTTCAAGGGTGGAAAACCACCAGATTGAGGGTACCTGAATGCTCAATGCCGCTAGAGAAGGAAACTTGGCAAAAATCTAGAGGCAAAGGTAACATCTCCATGGATTTGGTGAGCTCAGCCCTCACTGAAGACATGGCTGGAAGTCCAGGATCTTGTTGCTTCCATGTTGCCTTTTAAATGTTCTCACAGCACATTTCTGTAGTTTCTGCAGCTACTGAAACCACCTACTCATCAGGTCCTCCCCAAAAATGAGGTGGGATGGGACAGGGAGGTGTCGCTTTGGGCAAGGACAAGCAGGGAAGTTGTCACCGAGTGGAGCCAATTTTCCATTTTGGGAACAGGGGGGACTCCTGGCTGAGGAGCATTTGGGAAAGTCAGAAGTCTTGCACGGATCAGTTGTGTTCTGTGGGGGAAGAAAGCGTCACTTTTATTCAGAGCCTGCAAGAGCTGCAGAGAGGCCAGTGGCCCTGGGCAGAGCAGCGAGCTGCCGGGGGATGCCTGGTGCCTTGCAGAGTGGACACGGCAGGGCTGGGGAGAGACAGCAAGGGCTGGGTGAGCTTCACAGGAGAGGCCAAGAGCATCACGCAGCAGCTGCTGGGATCAGGCAGAAGGGAAGAGTGAGTGGACATCAACGGGGAGCCAAACTGGCAACACATCAATGGGTGGAGGCCATGCTACAGCAGAAGAAAGCCATCAGAATGAAGGAGGTGCACCCACCAACACCTCCTCTGGCTCCACAAGCAGCCTGGCCCCCACACCACAGTGAAGGGTGACCTGCAGGCATGTCAAGTAGAAACGATAACTCAGGTCTGAAATGAGAGCCCCAGATGCCACTGTCACTGATGGGATGGCTTGTACATCACCAAAAGCCAGGGACCTCTCAGGTACTGCCTGGAAGAGGAGGGACCCTGAAGACCCTCTGCAGCTCCCCTTGCCCACCCACCAGGGCTCCTCAAACCCTGCCTAGAGGGTGCTCCACGCCTGGGACGACTCCCCTGGGACACTGCAGAGCTTGCACCCTCTCCCACTCTGCTCCCTCCCCAGCACCCAGTGCCAGGCAGAGGCAGGGGCTCAGCCCTGCAGGGCTGGTGCTGTGCGGGCTGCAAACAGGGACAGCACGTGCACCCCAGGGCACCTCTCCAAGCTGCTTGAGCTCTTGCCTCCAGCCCGGACCCCAAGGTCAGCTACACTGGTGCCACTTCAAGAAGGTGATTGCTAGCATGCACTGACATACAAAACCAGTTCTGAATCCCCTTAAAAGCTACAGAATCTGGTTTAAGTGAGCAATGGAATATTTTAACATGGAGTAACGCACATGTGGCTGCCCTGATATGCCAGAAGTGTCAGTACTAACAAAGATTAAACATGGAAAAGACCATTTCCAATGCTGCATCAAAACAGCTCTGACCTGCAACACCAAAGAAACACCCCAAATCTATATTTATAGCATTTCAAAAACTGTATTTATTTGCTTAGCCCACAACGCCTCCAAGAAGGAGAGGAGGGGAGTCCAGCATCTGCAAATTACCAAGCACCAGGAATGTTTGCAGAACTGTTAATCAATTAAGAAAGAGAGGGTGGCAGGATAATCCTGCCTCTTCTGCGATGTCCTAGCAGTGCCGGTCCCAGGGGACCTTCAAGGTAGGGGGCTGGACAGGACCCAGCTCACTGTGGTATCCCACCACAGCAGAGGGAACACTGACACTGCTGCCATTGTCACTGCCAGACTGAGAGCCACCCACGAGTGGGACCAAGGCAAGCTTTTGAGGATTGCTGGACGTTTGCTGGCCAGTCAAGGGCTGCAAAACCTGGTGTAGGAAGACCAGACCCTGCCAGCGAGCAGCTCAAAACACAAACCACCAGGAGCCCAGGGGCGAGGTGCCAGCTGTGACAGATGCCAACCAGCTCCCACCACAGGAATGTGCTCACCGAGGCATGGAAATCAAAAAACATTAGGGGAAAGAACTTCCTTTTATTTCACATTTGTGCCCGAAGAAATGGAGCCGAGAAGCAGACACCTTTCCCCCAGTAGCACTGCCCTGCTGCCACCCCACCGCAGGACCGAAATAACCCGGCATCCACCTAACCTCTGCAGGCACTGGGCTGGCAGGGAGCCCTCGGGGTAGGGAGAGCTTCCCACCTTGCACCAGCATTGTGGCAGCTACATCACGGCATCTTCACGAGGAAGCTACAGGTCTTACCTGTGCCCACAGCCACAGCACACACATCCCTGCAGGGTGGGAGTATCCCGGTGCCCCAAAATCTGCAGTCTCAGCCAGCAAACAGTTAAAGGGTAGAAGAGAGGGAAATTTATCCTCAGAGGAAGAAAGAAGAGAAGATGGTTTGAGGTCTGGGCAGTTTAACCTCTGAAAAGGGTCTTGTTCCAGAAATACACATGGGCGGGATGTATTTATGGATGGAGTTTGCAAGGCCCTCACCAGCTTTTTGCTTCAATCTGACCCATGCTGGCAGACATCTCTGCAGAACTGGTAAGCTGTGAGCTGGTATTTTTTGCAAGGGGATGGGAAAACCAAGTATCAGACATCAGCTGCACTCGTGAGGCAGCATCGATACACTACCTGGCTTCAGTGTCCAGCAGAAACAGGCTGGATTTTAAGTCTCACCCATCAATTGCTTTTGCACGGTATAGCTGGTACGTAACTGCTGGAATTGTTAATCAAATGATTACAGGTAAGGCTAAGGTGATTGAACCTGCTCAGAGAAGAGAAAAAAAAAACACAAAAACAATCAGTGGATAGAAGATGATGCTTTAGAGGTGAATTTTTTTCTTTTCCAGTCACTTGCCCAGCTCCCTGTCTGAGCTTTACGAGCAGCACACACTTAAGATGCACCCTCAGTTCTGATCAACCTGGAGAGGCAACGGAAGAAGACACAGAGTGTCCTTCTCCCTACCTCCTCTTCCACTGTCTCAAAGGTCCTGATGACCAAGACACTCAAAGAGCTACTCCAGAGATCAAAGCACATGCCTGTCCGTTGTGGTGCCTACTGAATCAGGCATAAGCAAAAATGCACTGTTTTGATCAAAGGGTTCTAAATTCTACAGTAACTACAGCCGTGAGTGCTGCAGGAGGTCCCTCCAGCAGGAGCCTGGAGCTCCTACGGTCCGAGCATCTCTCCGGAGAGGAGGCAGGAGAAGCCCTTGGTGCCGAGGCAAGTGATGAGGCCCCAGCTGCTCGACAGCAGGGCGTTGCACCTCGGGACTGACAAACACTGGAAGCTTGACATGGCCTGGTTTGTACCGAGGTCCCACATTACATCACTGCTCGGCCAACCCCATCTGCCCCACAGGCTCATCAGAACCTACATTCACACCCCAGAAACCCTTTTTCTCCCCCAAATTAGTCACGCAATGAAAACACTGTTCGGACTGACAGCTGCTGACCAGAGCACGGGCTGCCAGGCAGTTTGCATAACACCGTCCGGAGCATGCTCGGCGGTGCTGGCTAATTCCTCATTGCAACAATGGAAAAACCCAGAAATCTCAGTGAATAAGCCAGTCTGTGTCCTAAGTCAGCCCTTGGATTTCCTCCCTTTCTTGAGCCTGTCTCGCCTCTGCAAAAGCTCCACTGGGGCTCTGCAGCCAGCCTTGGGAGCAGAAATCTCAACAAGCTCACAGTTATGTGCTCGGCTCTCAGCTGTTTGCTGCAGCCAGGAACTGGCTGGAAATCAGTTCAAAATGTTCCACTTCCAAACCCCACCCCACAACCCCTGGATCTCTCTCTTCACACTCACAGAAGCAGGCGCTGGGGCTTTTAACTGCTTTGCTTTAGCCTTCTCTATTGGGAGAGCAAAGGACATCCCTTGTGTTAACTCACCTTTGCCACTGCTACCCCAAGACAGGAGCTAAGGCAGACCCTAGTCCCAGCTCCAGCAGTGATTTCCTTGCTCTGCTACCTCACCAGCCCTTTACCAATGCCCACGCCTTTCCCTGCCCACAGCTTCGTCTTGAGAGCCGCAGCATTGCCATTGCCATCCACCTCATCTGAGCCGAGCCCTCAGCAGGGCACCACTGTCCCGCATTTCATACCCACCAGCTCACACCCCACCGCTTCCCCACAGGCTCTGCCACTGCCCCATCCCTCGTTGGAAAGCAACAGCCACTGCTCCAATAGTGCTGAGAAAAAAACCCCTCACACAGGTGTCCTGACCATGACCGTGGATGTGTTACACCCAGTTGCTCATAGGAAGAGATGTGGCAGAAATTAAGACTATCTGTGCTCTCCCTTTCTTGGCCAACTACTTTGGAAGGCTTCAACCAAAATTTTGCATTGTAAGAGCAACTGCAGCACTGTTGGCCTTTGGCATGAACCCATATTGCTCCCATCTTCTCCCATCCCTGCTCAGGCAAACTCCTTTGAAATCAGTAAGATGAGACGCCCCAAAACCTTCCTCTGTGATAACAGGACAAGATGCTTCTCCCCAAACCAGCTGAAGGCTAAATAGAGCCCAGGAGCCTGCTGAAAGCTTCAGCACAAGGTGGCTGTGGAGCACAGCAGTGCTCCCCACTATGCTCTTCAACCAAAACAAGTTGTTTTTCCCCCCACCAATGAATCTGGGCCCCGCTCAGCTCAGCAGGGACCAGAGAGGTTCCCCCACAGAGCAGGTCTGCGTTCGTTCTTCCTGACCATTTGCCTCCCTGTTGCAGAGAGGAAAACTACCTCTGCACAGTCACTTCGGCAGCGGGGCCAGGCAGGACTGTGGACACTCCTCTGCCTGGTGCCAAGGGGTTAAGCTCACAGTAAGTTCCCAAAGCCAGTTGCTTCCAACTGGCTGCTGCCTGCGGTTTGTGGGAAGGGATTTTGCTTTTTAATAACATTATAAATAGGGCTGTGTTCAGCATGCTGCAAACCCAGTTACTCTCTCTCTCCCACCCATCTCCCTCCTCCTCCTCCTCCTCCTGCTGCTTCTCTTCCCACCACACTAATTCCAGATCTGACCATGAATCGGTCAGGCTTCTTCCTCAGTGTCCTCAGCCTACTGGCATGTCTTGCCTCCATCACACAGGCATGTCCCCCGAGCTGCCACTGCCACGGCGGAGACCTGCAGCACGTCATCTGTGACAATGCGGGGTTGCAGAAGATCCCCAAGGTGCCTGAGCAAACACGGCTTCTCAACCTGCAGAAGAACAACTTCCCTGTCCTGCCGACCAACGGCTTCCGCGACATGAAAAAGCTGGTGTCCCTGCACCTCCAGAGCTCACGGATCAAGGAGATCTCAACCGGAGCTTTCCGGGGGCTCAAGAGCCTGGTCTACCTCTATCTCACTGACAACCAGATCAGTGTCATAAAGCCAGGAGCCTTCGATGACCTCTCTGAGCTCACCTACCTGTACCTGGACCAGAACAAGATCCCAGACCTACCCAAAGGACTCCTCTCCCCTCTTGTCAACCTCTTCATCCTGCACTTAGGCAGCAATAAAATCCGGGAGCTGAAACCAGGGGTCTTCAATGGGGCTAAAGACCTTCGCTGGCTCTTCCTCTCTGACAACTCCCTCACCAACCTCCTGCCTGGGGCCCTGGAGGATGTAGAAAACCTCGCTGTCCTCCACCTGGACAAGAACCAGCTGAGCAGCTATCCTGTGAATGCAATGAGTAAGCTGAGAGTGCTGGAGGAACTGAAGCTTTCTCATAACCCAATTGAGGTCATCCCTGACAATGCCTTCCAGTCCTTCGGGCGATACCTGCAGACACTCAGCCTGGACAACATGAAACTGAAGAAGGTGAGTCCTTTCTCTTTCCATTTGTTCTGGATAAGAAACATGGGGCTTGATTTTATTCTCCTTTACAAAGCCATCAGTTTGCTGTCCCTCCCTTGCAGATGAGAGGGGAGATGCAGGTCTGCAGACTCTGCAGACAGTGAGGCACTGGCCAGCTGACAACACTCCTGACATGGCTCAAACAAGGGATGAGAGAGTACTCCACCCTTCTGTTGAGTTATTTTATGCAAACCCAAATTATCTGGAGCTGATCAAACTCCCCGGAAAGGCAGCACATTCCCTCCCAAGCTAGAGATGACACCAGACATTGAAAAAGGTTTTTGGGATGCTCCCGGACAATCAGCAACCCCCCATCATCCCAGACACAAGGTGTGGGATGAGAGGCGAGCACGTGCCTCGTACCCGAGGGACCGAAGGGCACTGCTGCTTTGCAGAGCTGAACTGCTCTGCCTCCTTCCTTCGGCCTGGGTACCTGTTGTAGGTTGGGAGGGGGAGACTCAGGGCTACAAATAGTTTTACCCACGCCTTGCAGACAGGTAAGCATATGGACCTTCACCTTCACCTCCCCCCATGCCTCCCAACTTTACATGTTATAAAGAAAGGTTTGTTTATTGACGGTCTCTCAAGAGGAACTCTCACAGCATCTTACAAAGGGCCCCTGTTCCCACTGGAAAGGAGGAAGGGCATTCAGGTATCCCAAATGGCAAAATAACCCCCTTCTTTTTCCGTGAGAAAGCGTGATCCATAGGCAGGAGCATCACACTGGGAGTCACTTGCATGAGGACCTCTGAAATACGAGGCGGTGTAAGAACAGAAACAAGCACAGAGCAAGAGCAGCAGCACCCTGTTGCAGCCTGATGTCCTGGGTGCACCTAGGTGGAAAGGAAGGGTGCTGCAGGTGGAGCAGAACAGTTCTCCCTGGGGTGATGTTTTGCCAGGAAGCCCAAAGACAAAGGGCGTCCAGTTAAGGCAGGCTAGGACTTCATGGCAAAGCAACACCCACCACATGCAGGAAGATGTGAGGGAAAAAAAAAGAGGATTTCTTATCAACAAAGAGCAACTCAGAGGGCCTCTCAGGGATGAGCAGCTCACCTGAAAGCTTCCAGGAATAGAGCACACCAGAGTTTTCAAGGGAATATAGCATTCCAAAATGCTCAAAAACTGGAATTACAGCTTGCCTGGGTGGAGAACAACACTACCCAGAACAGCTCAGTAGCACTCAGTCAGTATTTAAGCCTTGTCCACTCTCAGCACCAACCTCTCCAGGATGGGAGTAAGCAAACCCAACACTTGAAAACAATCTACTGACCTCTCTAGGCAAGACCTTAGACATGCTGTCACAACACTTTTGTAGACTCAGTTTTAAGGCATTTTCACCATGCTCAAGTCAAAAATTACAGCTTAAATTTGTACCAGCTGTAGAGACATTAGAGTTCCAAGTTATATGTTGAAGAAATTAGACTAACCCATGATGCTGGGGTGCTCCAGGGAATTAAGTGTCCTTAGATTGGCCAAAGAGCAAGGGTTAACAATTCTAGACAGCAAAAAAGACTTTCTTTTCAGTGACCACCTGGGGACAGGACCTTTAAAGGCTCTTCTGCAGCCAGATGTCTCCTTTCCTCCCCAACAGCCCAGTAAGACACCAGTTTATGGAATCAGCACTAACAGGGGTGGCTTCTGCAGCTTTAGGGCTTACATTCTTTTTTCAGGAAAACAAAGCTCCCATCTCAGCTCAGAATTTTCTCTTCTAATCCTCAAAGGCCTGCACGTCCAAACAGCCCACGCGTGAACTTTGCACTGCTAGGAGACATCTAATCACAGAGGCGTCACGACCTAGGAAATCACTACCAAATACTTTAAATACTGCTGGCATCTTGAGTGCAGCTCTTTCTCCTTCACAAAAATACTGTCCTTAGCTGTTCCCTGCACAGCTACAAGATTTTGGAGCTGATCAAGGGCAAAACCCTTCCACACGAAGCTATGTTGGCCTACATTGCACTTGAGCAGAACGAGGAGAGCCCTCAGGCTGCTCTGCAGCGCCAGCCCCGAGCTCCCCTTCCCCACCGGCATCACCCGCAGGGCTGTGTCACACGGGCCAGGACCCGCCACGTACCTCAACATGAAACCAGGCAATGCAGACCCTGGAAGCTTTACATACGTCCCTCTCTGCATATTTATTGCAGAATAAATTACGGCAGCAATCTTCCATCTAAATAAGGGAAAAATCACCCATTTCCTTGCACGCGCATGCTCTGGCAGGCAGCGTAGCAGCTGTTACCAGCAGATGCGAACTCTTCTCATGGGGCTGGGAGAGGAATGAACGGCTGAGACAGTACACCACTGTCCAAGCCAGAACGTGGCCAGGCTACCGCCCCACTGCACGGCATGCCAGCATCTCTCTGAGTAGCTCCACTATCAGCACAGTAAAACCTACCGAGGTCAGCTCAGTTTTGGACTGCAGATGCCAGCACCGCTGACTGTCCAACAGCTGCAGTACTCTGGGAGTCTCTGAGCTAAGCTCTAAATCCTATCCAACATTGCTTAATTTGGAAGATGACAAAAGTTCACAGCCTAAAATAGTGCATTTTCTCTGTCAAGCTTTTCAGCTTACAGAGCTTGAACACACCCTGATGGTCCTGTCTGAACGTGAGCTTCTGGCCTGAAACGGGAGCACAGGTCCTTGACTGGAGGTCTAGGTCTACCAGAACCACCCAACTAGACCTAGACCTCCCCTCCACCCTCTGAGAAAGCTTTCGCCTGCTTTGAGAAGGGAGAGTAATGGTTTGTCATAGCCAAGAGGAGCTTTGTGCTTTCTCAATGACTCCCTCTCCAATTCATCACCACCAAGGAAGTTTGTGTTGAGGGGTTTGCTTTCTACATGAATCTTTCCAACCTGAGTAACCAGGGGATGAAAAAAGCCAGGGATGAATCTTCAGGGTAAAGAGGAGAGAGCTGCAGAGCCAGGTCTACAGCCTCTCTCCTCTCTTTGGCAGCTTTTTTAAGGGAGGCTCTTCCTTAAAGCCTGCCTGTTAATCAAGAAAACACAAATTTTGCAGCATCCCTTGCAAGCAGCCCACTGGAAATGAGAAAAAACAGAGGTGCTGGAAACCTGCCTCTATTTCTACACTGCTCAGATGCCAAGTGTAACTTTCCACTCAGAGCCTCCGGGCACTGCCAAAGTCTACAGCCCCTTCAGACGCCACAAACACTCCCTCCTTCAGCTGTTCCAGGACAGGCAAGGCAACAGGCGCTGGGAGGATTTCCAGCCTTAGAAAGGAATACACCCAGCAAACATCTTCATTTAGAATGGAGAAGTATGGCTCAAAAATAAAGAGGGATGCCAAACTTCACTTTATTTAGGGATGTGGCTGCAAAGACAATCCCACATGGATTTGGGATGTAACTTTCTTCAGGCAGGAGACTCCATCACTCATGAGTCCACCAGCCTGATGCCCCTCTTAGGTGTCCACAGCTTCTGGCAAGCCAGGACCCCCCTTTACTGCTCCTTTTCTTGCTCTTTCCATGATTATGCTGCTGAAAGTCTTGAGCAGAAGCACTCAGGTTTGAAGACCCTTCCCTAACTCAGTGTTCCTCACCAGAAACCTTTGTTCTTTAGTTTGCAGACAACGCATTCGCTGGTGTGACTGTGCTGAAGACCGCTCACCTGGACAACAACCGGCTCACCCAGCTGCCCCGCAACTTCCCCTTCGACAAAATGGAGACACTGACGCTCTCCCGAAACGCCTGGCACTGCAACTGCCAGCTAGCACACCTGCGCAAGTACGGCACCTCGTGCCCCTTCCCTCCTCACATTCCCTGGGGTCTCTTTGGGGGTCCCCCCGAGGGAGGTCCCCCCAAGCCGTGCTGGGCAAGAGGAGGCTGCTGAAGGCTGCACGTATGCTCAGCAGCTCTCTCCCCAGCCTGCCCTCTCCGCTCGTGGTGTGAGCGATGTCCATGGTGGTTTGCACCTCTTGTAATCACCCAGTCTTCTTCTTCCCCGTGTCCCAGGTGGCTGAAGGGCAACCGCACCCACACCGACGAGACCTGCTCCACGCCCGCGCAGTACCGGGGACAGTCCATCAGAGACACCCCGGCCCTCCGCACCTGCAAGCTCCCCACCAAGAGGTCCAAGAAGGGAAGCCGCCATTAAACACGTAAGATGGTTCACTTTTAGTCAGACGTACAGCAAACCCTGATGCCACCAAAGGTACGGGGACTTCTGTCTCTGCCTTCAGTGACAGTAGAGTTTGGATTAAAACAGCTCATCCATTCAACCACTGATGCTTCTGCTCAGAGCTGCTCCATCTCCTGGCAATACTGAGCTCCATGGGCTCCCGGAGCATCAGGGATGGAGTCAACACAGTAAAACAAACATGGGGCTAAAGACAGGCCTGGGGCAGCAATTAAGGGTGAAACATGCAATTAAGTGTCAAAACAACAGTGGACTTAGCCCACTCCTACCCTGAGCTGGGATCACACACACTTTACTTTTCTAACCAAATGGAGATGCTCAGCCTTTTGCCCTAGTAAAGGTCCTTTGGGTCTGGTTTGAAATCCAGGGCGGGACATTGCTGGGAAATCTGGCCCCAGGCTGCCCAGCCCATATGAAAATAGAGGTCTTCCATAAGGAGCAGTTCTCAGTACAGCACCTGCCTTTCAGCAACTACAGTTCCCATCCAAGACACTCAGGTATATAAAAACAAGGGCTGATTCCTTCAAATGAGTGTCGCAGAAGAGGGAGGTTTGAGACAGCAAATATTCTTTGAATAAAGTGTTCTGGGCCAGAAGGTGATTCAGAGAGAGCTGAATTTCCCTTGAGCAATGAACTTGCTGACATCTACCAATCCAAACACCAACTGTGAAAACCTATCACACAAACACCTTCCACAACTGGAAACTACCAAGAGTATTAAATTCAGTGCACAGAGTAGCAAAAAAGCCACAACTGTCAACACTCCATCTCAAGCATTTTACTTTTCCCCATCCCAGGAATAGGTCCGGAGCTTGTACAGATTCCAAAGGACTTTGGATGAGCCTGAAGGTTTGTAAGCTCTTGGGAAAGGGACCTTTGCTCAGTCGTTAAGTAAAGTGCAGTGACCCTGCACTGCACTGTCTGAACAAGGGTTGTCACTGTGCCCTTTCATAACAGATAGGATGAGGCAGAAGCCCAAAGCCCAGCTATGGCCATCTGGTCCCCAGTTCACCAAGGATATGCACAACAGGATGGAGAACGCAAATTTATGACCAAAAATTCAGGGATGATGCCAGCTGCTCTGCGCCTTCCTAAAGTGGTTGTTTCTTTTGCAGCGCCAGAGGTTTTATGGATTAGAGATGGAAATACCAGTCGTTCCGTATAGGGCGGGTAAAGTTCCGCTCTGAGGACGGAAAAACTTCAGTTTCCTAAACCACAATACTTAAATGTATTTTATTTACAGGTCTGGTCCTTCTTAACCTTCTTCTCTCCCTGCTTGAACTCAATTCCACTTCACGCCTCCATGATGAAAGCAAGAAAACCATGACAATAATACCTGTTTTTTCTATAGAACCTTCCATCCAGATCTCTCAAACAGGTTTACAAGTGTTAATGAAATAGAAAACTATTTATTCTAGTCTTGCAGAAGACAAAGCTCAGTACCTTCAGGTGTCAGTGCCAAAATGCAGGCACACAAAACCACTCCAGTGTGGTGAGCATGATTTTAAGGACTATGAAGCACCTCTGACTTCATTGTGTACCTCTCGAGAAGCAGGCAGCTTTCTCAGCTGTCGGCTATGGGGGTCTCTATTTCAGGGATGACCAGTGACTTGAGTCACTGACCACATCTCAGATGAAAAGCTGCTTGGCATGCTCTAAAAATCTACCTGCCCTAAATTTTCAGAACTGAAGCACGAAAATAATCCACCACTCCTGAAAATTCTGCTCTTGGGTTTCTTCCTTTATGAAGGAAGTGCTCACTGATCATCAGTGATGTGGGTAAGAAACTCAGGAATCCCATAGCAAGTTGGCAGAAGAGGTCAGAGACAGGACTAACCCATCTCCTCCTCTGTGGGAACTCATAATGGTTCTTTGACTCCGAACTCTTCACTTTCAAGTATGGGCTTTATTCACTCACTGTAAAAATAAACAGACAAATGCTAGAAGGTTACTGATCTACTTGAAAAATCCCCTTAAACATGTGGCCTTCTCTCTCTTTTTTACCTCTAGCAGACCCCAGTATGGCCTGTCCTGGTGACTGGTCACTTCAACCATCAGAAAACTACTGACTTCTGAGTCCTTCCTTAAGCTTCTCCTACCTGTCAGGAAACATTTCTGATATATCCGAACACCTCCAGCCTCCTCCGAATCCCCGCTTCGCTGCTGATCGCAGGATGGAATCCACCTTTTCAATCTTTTCCGACATCTATGTATTTTAAAAGAGGCATTTTTAAAAACTAAACTATGCATGACCATACTAAGACAAGCTAACCTAGATCCTGCCGGTAAAACACAGTCATCTTTCCCAGAGGCAACATAACCCACATCCCCGATCAACCAGTTGGTCACTGTCTCTCCCTTTCCAGTGGAGTGGAAGCAAGTGGGAAGGTAGGAGCATCCCTCCCCCAGCTGCTTGATCAGGAAAATTGGTCTCAACCCATGCAAAGAGACTCCTCTGCCTTCCCACGGAGGGGATCCCTGCAGGCCAGGGCTGAGGGGAATAGGTGAAGCAATGACCAAGAACCGGTGGCCCCCGAGACCGAGCTGCCCTTTCACACCAAAAGGCAGCAATCTCTCCAGGTTGGCCAGAAATCCTTTAAGTGAACCAGTACTGGGAAACCCCAAAACTGGAGCCATCTGAAGACTGGATTCCCTCCCACTCTGTGGGGTTTAGCAAGATGTATGTACATCCGAAAGGAGAAGGTGTGCACCGTGCAGCCTGGCTTGGGCGCCCCTTCTCTTCCCTCTGCCCATACTCCAGAGGATCTAGCAGGACACCAGGATGACTGTGGTTTATTGTCATGGCTATTACAATACCACAGTTGCAACTTAACTGTGTTTTTTAATCCTAAAGAGTTATATAAATATATGTATATTTATTCCTCTGTAACTGAGTGTAAATGACCTTTAAGAGGATGAAAACTCCTCTGTCTCCTATATAGAAATCAAATTGTATATTTTCTTATGTACATCTTCTGTATAAAGCTCTTGCTGCAAAGATGAATTCAACAAGTCTCCCTGTGTCTGTCCGAGGGCTGGGGGATCAGAAGTAACAGGAGACTGGTGGTATAAATATAGACTTAATCCTCTTTATCCTATGGGCAGAGCAACTGTTTGGGAGGGTTTTGTTATTTCTCTTTCTACAGAGCAGGAACATGTGACAATTGATGAGTCCTGGGCATTTGCAGTGATGTCTGAAAATATTTTGTGAGGCCAAACTCAAGCCTACTATAAAAATAGGTAGCTGTCACCTGACAGAGTCTGGACAACAGCACCAGGGCTGTCCCTGGTGTTTTCAGCTCAGCATTAAGAGCATCATATCCAGGAAAAAACCCCGGCCGTCTCTGAGACAGCTCCAGGATAGATGCCCTGGACTCCCCTGATCTGTAGCAGAGCACACAGTCGTCCCTGTAAAACCCTGGTGCTGGTGCAGTCTGGGTCTGCCAACAACAACACACCTAATCTGACTCCCAGCCCCGTGTGTTTATCCATCACAACAGCCTGCTTCCTCAGCATTTGCAAGCAGCATGATGCCAAAGTTATTTCCTTTAAAGTGAAACAAAAAAGTCCTTTTTTGGCTCAGCCATTCACTCACAGGCACACATGTGCAGATGGCAGTACCTGCTTACAAAACATGTCACCTGGAGTGCCACTGACCCCCTTGCTGGCGGGCTGTCCCCCTCCACACACAGGACATGCTGGTGCTCTTGCACAGGCCAAGGGTGCAGGGACATGCAATGGAGCAGCAGCACACATGCTGCGACGCGTGCTGCCCTTCTGACAACGCAGTGCCTGGTGCTGCACGTGTGGACGGCGTCGTTCCCATATTCAGACTCAAACACGTACCATGCAACAAGGTTTTACATCTGCGTGCAGGCCAGGATGGTGAAAGAAACCTGACAGTTCTGCAGCAAGATGAACACATGTACCCACCCACACTGATACAAACCAGCAACGCCTCTTCCATAATCATTCATCCTCGCAGCATGTACAACAGAAGGGTTTATGAAAGCTTTGAAACGCACCAGCAGAAGCTCAGTTTACGACACTGAATGCAATGTCTTCTCTTCTTACAAAGCTTCCTCCCCAGACACCCCACCAGCAACCAGGCAGAATCCCTCTTCTTCCTCCCAGCCCCTTTTCACCTTCACTCCTCAGCCTGGTCTCACACCCACGGTCCCATCACATCTGATCCCAGCAGCTCTGGTACTGCCGGGTACTGCTGTGGTGCAGAGATGCCCAAACTCAGGGTCTCACCACGACAAACACCACTTGTAGCTCTAGCCACAGCAATTACAACTCACCACCATCTCTGGCATGTGCATCTTGGTGATAACCATCTTCATGAGCTCAGGAGGAACAGGGGAACCTGCAATGACCCCTGGAAAAAAAGAGGAAAAGATGACAGTCCTGGAAACCATCTATTTATTCCCAGGAGCAGCCCCTCAGAAGGTTCTGCTCTCCCAGATTTAAATGCTGGCAAGACCTTTGGGATACACGGGTTCCTGTCAAAATACTTCCTATTTTTATGGATACAGGTCCTAGTTATTCTAGAAGCAAAGGCTGCAGCAAGGCCAGTTTGCCTGAATGAATTAAGAGTTGGCAGAGTTCACTCGTTAGGAAAATAAACTCTATAGCACAAACTTGGTCCAAGCTGCAGTTCCCAATAAGGAAAGATTCAGAGCAGAAAGAGACACAGATTTTTAGCAGGACAAACATTCCCATCGATCATCACCACCATAAAATCAAAAACATTTCCTCCTGCCTTGCACAGAGGAGCCCTTTTGGGAGAGGGCAGATTGCATTTTCATCTGTTCCACCCTAGCATAACAGAGTGAAAAAGCAGGGTAACATATAGGCTTTGCTGGGGAGCAAGATGAGACAGGATCATTTTTCACATAGAGATGATTAGGTAATCTGCTTAAATGTTTCTTTATGCTCCAGCACCATCTTCTCTCCATGCTGTTATTGCCTCGAAAGGCCTGGTGGTCTCCCCGTTACGGCTCAGCTATTTCCGAGGCTGGCTGAGACAAGAGAGAGCTCCAGCACACGTTATCACACCCTCTCCAGCGCGTAGATGAATGACTTCAAAAACAGGCAGGAAACTTCAGGTCACAGAAATCACAGAGTAGCTCTGCTGTAGGAACTGCAGCTAAAGCACACAAAGCATCTGCTGCCACACGGTGGTGGCTGGTGAGACGAGAGTCAAGCAAAACCAGGTTACTCCTGATATCTTCCCTTGCAGATAAAACAGAAAGGTCCTTCCCTAGATTGCCTTAAGATGAAAGAAGAGTCCTAAAAACACATAATTCTTGAAGGAAACTCCAAGGAAAGGAAACGTAGCATTAAATTAACAGTGAAATAAGGCTCGAGCAACTAAACTCTTCCCTCCAGAAGAAGATTTGTTCACAAAGCTTAATACAGCCTCCCAGCAGGGAACAGTAATATCCAGTTTCTCAGGATTTTTCCATTTGAGTTGTCAGACTTACCTCCCCGAAGACTTGAAAGGTCATAGGAGTCAAAGTCCGGCTGGGAGAGCATGTCTATAAACATGGTCGGCGTGCCGTGTAGGAAGGAGCATCTTCAGGAAAGGGAGAGAAAAGGCAAAGGTGCAGAGCTGGAACCAGGGGCAGCCCCAGCTCAGCACCCCATCCCCTGTCACCGTGCGCAGGGCCGCGGAGCAGCAGCCTGGAGGCAGGCACAGCACATGGGATCTTTATCAGTGCACATATACATATGTATGTATAAAAATATATATAAATATATATAAGTGTATTATGCAGGCACAATGATAGCTCTTTTGTTTTACAAGCTACACATGAGGAACAAGCTGGAAATGCAACTGTCTCAGCAGCAGAGCTGGACTTGAAGAAGGAGGGCAGATCGTTAGGTGTAAAAACACAGCAGCCATAGCAAAACAAGACATCACTACACTTTCCAGCCAAAGCCCTGCAGTGACCTGAAGGATCCCATATTTTTGGGAAAAAGAGAAGAGTGACAAACTCCCAGGCACAGCTGAAAAGGCTGGATCTAGCTGTGCAAGTATGGGCACCAGCAAGCCTGCCTCTCCCATCGTGGGAGGGAAGAGTGGGAGCAACGGCCTGGCAGGCGAGACAAGGGAAGGAAGCACCATCATGAGATAACAAACTCCTCTGTAGCAAGATAGAAACAAACTCTCACTTCTCTCGAGACACTGCCTCCAGAGCAGCCTTCCCCTCGAAACTCGGCGACGAGAAGATGCAGGAGGACCCGTGCAGAGCCATCACCATGCAGCCTCCAATCGACGCCAGGCAATGATAGAGGGGTGCGGGGAGGCCAACGCGATAGTCCTGGGATCAAGCCAAAGACACGAGTGAGGAGAGATCTTCCAGTCCATGACCAGCCCATCTCACTGCTGCAGCTCAAAGATCTGAACAGAAGAGCTTTCCCTGATTCATTTAAAACTTGCTGGAAATCTGACACTCATCTGTGTTCCGGTTAGGTGGAAACACGACACTGATGCTTCCTGCTTTTAATAAAAATCAATTTGCAAAGTTTTCAATGTCAAAATTTCATTCTGTAATTCTGCAATGTCTTTTCTTTGCTGATCATTTTGGTCTGGTATTCCTTACACATTATTTTATGATATGCCAGAAGAGAAGAGTGCTAGTGCTCTGACAGGCATGAAATATGCAGGACCTGGCACATGCTATTAATTTTATTTTGTTTTTAAGAACACCAAAGGCTCTGACGACTGATTGAAAGAACCCATCTTTTTTCTGGATCAAAGCTGTTGTGTTAGAAATAACTTCTTCAGAACTTCAAAAGAAAATATTTGCCTTTAACACTATTTAAAAGGAACTACAGATAGAAAAGTCAGATCCTGATAAGAGTAACGAGACTCTATACATGACATGAAACAAAGTCACGTAAAATAAATTAAAACCTCATTCAACAGAATTCAAAGCTAACATCCAAAGTCTTGTAATTCGAAATGAGTATTCACCAAAATGAAAAGTGATTTCACATTCTTTCCCCACAAAAAGGCATTTTTTTCCCCCCCAAAAAAAACTTCATATGTAACTAAAATGAAACAACAATGAAATGAAAAATGTTATGCATGAGTATCCCTCAACATCATTTGTAGCAAAACACCCTGCCCTTCTGCTGAGCAAGCACCAATGCTCTCCACACTGGTGGTCACTCTGTGGCAGTGGAGATCACCCCACTGAGACCCACCTGCTCTGTGATCCCCAGCCTCCGACCGATCATATTGGCATTATTCACAACGTTCCTGTGAGACAGGGTGGCTCCTTTGGGGCTTCCCGTTGTTCCCTGAAAGACACAGGGCATTATGCAATGACGCCACCTTTTCTGAGGGTGAGCTATGTGTGCTCTGGGGACATTTCCCAGGCAGATTCTGGGGTGGTCTTGTACTTCGTTCTCCATTCAGACCTGGGAGACTTTATTTTCTTCTTTAACAGCATCTGAATCCCAAACCAAACAAAAAAATGGTTCAACTTCAGTTGAACTCTCTCACCCTCCATCACCTCTCACTTCAGGACACCCTCTCACCTCCATCAGCCCCTGAGAAAGGGCTGAGCAGCAAGAATGGAAGAAGCAAGGGGAAATGCTAGAACATTTCCTCCATCCTACAGCAGAAGATGGAACCAGGGCTTGGTCTTGGAGGGCAGAAGGCAAAGGAAAGAGGATGCTCAGCATCACACACATCTTTCCCTGTGTCCCCAGCAAGGAACCCAACCATGAGGCATGGAGCGGGCAGCAGCACCTACTGAAGTGAACTGGATGTTGATGGGCTCGTTGCAGGAGAGGGTCTGCTGCACAGCTCTTAACTGCTTCATGTGGCTGCTGTCCCCAGCCTGCATCACTTCATCCATGTGGAGGGTGCCAGGCAGCTTGGAGTCCACTGTGATGACAACGGATAAGTCAGGTAGCCTGGTAGAAAGAAGAATACCACTAACAGTAATGGAGCAAGGAGAAAACTGCCCAGGTAGGCGTACACTGGTCAGGGCAAACCTCCAGGACAGCCTAACTTGTTTCTTTCAGGTGAGACCCTGTGTGGGTCCTCTAGAGCCTGTGTTGTGCAGCTGAGAGGACCCAAGGCAGGACACGGCTGTGAGGTCAGTGCAAAGACACCAGATGTTCCTAACTCACCTTTTGCTCTTTATTCCCCCTGGACTGGATTTTTCTATCTCGGGACATGATTGCTTTAGAATATCATAGTATTTCTGTGTTTTAAATTGAGTGGGAAACACCAGTGCCTTACAGCCAACCTGTGAAGGGAGACAGAAACTCATCAGAAGTCACGTCGGGTTGATGTTTAGGACATGATAAAGAGCAGTCACCACCGACACAGGGCCATGGCAGCCCTGTGACCCCAGACAGCAAGTGTTAGCCATTAACACTACACCAGGATTTTCTCTATGGCTTGTTTCATGATACAATGAACTCTCTCCAGACTAAACCTGGAGATTTTTAACTCTTCCTAGTAAGAGCCACAGCGTGCAGTGGTTTAAAGATTCACCGAAGAGCACGACATAGGTCTTTGCACAGTGGGGGTGCAGCTGCCACGCTCCCAGGGCTGGGGACGTGCCTCCAGCAGGCAGGTTCACCGAGGGCAAATGCAAACCAAGTCCTTACAGCTGTGTACCCACAAAACCCCACAAGCGCAGGGCAGGGTGCTGTTACTATATGCCCAGCACCCCGAGCCCTGATCCAGGAGTGCAGCCGGTGCTTTGCTCCTGCCCGGCAGTCGGTTCAGGATGGGCTGGTTGCTTTTTGTTGGGCAAGAGAGCAGAGCTGCGGCCTGAGGTTCCCTCTTCTCCCAGGATCAACACTTCTCGTTGTGAGCACAAGGCAAACAACTGATTTTTCAGATTAGGAGTCCCAATGTAACAAAAAAACGAGTCCCAAAATATTAAAGAAAAAAAAAATTTCATTTGAGTCGATTTGAAATAAGGATTTTTGAGGAACTTTGGAAGAACAAGGAAACCTAAAGACTGCCTCTCAGGTCAAGCCAAGGTTTTGCTGTGAGTTTTTTTAAGGTGTTCCATTTCGTAAGATTTTTCCACTTCTTTTTAAAGCATTAGCTATTTTGAAAGTTAAAACATCTTTCATTCAGCCTTTACATTTACATAATACCGAAACAAAGGGCTTCAATTGCTCCAAGAATTTCTATTTCTTGTTCAGCAGAGATTTGCTGAATTTGACCCAGATTTGCAAACTGCTTTTATCTTCCAAAAAATGCATTCTTGTCAAGTAAACTATTTACATAAATTATTTTCTTGGTTATTTTCATTATTTTCCCAAGGTCCATGGAATAAGATGACCAAGCTATGCCAATAAATTATTTGTAAGTACCCTCTGGGGTTTGTCAGAGGGGAAGACAAACATTTCCTCTATTTTTTGGAACAGTCTGCCCAGAACCCAGGGGATTGAGTCTGTTCTGGGATGTTTTGGGCCTTTGTAACTTTTTACTATTAGCTCCTTCAAACGACTATTCTGGTTGAACTAGCTTTGCAAAACAGATGCTATGTGAGGAGAGCAGGGCAGATGCTACATGAGATAAGGTGTCTAGTTGGGCATCTCCCACTTGGCCTCAACCTGAATGGCAGCAGATCTGTCTTCAGAAGCCCTGTCATATGAAAGCTGTCATCAGTTCACTTTTACAAAGCCCTGGCAATACAGCAGGAATCAGAGGATTAATTATTCCGCATGTATTTCTGTATCTACCAAAGGGAGGGAACCTGATGGAGCAAGAAAGGGACTGCACAGACTGACAGGATCCAACAGGCAAAGCCCTAAAGTCTTCAGGGTTTTTGTTGTCCAAATAAACAAACAAATAATTAGGTAGGCAAGGGACACCAGAGATGTCAGTACCAAAGGTACATGGAAAAGCTAGGAATTCTAATAAACCTGGGAGGGTGCAACAGGAGCAATCCCCAATGGAGCTGAAGCACGTTTCTGCTCTTACCCCATCAACGGTCCAGATTTACAATGGAGGAGAAAAATCAGAGAAGAATCTGACACACAGAGATGGAAAGGAAAACAAAAGCCAGGTCTCACTGGGAAAAAAGGTAAGTACTGCTGTTTACATTTCCACCTGGGGAGAGAAGCAGGAGGACATCCACACTGGGAGAGGTGTCCTTCACCGCAGCACTGTGTTCAATCCTAATGTGTGAAAACAGGAGTGACACCAGTGAGACTAGTGCAGAAGGATTAAACGAAGGGTGAAATGGGAACTCAAATTGCAGCCCAGCAACTGAATTACCAAGTTACTGATGGAAGAGAAAAGTCTCTGTTGCTAGAAATTATCCACTTCTTTCTAGGTAAAGTCAGAACTTGGATGGTGCTGGGAAGACCCAGATGTGATTCCAGCTCTTCTAATATCAGCCTTTGATTTAAAGCTGAACAAACCACAGTTGAGCAAGTTAGCTCCTTAATCCTAGGATTAATTTCTAGTTGTCAAATGTTTAGTAGCCTGGATTCCTCATTACTGGAGCTAAGGAGCCAGCACAGTTTAAACTGATGGTGCTCTGCACATTGCAAACTCAAACCCAGGCAGGGATATGAGGGTAGCTGAGGCAGCCATAGTCAGACAGCGGAAAGATGTCAAGCAGTGGCAATACCTAGGACTTAAACCAGGTTAAACTCTAGGCCAGCAAGGCCTAGGACAAATCTGGGAAGGAGAAATCCAGCTATCAAGTAGGCTGGTCCTTTCTAAGCCTTCCTCTTTTCTGCTTTCAAAGTTAAAATCCCAGATGGTGATTTTTGCCCCGAGCAGGAGGCAGGCAGGATGGTACTGAGCCGAGGAGGGCAGTCACAGAGTGCTTTCCCTCCCTGGCAGGCTGGAACATGAGTGTGGGAAAGTTAGAAACGATTTAAGACAGATGTTGCCCCTAGAGATTGCAGCCACACTCTGTTACTACACAGTCTCTGCTGTCCTGGCTGCCAGCCTTTTGGGTAGTCCCTGGGTCAGATATTTAGTCTTGCCTTGTTTTCCTCATTCCCTCATAAACAACTGCTGGCAGGTGTGGTTGTTATTGGTGTAATATTGGCAGTACATGGCTGTTAGCAGAGTGAGGGAGGAATGAGAAGGATGCAGAAGTCTCCATCAGACAGGCTGGCAGCCACAGGGAACAGCAGACGTGACCACTTAACTGCAGCTTTGTCCCCTTGGTCACTGCGTGGTGGTGTTCCCTCTGGACGGCCACCACCAGCCCCACTCTCCCTGATGTGTCCAAGTCTTAAGCAGAAGCTCACCTGTGCTGTGTCCCCACTATCCCCTTTAACTGATGGCTGATTGTACGAGTTCTCACAATGAATCAATTGGCATTACCAGCGAGTGCCATACAAACCTTCCTGAGGACAAACTCCAGCTCAAGGGCCTGGTAGGCTGGATTCACAGATACCTGAAGAGGGAGAAACAAGAAGGTTGATCAGTCTTACCCTTGCTTTGAGAGCCCTCTCCCCTAACACATATTCCAGACAAAAAGTTGTCCCAGGGGCAAGCCACACTCAAAGCCTCTCCTCCAACACACAGAACTAAGAGCTCACCACCACTGGGATTTCACATTCACCAGAAAAAGTAGCTGAATCCTGTGTTTGCATGAATGAAAACAATCAAAAAAGCCATAAGAGATTTATGTGAGGTCACATAGTCAAAATAGTTTCAGGAACAGAAGTCAAACCTCCTGTCTCCCAGGAAGCCATTCAATCCACTAAACTGAAGACTCAAAACTCAAGTGCAAGTCAGGTTTCTTGATAGATAATCATGAAAATGCCAGCTTTCTCCTGTCCAACTCTCCACAAAAGCAGTATTGGCCCCTGGAGTCAAGTTCACCATCAGGTTCATACTGAGCCACGCTCATCCACCTGGTTACAGTGTCTTAGCAGCCACTAGGATGAAGAAAAAGGACCAGAAGGTAGGGTGCAGTCCTTACCATGGTGCAGTGTCCAAATAAGATGCATTTTGGTGAATGTACCAGGTCATACTATCAAATAAAAATTGGCTGTTGGGTATATGCAGCTTGGACTACATTTTTAAGTGAGCATTTGCACCATGAAGCAATACGGGCCCTATTTAGAAGGGATCTAAATAGCTGGTAACTGTTTAGGACAGCAGGAGGCTACATAAAAATGATCCTATAGGCAAAAGCACATCTCTGCCTACCATCAGCTGCTGCAAGCTAGCTCACAGCAGTCCATGTCTTGCTGCTCCTTCCTCTGCAGTCTGCTTTCTTACATAGTGGAGGACAAAGATGCAGAGGGCTGCACAGATCTTGTTTAAATACTGGATTCAGTTATAGCCAACACACTGGGTAAGAGCATGGAAAAAAGAGACAACAAACTTTACTCTCCAGTATTTCCTATGGCTTCTTTGTCTCCATTTCCTTTCCCAACAGACAGCTAAAAACCCAGACACAGCAAACCCCTTACCAGGATGATTCCTGCCTGGGCAGTTGCAAACTGCATGAGAACCCACTCGTATTTGTTGGGACCCCACATCCCCAGCCGGTCTCCCTTCTTCAGGCCAAGAGCCAGAAGCCCAGCTGCCGCCTGGTCCACCTGTAAAATACAAAAGCCTGAGGATCACACACGGGATGCAGTGGGGGATATTCGTCTCCAGGCACTGCTTTCTGGGGAAAAAGCATCCTCTTTGCAACTGAAATTGGACAGAATGTACCTTTGCTGCACAGTCTGATAGCCTACTGCTGCAGCATCTTCCGAGTCACAGAGCACAGAGCAGCCCCTGCTTAGCAGGTCGGCTGAAAGCATAAAAATAACAAGTGTGGAACCATACAACAAAGCAGTAAGGAAACAAAAATAGGCAATTATGTACAAATAATTGTAAACTAATTCTTGCCCAAAGACTATTTAGTGTCTAGCTCCTCAGCAACTCAACTTAGGACCAAGCCTTACCCATATGCTGGGCCCATCTACACTGCTGGATCAGCCTCCACTCTGGCATATGACTTAATTCTCAAAGGACTCAGGTGAAGAAAACTGTATCAAGTGATTTTTGACCAGTTTGGGGTTCCTATCCTCATTAACTTGAATTCAGCCACTATATCAGCATGACTTTGCAAGATGGTGTGTTTCAGGTGTGCAGATGTACATATAAATATTCTGAGGTATTCAGGAAAGTTTTTACAGTTTTGTAAAGTCCTCAAGTGGATTTATGAAATCTATCCTGTAGGAGATATGAATTTGAGGAACAGCTGTTCTCTGATTTAGTTCTAAATTACAGCCTACTTTTTATAATTAGAGTGAACACAGCTAATCTTATTTATCTGAATGGATGTAACCAAAACACTAGTAAATCTAAAAAAGACTCAAACAATTTTTCCTATCCAAGATCATATCGCACATTTAATAGAATATTTCCAGGTAGTTAGCCTTGAAATATTGCCCCTCCATACAGAATATGTATAAACATATATTTGTATGTAATATGCACACATACATACACATGCATAGATGCACCCACACCCATTTTTGAATATGATATCAAGACCCAAGTCCTTGACTTTGCTCAGCTGCCTTTGTGTTTGGACTAGAAAACTCCACGCGCTCAGGACCTCGGACAGTCAGACCAGAGTGACTAATACGAGAGCTGGAGCCTACTCCAGTGGAAAACAAACCCATGACTCAGCCCAAAACAGATAGGTGTGATAATTTTTAAGTATGAAGGTTCATTCCGGGACACACAGCCAGCATTCTACATACGCTGCTTTCTCCCTTTGATCCCAAGACTCTAAGTAGGACAAAGGCAGCACATGCCCGTCGGGTGTTTGTTGGGGACGGGCTGTTACCCTCTGCTCAGGGCTGAGATGAAGATCTGTATACAACACACCTCATTCCTGAACTGAGCGATGAAACCATTTTGGTTTCTCCATTCTCCAACACGCCTGCTGCTGCCATTATCCACCCACCTGGGCTCTCTGAGGAGCAAACCAGGCACTCACCTCCTCTTTGAACTGAGCAAACGTCTTCCGAACCCCATCTCGGCAGAAGACCAAGGCGTGGCGGTCGGGAAACCGCTCTGCGGTCACATCCAGGCACTGGCCAATGGTTCTGGTGAGAAGGGGAATGTCTGAGGTCCCCTGGACATAGCTGTTGGTCAGCCTGTAGGAGCCAGAGGACATCCCTGTGTGCAGGGCACTGTGAAAGAAAAGGAGAAGAGTCTATTTTTTAATATAACCCATCAGTAAAATTCTCTCCATCTGGAAGGATTATCAACCTGCCAACAGTACCAGGAGTACCCGAAGCACATCCCCGCTCTGGTGGGAACCACAGGCAGCAGCTTCAGCAGGTCAAGAAGACCTCTGAAAGCACTTGGAAAGCATGTGCAGCAGCCTGGGGGGGCACTGGGCAGGCAGACGGCCTTGGTAACCCCAGTACCACCACCCAGAGCTGCCCACAGTGGCAGACAGCACAGGCAGAGCCTCCATCCATCCCCCAGAAACCAGGACCCTGCTCACTGATGGCGAAGGAGCCTGCACCAGCCCTGCAGGCTGGGCTCAGCCTGGTCCTACAGTCATTCAGCTGGGGTAAACACCACCCAGACATTTCGGGATATCTGAGCAGATTAGGGACTCTACAGTTTACTGAGAGATGGCAACTGGCTTTGGTCTTTCTGCAGCATTAAAGAGTGCAAATAACTTGGAACACAGTCAAAACAGTTTGTGGGGAAATTCCTCCAACTGGTTTCTCTCTGCTGGAAAGAGCAGACAATTCAGAAAGAGAAAGTTAAAATTAACTTTCTGTCATTTTATCAGTCTTCAGAACGGTCTGCAGAGAAGACTCTAATCCTGCAGAATAAAAACTGTTTAGAAGAGTTCAAAGAAGTTGAGCTGTAAGCGAGAGGCATTTGCAAAGTAATTGTCTGTGTATACAACAGCAAGCAGGCTGTACATGCTTTACTACCTCTGCCAGCTAGACTGCAAAGAGTTTATGGTACTGAAGATAGAATCAGTAAAATGAGGAACTACCAGCAAGATGGGGGGGCAGGGAGAAGTGCAGAGGCAATAATACATCAGGCTCACAGGGTGGAGGAGGCTACTACAGCCACTGCAAACACGGGACAGAGTGGGAGGAAGAAAGCAGGGAGGTGTTTCAGCAGAGCAGCACCTGGGCAGGAATGGCATGAGAGGGTCCTCGAGAGGAGCACAGAGACATTGTGCTGGAGAGGGAACAAGTTAGGAGAGGCAGCAACGAGATACGGGCGAGGCAGTAGGGAAAATAATTTTTAAATCATTAAGACATTCACTGAGGTAGGATCATCAGCGCAAAAGCAGCAACCTCCCCTCAAACCGGAGCTCCTGACCATCCAAGTGCTGCAGTTCTTGCCCTGGTTTCTCTCTTCACTTACTCCTCCTCTGAGCCTCTCTCTACCCCAGCAGCCAACCCCCACACGCTGCCCTTCACCCCAGGCAGCCCCCCCAGTTTCGGTCTCTCCTCACTTCTTCCTTGTCTCCCTCCATGCTCTCAGCTCCTCCATTCCCACCTTAGGAGATGACCAGGAAGGACAGGGTCAAGCAATGCTTGTGGGGTGCATAGCTCAGAGGCAATGCCCTGTGTGTGCAGACTCAGTGTATAATGGGGGGGATCCCTGCACTGGAGAGGAAAAACAGATCAGCTTGTACTCAATTTTCCCCCATTCATTACAGGATCAATGTTCTGCAAAGACTTGGTGCTGTTTACCACAGATTTGTTTTCCTGCCCATGAGAAACAAAACCTAGCATGAAGTTACTTCCTCTGGGGGGTGGAGTTCAGTTTTGAGAGAAACACAAGACAAGATTTTACCTTCTGAGAGGAGTTTTGCTCTGAGAGCTGAGCAATTGGCCTGACCCTCTTTCCCTCACTGTTTTTCAGCAGATGGAGGGTTGTGCAACTCCCACTAATTCTGTTTGGACATCCCTCCTAGCAGAGCTCTTGGGCAACTCTCATCAAGATTGTAGGACTGCCCAAGGAGGAAGAGAGAGAACAAGTACTAAACTAAACTATCATTTATTGTTTGAAAGCTCCTGGGCAAGGCATGTAGATAAACTAGGAAATGAAAGAAAGCTCTGCAGAAGAAAAGCCTTTATAGATATGGGTTATATAAAATAAAGGTTGAAAAAAGTCTCCCTAACCCAAGGGAAGGAAGAACACTCCTGGGAAAGCAGTAAAAGCCACTGCAACCACTGCCACGGCCACTCGCTGTTTGAAACTGCAACCAGAGAAGCCACTGTCCCATCACCATCAGGTGGTCTCAGACAACCACCTCCAGCACCTCCAGCAGGATGAGGAAATCACAGGCTGTTTGCAAAAACGTTTAATGGAGACAACCACACTCACATCTCTCTAAAGGCAAGCCCCCTCCAGTTTCAATCTGCTTTTCTCTGGCAGCTCAGGCACAGAGAGATGTCCCTGCTCACTCCCACAGCCTGAGAAGGGCTGGAGCGGCCAGAGAGCAGCTGCTGATGTGGTTGTGCAAGAGCACTTTCCCTGAGCACTGTCTCAGGGGTCACTGGGAGCCAAGCAGGCTCGGCACTGGGCTGGAGTGGGACTAGGTAAACACAAGCATTTCATGAACTGCGCAGTTCCTCCGGGGATACCACCCAAGGAACTCATTGCTAAAAAAATTTGGTCCAACTCATTCTTCTACCATGTGACTGAAAAACAAAAATCAAAACCCCACAACAAAAGGAGACTGGAAAGGGTAGGAAAAATTGTTAGAAAATTCATATTGTGAGAAAATTCAATCAAAATCAAAAATGTCCTGCTGAAACAGTCTCCTGCTCTCTGCAGTCACCCTTCAAGATGCATTGCCAACGAAAAGCGTGATATTTCACTCTATCATATCTTGGCAAAGCACTAAGCAGACCAGGCTTTCTGGTCTTACTGTCTCAATTTTTTCCAGGACCAAAGAGTTTCCCTGACCTCACAGGAACCAAACTGTCACACTAAATGCAAGAAGGGGCAAAGCCAGAGCCAAATGACAGTTCCACCTCCAGTCACCATGGCTATGGCTTCCTCCCTACCCCCAAACATGGGCATGAAAGAACATCAAAGAGCAGTAAAAGATGTCTTTATAAAGCCCTGCACTCCAAAACACTGAAAATACTCCTGGTTCCCCTTATGGTGTGAAAACACACACAGCTTGCTATCAAACATCCCAAGCATTCACATCTTCAAATAAAAGCACCAGAAGCTTTGAAATTAGGGCCTAAGACATCTCTGCTCATAGCCCAGAGTCACTAACTCCTCACAAAGCACTTGCTCACATGGTTTCTTCAAATACATTAAGGAAAGCAAAATTCACAGCTGTCATCTACCTTGAGCTCCCTGAATTCTAGCCTGGCATTCACATGTGCTTCAGCATTTCTGTATCACTTATCTCCTGGCCACAACAGAAGTGAAAGTTGTGGGATAAAACACAACAGGCTGCTGGAAACACTGGGGATCAGGAACGAGGCAGATACAGGATACGTTCATTAGCAGTAGCATCATGCTGGAAATAATGCAGGGTTGGTCTCCCTCTTGCCTACAGCCAACAGCAAGTGTATATATCTGAGCTGAAAGAATGTATCAAGAGACCTGTACAAAGAAAGAATCCAAAGGAGTTAGAAATAAATTTTTTGTTCATCTTTGTTACAAAAAGCAAGTAATAAACCCTCCACCTCTTCCTATGAAGCAACTGGCACTGCTGGAGATAAAACAAGACCAATGGTCTGATGGTCTGATCTTACAGCAACTCTCATTTCCCTGACTCAGCTGGAAGAGAGCAAATAAAACTCTGCCTGCTCTTGGGTCTCAGCGTAGACTGTTAAGCACTACTTTTAGAGAGCACATGCCTTCTGTTGGCAACGCATTCCAGCAGCAAGACAGCCTGCGGTGCCTGCAAACGAGCCAGCCTCATCATCAGGCTGCTCCTGCAAAACTCCGTAACCCGGGAGTTCAGCGGCATGACTGAATGGAGAAATGTCAGAGACGCGGGGAAAACGCAACCCCTCCCCATCTCATGCGAAAGGCAGGCAAACAGCCGAACGCTGGCAGACCCAGAAAGCACTCCTGCCTGATGGCCACAGCCGAAACAATCAGACTTAAGCAAGCACTCTCGACTAATCCTAGGAGCTCTTTGTATTTCTCTCTGAATAGCCCCAACTAACATTTTATAGCTGTTGATATAAGATAACCAGCTTCATTTTTCACATTTAACTCTTCACCAGCCTCTGTGGAAATTATCATAAGGGGTGAGAGATGAACACAAGGCAGAGGCACCAGCATAACCTCCTGTCCCCTACGACGAGCACACACATGAGATCCTTCTTTGCCGCTGTGAAGGACATCGACCTGATCTGTGGTGCCATCCCCACTGCACGTGGATGAAAGGCCCTGCTCTCCCAGGGCTTGGGAACTGTCCTGACTACAAAGTTCATACTCAGAGAGGTTCACAGACTCCCCAGCCAGTTCCTTTGTGAATGGACATCTACCAGGAGCTTCTCCCCCCAGAGTAAGAGCTTTGGAGTCCTTTATGTAACACAACTGCAATAAAAGGGTGGTGAAAATTAACCCAGCCCTGTCCTTACCTCTTCTCTACTCTTTAAAACAATCCTGTTGACTAAAGAGTTAACCATGTTCTCTTTTTTTTTTGTTTGGTTTGAGGAAGGATCAAGTCCCCAGAGCTTTCAGACTCCTACTTTTTGTTTACATTTTCCACCTCTCTCCCCTCTTCCTGCCAAAAGGATAAATACTGCTTAACACTAGGAGCAGAATTTAATAAACTTTTTTTATAATGCTACTAGAAAGAGTTTACTCCTCTAAATACATGGTCTTTTTCTCCAAGTGCTCTGTGCTCCTGCCCCTCAGTTTCACTTCTGGGCTGGAGTCCCAACTGCAGTGAACTCTCTGTTGCGCTTCCTTTCTGATCCCATTTCCTAAAGACAGATTTTGAGATGGCAATCTTGGCTCCAGCCACACACATGGACTTCAGCCACTCACTCCTAATCTCAACCCAGCTGAAAAGAAACACCCGGACCCTGTGTGTGGGAAAACAAGGGCTGCTCCCCACAGTTCCTGGGGAATTGTTCCCTGAAGTCACACCTCCTGGTGGGTGTGAGGCTCTGAGTCTCAACTAATCCTTCAAAACCCCTTCTCAAAGCCAGTTGCTTTCCTACCCCTGTTCTTCCCCACGAACTTGCTCCAAGAGGCAGTACTGAAGCAAAGGAAGGCAAAGAACTGGCCTGAGCCCCCCAAACCCCAGAGCTCCTCAGTGCCCTGGACCTGCTGGCACCCCAGTGCCCCCCCACCTCCCTCAGGGGTGCACATGGCCGCAAGAGGACAGGGACACTGCCTGGACAAAGCCAACAAGTCAGAGCACTGAAGGAGGATGGAGAAGCTGTTTGATACTTTTCACGTTACTGCAGTCAGGATGGAGTTGCTGCACAAAGATTTAAGCTCAGCCCTGGGTACATGTTCACATCCCTCCGCACACTGCACGGGGCTTATCCCTGGTCCCCTCCCAGGCCAGAGGGGGGACAGACCCAGGAGATGCAGCCTCTCTTCTGCCGCTTTGGAGGGGTTTTGGGGAAGCCAAGGGACAGTGACACCCACTGAGAGCAAAACTTCTGTCTGAACCTGCCCTCCCTGCACGCAGCCACCCACCCGGCTGGACACCCACATCACTCTGCAGCTGCCCTATAGCCCCTGACCCCATCACTCACGGCCTCCATCCCCTAGAGCCCCCGTCCCCGTCCCTACAGCCTCCTCATCCTCTGCCCCACACCCCTTGATCCCCTGTAGCTTCCATCCCCTCTCACTCACACCACCCTGTCCCCTACAGCCCCCCACCCCCAGTCCTTACACCCCTCCAGCCCTTATAGCCCCCATCCCCTCTCACCCAGGGCCCCCTATGCCCTATAGCCCCCCACCCCCAGTCCCTACACCCCTCCAGCCCCTATAGCCCCCACCCCCTCTCACCCAGGCCCCCTATGCCCTATAGCCCCCCATTCCCAGTCCCCACAGCTCTCCAGCCCCTATACCCACCATCCCCTCTCACCCACACCCCCCTGACCCCTATAGCCCTCCATCCCCAGTCCCCCACAACTCTCCAGCCCCCACCCCCCGTCCCTACCTGCCCGGCGGGGGTCCCCGCCGCCCCCCCGCCCGGCGCAGGAGGGGCAGCCCGCGGCGGGACAGCGCTGCCAGGCGCACCGTGATCATGCCTGCAGCAGCGGGAACGAACCGGGAACCGGGAGCCGGCCCGCTGCTCGATAAGCGGGGGCGGTGCGCACCGCGGCCCGCCCCGGCCCCACTCCCGCCCCGCCTCGGGGGGCTGCGGCTTCCCCCGGCCTCGGGACGCTCCGCGCTGGGACGGGCAGCGGAGAAAGAGCCCGCCCTGCCCCGACGGCGGGACCGAGCAGCAGCGGGGAGGTGCAGGGAGGGGAACCCCCCCACGGCACACGGGTGGCAGCGCAGAGCCCCGCTGGGCACCTGCCAGCTTCCACGTCCCGCACTGCCCCGCCATCCCCTCCTCCGCTACCTCTTTTTTCCAGACTCCCCCATGGGCCTTTTTCTGCCTAACCCCAACCGTGTCCCCCCCCGACGTAGACTTTGGTGCGAGGCAACTAACCCCACTTGCCTCCACTTTTCTCCATGGCTTGGTGCCTGAGCTCTGTGAGTCACTAATTGATTTCCAGCCCTATCCACTTAATGGGTTATCACAGTTTCTATGTCATTAAGAGCTTTGGGCACTCCCTGGCTGCCTGTGCCCTGCCATGGGAGGAAGGGAGACCAAGCTAGGAGCTGCAGAGCTGCTCCAGAGCCGGGCGGGCTGAGATCCCCTCACCTAAGAGCAGGGGCACAGGCAGGCAGCCAGGCGAGGAGCGCAGCGGTGCTGAGCTCTGCCCAGCGCCCGGCCACGCCAGCAGCACTGATGCTGAAGGAGAAGAGGTGACACACGCATCATTGCAGCGATGGCCAAAAGATAATTAATCCTCGTGAAAGGGCTGGGGTATACATTTGAGCCCAGAAAACGGTCTGCGTCTTTTAAATACCGTTTGGGTGTGGGTGTTAACCAGACGGTGCGGTAAGTGCTGGCCTGAGGCAGGACTGTCTGGCTCAGCCACTGACCTGCTGGGTGACCGCTGGCTGCCATTTTGCAGCTCTGCCCGGGTGGAAGCTGGAGCTCAGTGTGTCTGGACACTGTGTGTCTGTACCACGTCGAGCACAATGGTACTGGTGAACAAGGGCATCGATACTGGCCCCAGAACGGTGCCTCTCGGACACCAAAGCCATAAACGAGCTCGTAACACAGCCACGTGCTGAAATACTGACTGCAACCAGACCTCCGCTGTTAGATACTTGGTTTTAGAAGTGGGAAGGATTTTCCCCAATGTGCATCTTGTTCACAAGGAGTTTGTTTGATAGCAGTGGTGACAGTGTTTTCGTTGGTAGGGGAAGGGAGATCTTCAACTTTGAAATGTGAAAAATTTGCCATGGCTGCAGAGGGGACGCTGGGTGAGGCAGACCAGAGATCTGCGGAGGGTCTGGGAATGGTCTCCAGCCCCTGGCTGGTGTGGCCAGCTCATACCCCTGGGATCACTAAATCAGGATTAGATGGACAGTGTTCACCCTGCTTCCCTCAGCACTCCCTTCTCCTTGCTTGTGTTCTTGCAGCCTTCCTCTAGGAGAGTGTGCAAATGTGCCCTGTGTTACGGTTTGTCTGTCTCATGGAGGTTGGAAATCTTTTTAGACATGCCCAGGTACCTCCATTTACATGTCAATCCCACTAGAATCAGTAGTTTATGCATTTCTGCAGACAATGTAAGGCTGTGTGACGTTCACAGCCAGAAGTTACCCTTTCACCATTTAGCACAGAGCAGTTTTCTTTGTCTGTACTTCAGAAGCATCAAAGTATGCTTGGTGTTGTATAACCATAGTGTAAAAAAAAAACCAAAAACAAAACATCTGGGATCCAAAAACCTCTTACCCTTAATAAATAAAAACAAAGCTGACTTTCAGTTTGATCCTCCCACATTCCAATCATTAGCCTACAGGGTGAATCCCAGTTAGGTATTAAACCAAGAATTATGCAGAAGTTAATGTGACCTTGACATTTGGGTACATTTGGTCAAGATTGTCAAAGCAAAGGCAGGCTGAACCAGTAACACTCCATACACCATTGAGAAAGATATAATTTCTTCCTAATGAAGATTTAAAAATCTGCCTTCAAGTTAATCACAAATAAGCAGGTAGGTTTTGTAACTGATCTACACCCTCATTTCTTTGTCTTAAGAGCCAAAGACTCTTGGACTTGTGCAAGAAGTGCAGATTTCAGGCTCTGCAGCACTGCACGGACAAAGGCCTTTTCCAGAGATGCAGAGGGTCTTTCTTGGGTCCCCCCAAAGCCCCGCCAGGTTTCTCCCTCGGGAGCAGGACTGTACGTGGTGACTCCCAGCTGGGGAAGGGAGCAGGGGACTGTGTGGCTGCAGGGCACCTGCTGTGAGTCCCTCGCTGCCTCAGGGTAACGTAGGGCTCGGGCAATCGCCGCCTCCCTTGGTGTCTGTGCTGGGAGATTTGGCAACGTGAGGTTTCCCCACTCGTCCCTGGAGCAGGTTTGTCCTCTGGCCCTTCTTTGCCCTCCTCACCTTGCTGTGAAAAGCTGAGGGACAGGAGAGGTTCTTGCATAACTAGACCTTGCTTTTCTCAAATGAGGGCTCTAATTTCAGCTCACCTTTGGAGGAACAATAACCTGCTCTGAGAAACTTCTATAATCTCCTGGATGAGAGCACATTAACCTCAGGCAGATTTTGTTATACTTTCTGTGAGGCAAATCCTTGTTTGCTGTTTTCAGGTGCCTTTGCTCAGACTCCTGTGGTCTCAATTACCTCTGTGCTGAGCTAACACATCTCTGTGTGTTGGAAGAGACCTACTGGCAACTTAAAACCTAACCAAAGCACCCACAGAGTGGATGTGCTGGAGTAGCTAACACATCTTTGCAAGTTCCTGTACATCACGATTTGCATAGGGGTCAGGAAGTTCAAGGTTAGTACTCACTGTAATCCCATTACCGGGTAATACTAATTTGGCTCTACCCCAGGCTCCTTTTCTCTTTCACTGACTTTCTCCACAGCGGGCCAGCTGAGGCAGGAGAGCGAGCTGCTCACACAGCGCCCGGGCCTTTGGATCCAAGTGGGAACATTCAACGCAGTGAAGAGACGTCTTGGGGCAACAGCCCCGCAAAAAGGGAATCCACCCCTCTCGGTGCAGAGCTGGCCAGGAGGTTGAAGCCACGGTATCTGCTAGAGTAAAGCGAGGTACAGATTGCTCGGTCTCTGCGTTCCTGTTGGGATTATTAGTCGTTAAACGGTTGGCTTTGTGCGGGGCGGTGTGTGACCGGTGGTGTGACGGGATGTAACCCCACGCGGGGGCTGCCATTGCTCCTTCCCTTCCCGGGGCCGTTTCACGCGGAAGGGCGGCAGAGCAGGTGCTGAAGCTCTGCCGGTCTGGCGAGCGCGCCGGGGCCGGAGCAAGGGCCGCCGGAGCGGGGCCGGGGTCCGGTGCCCCGGGCGGGGCGGCGCTGCCCTCCGGGCCGGCAGGGGGCGCGCTCGGCCCCGCGGCGGCCGCCTGGCGAGCCCCGCGCGGACGTGGCCGCGGACGTGGACGCGGAAGTGGGTGGCGGGGCCGGGACCGAGCCCCGGGGGCCGCTCCGCTCCGCCCCGCGCCCCCCTTCTTGTCGGCGCTCGGAGGACCCCGGCGGCCATGTCGCGGGGCGGCGGGAAGGGGCCGAGCCTAAAGGACAAGTTGGACGGCAACGAGCTGGACCTGAGCCTCTGCGACCTGAACGAGGTGCCGGTGCGGGAGCTGGTGAGCCTCCGGCCCGCGGGCCGCCCGGCGGGGACCGGGCCCTGCCACAGCCCCGGGCCGGCTCTGCCCGCTCGGTCCCCGGGAAGGGGCTGCTGAGGGCAGCCAGAGGTGCTGGGGGTGTTTGCGAGCTGGCCCGCAGGTACTGAGGGCAGCAGAGGGTTTCCCGTCGTGCTGGGCGAGCAGCTGCCGCTGTTCACAACTGTTTCACATCTCTAAGCGCTGCCTTTAGACCCAGAAATCAGCCGAGAGGTGACCTCGGAGGCAGCCGCGGGGGGGATGGACAGACTGACGCGGGAGAAACCACAGGGGCTGAAGCAGAAGGTGGCGGAAGGGTGTGGGTGTACCTCGATGGGGATTTAGTGCTTTGTTTCTCTTTCAGGCCGCTCTTCCAAAAGCTACTGTATTGGATTTGTCCTGTAACAACCTCATTTCCTTGCCGGTAAGGTGCTACAGAGCCTTTGTGGGGATGAGTCTGCTGGGAAGTATTTAGAAAAGATAACTTGTGCTGCAGTAAAGGTTCACCGGGAGGTTTGGAACGGGCACTTTCCTCATCCTGGGGTGGCTGAATGATTCTGCCGTCAGTGACGGGCCAGGACTGGTGGTGGTTTTGGCTGAGGCAGGAGAGAGAAAAGGGTTGCGCTGCGTGAAGATTGCAGTCTGGTCCTGCCAGAGGATCCCCACGTGAATACAGACCAGTTTCATCAGCAGTGGAGGCTCGGGTTTGTTTCAGTTGGAGTGCTGCACATCACCTTGTCGGTCTGTCTGTCCCACTGTTTGCTACCTCTCTCTTCCAAGGCAAAAGAGAGTGATTTTTCTCCGTCACAGTTCTGTAGTAAGTTAAGCCACAATCCTTACGTAAGGTGCAGGCTGTCTCCACATACCCCCCGCTGAGGCTCCTCCGTAAAGGTGCTAACAAGCTTTTTCTGGGATTTGTTGTGTTTGGTTTTCAGTCAGACTTCTGCAGTTTGATGCACCTGGTGAAACTGGATTTGAGTAAAAATCGGCTTCAACAGCTGCCCTTGGACTTTGGCCGCCTGGTCAATCTGCAGCACCTGGACCTTCTGAACAACCGTTTAGTCACCCTGCCAGTCAGCTTTGCACAGCTCAAGGTAAAACTGTTTGCTGGGCAGTTACGTAAAGCTTTGGGATGCAGCCCAGGGTCTTGTGATCCTTCTCAAGTTGATTTCTCTGGTAAAGCATCCATCCTGCTGACTACCCATTCCAAAATTCAGCTGGCTCTGCACCGCAGCTCAGTGGAAATTATCTCACGTCTATTGAAAATGTCTCTGCTCAAGCTCTCTGCTTGTCTTCTGTACCCGTTTCATTCATGTGAAAACTAGTTCTTTGACTCTGCTTTGGATCTCTTAAATAATTGCAGGACCGCTGTGCTCTTACAGCCTCCCCTTTACTGTTCCTTTCTGCAGAACCTGAAGTGGCTGGATCTGAAGGATAATCCCCTGGATCCTGTGCTGGCTAAAGTCGCAGGAGACTGTCTGGATGAGAAGCAGTGTAAGCAAGCTGCTGTCAAGGTAAGGAATCTGCTTTTATTCTTTTTTTCCTTACTTGGCTTTGTTGGCTGTGGTTCTTCCTCTTTTTGCTTAGCAGGCTGGGCAGCTGCTGCAGCAGTTTGAAGTTTCTTCAGCCAGTGAGGTGCAGGTTCACTGCACTGACTTCACTGCTTCTGTACCTGTTGGGAGCAAACACTGGGCCGAGTAGGATTCTCTTCCATTAGTGGAGTTAAGAGCAGACTAAATGCTGGCTGCCAAGAAAGTGGAGGCATAATCAGACAAAATAATCCACGTCTAGGCTTATAGTCCAGAGCACAAAAGTCTCTGGCGAAGTTCTGGCAAACTATAGGCTTACATAAATAGAAGTGTAATGTGATCTTCTGTGTCAGCTAGCACCAGTTTGCCATGTTTGTTTTTTAATGGAAAGATCTGTCTTTTAATGGAAAGATCCGTTTCTTAACTGCAAAGATTCCTGCGGGAAGGGGTGAGGGCTCTTTCTCTTCAGAGCCCCACTGTAGGGGTAGGTGAGGGTGGGTGGACAGCCCCAGCTGACTGTCCTCAGCTGCGCTCCAGCTGTTCTGTTTGGAACTATCTCTGCAAGGAGCTTCTGCAGAGCCCTCAGGGCGTTTTCTTGGATTTTGAAGGTCCTGCAGCACATGAAAGCGATTCAGTCTGAGCAGGATCGACAACGGCAACGGAAGCTCCAGGCAGAGCGAGGTAAGCACAAAGAGCCCTCACGTGCTGTCTGCTGAGGACTGTTCTTGATCTTTACATGCCCAAACATACTGATTGCCACCTAACAAATACCTGTAACTGCCAAAATCCTGAGGACTCTGGGAGCAGTAGGGTAGAAGGGCTGGAGGGAGAAGGATACCGGGGAATAACTATGCGATTTCTTGCCTGAATAATAGATCCCTAGATGGAATGCGCTATAGGTTACCTATAAAAAAAATATAAAAGAAGAGCACGGGATTTATTTTAAGGAAAGCCTAATGCTGAGGGAGCAAAATGCAAGGTATGTAATATTTTAAAAAAAAGCCAGACCCAAAGATTAAAAAAAAAAGGATAGTTATTTGTTTCCTCATTCCAATTGGGAACAGATAAGCAGGTAATAAGGAAGAAGGCAATGCCAACCCTTTACATAAAAGAAAAAAACTTCCTATTAATGCCCAGAAATGGAGAAGAAGCGTGAAGCAGAACAGCGAGCAAAGGAGGCTCAAGAGAGGGAACTGAGGAAGCGAGAGAAGGCAGAAGAAAAGGAACGCAGAAGACGGGAATATGATGCTCAGAAAGCTGCAAAACAGGAGATGGAAAAGAAAACTAAAAAAGAAAACGTGCAGACCCGAAGTAAGTAGTATCCATTTTGGGTGGGATTGCATCAGATTTCATCTTTGTCACATTTTGATGCTGCCAGATTTGCTTTTATGCAGTCCAGGTACTGGGAGTGCGGGGGGACCTGTAGGACTTCTACTAAGATCTGTTCCTGTGCCCTTTTCCCCTTCATCTGCATTTCCGAGGAACTGCTGAGCTACAAGATTCAGAAAGTTCTTCAGTTGTTCCTAAGAACTTCCCTCCACTCATTTCTTTTTAACTGTACTGAACTACGTGCAAAACCAGATCTTGTGCAACACAGAGTTGCTTTACACCCTCTTCACTGCTGCCCCTGAAACTAAATCTGAAACTTTTCACTCTGAACAGTTAGATTCTGCGCATCTACTTATTAATCAGAGTTAAGTGATGAAAATTCTTGACAAAAGACAACTGCAGCCCAGGGTAAAGTGGCTTACCTGAGCAGTTTACTTCTGAATGTAGACTGTTGAAGATACGTGATTAATTCCTCATGTTCTCCATCTTGTAAATGTTCTCGTTACAGAGCCTGCCTCCAGTTCTCGTCCCGCCCAGCCGCCCCGGCACAGGCACTCCTGGTCGCGGTCGGTGCTGAGGGTCCTGCTCTTGGTGCTGCTCTGCGTCCTCTGTACTCTGGCCGCCTGCAAGCTGACAGAGCTGCAGCGTCAACCGCTGTGCGTCAGCGTGAACACTCTCTACGAGGACGTGGTAGCCGCTCTGCAAAACCACAAAACCCTGCAAAATATGTTACAGCAGAACTCGCAGCAGTGATTGTCCTGGACGGGCACTTGCTTCGTCAGCATCTCTCTCCACCATCTACGCAGCCAGAATTCCTATGGAATTGTGTTCTGATGAAACTGCTTTTGATCAGTCAGCATTGGTTTGCTGGTCCACTCCACGCAGAGCAGAGTTAGTGTTCAGATCATCTTTGCTGTGCATGTTTCGCAGTTGGCCTGTAACTCCCATTATTTGCCCGCGTTAACCTGAACTTGTTAACGCCTCTTACCTCCGAGGGATGTTTACCTAGATTGTGAGGTGCAGAAAGCTGCCAGTCTGTAGGCGTGGAAAAAAACAGCCCTTATCCTGGTAGCTCTAGCTCTGTCCTGGAGGTAGAGGGTTTTTCATACATATCCATTCCTTGCTCTCATTTCTATTCGTGCTAAAATTGGTGATATGGCTGTATGGGAATAATATGTTAAGGCCTATGCAGGACCAATTACAAGTGTGTAGGATGGCTGTGCGTCCGTGTGTTGGAGCGAAGAAGCTGATGTACTATTGAAAGGAGCTGAAAATTTTCAATACAATAATTTTCGCAGCAATTTGTCTGAACTGGATGTTTTATATTGGTAATGCAGTTTTAATTTTAATTAGGTCTTTTAGAAACAGGCAAAAATTATTTCTGAGTACATATAGTAATGATTTCTGACTACATTAATTTTAACCAGCTAGTGCCAACAAAGCAGCTACAGCTTAGGAAGGGCTTCTGGCCAGTCTGCAGGCCGGGTTTAGCATCTGCAGCAAGAGCAGGTCTGAGACCCACGGATGAGCACAACAGCAGGCGTGTTGAGTGTGGGTCGCCGGCCGCAGTGGTGGCACCATCACGCGCTGAGGCAGGCAGGTGGGAAAGGGCTTCGCCTTGGGGCTGTTGGGAAGGCTGGGAGGTTTGGTGGTTTGCACCTAGAGAAGAAAACTCACCTTTGCGAAGGCCCTATGAATTCTCGTTTCCTCACAGAGAAAACCAAACAAGTTTGTCATATCCTGAAGGGCTTTGAGTACTGAAGCGTACATGTCATGGAGTAAGCACGGGTTTCAGAGAATACCCACGTTACAGACTGAGACATCCTGCGTTAGGCACCAGAATCACTCCCTCGTTTCTAATACCAGGGCTTATTGCTGATAAGAGCAGTGCCATGAGGAAATAATCTCTAGCATTTCATACCGAGGCTGTCATCGAAGCAGTAAGCCTTCACCTTTTTGTAACCTAATGGTGAGACTGTGGTTCCCTGAGTACCACACAGAAGAAAGCGACAGCGTGAATATCAGATAAAAAGACGGAAAGGCAGCCTAGCTCTGCCTTAGCAGAATATTTGTTTTCTAAGCTTCCTTGAAGTAGGCTTTGCTTTTGGTATCTAACTCATCACATCCTTCGAAAGGTCCTTGCTTACTATCCAGAAATGTTCAGAAAAACAGCAAACAACATTCAAAGCAACATTTCCTCTCTGCAGACGTTCCTGCCAGCGTCAGGCGGGATCCTGCTGCTTCGCCATCCAGGAGAGCACTGCTTAAGTTCGCAAATGCTGGGCTAATAAGATTGATCAGTTGTGGTCAGAAGCGTGCCAGTGGCCAGCGAGGGCTCCTGCGCAGCGTATCGTACCTCCTGGAGTAGCGGGGGGTGTTTTGTCATTCGAGGCAGCACGTTCCAAAGGGTAACTTCTGCCCGTCGGTGCAGTTCTGTTCACTCTCAGCACTCATCTCGTTAAGTGCTGTCGCAAAAGACCTCGACTGTCCTTGTGTGCACACGAGTGCTGACAGCTTCGTGGACAGGTGAGCGTGTTCCTCAGCCTAATTAAAAGAAAGCATTTTCTGCCAACTGTTTAGACCTCATCATTCCAGTGCACATAATCAGATTTCAAGACCCTCTATAGATTAAGCTGTCTGGAGACTGAATCAGGGCAGTCTAAATTTATATCTGAAAATTAGTCTTACTCATTCCCATCTGCCACAGTGGAAAACTGAGAGTCTATTTAGTGAGGTAAAGTTCTTCCACCTCACTAGAGCAGGTGCGGGGGGGCAGCACCATGTTGCTTTTAGCTTTAGGAATTTTCACACTGGAGAGAGAAGATAGCTATCTGCGGTTTAGGATAGCAGAAAGTATTCCTTTCAACAGATGACATACCTGTCTCTATTCAAGATGGCATGTTAAAAAGCAAAGATTATTATTATTCAAAATTATTTATTTTCTAGGAAGACAAATAAAAGGAACTATCAGTACTATAATCAGTCTCCAGCTCATGCTCTCAATGGAAGATGTTCACCATATTTCTTATGTAAACGCCAGCCATTCAGTGATTTTATCCAACCTTCTGCTACAATAAAGCCTGAATGCGTTTCAAGCCTTTAAACGAGGATCAATGACTGTTGTCTAAGCGCTTCTTCCACAAAGGACGCTGAATACTTAAACAGGCAGAGAGTAAGATCCTCATTCCCTGGCGCTACCCAGTGAAATCCAAATAGAGATCAGGATCGTGGGAAGTCATCTGCAGGTAGATCCGTCGGGAGAGTTCTGGCCCGACCCGCCGGGAGGTGGCTGTCACACCGTCACCGCGGCGCACAGGGATATTAGCCAGCATGTTTTCCCGCTCCTGCTCCGAGGAGCATCTGCTATAGGCCTGAAAGCAACACAAAGGAGGAACAGTTATCATCCCTTTGCATCCATTGCTCAAAAAAAATAACCAAACCTATGCACCCGTGGCTGCTCTACCCTCTCACAATGTACACTCATTTTTCACCTGGCCTCTCCCCAGATCTCGCTGGTGAGCTTACAGGCTGATGGCGAACCAATACTGCACCTCAGTAGTCTGCTCTCTAAAGCCTCACTAAACGGCTCATACAGAACTGTTGTGTCAAATCTAACACCAATTAAATGATTTCTTCCACTCCTTACATTAGTTGGCTGGCTGCACACAGTACTCGCTGCTCCTGAGGCATCCTCACCTGGGTCAGAAGCTGAGGAGAAGGGTACGCAGACACAACAGCCTCAGCCATCTCGAGGCTGACCCGGTTAAACTGTTGTATCTGTCTCTTCCAAACTTCCAAGAGACCCTTTCCGGAATGATCCACCTTCACCCCTCCGCACCACCCCTTCTCTAAGTAGAAGGAGAACCCCGTCTTCTCGCGCTCTCGCCTAGGGAGAGCAAAGAATGGCAAAGAAAATGAAACAATGAGGCTATGAAGAAGATCCTATCCCTGCATCTCTTACCACATACCAGAGACAGAGAGCTATTTCTCACTCTGTGCTGCTATAGACACCATATATGCTAAAAATTTGACCCTATGTTCTTTACATGCATTACCAATTTCCTTGTTTAAGACCCAGATTTCCTACTGAAAAAGAAACAACCCTGTACTTGGGAGCAATCCTGACACAAGCCAACATGCATACAAAGTGGTAAACAAGAATTCACTTCCTGTCAACCATAACAAAACACTTTTACATGTCATTTTTAATGACATCTCATCTCTTCTCGTGGCTGAGATATAAAATACAGCAACTGCTGTGATAGGAATGCTGGGATTGTGTAAGACTGCACAAGATGGCTTTCTTCAGATGCTGCTGTTTTTCCTTATCAATGGAAACAGCTAAATGGTTCATTTTCTGAATGTCTCTCTTGGTTACATACTGAAAAAGAAAAGCTGGTGCTGTAAGAGCCCAACCCTATTTGCATTCCCTTCCCACTCCTAAAATCAGACTGAGAACAAGAGCTTTGCTTGATGTCAAGACTCCAACATGAAACCAGGGTCTGTCCTCACCCCTCCCCAGGCAGGACATCAGTTTCGAAGAACTAACCCTGTGCTGAAGGAGCTGCATTAGCAGCTGCTCTGTTTCCCACACCTTTAAAAATCATTATATTGTGTTGTACTGAAGCGCAGCCGCGTACCTGCGATTCCCTCCCAGTAACTGTGAAAGTGCAGCCTCTCCCGAGATACGACCAAACCTTATCTGCTCACTCACTTGAACGGTGCTTCAGCTACAGCTTTTGTGAACATAGTGGCAAATTCTCCAAGCTCCTCCCAGTTCTCGAAAAGGCTAACTTGGACTTGTTTGCACAGCTGCAGATCCACCAAGGCCTGTAAAAGTCATTGGAAACAACGAGTGGAACAATTAATCTTCTCACATCAAACTCCACTCTTGTCCGAAACAAAAAAGGGTCACAACATCTTGCTACAGGACAGGAACATCCGCTCTCTCCCCATTTTGGGAACAGTTAATTTAAAGCATTGAAGTATTTAGGGGCAGCCTGTCTCCTGCCAGTTAACATCAGCGTAGCGCCGTTTCAGCTGCTGCAGCTCCTCAGTGGCAGGCTCTGGTTACACGCAGGCCGCCCAGCCCAGGGCAGCGCTGATGTGCTCTGCCAGCAGGCCCCCAAGTGCGAGGGATGCTGACTGAGGCTGGCATTCCACTGCCCAGTATCGAGGTGAAGGAGACACATCAGTCCGTGGGAGAGCAGGTACGTACCCGAGCAGTGGGGAACTGAACCCAAAGAGCTCTGCCCACAGACACACGGACTAACGGAGGCTGAATCCCCCCCCTCCAAGAAAGTGTGTGATTGGGTCAAATGTTCAAGCAATGGCAGACAAGAAGAGATGATGGCTGCACGCCTGTTTTCAAGGCACTCACATTTTCCACATCCAGTCTGGTTATCTCCAGGCCAGAATCCTTAACTGTCTTTTTTCTCCGTTTTCCCTGTTTCTCTTCTTGGTTTCCGCTTGCTGCTGCCAGTTGTAGTCTCTTTTTTGACTGAATTCTGAGAGACCAAAGAAGAGTAAAGTAAGACTGGGAGTTCACGCCCTTCTCCAGGTATTTCCCATTGGTCACTGTGGCGACAGGCTGGATAGACCTTTGCTTCTGTTTCTATATAACAAATAGTGGAGCAGTTCTGGGAAAACCTCTTATGCTCCAGTCTTTGCCAGAAGGAATTCATGTAACGACATTTTTCAAGGCCAGAGACAACAAAGAAACATTTGGAGGGAAAAAAGTTTAACCTGAAATAATTTTCTACTTCAACAACTGCCAGTGCCAGAATTTTCCCAGGCATTTTCTCCATCACATGAGCTACGTAGCTCTGTAGGGTCTCCTTCTGTCCTTCTGTACAGCCCTCAGCCTCCTGCAAAGATCAACAGAAAAAAGGAGTTAAATCATTCTGAGGTACACATGCAAGCACAGCAACCTATGGCTCCGATTCTGCAGCTGGGTCTGCAGAACAGAAAAAGTCTGTTCACACACCTCGTCAGGGGAAAGCACACAATACTTAATCAGGTATAAAGTTATGGCAGAAAGAATAAAAAATAATCCCACTTGATCTGACAATGTTACCTCTTCATATATCTGTGAAAAATTGTAACTAGGAAAGAAAGTTCGTCAGAACTTTGCATTATACAACCCTACCGGCTTCGATCCATTAATCCATGGATCCAATTAATTACTGAAACCATAACTCCATTCCCCATCAAAATCTTCCCGCTGTGAAGAGGGACAACAAACACCACCCTTACAGCAAGGCATGTTTGAGAGCACAAATGTCATAAGCACTCTCACTTGTTTGTAGTGGTGAACCATGGCCAAAAACTCCTCCAAGCGAAGCAGAACCAGGACATTTGGTTCTTCTGTCCATTCATCTCCTTCTTCTATCTGTCCAGATATGAAAACAAACAGCCAGACCAACATTCTGTTTATAATTCACTCTAAACCAGTGCTCCCACTCAGACCTCTGAGGCAGGGAGAAGATTAGAGGGTGTTTGCTTGCGTTGCTAAATACAATTACTAATGAGTGCAAATAACAGAGGAAGAAAAAGGCAAGAACATCAAGATTTTGCTCGCACACCTGAGATGACACAGTCTTTCTCCTCCAGGTGATGCTGCAGGGAACAGCCTGATTCTCAACCACACAGGAATAATTGGCAGCCTGCAAAGCACTATGGATCCGTCCACCACCTTCTACCTGTAAGAGAACTGAAATCAGCGTGTGGGTCAGGCCTCCACAGAGAGGAGACAACAGTCATATAAGGCAGATGCAGGCTGTCAGGACAAGTACCTGGATCTAGCACCACTGTTATGTATTTCTGGCACTCCCCTGGTCGCTGAGCTTTCAGGATCTTGGCAAGGGCCCTCTTCTTCTCTTTTTCCTGCTCCTGCTGCCTCCTCCGTGCTTCTCGCTCCTTCCTCTTCTGCCACGCAGCCTGGCAGATTGCCTCCCTTTCCTTCTGACTATATTTTGATTTCTTGGGAGGGGGGGATGTTTCTGGGCTTGCTCCACTAACCAGGGACCTACCAGGCTGATGTGCGGAGTCAGACCGAGAGGCTGGCAGCGAGCACAAGGAAGGCCTCTCGGCACTGCGTGTGCCGCTTTGGCTGCCACAGGACATTTCTCCAGATGATACCAGGGTTTCCTGCGGCCCTCCACTTCCAGGTGCCAACCACCCACCGCCAGCACAAAAGCCAGCTCCCCCAGCTGCATCCCCACTACCCGGCTGGGAGGGCTCAAAAGTCACCTCCCTCTTTGCTCCCACCCTTCTCTTGATCCTCTCAGGCAGAGGGAAGACCTCCACCACATCCTCATCCTCCTCATCCTCCTCCTCTTCGCTCCCACTGCTCACGATCACAACCACTCCTGCCGCCCTCCCCGGCTCGGGAGATGAGGACAGCCGGTGGCCCAACCCACCGGGCGGTGGCAATAGCGCTGGCTGCAATAGGGAGGCTAAGGTAGGCAGCTCCTCCTCCTCGCTCTCCTCAGACCGCGGCTCGCTCTCCGCCATCCCGCTTTCCCCTGAGGTAAAACCGCGGGCGCCTAAAAGAAAAGCGCGACCGGCGCCCGCCGCGGAGGAAGCTTGCGCGAGGGACGGTGATTGGTCCGAACGCGCGCGCGGCTGGCGGCGATTGGTCCGAGCGTGCGCGCACGCGCACGTTCGGACCAATCGCCGCCAGCCGCGCGCGCTCCGCCCCTCCCACCGGAAGAGGAGGTGGCGGTAAGGGAAAATGGCGGCGCTGCGGCGGCTGTGTGAGTTAGGGGTTCCCATCCCCACCGCGGGGCGGGAGGCTGAGCTCGGGAGGAGGGGTGTGCCCCGGGTACCTCAGGCCGCGGCGGTGCTGTGGTGAAACGGGCGGGTTTTAGGCCCGAGCGCTACCCCCTGGCGGGGTGATTTGTGCGGGAAGGGGCCGCGGGTCGTTCACAGTGCAACCTGCTGGAGGCAGGGTCAGCTCTGAGGTGGGGCCGAGGTGCTGAGGGCTTTACCGCTTCTGGACTCCAGGGATGGGGACTGTACGACTTCTCTGTGTTGCTGCTTGACTGCCCTCACGGTGAAAAAATCATCTTTGGAAAAACAGTCTTCGTGTGTGCTAGGTAGAGACCAAACACGAGGGGTGCTGCTTTCTCCTTGAGCAGTGCAATAGTCCGTAGGCCTTAAAAATCCCTTTTTTTAATCTAGAAGTGTTACAGGCAGAAATAGCCTCGTGGTTTCTTCAGCGGGAAGTCAGAATTGTGAAGTTTTTCCACTGACTTCCAACATAACTTCAATCAAGTTACAAACTCAGTCTTCTCTAGATAACTGCTTTTCCCTGCAAGTCTGATGCTTTTAGGTTCATTTTTTGGTTAACAAACTTCCTACATGCAACACAAAATGTAACCCTGGAATCAAGCTGTTGGGAGTTTTTTTTTGATAAAAGTTAATTGGACTGTAACTTCATAGAAGTTATGAATATGGGACTGTAGCTATTGTTCATCTTTGCCTACTTCCCTGTAGTTTGTCAAGTCTCCCAGCCTTTCTTTTACTTATTGGGTAAGCTCCTGGAGTTAATGGCTCTTTGTAGAGCAATTACCCTTTTCTCAACCATATTTCTAGGTCACTGGGTGTCTGTGGTAACTTAATTAAGATTAAATTAATCCAGTGGTTTTACTCGGGTTAAGGAAACAAGAATGTTATGATAACCACTCGTCCATACCAACCTGTTGCTTAAGAGGCCAAATAGAGGGATTCAGAAAAATTGGATTTGCCTGCAAACTGCATGAAAGAAGGTACTGAAAAGATTTTTAAAAACTAATTATATCTCAATCATTTTTAACAGAGAGAAGTTCATGAGAGGGTCAGCTTTCTTGATAAGAAAACCAGTGTGTTTTCCGTCAGAGTCTTTTGTTTGTTTAAGCAAGAAGTTTGGGGTGTGAATGGTATTTTGTGTTCTAGAGACAGTGTCTGTAACACCTTTTTTTTTTTTTTTCCTAGACTTGTCCTGATTGTAACTCAAAGATTTGCACAAAATGCTTCAATTAGTATGTTCAGGATAACAATTCTGTATATGCTTGTATATTGTCCTCAATCAGAGTCTTTGCATTTGCAAGATTTCAAAATATTACTATGTCAGTAAATGCCATTCAGTCGAAGGGGAAGCTGAAACAGAGATCACACCTTGTCTTTTCTCAAAGCAGTATAAGGCCAATCCACAGCAACCGGTAACTTCTATACCTCATTTTACAAGGCCTTGCTGAAACAGGAATTTGTGCGTGTCCTTTAACATCGTTGGTGAGGGTTTTATTCCTCGCTGGGCAGCAGCAGTACTTGATATGTGGCCTTGTTGCAGGGGACATAGGCCTTGGTGGTCTACTTATGATTCATCTTGGAAGTGGGATTTTTTCCCTGAACTTTCTTTTGTCTTTAGTTTTAAAGCCTGTATTAACTGACATCCTTTAAATCTGAAAAAAGAAAGCATGTATATTAGTTTTTTTTCAGCTGACACTTTTGTTGTTCTTGTTCCCAACCTAGTTCTAACTACTCCTCAAACAAGTCTGGTTGCTGTCAGATGTGCTTCTAAGAAAAGTGGGGGCAGCACAAAAAATTTAGGTGGCCGCAGCCCTGGGAAGCGCTACGGATACAAAAAAGTAGACGGTAGGTCTGAGTGTCTGCTGAGTCTTATTTGCGTTTCATTGGGTTCTTCCCAGTTTCTCCCCTGGTATGGGAGTCAGCTGTTGAGCATTTCAGGAGGAGGTGGCCAGGGCGCTCTTCACAGAGAAAGAGGAGGTTTAGCGGTGAGTCAGCCTCCCTCCCAGATGGTCCCATAACCAGCCAGCTGAAATTGCCTACAGAAAATGTACTTTGATTCTAACTTTGCCCCTCTGGAGCGCCTGGGAGGAGGGTACGCTGTGGGACACCTGATAACTTAAGTGCGTGCACTTTCCCCCCACGCTGTGTTGAAAAGCTGGGCATTTTTGATGTTTACAAAGGGGAGAATTATCAGGCTTAGCAGAAGCCAAAGTACAGATTCTTGCAGCTGAGTGCTTCATAATTATTAGCTTTGCTGATGAAAACATATTGGTGTAAAAGGTAATAAAACAAATGCCTTCAAGCAACCAGAAAATGCCTTGTACCCTAGAAGTAATCTTTTCAAAGACTAGAATTGCTTTTTGCCATTGTATATCAGTTGCCCTTTATTTCCTGCTAACAGCATTTTTGTTTAGATGCTTTTAGCATTTGAAGTAATTTTTCCTTAGAAAATTCCCACAGAAAGCTGGGTTTGTAAGTCCTGGAACCATTTGTGTTCTGCCTGGGCTTCGGGGAGCTCCATTTCTCTGCAGTCTGACTCTGTCGCTCTGTTGCAGGTGCGTTTGTGCATGCAGGCAACATTTTGGCTACGCAGCGGTTGATACGCTGGCATCCAGGGGCTCATGTAAGTCTTCTATCTCTTCCTTGGTTCTCGGAGAACAGCAGCCCACAGCAGAGTCCCATACTCAGTGCCTCCTCTCTTTCAAGCTCATTCTTAAAGCTTTTCCCTGTATTCTATATCATCCTGAAACTGGGTTTCATTACGTGGTACTTCATCATCACAGAGCCTGCGAGTCTCTGCCTGTGTCCGTGTCACGCCTGTGTGACTCAGGAAAGGTCTAAAAGTTACAGGTATCCCAAAACACTTCTGTAACTAACTGGGTGTAGTGCTTCAGGGTGGAATCGGTTCTCCCTTGTAACGAGCACCATTGCATACTGATTGCTGGAAGCAAGCAGTGTGGTTTTCTTTTATTTTAAAATAAAAAGCAACAGATGCTGTTGAAGGCAGGATATCAAATGAGGCAGACCAATGATCAGATCTGCTTTAGGGGTGGACCTCTGGCCTTTCCTTTCTAACACTCCTCATCCTCTTCCAGGTGGGGATGGGCCGTAACAAGACCCTCTACGCCCTGGAGGATGGGATCGTGCGATACACCAAAGAGGTCTACATACCTCTGCCCCGCAGCACCGAGAGCAGGGAAGTGATCTGTCGTCTACCCAAAGGAGCGATCCTTTATAAAACCTTTATCAATGTTATTCCTACCACAGAAGTGGGGAGCTTTAAACTGGTCACCATGCTCTGAGCCTCCTGCGTCAGCAGGGACGGGAGGAAGGAGTGGCTGGGACAGACCACTACAGCTGGACTGGCATCTGAGGACAGGAATGTTCTAGCTCTGAAGATACCAGTTTAGGACTTTGTTTTTGTGGTCATAAGCACCCGTGGTCAGTGTTCAGGCCCTGCTGGCATTTGTACGTGTTTAATAAATGCTGGGGGGGGGCTGAAGGCCTTGGCTCTTCACAGAATGTGTTACTTATGTTCATTCAGTACTGGAGCTGCCTTCCTCGGGAGAACTGTTGTGCCACTGCATCATTCTCTCTGCAGTCACTCTTATGTCAGTACTTATCCCACTCTCTATTTTTACTCATTTTTAGACATTACTGTTATATTTGTATCTTAATTCAAAATACTGCAGAACAGATCTGTTTCCACTTGCACCTAATTCTGCATCCCAGGAAGCTAGATTTTTCCTTCTATCTAACTTACCTCAATGATTAACTCAAATATCTGAAAGTATTCCATTTACTAGCCACGTGAGGCAAGTTCACACTTGTAAATCTTACTCATGACTAATTTTAGAGTGCCTGGTAAGATGCACGACCCTGGGGCGCTGTTTGAAGCTCAGCGGCTGGCGGTGTATCATAAAGCCATAATCCACAAGATTTCTCCTTTTGTCTTCCCCGAGTCATTCCGTGACATTTTCGAGCTTATGTTGCTTGAAAGAAAGGAGCCCTGATGCCCTGTGGCCAAACTGATCTCATTTTATCTGCAAGTTTGTAAACAATTTGAAACATTGGCTCTGCAGTAGAAAACAGGTTATCAAAATCGGTGGTGTAAGGACACCAGCGTTGACATTATTAGATTGTCTGCTCTGCAGAAGATGACTGCATAAAGTGGGTCTGCCACGCACGTCCACCTTTGCTTTATGTTCATGGAAGCCACCAGCTGTTTTGTCCACGCTTCTGTCCGTTCCCAGCTTGCACACCCAGCACACGGTTCATCTCAGTGGTCGGTATTTGCCTACGGCCCCTGCAGCCTCTCCCAGTCTGTACAAAATCGCTCTCGGTCGGAGAGGACCGTTGCTGGAGAGCACATGGTGATGCTGACGCAGATTCCTTCTGCCGCTCACAGGTGGGGATTCCCACCTGGTCACCCATACACCCACAAAGTAAAACATTTTATAACCTAATAAATAAGTGAAGTAGCACAACACGCCCACTGCCTGAGGCCTGCTCCTTGGTACGGCCGGCAGCGCTTGCCTCACAGAGGTACGATGCGCCAGCTGCCTGGAGGAGCTCTGGCTGAGCAGCCCTTCACCTTGGCTTTGCCCCGGGTAGGAGCCAGCAGCTGGTCCGTGTCCTTTGGTAACGGCACGTCCACCAGAGAAGCGCCAGCGGCCCTCGCCGGTTGCTCCACTCCGGCCGCGATAGCTGGCGGCGGCTCCGCAGTTGTCCTTGTGCCGCAGGAGGGACGTCTCCACTGGCTGGGTCTGACTTGCCTGTGGCTCGGCTGATTGTGAATCGGGGTGAAGGTCTGACGTTTGGCCGTTCCCAGCGGATGAGAATGATGTCACAGGCACTTCTGTCGCTGACGCCAGGGGAAGCAGCAGTACGCTGAGGCCGAGGCCTTACACGGCTGTGTTTCGCTGAGTTTGGTAGCTGAGAGGAGCCTGGAAGGGGTCTGGCACACCGCGTCTGTCCAAGGTCTCTGAGCTTATTACTGTTCCTGAGAAAGCAGGAGGATGCCTCAGAGCATGCTCGTAGGGAGGCGGCATCTGTTGAGGAGAGAGGAAGAGCATTACAGCTGATCAGAAATAACCAGGAGATTATCCCACCTCCTTACAGAGCCGATGACAAGGCTCGCAACCACCACCAGCTTGAAATTAAATTCCTGCAGTCCTCAGAGCAGCAGGCTGCTGGCGAGATGAGCACCTGGAAGATGAGCGCTCAGCACTGGTTTGCAACACGGTAGGGCAGAAAGCCGCTGCAGAGGCCTGTTCCCCCCGCTCCCCCCTCATGCTCTGTGCCAGGTTCCTGCTCTTCCCTGATCCCCTTCCAGCACTTGTCACAAGGCCAGAAAAGATTTGACTTTTGTTAAGAGGACTGTCATTTGCTTTCCTTTGACCAAGGATCAATTACTGGGATTTATACAAGCATCTACAAATCAGACTTTCTAGCCAGGTTTTGGCAGTGAGTCTCACTGCACAGCAGCAGAGAGGAACCTCCAGGCTGTGGTTACATTTATTTTGGCAGAGCTGGGCCAGCTTTCTCCCTGTAACAAGTGACAGGAGTGGCACAGGGATGTTGTAGAAGAGCTCCCATTGCAGTTCCTCAGCTACTCATCTTTGGGGCCTTACTCTCCTGTGCCCTCAGTGCTCTGGTTTCAGAGCTGGTATCATTAGTTACAGCTCCAAACACCAAGTGGCAAGGGCTGACTATGCCAGACTTCATGGTACAGCTTTAAGAGCTCAAAATCCAGGTAAATCAGTGAACCTTTAGTGCTCTGCTCAAGGTTTCAGATGTTTCTGTTCTGCTTTGTTCAACAGGAGTCTCCCGGGATGCTGCCACAGGACCTGCTTGGCAGATGCACTCGCTTTTCTCTGTTCTGTTGTGGGAGCGCAAATCTTAAATGTTGTAACAGGCAAAGCCTCCTGCTCATAAGTAAGCCATAAACACTTCAAGGTAATAGTGAGGGGCCTCCCAGAGCTGTCCTGCAGGGAGAAGGGAGCAAGAAGCCATGGAAGCCTTACAGATCTAAAAATAACATTCCCAGCTTGGACTTGTACCGAGCAGATGATCCGAAGGGCCTGCCCTTTCATCTGCCCTGCCTCCTGGCACAGGCACTTCTGCGAACGCACTGGGAGAGATGGATCATTAACCAGCACAGATGTACACCAAAGGAGCCTCCTGATACACTTTGTGCCCTTCCCAGAGATAAAGGCTATCGGAGAAAGGCAATCACAGAGAACAGAGTCCTTAGCTACTGCAAATTGCTGAAGCAAGACCCAGATATGGACCAGAGCAGGGACTGCCCCCGGGCCTCTGCCAGCACCCTCGTGCAGGGGAGGGGGAGCTCACCTCCTGGGAAGGCTCTGCCCAGAGCCCAAACCTCTCGGCAATCATCTGGTGGATTTCCCGCTGGCGGTCTTTCTTCCGCACGCTCTCATAGCTTGGCAAGCGGGGCTGCTCCCAGGGAGGGAGCTGGTAGCTGCTGGGGGGTCCAACGCAGAATAGCTCGTCTCCCTAGAAATGCCCGGCCCAGAAGAGGAAGGTCAGCGTGGCGGTGGCTTTCTTCACTCAAAGTTCATGGCCTGGTGCCACCTCAAGTTACTTCAGGGTTCAGAGTTGTGGGTGCCCTTCCTTGAACCCCGAGAGAGGAAATCCTCCCTCCCAGCAGGTAATTACACCACGATCTGCCTGGCGCTTCATGCCCAAACACCTCAGGGCACCGTGGTGTCCTCTGCAGTATCCCTGCCCCCCACGCCCCAGGTTTTTACATACAGACAGCACTTCCCATAGTTGCTCCTGCTGTTCAACCCCTTCTCCCTGTGCCCCAGGAGCTCCCCGGGTCCCCCAGTCTCTTCCCAAGCTCATCAGGATCTTCGCTACCATTTCCCCCCCGGCTCCCATCAGGGACCCAGCTGTCACCTGCACGCCAGGGCTCTCGGCAGCGCTCTCCAGCCGTGACGCTCCGTGCTGAGGACCCACCAGCCGCTGGCTGCTGCTGAAGTAGGGCGGGGGGCGGTCCTGTAACGAGGGGTGAGGGAACAGGACATGAGCAACGGCAAAATCCCTCACATCCTGCCTGGCAGCGAGCGGAGCTCAGCCAGCTCACACTGGACGGCCTGGGAAGTGGGACTCTGGGCAGGGGAGAGAGCTGCTCCTCTGCCCATTTGGCTCACGTGGCTCTCGCTGCTGGCAGCCAACCTCTGCCTGCCTGTTTACCAACACCAACAGCTCAGGCACATCCCCACCAGGCAGCACAGACCCTGCTCGAAGGGTGCAGTGCAGCCGGAGGGACGGCAGCCTGCGCCCAAGGCAGGGTTTCATTCAGACTCAGCAGAACCATCTCTCTTGGGCAACAAAAAAACCCCAACTATTCTGCTAGTGTAGATAAACAAGCTCCATCACATGGTCAGGGTTATGGAATTTGTGAACTCTTATCCACCAAGGTAGTCATTTCAGGATAACATAGCAAGCAAATCTGCAAGAGCTGCAAGAGCAAGAGCTGTTCTGTTCCTGAGCAGTCCTGCGCCAGTTAAACTCAGTCAAGGTGTTGAGCAACAGCAAGCAGAGATCCTTCTCATGGAGAGCAGCCCCTCGAGCCAGAGCCAGGACTGGAGCTGTGGGTCGTTCCTCACTCTCAGAAAAGCCCTATCTACCTCTGCCAGCAGAAAACGGCCCAGAGCCTTCCAGAGCAACCAGGGATCTCCAGAGAGGTCTACCAATGAAAGATTTACTTTTGCTCTTATCAATCAAGGAACCATTTGTCTTGGCTCTACAACACAATTACAGAAGCTGCAGGAAACTCGGCTGGCTGGGGGCACAACTGTTTGTTTTAATAACTGATTAGCAAAACCAGCACAACTACACCTGCTTGAGAGCTGCCTCACACCACTACCACTTCACTTGTTCTGATGGAAATACATCCTATATACATTCCCTTTCCATATATAATTCTTTGCATCCACATCCATCTGTCCACACAACCCTTTGCTAAAGGCAAGATGCCTTCTCTAACCACGCACCCGAGGGCCAGGCCCGAGCACAGCGAAGGCTCTGCAGCTCACGGCGTGTCCCACACTGCCTCAGGGAGCAGCTCTGCAGGCGAGGAGCACAGCATCAGAGCCCTCTCCCCGACGCGTCCCACGGACAGGTGGCGGGAGGAAGAGGGGGAAGGGAGCAGCGGCAGCAAAGCAGGCAGGGGAAACCAGCAGCGCAGCCCATTCCCACTGTGATTTCTGCTGGGGACTTCCCAGCCTGTGCTGGACTTTGCCTTTCACGGCACAAGCCTCTCTGTCCCCTGCTAGCCAAGGCTGGATTTCTCCTCTTCTCCCGGCGGCTCTGGAGCGGTACCGGCAGCCCTCCCCTCGACAGCCATCCCTGCAGCTTTGGAGGCTCAGCTTTCCCCAGGCAGCCACCACCACAAAGGCAGCACTGGCTGAACACACTACTCTTTTTCCATCACCAGCTTCCCCACTTGAAAGCCAGCCCCAGGAAATTACAGATGCAAGCGAAAGGGCTTTGTCTCTCCCTGCTCCGCGCCTGGGAGCCGTGCACAAGAGAGCCAGTTGCCGGGGATGTGAGCGCTAGCGAGCGGCTTTGTCTGCCTTCGCCCTGAGCTTCCAGCCCACTTCCCCGCTGGGCCCCTTCCCTGTAAAGCAGAGCCCGACCCCACACACGACTGCGCCGGCGGAGGAGAACCCCCCCCCCGAGCTGCGTGGGGAGCTGGGGAACCTGCTAGTGTGGGCCTTGGAGACACGACCCCCAGCGCGCAGCCAGGCAGAGCTGGGTGGATGGATCCTGGGGTGGAGTGGGAACAAGGAGGAGGCAGAGCCCGGCTCTGCTCAGAGGTCCCACGTCCATCAGCGAGCCCGGTGCTGCAGCCTCGCAGACTCCAGCGCAAGGGAGAAAGAGCTTGGGGAGCAGCTGGGGACTCGTGGGCAGGAGGAGGAGAGGGAGGACACTCACATACTGGCTGGGGGTCTGGAAGAAGCGGCAGGAGCAGAGGAACTGGCAGCACATGGGGTCCCGGTGGTACAGGAGCAGCAGCAGGATGAGGATCGCCACGATGAAGACAGAGGTGGACACCGCTGCCACGGGAAGGGGGAAGAGGCAAATGAGCCAGTGGCCCAACGGGCCCGTGGGCTTCCCTGCCGCCTCCCGCCTTCGCCCTCTGGCTGCCTCGGCAAAGGGCAGCTTGGAACAGCCCCCGAGAAGCCGGGTTCGCCCGCTGCCTGTCCCGAGGACACCAAAAGCCCGTTGTGCCCAACATCTCTCTCCCTACGAGACCAGCGACAACCCGCGGAGCCGGAGGGGCTCAGCCCCGTCCTGGACCCAAAGCAACCCCCGGGCTCCCGCAGCAGGGACCAGCCCCTGCGGGGACGGCGGCCCCGGCACCCCAGTCCCCTCCCGCCCGGGACCGGGGCTCTCGGCTCACACTCAGCCCCCCGGCAGCGCCTCGGGAACCCGCGGCTCCCCGCCAGCCCACGCTCCGCAGAGCCCACCCGGCACCACCGACCGCTCCCGCTGCTCGGGCCCCCACCCCCGGAGAAGGACCGGCGGCTGCAGCGACCACTCCCCCGAGCCGCCCCTGGTCGTCTCGCCCGGGAGGCGACGGCAGCGGATGATCCCACCCCCGCTCCCCCTCCCGGTTCCGCCACTCACTTGCGGCGATGACGATGGCCAGGACGTTGCTGTCCATGGCCGCGCCGGCGGCCGCCGTGTGCGCCGAGGCCTCGCCGGGGTGCGCCATCCCGCCACCGGCAGCCGCTGCCCGCCCCACACCGGCCGGCGGGGCGGGGCCGGACCGGGGGGGGCGGGGCGGGGCGGGACCTGCCGCACGGCGCGACGGCAGCGGCCCCGGGAGCGGCCCCGCCCCACCGGCCCCCATTGGCCGCCGGGACCGGCTCCCTCCGCCGAACGGTGCCGGCGGTTGCCGTGGCGACGCGGCGGGGCGGGCCCCGGGGCGGGCGGGCCCCGGCCGGGGTCAGCGCTGCCCCGGCCGGGCGGGCTCCCGCCCCCTCCCCTCCGGAGACACGCCCAGGCCAGCGCAGCTCGTCCGCGGGTGCCCCGCAGGGCCCCGTGCCGGGGCTACCGGAGCAGAGCTGTCCCCGCCGAGCCGCAGCCGGGAGCTGCAGCCCGGCCGGGCGTCGCTCCCCGGTCCCGCCTCAGCGGGCCGGGAATGGCCCCAGCGCTGCCCCGGGCTGCGGGAGGCTCCCGGCCCTCGCTCCCCAGCCCCGCAGGCCCCGGGCGGTGCCCATTCATTAGCTAATGAACGGTTTAACGGCAGTACAACGTAAATGCTAAGCACCCTGACCGGGCAGGGCCTGCAGGGCACCTGCTGCACCGAGAACCAGCGGGCAGCTCCCGCCGCTCAGCAGCTGAGCACAGCGGTGCTCCCGGGGCTGCAGCCCCCACCCCCGGCTAGGAACACCCCCCAGCACCCGCGTGAGCAACACCCCCTGCCCCAACACCCCAAAACACCCCCAACACCCCCGGCCCTGGTGCCCAGGAGGGATTTACACCCTCAGTAGGGCAGCGGGCGGATGCAAAGCTTCACCCCCCACCCCTCGCCCCTTCCAGCACACGCTGCAAAAACCCGACACACCGCACCGTAGAGATATAGATATATTTGTGGTGACGTTGCATATTTAAGACAACTTTACATAACGCTTCCGACACAAGAGTTTTGGCGTCTTCCCCCGCAGTGGGGCCAGGCCCCGCGCGGCCCCTCGTACCCCACGGCCCCCCACAGCCCCCCCCAGGGAGGGGGGACCAGCACGCCCAGGTCTCCATCCGCCCCATTTTACAACGCGCTTCTTGCAGCAACCAGCGTCCTTAAACCGGGGAGAGCAAGGCCGCAGGCGGGGAAGGCCGGGCTTTGGAGGAAGGCGCAGGATGGCACAAATCTGTGGAGATGGCAAAACCCCGCCTGGGCCAGGCCCCAAGCCCTCCCCCGGCTCCTGCGGCCCCCACCTCGAGTGGAGGGGTCGGGCTGGGCAGGCTCCAGCTCGTCCCCAGCCCTGCACGGGGGCAAAACCCCGTCCCAGGCTGTGGGCGAGATGGGAAGCATCTTCCCAGGGTGAAAACTAAACCCAGCATCAGTCTTGGAGAAAAGGAACGGTGCAGGCAGTTCCCTGGGAGGACGGCGGGGAAGGGGGATGCCCCGCTGCACCCCGTCTCTTCCCTTGGGAGGAGGAGGGGGAAGCAGAACCAGCGGAGAGCGGAGGGAGCAGCCAGACCTTGTCTCGCCTCTTTGCTTTTTGGCCAGGGAAGCCCAGCAGATCCCGAGAGCTTCCGCCGAGCCGGGAGAAAAGGTTGGGCCAAGGGGCCGTGGCACAGGGCACCCACCGGGCCCGGCAGGCTGCTGCCTCGCCCATGGCAGGGCAGCAGCACTGGCAATGGCATTTTGGCAGGGGATTGGGGCATCCCTTTGCTGAAGCGGAGACGGAACCGAGCGCTCCCCGACTTGCTGTCGCACAACACACACCAGCAACTCCAAATATTTGGCATAGTCGGGCAGCTGCCTCGGAGGGCAGGCAGCACCCCGCAACCAACCCTGCCCGAGGGGCAGCAGGGTGCAGCTCCCTGGCAGCCCCCAGCGGGAAATGGGGAAACAGCAAAACAATAATAATACTACTAATAAAATAAAAAATATGTAAACGACCCAGCACCCTGTCCTGTTGCGCCAGGACACCCAAGAGAACAAGTTACAGTCTGAGGGGAGATGGAGACACAAGGACATCCCGGCCAATGCGGGGTCTCGTCTCTATTGCACTTTGCATCATATATATTTCTATATATATATATTTATAAAAATACAAACTAAAGGGCTGGGGGGGATGAGATGCAATCCCTGGGCCGGCAGCAGCTCCGCACAGATGGCAGGCTTTGACCCCTTCTGCTTCTGCCTGTCCCTTGCCAGCCCTCCCAGGGGGGCAGCCAGCAGCACAGGGCCTGATCCTGCAGAGATCCAGCCTGGGGCTGAGCAGGGTGCTGAGTTGCTCTGGAGCCTGCCCATCCACCAGCCTTCCCTCCCCATCACCCCTTCCCGAGGCTCCAAGGCCTGGAGTTAAACACCCAGCAATTCCCAGCCGCCAGTGCCGTCCGTGCCCCCACAGTGACAGGCGCCCCGGCACACTCTCCCTGCCCATTCCTGGGGGAGCCGGGCGAGACCAACCTCACACCTCCCCCTCTGCCCAAAATACCCCACCGGAGGTTTTGCCCCCACCCAGAGGTTCCCATTCTCTCTTCCTCAAGTGACTACGGTGCAAATGGCACGGGGTGATGTGGTCCGGAGACACCCCCCGCTGCCAGTGACAGAGGATGCTCCTCGCTCCCAAGGCCGCCGCCCCCCGGCTGCTCCTGCTACCTCAGCCGCCCGTCAGGTTTGACGGGCCCCAGTTCGGATTTGGGGTCCGGGGAGAGGGAGCTCCAGGAGGTTTCCCTGCAGGTCTCCAGGGAGGTGCAAGCGGAGGGGCTGCCCACGCAGACATCCGCCACGGACCAGAAGGCGCCGATGGCACCGTCCGCCCAGTCCTCCAGCTCCTTGCCCGTCAGCTGCGCCTTCCGCACCGCGTCCTCCTCCGCCTCCTCGGCCCGCGGCAGGTTGAGGATCCCCCCCAGGCCCTGGAAGCTCTGCTCCATGTACTCGTTGCGGGGGGGGCCACCATGCAGCCAGTTGCTGTCATCTGGGCAGGACAGGGAGAGAAGAGAGAGGGGATCAGCAACGTGGCAATGTCCCAGCACCCTGCCAGGCCCACCGCCCGGCTCCCAGCGGGGCTCAGCATCCCTTTGCAAACCCAACTTTCCTCCAGCCTGAGGAGGAGGTGCTGCTGTGGGACGGATCTGACCTACAAACAGGCCCAGAAGGTGCCTAGCTTGAGGACTCCTGTGGGCAAGGGGACACCAGTGGGAAGGATGGCTCCCACCTCATCATCAGCTGCAACCCAGCGAGACCAGCACCAGGGGAAGTGCCTTGGACTGCCTGCAGGGACACCCCCCCATCCAGTCCCAAACTCCCAGACCCCAGAGCATCCTCACCTTTCCTGAGAGGCTGCTTGCGGTTGAAGGTCTGAGGCACCACCAGGAACTGGTTCTCCCCCAGCGGCTCCCAGAACTGGAGGAGGCGGATGGTCCAGATGCCGGGGCGCAGGGGCCGGTTGAGGGGGGGCTTGTACTGGGTGAACTCTGCCTCAGCATCCACCGTGATGTCGTAGGAAGCAGCAATGATGTAGGTGGGGTCGATCCACACTACCGTGGCTGTCAGGTTGGGGCCCCGCGACCACTTCTGCATGGCCACTGGCTCGTCGAAAGGCCCCATCAAGCCTCCAAAATTGCGGAAGAGTCTTTCTTTGGGGTCCCACTCCGTGCCCACCTGGAGGGACAGGAGGCACAAGCAGTGGGACGCTGGGCAGGGAGACACTACCAGCTCAGGTTTTGCATTTCACCTCCCTGAACCAGGGAAAGCATAAAACTTTGGAGCTCAAAGCAATGCACACCCCACGCTCCATGCAACTCTCCATGCCAGCAATAATCCAGCTGTGTGATGCCTCCTGCAGCTGCAGGCACTGGACACCACAGCTTCAGTTCCCCCCCAAAAGATCCCTTTCAGGCCTTCTCCCCACCTATCAGCTCCACACCCCACACAGAAGCCAAACTCCTGGACAAAGGTTTGTTCTCAGACATGACAGTGGCACCATGTCCCTCTGTCCCCACAGCGTGCAGGTGGGGGAGAGGAGGAAGGGCAGCACAGTGTGGGAAAGCTGAGGAGGAAAGTCGGCGTTGAGAGGGAAATTTTCCCCATTTACCTCAAGGTTTTGTAAACGGTTTGCCTGCCCTCCATGACCTGCCAGCTTCAGAGCGCCTTGGGGCATCATCCACACCTCCAGGGACTCTGTCTGCCCAGTTGCAGAATTCTGCACTTCCTGCATCACCAGGTAACCCTGGAAACGGTCGTCATAGAAATATAAGTGCACACTGGATGGGAAGCCTTGGGGCTCAAATCTGGAGAGAGAAAGATAGAGAGGTTGCACATCTGAGCATCAGCATCCTCCCAGCACGAGACGCAGGCCACCACTTGGAACCTGGATGGAGCCCGTGGTGAATATCCCACCTGCAGAGCTTGTCGGCCTTTGCTCCTGGCGTGGAGGCAGCTTTGTGGAGCCCCAGCCTGGAGAAGGCCGTGTAGAAGGTGAGGGTGACATCACTGAGGCCGCTGAGCCCGTCGACACGGTCATAGACGTTCTCCCAGTATGCCTTCAGGGCCGGCGTGTTGGGCGGGTAGCTGCCGTAGAGGTGTGTGTCCAGGATCTCCAGCACCTCCTGATTCACCGTCGACTCAAACTTGCGGGCAAAGAAGGTGGGTCTGGAGAGTTGCTGGAAGAGAACAAGCACTTCTAAGTGTTGGCTGCACCCACCCTGCCCTTCCGCCTGAGCAGGGCAGCTGGGAGGGAGACAGACCAGGAATAAACATGCTGGGATCCATCCTGCCCGCTCTGAGGGAACAGGCTAAGGAGCAGCAAAGCACAGCCAGGCTCTACATGGAATCCTCTCCGACAGGAGCAGTGGGAGCACACAGCATGCTTACTGGTGATGCAGATGGGTTCCCATGTCTCCCACTGCCTCCCCCTTCCTGTGCTCAGCAGCAGCCATGTGTCATCTAGCTCCTTTGCTGCAATCTCTATTCAGACAGGCCCCCACCCCGCAGAGCTGTTGAGGAGCCCTGCACGAGGCCTGGCCACGGGGCACAGCTTGCAGGATCAGGGCCCTGCACTATATAAGCCCAGGACTGCTCGAAAAATCCTACTAACTTCTCTTCTCAGAGGTGGGTGTATCTCCCCCAAACCTCCCTTGTTCGGTCTACCTCCCTATGCACCGAGAGCACGGGAAGCAGTTTCTCACAAGGCATTTTGTCCTGCCAAAGAGGACAGCACTCTGAAGTGGTCTTACTGAAAAAGTGTTTGCCCCAGGGGATAGGTCTGCAGGGAAAGAGCAGGAAAATGGGAGAGAAAGCTTGGGAAGAGGAGCAGCATTGCAAGCAAAAGCCTGGCTGCTGGGCAGGTCAGTCAGCATAATCCCAGCTCAAGTGTCTACACGGCGGCTGGAGAGCCCATCCTGCTCCGGCCCCGTGCGGGGCTGGGGTGAGGCTGGCGGGGGCATGCGCAGCAGCTGGCACTGCACCCCTGGGGAGCTCAGGGAGGAGGGGAGAGAGCGGGAGGAAAAAGGAGGATCTTTTTCACCTGTAGCCGGAGGAAGTCCTGGGGTTTGAAGTCATTTGGGGAGCACCCGCACCAGTCGACTATGTGTTTATATTGGCACTTACAGCCCAGCTTCCGGTTCCAGTTGGTCACTCGGAGGTTGTTATCGACCAGTGTCTCACAGGCGTGACTGTTCTCCAGGACCGTGTGGAAGAAGGACTGTGCACAGCAGAGAAGGGACAGGACACCCAGTGGGGTTGGAGGACGGGTGGTTAATGGAGACCCCCCACCCATCACCGGCAGAGGAACAGGACAGACCTCGATAGCTCCTGAACAGAAACCTATCCCTGTTCCCAGCACAGGGCAACATGTCAGGGACCAAGGCTGTGCACCCACACCAGCCCTGATCTGGCCCAGAGGGGTGTCCGGACCTAAAGCAGGGCAGGATATAAACACGACCCTTGGCCTGTCTGCTCCTCTCTCCCCTTGTTCATACTGGGCTTAAAGGGGAGGCACAAAACTGCCTGAGAACCAGCAACGCCCTTCACAGAATCAGAGAATCATCAAGGTTGGAAAAGACCCTGAAGATCATCTAGTCCAGCCATTAACCTCACACTGACCGTTCTTAACTCCATCAGACCCTTCAGCACTGTGTCAACCCGACTCTTAAACCCCTCCAGGGATGGGGACTCCACCACCTCCCTGGGCAGCCCATTCCAATGCCCAACAACCCGTTCTATAAAGAAATGCTTCCTAATATCCAGTCTAAACCTTCCCTGGCGCAACTTGAGGCCATTCCCTCTTGTCCTATCACTTATTACTTTGTTAAAGAGACTCATCCAAAGCTCTCTGCACCCTCCTTTCAGGGAGTTGTAGAGGGCCATGAGGTCTCCCCTCAGCCTCCTCTTCTCCAGACTGAACCCCCCCAGTTCCCTCAGCCACTCCCCATCAGACCTGTGCTCCAGACCCTGCACCAGCTCCGTTGCCCTTCTCTGGACACGCTTGAGTCATTCAATGGCCTTTTTGGAGTGAGGGGCCCAAAACTGAACCCAGACATCGAGGTGCGGCCTCACCAGTGCCGAGCACAGGGGTAAGATCCCTTCCCTGTCCCTGCTGGCCACGCTATTGCTGATACAAGCCAGAATGCCATTGGCCTTCTTGGCCACCTGGGCACACTGCTGGCTCCTGTTCAGCCGGCTGTCAATCAACACCCCCAGGTCCCTCTCTGACTGGCAGCTCTCCAGCCACTCCTCCCCAAGCCTGTAGCACTGCTGGGGGTTGTTGTGGCCGAAGTGCAAAACCCGGCATTTGGCCTTATTGAAACTCATACAGTTGGCCTCAGCCCATCGCTCCAGCCTGGCCAGATCTCAAACCTCCCAGTTTCGCAGCTCCCCAGGGTGGGGATGAAGCAGGACACAGATGTTAAGTACAGTGGGAAGAAAATCCAGCCCGTGCCCCGCAGCCAGCACCCACCTCGGCTGGCAGGAGTGTGTAGGTGTAGAACTGGCGCAGCTGGGACACCAGTTGGTCGTCAGCATAGACCACGTACTCCACGAAGCTGCGCGTCAGCGAGAACCAGTCGGAGCCCCCATCCACCACGATGCCCTCGGGGATGTGGCGCTCGCCCAGCCGCCACATGTGGGAGTCACACTCGTGGAACAAGCGGTCCAGGCCCTGCTTCTTGATAAACCTGGGCATGAGGATGAAGGCTTAGGTGCGTCATCCACTTTGCCGGGTGCAGCTGCATCCAGAACATGCCCCCCCACCCCACTGTTTCAGTTCGTTTCTGAAATCCCTCCTTTTTCTGCTCCTCCAGCTCAGCTCTGCCCCTAGTTGCAATTACCTGGCATTGTCTCGGCCATGAGACTTCAGGAAGTTCTTATCTCGGTATTTGGACAGGAACATCACCAGCTCCTCGTTGGTCCTGAGGTGCAAATTCGAAAGCATTAACGGCCCCTGGGGTAAAGCAGCCCAGTAAACATTCATACTGCAAGAGCCATCAGACACAAGGAGCCTAAAGCTGCCTTGTGGGTGCTGACTCAAACCCTTGTCCCATCGCTGGGGAGACACAGCCATGGTCTCTCTGCTGTCTGGCGCCTCACACACGTGTTCCCCTGCAACACCCAGACCGCAGGAAAAAACAGCCTCCGAGGTACTGGCTGGGCTCCTCTGCAGAGCTGGGACCAGCCTGGCCCTGGAGCATCATCACCAGCACGTGGGTGCAATCTCCCAGCCCATCTTCCCTCAGCTCCCTGCTCCTCCCTGCCCTTCCCAAGGCTGCTGCAGCATCACGCAGCCCAAACACCTCCTTCATCCTCCCCTGCCCCAGCAAGGTCCTCACCTTGTGGGGTAGTCAGTGGCGCTCAGGTTGATGAAGAAGTCCCAGGGCCACTCAGCCAGTTCCAGCAGGTCCTTCATGCTACGCAGGTACATCTTCAGGAGGCTGGCACCTCCCCAGATGGTCACCATGCGCCAGGGCGTCACGCGGACGTTGGGGTAGTGCCGGGCCAGCTCCACCGCCTCGCGATGGAGGTAGTTGGAGCGCTGTCAGGGAACAGGCTCACACTCAGCAGGGAGCTCGTCTTCCCAGGGCCCTGCCCTCCTTACTGCCAGCCTGGTACCCCAGCCCTTACAGCAGCCTCCACAGGGAGGGGAGCAGCAAGACAAGACTGCTCTGGGCAGGAGGGATAGATCCTGCTTCCCTGGGGTTGCAGAAGTACAGGCGGAGGGTCACAGCTCCACCAGCAGCGAGGACAAACCCCACCCAGCCACTTCCTCCACTCGCCACCCACCTGCGCCCCAGCTCTGCACCCTGTCCCAGTGCACCCCTCATCTGGGCACTGTCAGTGCCCCTCCTCCCCTCGCATACCTTGTCGACATGGATGTAGAAGAAGTGCTGCTGGTGGTACACAGCCTTGATGAGCCGCTTCAGCTGGCGAATGGCCCTGCCGTGCACAACCAGCATGTAGGCGATGCGCACGGGCTTGCTGGGGGGCATCTGCTGCAGCCGGCTCTCGTCCCACTGGATGACAGGGCTGACCTTGCCTGCGCGGGGAGGGAGAAGGCTGTCAGCTGCCCCCCGCCTTGGCACCCACCACCCCGAGCTCCTGATAAACCAGGGAGACCTGAGCGAGGCAGGGGAGAGCTCAGCCTTGAGCAAACCCCATCAGCGCATCCCAGGCTGGCTGCAGTGCCAGGGCACGGTGGCACACACAGCCCCTTGCATTAAATCGACAGGGCTGTATTGGGACAGGAGGGGTGTCCTTGTCTGGCCCCTCAAAACAAAAGATGCAGCTGGGCCTGGCTCTGACCTCTGCAGGCACTGCAGGTCGGGATGAACAGCCCAGCTTAAGGAGGCTGGCACAGCTTTGATTGGATTACAGAGGCAGCAGTAATCTGGGAATCAGTGACAGATTGAGGCCGCTTTTTGCCAGGTGAGACAGTTTGATGACATAAGGAAGGTGGCCCACGCACCTGGCTGGGATATTCCCGATGCCCAGGGCGACTGGGAGCACCCCAGCAGCACTCACCCGAGAGCTGGCAGTGGCGAGGCACAGACTGGGGCATGAGGCTGCCGGCCCGGTGCAGACACACCACATTGGCGATCTCCTGTTGGCACTGCTTGCTGCTGGCCCGGGCCAGAGCTGAGAGGGCGTCTTTGCCCGTGATTTCGCACTTGGGGGTGAAGCTGTTCTCGGTGGGCTGGGGAGCCCCCTCCACGCTGCCTGTGTCGCCCTGCTGGAAGACAGCCAGCTGGGCCTCCCCGCGCAGCTCCGTCAGGTTCCTTCGGCTGGAGGAGTCCGGCGCGGCCGGCAGCCTCCATCCCAGTTTGTGTCTCGCCGTCACAGCTCTCACCACCTTGGACACCAGTGACCCGGGGCTGTCTGGCCGCCCCCGCCATCGCCCGTGCTTTCGGCTGGCACTGCCCCGGCGCCCGGCAGAGCTGTCCGAGTCCTTGGAGCCGTCGCTGCTCTCGGGCAACCTGGCTTTCTTCTGCCGCTCCTGTTCCAGTTTCAGGTGGATGCAGAAGAGAGGACAGACAGCATTAGCGTTAATTGGGGCCTGCTTCCCTCCGGCTCTGACAACACACTCCCCAGGGCATTCCCAGAGCTCGATGCTCCCAGTCCCCACAGAGCTCAGTGCTGCAACACGACAGGCGCTCTGGGAGCAGCCACTGTGCAGCAAAGGACATTACACCATCCCTCCACCACCTAAAAGCCCAGGCTAAGACCCCACAGCACCTCCCTGCATGGTCCTATGTCCCCCTCACGGGGACAGCCCCCTGTATGCCAGCAAGGGAGACCTCAATTTGCAGACAGCACCCCAGACACACAAAGAGGGTCTTGTTCTCTGCTGCTGGGCTCACCGCAAGACTAATGGCGGTTGCGTCTGCACCAGCCACCCTCCGGGGTCCTGTGTGGGCAGGGGCATCCCTGGATAGTGGAGATGAGCACAGGGCTCATCACCAGCTCTTCCCTGCCATGATCACGCTGCAAGTCCAAGCCCAGCACATCTGTTTGCGAGCCAGGGTCCCAGGTGGCTGCAGCTGTGCTCTCCAGGGCTAAAAGGACTAGAGAGGCACTGAACAAGGTCCTGTCCCCACTCCCTTCCCTGGGCTCTGGCTTCCTGCACTGGGCTGGAGCAGTCGCTGTGATCACCAGCTTCTCTAGAAATCCCTTTAACAAACCCTCCCGCCGAGCCAAGTGGATGTGTAAAGGGAGCAGTTAATTATGCTTTGTTACCTCTGCCAGGCTGGCTGATGAGCAGAAACGAGACAGCCTTGGGGAGAGGAGAGTTGGGAAGTTTGGATGCCTGCGAGAGCCATGCTCGTGGGAAAGTGCTTTCCCAGGAAGTCATGCCCACGGGGCCGTATGCCCCCAGCCCACCAGCAGGCAGGCAGCAAAGCAGCTGCCTGCTCCAGACAGGCCTCCCAGGGCTATCTCACAATGCCCTCAAATCCCTGCCTGGCCAGACGCTGTGCCGGGCAGTGCAGGAGGCAGCAAGGTGGACCGGGGGCCATTCCCGGGCAGCAGCATCTTCCAAGGATGGACAGATGCCTCACAAGGACAGCGGGACCAAATTAGCACCCTGCACAGGCCGCACTGTGGGCATAAGCTGCTGGGAAGGTCACGGCCAGGAGAAACCACACCATGCAAAGGCTGGAAAACAGCTGGCAAGATCTGCTCGCTCTGCAGTCCCTGAACTACCACGTTGAAGTGGCACAGCCTGCAAACCGTGGCTACCCAGGAAGGGGCCAAGCCACCGCTTAACTTCCGAGGGGCCAACATCAGCAAGGATCAGCCAAGCCCCTTCCGCCCAGACAGACAGCGATCCGTTCATTAGTCACCAGGCAGGACCATCTGTTTCCAGAGTTATAAACTTGTTTTCTCCACCGAGCATCACAGGAGTGGGGAATTGTCAGGTGACAAGCAAGGAGCGAGCCTCCTCCTGCGGGGACAGGGCTGAGCCCGTAGGAGACGCACCAGCCCCGCTCACACCCTCTGCTCCCCAGGACGCCTGGCTCTGGGGACAGCCCCTGCACAATGCCCACCCTCAGTTACAGTCCTGCTCGTCCCCCGGGAAGGAGCCCTGTTCCCAGCTCACAAGCATGCCCGGCTGCCTTCTTCAGTAGGGAATTTGTGAGAAGCATCGCCAGCCTTTCCGGAGCTGCCAGTTAACAAATTCAATGGCTTCTAATTACTGCACCACAGCAGAGCCATCCCTCCACCCCAGCCAGGCAGGGAATGTCTCTGGCCACGTTGCTCTGCTCTATTTAAGACTCATCCACAAGACTTTTGGTCAGGTTCCCCGTCCCCCTCCTTCTGACACACTCAGACGGCTCCAGGCACCAGCCAAACGTCACTTCTCCCATCCTGCCTCCCCTGCTGTGACACTGCCATCCCCGCAGTGCCACAGAGCTGTGGGTCAGGTATCTACCCGCACCCTATCCCCAGCACAGGTCCAACTGCGCTGGTATCTCCAAGCTCTGCCATTGTGAGGAGCAGAGCTAACAGCATCTGGTGTCCTGCAGGATTCCCCCTCTGATCGACTGACTCTGGTGTCTGCCACATGCTCTTCACATTGATCATCAGGTAAAAACGGCGCCAAAGTGTTCCAAAGTCACCGGAGAAACCTGGACTCTTGATTGCCAATTGCAGCAGCAGAGCCTTAAACCTCACAATTAAAGTGGCTGGAGACAGCCCCCTAAAAATGCTCTTTTGGGGAGGGGAAATAAAAACCAAGGAATCTCAGCAAAGCTGGAAAAAAACATGTTTCATAGGAATCCTCTCTGGCGGCTGCAGCTCATGGAGGACACCAACACTGGTCCCAGAGAGGTGCTGCCTCCCTCCTGGGAGGAGGAAGATAGGAGGCAAAGTGGCATAAGAGACACGACTGGGTTAAAACACTTTTCCCAAGTGACAGATCCTCTTCACCCACAAGGACACTGTGCAGTTTGCATTTTGCTGGTGCCAGCTCCACTGCAGACCGAGCGCTCCAGGGAGCTCACACACTTGCTCAGGAGCTGTCGGTGTCACCACGACAGAGGCAGGATCATCCCGGTCCCTCGGGCTCCCACCTTTGTGTGCAGACAGGCTGCAGCGGGGGTGCTGCCAGCGAAGGGCTAGGTACCGATGGGATTTCCTCTCCCATCCATTGATCCCAGTGAAACAAGATAATTTGGCTTCCTACAGGTAGGCAGGTCAGCTTCTGCTGGTCTGCACACCATAAAGCATCTGCTTGGTGAATAAAGGGAGCCTGCAGGACCCTGAAATGGGGCTTGCAAAGAGAAGCAACACGATCCAAGCAGCACGGCCTTCTCAGGGAGGGTTGGGCTGGTGGCTCTGATGTGGCCAAAGCCCCTTACAGGGCAGCAACCAGTCAGTGGGGCAAGGTGGGTTTATAACCTGCTCCAGTGAAGGGCAAAGATCCTCCCTCAGCCTCTGCTCAGCTCATACCAGGGAACCAGTGGGGATGGGGCCTGCCAAGCAGGGGAAGCTCTTCCCCACCCTGTGAAGGAACAAAAAGGAAACCAGCAGGCTTCGAAGAACCGAGCAGGACAGAGAAAGGGGCTGCCACCGGCTGAGATCAGAGCAGCCCTTTTGGGAACACCTGGGCAGCGCAGGCAGCTGCCAGCCTGGGGCACAGGGCTGCAGCACAGCCTCTGAGCGCCGTGGGTGCCCCAGCTGAGGCGCTGGTCTGGAGGGGAAGGCGAGCTCGCCCAACTCCGGGTGCTCCACAGCGTTTACAGGATTCGAGTCTCATTTCTGCTCTACACAGCGAGCCACAGCCCATTCATGGTGGGGACGAGCCAGGTAGAGCTGTGTCCATTAGTGGGAAGGAGTCATTTACTCTGGCAATTAAGAGATTCCAAGGTTCCCCAAATCCTTCCAGGCCTGCAAGGTCAGGCTCTCCTGGGAGGGTTCCTCCTGCTTTACCAGAAATGCTCCAGGGGAACAGCGGCTCCTCCAGGTCTGGCCAAAATCAGAAGCTGCAGGAGGGCTCAGAAACCAAGCGCTTTGCCATTTTATAAGAAGTAAAAGTTAACTGGACTTTTCCCAGCTTGCTAATGGGTTTGGGCTGTCCGTAAGCCCTTTCGGAGAAGGCAAGAACCATCCTCCAAAGAAGCTTGTCCGTTCCCAAGCCCTGGAGTCAGGGCTGCTGGTGGCGAACCATCTCCTCGTCAGGCTAGGGGACCCATGGCCAAACCTGTCAGCTACCCAGCTCAGTTCTGGGAAGAGACATGGGGAAACCAGGCGAGGACCGTGGCAGAATGAGCCAACGCAGGAGCCTGCGCAGGGCAGGAACAGAGAAAAGAAGACAAGCAGTGCAGGACAGTGCAGAGGGAAGGGGAAGAAGCCATGACTGGTGAAATGACTTGATCAAGGTCATGGGAAAGGGGCAGTCAGGCACTCCTGGCTGCCAGATCGATCTGCTCTCACGCTCCCAGCGCCTCCGGATCACAGGCAATTCTATGTCCCCTCTCCTTATCACATTTATTCCCTGGTTCTTTTTTGGTGGTGGGCGTACAGCAGCACACAAGGGTGCTCACGGCCATTCCCAGCAGCCCAAGAGGAGGCCTGGGGCTGGGAATTGATGTGCTGAGTGAGCAGTCACCTTAGAGACCTTCCACCCTGCAAGGGGCTGCCCAGATCCCCTTCTCACTCTTTCCTCTCAGGGAAAACTTTCGAGTCCTGTGAAAAGACCACGGGGTCACCCTCCACACCAGGGAGGCACGCCACAATGGGGAGGGGAACCTCTCGCCCCTCCAGAGATCCCCACCTCATGGCCACTGGCTTTGCTCTGCCACAGCTACCACGCTCACCCCGTGCCTGCCCCTGCCCAGCTTCGAGTTCTTGCCACACTCTGTCTCTGCCCCTGCCAAACCTGGTTTCACCATTGACCTGGGGTTTGTCAGCAGCCCGGAATCTCTACAGCCCCTGGAGCATGAGGGTCCTGCTCAAGATGAGGGGCTCTGGTGCCACACAGACATTAGCCAAGGAAGCCCACACAGGGACTCTCTCAGCCCTTCTCCAGTGCTCTTGGGAAAACCAGCTTCAGTCACTGGTCCACCCAGATGCAGGGGGCCTGCACGTGGTCCAGGCAGCTCACAACAAATACATAAATTCAAATAAGCAACCCAGAGGTCATGAGCTTTGTTTGAAGGTGGCAGCAACGTGTTCCAGAGGCCTGGGTCCTCCTCAATACCTGCTCTGTGTCTGACCTTGGGCAAAAACCTTCACCAGCCCACACCTCAGTTTCCCCACACGTAAAAGAGAGGTGACACCTTCTGCCTTAGCAGAGTGTTCTGGTAGAAAGACAACCGATAACTGCAAAAGGTCCTTGTACGCTCATGCTTCACAGGGATATCCCTGACCGGACCAGCTAAACAGGAGCTGCCACAAACTTCCCGAGCTGCTGCGTGTGCTCTCCCCAGCTCTCCAAATTATCATTATGTTTTTATATTTTCTGGCTTGGGTGTCACCGACCCCAGTTTCCCGCAACATCTTCCAAACCACAGAGACACAAGACCCTTGTCACGCCTCCCACGCTCCCCACCCCATGCTAGACCCCAACCGACAGCCCCTGGGCCACAAAGTCCCCTTCTCAGGCACCACGACCCCACGCTGCCGCAGCCAGAGCCCCCTCACAGGTGATGGCCCACCACCCACCCCACAGCCACTGCCCCCCAGCAGCCTGGGGCCTGCGGGACCCCCACCCACCCCAGGGACCCCGTCCTGGGACACAGCCTCGCCAGTCCCACAGAGATACCCCGGGGGGGGGGGGGGGGGGGGCACCCCCTTTCTGTCTCCTGTCAGCTCCAGAGCAAGGGGACACACCAGCCCCCCCCGGACACTGGCCCCCCCAAGACCTGCCCCCATCCGAAGGGCCTCCCCCCTCTCAAGAGCCCCCTCCCAGCACGCCCCCCCTTCCTGTGACCCCCCCCGAGGCTCCCCACCCACCTCAAGCCCTTCACCACCTCCCCTGTCGCCCCACGGCCCGTGCAGGCCCCTTATCGCCCCCCTACCCCCCCTCAGCCCCTTCTACCCCTCTCGGGCCCCCCGGCCCCTCACCGCCCCCTCAGCCCCCTCCGGCAGGCCCCGGGCCGCCGCTCCGGCCTCCCCCGCGGCGCACCTCGGCCGGTCCCTCCTCGTCGAGGCCGGCGGAGGTCCAGAGGACGAGCCCCTGGAGCAGGAGGATGGCGAGGGCCGTGGCCACCGCCAGCCGGTAGCGCCGGGCCAGCTTCCGCGCCCGCCCGCTGGCCACCATCGTCACGGCCGCTCCGCCGCGGCAGGGCGGGCTGCGCCGGCGCGCGCCTCCCTCCCGCGCGCACGCGCCGGCGGGGCCGGGGGGGGGGACCCTGAGGGGAGGGGGGGAGCGGCGCGGGAGGCGCGTGTGCGCGCGTGTGTGCGCGCGCGCGCGTGTGCGTGTGCGTGCGCGTGTGTGTGCGCGTGTGCGTGTGCACGGGGTGTGTGTGAGGGTGCGTGTGCACGGGGAGGGGGGGTGTGTGCCTGTGTGTGTGTGCACCAGCGTGTGCGTGTGTGCCCTGGGGCATGTGTGTGCACACACGTGCATGTGTGTGCATGTATGTGTTTGTATGTGCATGTGTATGTGCAGGTGGCAGAGGAACTGGGTCCCCCGGTGGCAGAGGAACTGGGGTCACCCCGGTGGCAGAGGAACTGGGGTCACCGCGGTGGCAGAGGAACTGGGGTCACCGCGGTGGCAGAGGAACTGGGGTCACCCCGGTGCCAGAGGAACTGGGTCCCCCCGGTGGCAGAGGAACTGCCCCCCGGTGGCACAGGACACCTCCCGGGTGCCCGGGGGTGCACGCCAAGTTCACCACTGCCCCAGAGCGAGAGCACTCGGCAGCAGCAAAACCCTGCACGAAGGCCTGGGCATGGCAGGGGCTTCTGCGCGAAACTGCCCCGCTGCTGACCTTGCTTTAAGGGAAGAAGAAAATAAATATATATATATACACACCCCATTCCTGTTTCTGCTGCAATAAAACCTGAAAAGATTCAAAACCTCTCTCAAGACACTCGGCCAGCGGGAAGAGCCCCGGGCCAGCTCCCAGGGCAGCTGTGGGTGGCAGAAATGCCCCGGGATGGGCCCTGAGCCCCAAGGTCGCCCCCTGCCCCCCCCCCCCAAGAGCTGCTGGGGGGTGTGGGAGGCATTGGCCTGTCAGCCCTGCACAGCCTCTGAATCAACAGCCAGGCTTTGATGAGACACAGACCTTGGGAGAAAGATAAGAAACTGCTGAGCTGTGCCAAGGTGGCAGGGAAAAAAAACGGCCAGCTGCAACACGGAGCTGTGAGAAGTTACTGCTGCGTGAACAGCACGTGGACGAGCAGTGGATTGGTCTGCACAGCCGTGTTAGGGGGTCTTATGCTGATAGGAGAAAAGGTAGATAGCTGTCTAATTGCTGATTTGCTAATTATGAAGTAAGAGCTTTGGCGAGAGTGTAAGTATGTACTATTGGAAGAATAAACGGTTTTGCTGGTTATAACTCTCATAGAGTTGTGCAGGTCCAAGATCCTCCCGCAACAGGGGGGGAGGATTTCAGCCGGGAAATCGGAAGGAGTGTCTGGGTGGCGATAGCGGCTCCGGGGAGCTCCAGGGCGGCCTGTGAGCTTCCTGGGCAGATCCCGCAGATAGAGCGGGGGGAAGGCTGCAGCCTCGACGGCCCGGCCCGGAGGGTTTGAAGGGGCAGAGGTTTAGCTAAGAGGGGCTCCCCGGGCTGCAGGAGGGCTCTGCGCAGCCTGCCGGGGGCCCCCCTTGGACGGCAGTAATTTGGTCCCATGGCCGTAAAGGCTCCCTCGCTCTGACCGGTGCGTAAGCGAAGCTCAAGCCAGAAAACGCATGTTCTGTCATTAAAAAAGACAAAAAACGCATCATCCCGCCTCTGCTGGAAGAAGTTTGCTCTTCCCTTGTGTTATTCCCCTGTTCCAGCTCCCCGCCTGGTAAGGCACAAGAGACAAATCACAGTTTAATGGTGTTTAGAGGCTGTTTTCTGAAGAGAATTCAGAGGCGCTCCCACAGCCTCTCGCTTCCCAGCTTGCCAGGTAGCAAGAGCAGTTTGGGAAGCAGCCCCGGGGTACACGAGCCGTGCTACCCCGTGCCGGCTTCTTAGCCAGGGTGCCTGCCCCGGTACACGTCCCTGGGGAAGGGGGAGCAGGGTGCCTCAAGAACACAGGATGCTTTTTGATGGAGAAGAGGGAAAGATGGAGTGGCTGCCCGAATCCTGCACAAATCCAGGAGCGGGAAGCTGGTTTATGGTGGAGAGGGGTAAAGCATGCCGCCCCCCAGATAATCCCCCTCCCCTGCATTAGACCTACCACTCAATGTCACACACAAGTTCCTACCAGATCACCACCAAACCCATTTATGAGAGGAGTTATTTAAACTCAGTCATTGCAGAGCTTCCCTAAAAACACCCCAGGCAGCAACAAGCACATCTGAGCCCCAACACGGGCTCTTCCACCTGCACAGCCCTCTGCTCTTCCCATCCCTGGCTTGAGCCTTGTGGCTTAAACCAGCCCAGAGCCAAACGAAGCCCAAGGAGCAGAGAAAGATGCCCAAGGAACAGAAGAAAGACGCCCACCTCCTTCTTCTGGAGCCAGGGCTTCCCCAGGAGCAGGGTACACCCGACTGGCCCCAACGCCAGCCTGGCTCGCTGGGGATTCGAAGCCCTGCGGCTCTGCCTCCTTCGCTCTCCTGCTGCGGGGGGCATAAAAGCAGGGCTGGCAGCAGCACCCCAGCTGCTTAGTGAGGACTCTGTGCATGGCTGCTTCACGGTCTCCCCTTCCTTAAAATCTTGCTGCAGCAGGAGTAGAAGAAAAGTTTTTCTGCTTGGATTGTCCTATCTGCTCACATCTCCTTACGTGTTAATTGCAGGTTGCAGGCTATAGTAATTCATTAATGAGCCAGGCAGTGGGGGGTCTCCTAGCTCTGTCCTGCTGGGGTCTGTCTTTCTCCCCAGCTTCACGCAGGCTCCCTGCTTGCCCAGGAACCACTCTTCTCCCCAGCAAGGCTCAATTGCTGCTTCTGACTCTCTGCCTTCCCTCCCTGGCCAGGAGAAGGCTTTTCTCTGCCGCTGAGTGCCCTGGAGTATTAGCAAATTTTGGTATGGAGTATATATGTATTCCAGCAATAATTATTCCAGAAGTCATCCCCTTTGAGTTATAAGATATGGGTGTGATGGAGAGAAGGTGGTGAAGGGAGCAGGGCTGTGTGGGACAAGGTGGACTTCAGGGAGCATCCCTACCTGGCAGTACCCAACTCCCTCATCCATGAGGTTCACAGCTGGGTGCACACAATCCCGCTAGAAACAGAGCTTAGCTCTAAAAATGAATCTCCAAAATACCCCTGTCCTGCTGAGGACCTTCCCACATCCATCCCCTCCCGCTGTCCCTCCTCACGCAGGCTCTGCCTCGCAGCTCCCCAAAAGAAGCAGCCCAGGGCTGGGATCTGCCTGGAGGAGGTGGTAGAGAAGCAGCTCTTGGGGCTTCCAGAAAAATCACTGTTCTCTTTCAGGAAGGGGTGAGTTATACAGGAAGGTTTGTGCAACAGGATAGACCATCTCCACTTTCGGCTGACTCCTGCAGCCAGAGCTCAGAAATCATGATTTTGGGGCAGAGCTGGTTGCACAGTGTAAATCAGCATCCCTGCCCCTGAAACCAGCCTGGCTGCACAGAGCTACAGTGTCCAAATTCCCACAGCAAGGGAAAACTCACCTCTCTGGGCAAAACCACTTGCGTGGGACCATGTGTGTGGAAGAGCTTGGGTTTTCTGCTCCCAGCTCTCTTTCCATCAGGAGTCAGCCCTTCCAATGCGGAAAACACAAGTTTCACCCGCCAGGCGTTATATCTCTCTTCCAGGCAGCTGCCCTGAAACACGACTAACACTGGAGAAAAGACAAATTTCTTACGCTCTTAAAGTTACCTGAAAAAGCTTGGAAGTCTTCAGCTATTAAAACTTCGGTGCTCAAAATAGCTCTTGCAGAGGGTGTTGCCAAACACCCCATCTTTGCACACCGCAAGGATCCCGCACCCTCTGCTCCCCCACGCACCCCCATCACGCAGCCGGTGGCTATTTCTGCCTTAGCACTGCAGCAAGGGCTTGAATTTAAGTAACCCATTTAGTTCTTTTTTTAAAGCATGAAAACAACCTCCAGATATGGAATAATGGGACCCGGTTACCTAAAAAATATCCAACTGATTCCTCCTCCTTACTCCTTCAGAGAAGAGGTGTTATTATCTCTAGTAATAAATGGGGAAGCAGGAAGAGCAATACGTGATTTTATTTCCCCAGTTTCACATGAAATTTGTGGCAGAAGTTTGTCCGCATGGGTGTGGAGGGGTTTGCTTTCCCTTTTTTCCCAGCTGGAATCTGGCTGGAATCTGGCTGGATCCTCGTTTTCATTACAAATTATAGCGACACTTGTCTGTGCCGTTGCTGTTTGCTCCCTCCTCTGAAGCCCAGCCTTGTGCAGGGTGGGGAGGAGGGATCCCACCTCCTGACCAACCACAGGAGGAATTTTGCTTATATAGGAATAACCTATAGGAATAAGCACAACTGTCGTACCACTGACGTTTACTTCCAGCTGCCTTTGGTTTTGACAGAGCAAGGATGGTCTATGTGGTTTCTTAAATAAAATAATCACAAAAATACTAAAACAAAGTTTCGCAGCAGTTAACAGAGTTAATGAATTGTCTCCAAATGAAGCCTTGAAATACACTTGACTCAGCCTCACAAATAGATGCCCACCCCCGTGACTGGTTTTTCAGGGGAGTGGGTTGTCACGACAGATGAATTGCCTGGCGCTGGGCAGGAGCTGGGCGGATGCGCACGGAGGGCAGTGGCACGCAGTGGGCCAGAGCGTGCCCAAAGCGTAGCCCCGTGGGACGTCCTGTGGCAGCCGGCGGTGGGGCTCTGGGTTTGTGCGGGAGCAGCAGAGTCCTTGCCCTTAAAGGTCTGTGTTCCCTCGCTGCTGGAGTCCACCTGGGCACCAGCGAGGGGCCGGACCCACTTTCGGGGTGACACTGCAATAAACCCTTCAGTGAGGTGGAAAACTGCCGGACAAATACAAACACTGTGCTAGATGCCATCAGATCCTCAGCTGCTGTCACTGATAAAGGAGCGATACTTTACACAGAAGAACATATTTAATGGGTGCCAGAAAATAAATTATCAGCACAGCAGAGAAGAGAAGGGTCACAGTTACAGCCCATCCTTGTGCTCGCAGCCCGGCGGTCGTTGGGGGTGGCAGGGGAGAGAGAGCAGGAGCAAACCTCCCTGGGGGCTGTGGGACCAGGGAGGGGGGTCAGGGGAGACACTTCCCAGCTGCCACGGAGGAGGGATGGGAGGACTTCTGCTGTCTCCTTCACACCGAGACCCTAATGCACCACACCCTCCACCTGAGCCCCCCAGTATTTGGATATAACAAAAGCATTTGGATATAACATTTCTTGCTGTCCTGCTTCCCAGGAGCTGTCAGCTTTGCCTGGTGTTGGCATGAAATAAAGTCAGTCTGAGGTGACCAGAGGGTTTGGGAGCTTCAGCCCGCATGAATAATGCAGACAAAGGGGCAAGCGGGGCAGGTGCTGTGTGAAGGGAGCCAGGCAGCCCACCCACAACAGCCCACCCTCACCTCCCATCGCCGGGCTCTCCCACACCCTGCCTGGCTGGTCTCTGGCCTGGGCTACCCCAAAGGGGCAGTTTTTTATTCGCAGCACCATTCCTGTGTGTGTGAGGTCTCCAAATGCAGAGGGATGATTTCATCCTTATCCCATTCTGTGCCTCCTGCTCAACCTTATTGTCTTTGAGGTTGCTCCAAGGAAATGTCCGAGCCCAGGGGAGCAGCAGCTCTGCTGTCAAGCCAGCTCCTGCCTGAGCGGAAAACCAGCCCGTGTCCCGCTGGCACTGCTGGCAGCAGGAGCAGCTGGCAGGGCCGGGTGCTGGCTCACACCCTCCGCGCTGGAGCTGACAGCACATTGGCATAGATCTCCTGCTGCTCCAGCAGGGAATTCTGTGTGCTGGCATATGTAGCCTCTTTTTCCTTTTCCAAACACTAGGAAAGGAGGGGGATAAACAAAAAACACCCTTCGCACGGCTGCTCCAGGGTAACACCGTCTGCTGGAACCTCTCTCAGCTGCTTTAAGCACCCAGGAGTAGCCGTGGGGACTGAAGAGGGCACCCACATTATCCAGGGTCATTTGCACCCCAGCTTGGCATGTCCCTTTGCAGCTTCCCCCCTATCCACCCAACCCCTTCCGCGGCCCACGCCATCACCCACCCGCCCCAGATTTCCACCCACCACCTCGAGCTCGGCGCTGTTTTGCATTCTCCTACCTGATTGCTCTGCTTGACCTCCATGTATTCGGTCGTGGTGTTTGTCAAGCAGCGGAAAGCCTCGGCATTGCTGTACAACTGGCCCTCGGCTGTGCCCGAGCAGTGGTTAATCTCTGCGTAGTTCAGGGCATCCCCTTCCTGACACGTGAAGGAGAGGGATGAGCTCTTAACCTTCTGCTGCTCCCCCGCCTGCAGCCCGCAGGGGTGGGAACATCTCCCGTCCCGCTGCCTTTCCCGATGTGATCTGAGACAGCTGCAGGAGCACTGGGGGAAAATTTAACCTGCAGCAAGGACTGGCTCAACATTCTCCAAGGGAAATCTGGTTAGTGACAGCAGCCCCTCCTCAAAAGCCAGCAGAAAACATTAGAAAATACTTTCCAAGCAGTGAATGAAGATCAACTGCTCTGCAGCCTCCTCAGGCGTGCTTTGCTACAGGTTCTCATGGCTGTTTCACCCAGAGAAGCAGCTCGCATGTTTGGAGGGGCTTGGAGAGAAACCTCTCAGGTCAATTCTAAATTCCCTTCCCAGGAATACTCTGCAATAGTCACATAAAATCCCTGGTCGGGTCTTTCTGTTGGCAAACGGAACTTGAAGGATCCCTCCCAGCCTAAAGAGCCATGAACCTGGTGGAAAGCAAATGGCTCTGGCAGCTCGTTTGCTCAGCTCAGGGTGTGAGGTTCCCCCTCTCGAGGCGAGCTCGGAGCATGCCACCACAAGACCTCGTGCAATTTGCCTTACTGTATGCGACGTGCTGTGGATCCTGTCCATCTCTACAGCTGCTCTGGAGAGAGCTGGATGAAGCACAGATGTGGTTAGACACAAGTGAAACCAGAGGAAAAGACATGTATTAAAAAACTGAGGTGCTGCTGCGAATCTCACCATAAAGCAGGAAGGGAACCTGCTGCCCCATCAACCTTCTAAACTGGGGCAGTTCTTCAAATAAAACCATATCCCACCTGCCAGCTGGTGACATCCCCTCCCGTCCCTCCCCATCCTTCACACTGGCTTCAAACTTTGCATCAAGCCTAGTGCAAGCCTGGCCTACACAACTGAGCACGTCTGGAGAAGCTGACGGTGCCCAAACTCAAGCGGGTGCCGTGCCGGGCAGCACCCATCCCAAGAGCTGCCATTCCCTGCTCCCATGGGGATGAGACCTGTGGGACAGTCCCACCGGTCCCTCGGGGGAAGGAGACCTTCTTGGTGGAGGTCTCAGTGATGGACCCAGGAATTGGATGGATCAGGGAGGGAATGGGCGAGAAAAAAGAAATATGGAGGAAAAAACAAATATAGCCGAAGACGGCTCTGGTGCAGAAACAGCTGTGTGTGGCACTGACAGCTTCGCTTACCCTTCTTCCTCTTCCTGGACAGTATTACCAAAACACCAGCAGCAACTGCAAGCAAAAGAAGAACTACTGCGATGCCTGGAGTGAGGATGTGCTCCACCATGTTCAAGCTGCAAGAAAAAAAGAGTTTCAGTTCTCACGCTTCTCTTTGGAAGCAGACGCGGGAGGAACCAGCATGGAGCAGGCAGGCAGGGAGCAGCTGTGGGTGACGGGGTTTGCCTTGGGAGGAAGGGAAGCAGGCGTGGGGGTGGTCAGGCTGCACGCTGGGCATGGAGCGAACTGAGAACTGCAGAAGCAAATGGACACTCGGTCTGAGAGCTCTTGTGTCCTCACTATTTTAAGGATCAGTTCCTGCACCTAATTTTGCACTGGTTTGGCTCCACTATTTGTTGACCTGGTTGTAATGGGCAACCAGGCAAGGAGGGTGTGCCAGCGACCCCTTGGGCATGCTGATGGGGCTTCGGCTTTGCCCACTTCCTGCATCACCTCCAAGAGACAAGGGAGAAGGAAGGAAGCTCTGCCACTCCGGTCTCATGCTCTGTCAGCTGTGTCTGCCAGGCTGCGTGTCACTACAAAGCAGAACAGGACCCGGCTCAGCACTTGGTTTCCCACAAGCAAACGGTCCCTCTGGGTTTTGGGGAAGGAAACAGAGTCACTGCTGCAGCCAGAAACCACTTCTCACATGGTGGTAACCTGTACCTTGCTTAAGCTGCAAGACAGACAAGGGGACAACAGGGCTTTGCCGGGGCCAAGAGACCAGGGGTAGTGGGATGGATTATTTTCCATGCAGAGCGGCTGGCTGAAAGGATGAAGCGCTGGTCCCTAAAGGCAAAAGCAGGAGGTCTGAATCTGTAAGGGAGGCGTGAAGAGCCCAGAGGGTTGCAGGACTCCAGCTGCACCAAAGAGACCTCATGGAGGGAGGCGGCTGCTGTGAGCAGGAGCTGGTACTCACCGTGGAGGGCTGGAGTCTCCGTGGTGCAAGGGATTTGATCCTGGTACCACAACTTTCCCCGGGCGAGTTGTCTGTGTGGGGACTGGTATGGAGCTAGTGACACTGGGGTGTTCAGTGGGTGGGGTGTAGGGTGATGCCGGAGGGATGGGAGAAGGAGCTGTAACGGAGGAGAGGCTTGATCAGTCTCCCTGCTTCCGCAGGGGAAAATGCTGTGGGTTTTGCAGTGAGCCAGAAGTGACCCACTTACTGTCACACCAGGAGAAGCTGGGTCCCCTCTGCCACGTCCAGAGCATGTGCCTCGAGGTGGGAGGGTTGTAATCCCCTGCCCCTGCCCAGGAGGCTTTTTGTGGTCCTGGTCCCCCCCAAAACGCACACACACACAGAGCAGGGTTCACCCTGCACCCCACGCCCAGCCCGGTACTAACACAACAGCCCCACACAAGTGTCCCACCGTGGGGGCTGGTCCCTGATGAGGGGATGGGGAGGGGCATTCCCTGAGCCCAGGACCTGGTGCCCACAGGCACTGGCCGCCCCACAGCGGGACATGGGGCAGCACAGAGGGGTGAGGAACTCCCTGGTGTTATAGAATAACGCAAGGAAAGCACAGACAGGGCTGGCAGGATCTGATAAGAGGGGAAAACAGGGCACAGAGAGCAGGGTGCTGTACCCCAGTGATGGGGGTGGTTGACCCTGGGGTGCTGGTGAGACCTGGGCACAGGGAATGGGTGAAGTGGCACCAGCCACGGTGGCATCACATCCTTAAAATAGTGATGACACACCCGGGGGACTGCCCCACGCGGCGTGAGCACCCGCCTCCCCCAGGCTACCCCTCACTGCAGTCTCCGCTCCCAGCACTTGAAGGGGACACACCAGTGCTGGACCTGGGGGACCCACAAGTACTGACCTGGAGCCACGATCACCTTCACAAAGTGACCCTCATCAAACTCGAATGTGCCCTTTCGCACCCCACAGATGTAGGTGCCCGCGTCCCCCTCGCCCAGACCCTCCATGGTCACCGTGAACTCCCGCCGTGCGCGATTGTCCCGGATGGAGAATCGGTCCCGCCGCACCGCGGGCTGCAGACTCGAGGTGATGATGATGTCAGCAGCACAGGTGTAAAGTGTTCCCGGAGAGCACCAGAATTTGGGCTTCATCTCCTGGCCAGACCGGTACCGGCACTTCACCGAGACGGAGCCCCCCACGTATCCCCGCACGGTGCGGGGGCCCGTCACCGCCCAGCAGCCTGCGGAGACACACGGAGCCGCGGGAGTGCTGCTGCCGCCGCCGCGCCCACCCCGCCCGTCGGCGCTTAGATCCCCCCCCGGAGCCACTCCGGGGCTCGGGGGCTCCGGCCCGGCTCCTTACCTGGCAGCAGCACCCCGGCGAGCAGCGGCAGGAGCTGCATGGCCGCTCCGGGACGGCGGGGCTCCGCGTTCTGCCGCGCCCGGTTCCTCTCCGCGGGGCCCGGCCCACCCTCGCAGCACCGCCCGCCCCGTCGAGGCGGAGCGCCGGGAGTCCCGGGGCTGCCCGACCGCGGAGGCCGCCGGAGAGAAGAAACGGAGGCACGGAGTGGTGGCGGAGAAGCTTTATTGCAGCCGCCGGCGGCGGCGGGAAGGGCGCGGCGGGGCCCCGGTGCTGCCGCTCCCCCGGCGCCGTCGGGGCCGTCGGGACCGGGGCGTCCCGGGACGGAGCGGCGCCGGCTGCGGCCGTGGGACCCCCGGCGGAGGCTCAGCCCCGCAGGCTGGCCCACAGCACGGCCCCGCTCATGGCGAGCAGCGCCAGCACCTGCAGCCCGGCCAGCACCGGGAAGTAACGGAAGGAGCCGGGGCTCCCCCGAGGAGCGTCCGTGCCCGTGGCTGGCGGCCGGGGGATGCTCGGAGGGAGGGCGGGGGCCGGGCTGAGCGTCGGGGCTGCAAACGCGAAGAGGGGACAGATGCAGCGGGTGCCCGCCGGGCGCTGAGCCGCCCTTGTCCCTCTCCATCCTCCCACCGGCCGGGTACCGTCTCCTCCCCCAGTGCGGCCCCGGCCCCGCCCTGTGGTGGGCACTGGTGCTGTGCGGGGGGGGGACGTGCAGGGACTGACCTTGGGCCACGATCACCTTCACAAAGTGACGCTCATCAGCCTTGAATGCTCTCGTTCGCACCCCACAGACGTAGGTGCCCGCGTCCCCCTTGGCCAGACCCTCCATGGTCACTGTGAACTCCTGCCGTGTGCGATTGTCCCGGATGGAGAATCGGTCCCGCTGCACCGCAGGCTGCAGACTCGAGGTGATGATGATGTAAGCAGCACAGGTGTAAAGTGTTCCCGGATAGCACCAGAATTTGGGCTTCATCTCGTGGCCGGCCCGGTATGTGCACTTCACCGAGAGGGACCCTCCTATGTATCCCCACACGGTGCCGGGCCCCCTCACTGCCCAGCAGCCTGTGGAGACACATGGAGCCGCGGGAGTGATGCCTGACACCTCCTGCCCCATGGGGCTGGTCCAGTGTGGGGCTTGCGGCCCTGGGGTCCCTCAGCCCTACCTGGCAGCAGCACCCCAGCGAGCAGCAGCAGGAGCCCCATGGGCAGGCTGGCTTGGGCTGCCTGGCCGCGCAGTCCTCCTGCCCCTCGCGCTCCTTCCTTGTGTCTCTGGGTCTTTGCTTCCTCTTCTGCCTGGGGTATCAAATATTTTGCTGCTGGAGGTTTAGCAAGAGCGTGGGGTGTCTTGTTTCCTGTGGTCGCAGCCAATTTCCTGCCTCCCCTGTCACTGAGAGCACTGTGACGCACTGAGCCCAGATGCCCTGCTCCTGCCCCTGCCCTAGGGGCTCCCCTTTCTGCCCCTGGCACAGCCCCCGCCCCCGGCAGGGTACAGTCTGGCCTTTCCGTGCCTCACTGCCACAGTCTGGCCAGGCAGGGCACCCAGTGGGGGATCTGCCTCTTGAGGGGTGGCTCAGCCCTGCACAGGGACCCCCTAAGCCCCAAACGTGCCCCCAGGCTGGGGGCAGTGCTCCTGTGTGGGCACCCTGTTCCCCCCGGGGGAAATGCAGAGAGGGAGCCCCAGCCTCCTGTCCCTTTGCAGCTGGATGTGAGCACCCATCCCCGCTGCCCTGGCCACCACATCCCTGCCAGGCTGTCCCCAGCACAGCCCCTCATCGGCTCAGTAGCCCCATGCCCAGGGCCCTCCAGGTTTCCCCCCTGTCCCCATCCCTTGTCCCTTAGGAGGAACCAGCCCTCCCAGTGTCCTCCCTCCCACCCATCAGCAACTTGCCGAGCCTGCGCTGGGTTGGGCAAACCCTTGGGAAGAAGCTCCCAGGGGTGAGGGAGGGTTTGGGGACAGGCAGGACAAACACAGCCCATGCACAGGGACCAGACCCGTGCTGGCGTCTCAGGGTCTTTATTCTACAGCCACGGGCTGGTCCTGGCTCAGACCAAAGCTTCACACGCAGACCCGCTGCTGGTGCCATCGCGAAGGCGAGGAGACAGCTTTATTGTCAACGAGTTTAGTGCTGAGAGTGTTCCTCAGTGGAGACACAACCGAGCTGTCCCTGGCCCTGACTTGTCCCTGGCCCTGAACCCTGGTCCCCGACAGTGGCTGTCTGCAGGCAAAGGGTCCCTGCCCTGAGCAACACCCGGGCCGGGCTCTGGGCTGCTGGGGGTCCCTGTGCAGTTGCTCCCAGGTTCCTTCCCCTGCAGGGAACAACTTGGGAGCCCTGTGATTCTCCATGGCTCTGCCTTAGAGCTTCCACCTCCATCCCCTCCACGCGTGGTGGCTCTGGGGCAGGGCTGTCCCCACCTGACAGTGCCAGGACATGTCCCTGGATGGGGCACTCCAGGGATGGGAGGTCTCACCCTCTTCCCCGGTCCCCCCTTCCTGGAGCTTCCCCACTCCTATATGTTCACCCAGGAGATGGCACTGGCCAGGCACAGGAAGACGAGGTCCTTCAACCCCACCAGACAATGAACAAAGAGCTGCGACCCCAGCGGGTGGAGCACAGCCCTGGCCCCTGCCCTCCCGGTGGGCTCCTGGCACCGAGCTGGCAGGAGCAGGCAGCGGAGCGGCAGGGACAATGATATGTGGGACCCACGGCCAGGCTCCCCACTCCGCTCCTTCGCAGAGGTTTTGCCACGTGGGGCTGGAGTGGGCTGTGATATCCTGGTTCATGCCTGTGTCTGGCACCTTGGGCTTAAACCAAGCTGAGAAGAAACAACTCTCCTCCAAAGCTTTCTGGGGGGACGGTGGTGAAGCTGCCGTGAAACGTGGGATGTGGTGTAGCCCAGGCGGGGCTCAGCTGGTCTGTGGTGCAGTGGGCACCTGTGTGGCCCCCTGTGACCCCATGTCCCTGCAGCCATGCCACAGCATGTCCCCCCATGGCCCCACACATCAGCCACCAGAGCCCCAGGCAATGCCAGCAGCCGAAGAAGGGAGCAGACGGACAGACAGATGGACAGGCACCTGCAGGATACCCAGGCTTTATTGCAAAATTTTCTTCAGTTGGCAGCTCCAGCTCAGCAGACGCTGGCTCTCTGCACCCCCAAACTGCCCCTCTCCAGCGCAGGGGCTGCCAGGAGGGGCCAAGGCTTCACAGGGGGAGAAGCACCCAGAGCCGAGCAGCTCCTGGTGCAGGGCAGCTGTGATGGGGAGCACAGCGCTGGCAGGGTGGGGGGCAAGGGGGCAGGAGGACGCTCCTGTGGCTCTGAGGTGGTTGGGGCAGGTGGGCAGCCCGGTGCCCTGGTGCTGCCGGTCATCTCAAAGAGCTGCAGGTTTTCCCGGTCACGGCTCCTGCACCGGCTCCTCACCCAGGCAGCCCCACACACCAGGGCCAGCGCCACGGATGCCTTCGCGCTGAGGAAGAGCAGGAGGTGGGTGACGCTGAGCGGGGACCTGGATAGGAGAAAGATGATGCTAGAGCTTGAGTAAGGTCTGGGTAATGAGGATGGAAACTGGGGCTCTTGCATGTCTGCCAGCCACGCTGCTTGCCCCTAGGATATCCCTTGGGGCTGCTGTAACTGGGGCAACCCAGGGATGGGGGTGGCATGCAAGGGAAAAAGTGTCTTCTAGCTTGGCCAGACCCTGAGCCCTGACTCACAGCACTGGAGGCTCCTCAGAGTCCGTGGGGCCCAGGAAGTTGGTGACCAATGGGCTCATGTTGCTGCCCTCGGATGTGGTTGAAATAGCTATGAAAAAAAACACAGAGTCAGAGCAAAGTGGAGACCCCCCCGCACCCCATCCTGCCCCCTGCGCAGGGGTCTCTGCCCCAAGAGTTCAGGCACAGAGGTGCAGGAGGTGGAAATGAGGGTGTCCAGGCAATGCACTGGGCACTGAGGAGGAGGAGGAAGAAAAAGGGGGATTTTACTGGGAGGGGCAGGGAACCCCAAAGGACAGGCTTGTGGAAGCAGAGATGCTGAATGGGAGTGAGGGAGAGGCTCTGCTCTGCACGAAGCTCCGTACAGCCTCCTCAGTTCCTCACCCAGATTTGCACCAGGGCAGCCTCCAGCAGGTCTCGGTGCCTGCAAGGAGCTTGTTCCCACTTTGAGAACTCCTGTGTTCCCCTGGCTGGGGACGCCCTGTCCCCAGCACTGTGACAGGCTCCATTGCATGCCCCTGCTTTGTTCCCAGCCCGGCTTTACCTGCGGAGACCATCACCTCGATGTTGTGCCACAGGTTGAACCACAGTGTCTTACTCAACCCGCAGGAGTACCAGCCTGCATCTCTCGGCGTGACGCCGCTCAGCGTCACCGTGAACGAGCGTGCCATGTGGTTGTCCCTGATGGACACGCCATCCTGTGTCACTGTCACCTCCGAGCCGTTGGTGTGGGCGATGTAGGTGAAGCAAAACCAGAGGAAACTTGGGCGGCACCAGTACTTGGAGTAGAGCTCGTAGCCTGGCTTGTAGCTGCAGGACACTGCCAGCGAGCTGCCCTGCTTGGCCATCACGTGCGTGGGGCCCGTCACTGCCCAGCCACCTGTGGGGGACAGGGAGAGGTGCTGCAAGCACGTACCAGCATTGCCTTGGGGACCTGAGGATACGGGATCTGAGCCCAGGACGACCGGGGCCACCCTGTCCCAAGTGTATCCGTGCACTCAGCAGTGCAGAGATGAGATGTCCCCAGTCATTAAAAAAGAGCCCCCGTCAACCATGCATGTTATTAAATGAGCAAAAAGCCTTATTAGCAGGGTTCGTATGACAGCAATACAAGCAGATCTCAGAGATCACCCCCTGTAGCCACCCACTGGCCACAAGAAAAAGACGGTATTAGCTGGGCTCTTGCCGTGACCGCGCTGGGCTTCCTGGGCTTGCTGGGTCCCAACCTCTCCACAGCTCTGCCAGAGCCCGTGGGGTGGGAACCGCCTGCCCTGTGCTCCCGGGTCTCACCTGAGAAAAGGGTCCAAACCAGGAAAATCCTCATTTTCCAGCTTCTCACTCCCGACATGGATTTTTCCCTGTGGTTATTCACGAAGCACCCTGTGGGACAGAGCCAGGATCACATGCACCCAGGTCCCAGAAGTTTTCCAAGCCTCCTTCTCCTGTTGCTTCCTTGGGCAGTGTTTACCCACAGACCCTAGACGTCTTTTTTAAAGGCAGTTTCTTCCTTCCCTTTGCCAGGGACCATGACTCACCCTGGGGGTGTCTCATGAGAGAGACTCTTTGCTTTTGCTCTGAAACAGCCACTGGTGCCAAAAGGTCAAAATGCAGCAGGTTCCTCCTTCGCGATGCCCATCCCAGTGGTGAATGCAGCCCCTTCCCCATGCACAGAGAGCTAAGGGTTTCAGGGGGCTTTGTAGGGAGGCTGGGGCAGAACAGGGGTCCAGGGACTGGGGTAGAGTGAATGCAGGTCAGCCCCTGCAGATGGACCCGGTGGGACCATTGGGATACTCTCCTGGTCGTGATGGACTGGGATGGTGAACTGGGATGGTGGGCTGGGATGATGTACAGCCATCCCCGCTGCACTGCTGCTCCCTGGCTCCCGATCCAGCTGCCAGTGGGATCTGGGCTGCTTTTGCTTGTTCTCTCAAGCAGAAGTGTCTCATTTCCCCGCAGAAATGCCTTTTTTGGTACAGCCATGGGTTTTGAGTGACAACACTGTTTTTCTCCTGAAAATAAATGTTTCCGCTGAAAGTTTCAGAAACCCCAACATAAAAAGCAAAACCGCTTCCCTGGCAGGTGCCTTGCTGATGGTTTTCTTCCTTGATACCCTTTGGAAAGAGCAGAAAGCACAAACCCCCAACGCTGCCAGAGGCTGAGGCTGCTCCTTCCCCCCATCCCATCCCCTCCCTGTCCCACACCATGACAAGAGGAAGCTCTTCTTTCTGATCATCAAATAACCTTCTTCATTCCCAGTGAACTATGTGAGTCAAGCTGCTGCAAACAGCAGCGAGATCTAAATTCAAGAAGTGGCTGGAGATTACAAACATGCTTTCTGTTGATAAGCTTTCTTGGAAAGGCTGGGCAGCCAGGGCTCCGGCCACCTCCTCAGCTGCTCTCCTCCTCCTTGCTTGGAGTGTTGGTTCCCATTCCCCCTCCTAACTCAGCCCCAGCAGTACTGGGGTGCCCCAGGGACCCTCAAAGGGGACAGCAGCAGCAGAGCAGCTCTGTGGGTGCACCAGATTGTCCCCTCTCCCCTCCAGACCGAGCTCCCACAGAAGAATTTCTTTATCAGTTTCTCTGAAGCTAAAACAATGTGTTTGCTGACAAGCCGGGAAAACATCCCGCTCCTCAGCCTGTGCAGGAGTCAGGGAGGTGGTTTCTTGCCAACCAAGAGGCGTGGGTCAATCTGCCAAAGCAGCGCAGGGCCAGGGGACTCTCAGGGTCCCACCGGCTGGGGCCTGGTGCCAGCATGGCCTTGGGCTCCATCATCATGGGTAGAGGCTGTCACACCGCCGAGACGCCACGGTGATGGGACAGCAGCAGCCGCCTCCTGAAATGCTTCTTCACCTCCTCTGGCACAGCAAGGATGTCCTGGGGCTGACCATAACAGCATCCTCGGGGCTGGCCCCACAGGGACCCTCTGCCCATGAGGGATGCTCTGCTAGGAAAAGTAGGAAACCTCTTCTCCCGGGAAATGACGGCCAGGCATCCCCCCCACCTCCTCCTGGCACAGGGTGTTTGTGTAGATATCATCATCCTCCAGTTTAGGGTCCTGCTCCGTGTCACTGCGGCCACCCTGACAAGGGGACAGCGTGTCCCCACAGCCCTGGGGCACAGCTGGGCGATGCGGGAGCTGCCCAGGGCGAGCAGCCATGCTACATGGCCCCTGCCCACGCTGCCTGCGCTGCCCACGCTGCCTGCAGCAGGGGCCCTCACCTCTGCCAGGTCCAGCTCGTTGTTGTAGATGGGGCCCTGGTCCAGCTCTGTGGCGATTCCTGGCTCGCACGGGGAAGGGGGGGCTTTGGTGCAAGGGGGCAACGTGCCAGAAAGCAGAGACACAGGGGGAGGTTTTCTGTGTTGCTGGGAGGGGAGAGGTCCCCACAGCCCCATGCCCAGGCCAGGTTTGTCCCCCAGGTCCTGGGACGGGCACGGACATGTGCCTGGGATGGAGCATGCATGGGCACTGTTACCTTCCCTCCTCCTGCGCAGGGTGCAGAGGAGCCTGGAGGAGCCGGCAGCAGCTGGGAGGGTGAGCAGGACCACGCTGGGCACCAGGGTGCTCTGGGCTGGCCCCGCAGGACTGGAGGTGAGGGGAGAGGAGCGGGGCTGTTCTCTCCCTTCCAAGGCTGACACTTCACTTCTGCAGTGCCCTGCGTGCCCATGCCCTCCTGCAGCCCCTCTGCAGCCAGGGGACAACGGCCTGGGACCCCATTGCATCACCCCCAAATGCCCAGCCTGATGGATGAAGACCCTGCATGTCCCCACAAGCCCCCTCACACAGGGACACCCACCGCTGCCCACAGCGGTGAGAGCCCCTGCCCTCCTCTGGGCCCACCCTGTGTCCCGTGGCCCTGGGCTCACCCCCTGCAGCGGTGGCTGAGGACTGATGTGGGATGGGTGCAGCCTCCTGGGGGCTCAGAGGGCATCAGCTCACCTTCTGGGCTGCATTTTGGCTGAGAGGGACATGCCAGGCCCTGCCAGCTCTCGAGTGTGTGGGTTCTGCTGGGGTCTACAGCACTGAGCTGGTCTGGGGGGAAGTGGGAGGTGTGAGAGACACAGAGATGAGGGAGCGGGAGTGATCCGAACGTCACCGGGAGCTGCCATACAGCACCGAAGGCTGTGGCTGGGTAGCTGGGGGTTGGCTCTGCCAATGGTGCTCGCTGGGACAGAGTAGTTGGGGTGACGTGGGGCTTCCACCTCTTCCTCCTCCTCCTCCTCTGTCTTTTTTATCCCAGGTATGACCATGCTGGGGCTCAGGGGAAAATCGGGAGCATGGCTGCATCACTGGAGCTGGTTCAGGCAGCAGCTCCCCCCGTGCTCCCGCTCCCCATTCAGCACTGGAGCTTCTCACAGACGATGAGGCTTGGGTTGCCCCTGGGAGCACGGGGCACCCAGAGGAGCTCCCCTGGCCCGTGGCAGGGCGGGGATGGAGCTGAGCTTCCCCCTGGCTTGAGCTCCAGCTTGTCTGCTGCTGCCCAGGGTGCTGCCGCAGGGCTGTCCACATGCCCTTCATGCAGCATCTCCCTACTTCTTTTTTTTTTTTTCCATCCGTGTGGGTTTTCTTCCTCTTTCTAAAACTGCTGCATAGGTTTCCATTTTGCAGCAGGGTGATTATACATGGGTAGATGACGAGACCTACCCAAATAGGGGCTTTTCCTTCTGCAGCTCCTCCACCTGGGATACGCAGCTGAAATCCTGATGTCTCCATGGGAGGCTGGGCTGGGGAGAGCAGGATGGGACCCCCCTGCAGCCAGGGTCCCCTGGGACCCTCCCTCCACCCCACCCTGACCTTTGGTCCCTTTGCTCTGTGCAGAGACCTGGAGGGAAAGGAACGAGGTGCCGGGTAAAAATAAAGAAGCAGAAGTCTGAGGGCTGTGTGGGAACAGGGGTGACCACACTGGCCACGGCACCACCTATTTCCTGGGGCACCTCGGAGTCACTGGGCATGGGGAGGGGACAGAGGTCACATCTCCAACCAGATGCTGATCTCCCCTTCCTCCCCACGTACTCCTTATGGCTGAGCACCAGAACTGGGGAGAATGAGAAGGGTCTGCCAGGGCGCAGCATCCTCTGGTCCCCTGCAGCCTGGACCGGGGATGCTGGGCTTTTAATCCCTGACTGGGGGATATTTTAAACACATCCCAAATGTTCTGGTCTCATCTCATTTAATAACCTCATGGCAAGGTGGGGATAAACAGTGCTGGCCTGGCAGCCCTTCTCACCCTTCCCCTGGAGCGGGAGGAGGCTTGGCAGAAGTGGCTCAGAGGTGGAGGCTCCAGCTGGAATACGCGTGGGGAAGGCACCTACAAAGGAATTTGCTGACTGGGGATGTCGAGGGCAGCTCAGTTACCCGAAAGTAGCCAGAAGCAGCTCTTCAAAGAGCCACTTTAGTAGAGAGGCTGGGGTAATTTTCCAAGCCACATCCATACTATCACCATCAGATGAGAGGTACAGTTCCCCCTTCCCTTTCTCTGTTTCAGGTTTTGTTTCTGGGCAGGATGAGCAGATGCCCAGTCCAGTGCAGGGGCTGGGACACCTGGCACAGCCCAGGGCTGATTCCTCCCCATCTCCACAGTCCCCAGGACACTGTTACCCTCCAGAGATCCCCTGACTCCATTGCAGTGGCTGAAGGCAGATCTTCCTGCCCCTGAGGACACTGTAGGATTTACAGCCACCCAGCACCTACATTGCAACTCCCACCTGAGGTTTTACTCTATTTCTCCTTTCAGCTGTTGAGTGAAGGGGCCCTGGTTGCAGTGGGGACGCTGGCTGGGGGGCGTTGATGAGGATTTTGCAAAGGGGATGGCTCCAGCTCAGCACCTCGGCCCCAAACCACCTCAGCAGCCTGTGAACCTGCTCCTGGAGGGGAAGAGCAAGATGGGAGCAGGCAGGAGTGAGGAGCCCCAGCGCACCGACATGAGAGACTCTATTACATGAAGGGCTGAGATACTTATCCCAATTAAAGCGAGTGTCAGGTTGAAAGTGATGAAACCAGAAAGGGAGGGGAGCAATTCAGACAGAGACTGATGCAGCAGAGCATGGTGCAGAGCCGTGCTGCCTGGTCCCCTGCAGAAATGGGGACAGCCCTGCGCAGAACCCCCACGGCATCCTCCAGCCGGGGCATGGGTGCTGGGGTGCTGCAGACACTCCGGGGGGGAATGAATAAACGCAGCTGTCTGAGGAGGAGGATGCAGCAAAGGGCAGGGGAAGGCACCAGGCTCTGCACCAGCATCTCTGCAGTGCGGCTGTGGTGGGGGGAGCTGCTCTTGAGCCGAGACCCCCTCTCTTTTGGCAGCAAGTGGCTCGGGAAACACAAGGCAAGGCTATTCTGTAAGAGAAGAAATGTTGCTGAAACACTTCTCAGGAATCCCAGTGATGCATCCAACAGGAACAAATCAGTTCGTCTTTTCATCTCAGCCACACTTGGGGCTGGAGCGAGCACTCGCGTGCGGCTCAGTAGCCGTGTCAGTGAGCAAAGTGGCCCCAGCAGCAGCGGGGTGATTGCTGGTGATGAGAACATAGCAGTGGGAGATGAGATGACACCTGCGCTCCTGCAGCCCCTGCCCAGCAGCAACGGGACATGGAGCGACATGGTCAGATGCTGCTTTTGTCCTGGCTCTGGCGAGATTCTGGGTTGGGGTTTAGTGTCTGGTGGTGGCCTTAAAAATGCTCAAAACCTCCATGGGACAGGCAGTAATGGAATCAATCCATGTGGGCATCCCCTCGGTGCATGGTCCAAGCACCAACAGATCTTTGCCAGCTCCCATCCCACCTTCCTACCCACAGCTGAACCTTTCCAGAGTCCTCTGCTCCGGGCTTCAATGACATTTCCAACCCCTGATTCTGTTATTTAATCTAGGGCCTTTGAAAAATAACCTGGGTGTTTCAGACTGTGTTTTCACAGGCAGATTTGGCAACTTTGGTGAAATTGTCCTTAGGAAATAAGGCTGAATAAAATAATTGCTAATGCAGCTCCTTTAGTGCTGGCTGATTGAGCACGCCTTTTCTGATCTCTCCCTTCCGCTGCCATCTCAGATAACCAAGATAAGCCCAGATCATTCCCAGATCTCCCGATTTAGCAAAGCTAGCAAAAGAAATACTTGCAGACTTGGTGGTGGTGGAGAGTTTACTCTGGGCTGTGCGTTAGGCTGGACTCCTCAACCAGAAAGGGCTAAGGCTTTAGTTATTACAGTGAAATTAAGAAAGCAAAATTCAGCAGATTCAGAGGATGAAATTCTGACTCCTCCCCCACGGGGAAGGAATGACTTCAACAGGGCTCAGATCTCCCCCAAAAAGTGTTGTATTGGCAGTCCAGGGAGGTACTACAGTGGGTTAATGGGGTTAGGCAGCCGAGAATGAGCAGGCAAGGAGTACAGTAAAGCACAGACTCCTGAGCTGGATTTAAATCCTTCACTGTTATAGCTGTACTTCTCAAGGCAAGTAGACAAGTAATTAAGCTTTCAGAGATATAGTCTGCCAGCAAAACAGACCAAACAATGGAGCTAAATTGCAGGTTCCTTTGAAATCACTCCTGCTGTTTGCAGGTCATTTCCTCTGCTTTCATTGCTCTGCACTGATTTCAGCTGGCCAGCACTTGCTCAGGGCTATAAACTGCTCGCTGGCTCCCAGGAACCTCTGCTGGGGTCTGGGAGAGCAAGTGGTTTGTTTTGGCTGGTAGGAAAAGCCATTCATCGATGTGTGAGGGTAGAGCGATGCAGGTGTCAGGCTGCTGGGCTCTGATGAAGCCGCTGATAGCACTTATCTGCAATGGGTCAGTCCCCCAGAGTCATAAAGCCATATAAAGCTCCTGGAACAGCGTCAGGCTGTGCTGGTGCTTGTTTTTTGCCAGCAATCTGTGTTGTCTCATTAGGCTGCATTACACTTGGCGATGTCATGATGGATAGGAAAACTGTCTTCCTCCTGAGCGCTGTTAAGCCTGCAGGACCAAATGTGTCTCTGGTGTAATGCCAGTGCCTGTAGTAGGAAAGGAGAATTTGGCTTTTTGAGGCTCTTCTCACTCAGCAGCAGCTCCTCGCTGCTCTCCTTCATGACTTGGAAAAGGGAAACAGAGATTTCTGGAGCTGGGATGGGTCAGAGGATGCTCTCCAAGCCCCAGAGCCCCTCCTGCAGCACGGATGTGCCAGGAACCCCCTCCAGAGGTAAGCAGGGCTGGAGACTGAGATCTGGTGGTGCGCTGGGGGCTTCCTCTCCTCTTTGCCAGGGGTTAAGTTCATCCCACTCTTTCCCCGGGAGAGGTTTGTCTGAGCACCAGCACAGCGTGGGTGTCCGGGGCAGAGCCACACAGTGCCTGTGGCAGATCTGGGTCTCTGGGGTCTGTGTGACCCAGCAGGCAGCTCGGGCCGGGGCAGTACCCTGCTCTGTGCAGGCACTGGGCCAGGAGAAGGCTGAGCATGCACCTGAGGCAGGTCAGCATGAGGTCTCCATCCTCAAGGGGCCATTGCAGCACTGGGACACCCCTGGAAAGAATTGTGCTGACACCCATGGGCTTTTTGCCAAGTTCTTGGTGTATTTAAGAGGACAGTGTTGCCTTGGCTTTGTTAAAGTCCCCCTGAGGTTTGCTGCTCTCATTGTCCTGGTGTGGAGTGTGTGCACTCTGTTGAACCATGATTCTGGCCGTGCCACTTGTAAATTATCCAATCCAGACACTGTGGCTCATGATATCGCTTATTTTTGAGCTGCTGATTGTCTTCCAGTGCTTGAGACCAAAGGGTAGTCTGGCTGCAGGATGGTCTGTGTCAGGTTTAGCTTCTTGGCCTCTGGCAAGCCTGAAACCCCCCTGTCTCTCTGGGTTGTTTTTCATCTTTTCTGGCTGTTGTTGCCAAGACCGATCATCTGACCCAGCAGAACTGCCTCTGCTGTCAGAGGAAATAACGGACAGATATAATTAGCAATGTCAGGCCCAGGCAGTCAAACAGCAATCGGACGGGTGCAGATGGCTCTTGGAAGCATGGTCTGTTCCTCTGGCTTAGGGCCGTCTGCTGATCTGGAAGGAGGTAACAGGAGATTGAATAGAATCTCTCTTAAATAAACTTCTCAGTAAAGATTAATTTCTTTCCAGTCTAATTGACAACACCAGATTGCTCTAAAGGGGGTTGTAAAATAAAAGGATCTCGATGAGATATTGATTGTCACCTCCAGGTTTCGGCACAGATTCCTCCTGTTTCTAAATACAATTTGTGTTTCACTCCAGGCAGGCTCCTAACTGGGCTCTGTAAATGCAGTGCGTTTCCAGAGGGGAGCTGCCAGGGTAGCCAGGCTCAGGTTAACACCAGTTTTGTAAAGAAGCTGAAATGGCCTGGCTAGAACAAGCCCCTGCCCCTCCCGGGGGTGACACACCACTAACCCTGGTGGCCACGCAGGTCTGTGCTTCACCACTGCCCAGGGACATCCAACAGCTGAACGGGCTGATGGCTGGAGGGGTGCTGGCTGGAGCACCCCGGGCGTGGGGCTCCCTGACGCGGGTGCCAGTGAGCCGGGTGTGGGGCATGGCTCGAGCAGCGCAGCAGACCTGGCTTCGTGCTCTCGGCTCAGCGGCTGCTCAGAGCTGGCAGCAAGAAGCCTCTGCCCAGGGCTGCCTCCCAGCCCTGCCTGCCCCTGCCCTGCGGACACGTCCCGCCGCGGAGGGAGGAAGGGCAGCGTTTGCCGGTAGCGAGGGCAGGGAGCCCCGGGCTCTGCGGAGCCGGGAGTGGAGGGAACTGGGGGTGGGGGGAACTCTATCACAGCGGATGGAAATTGGGGGTGCGGGGGCTGGAGAGGGACCAGCGGTTGTGTGGAAGTTGCCACGGGCCCTGTCGGCGTGGAGGGGAGCTCAACGGCCTCCCCGCCCCCGGGCGGGACCGGCCCCCCCCCCGCCCCCTCCCTCCTCCCGGCGGGGGAGCCCTGCGAGCGGGGCGGGCACGGCGGCGGCGAGGGGCCGGCCACCGCTCCGCTGCCCTGCGGGGGCCAGGCCGGGACTAACCGGGCCAGGCCGGGACTAAGGGGGCCGGGCCGGGCCGGGCGCTGTCCGCGGTGCTGGAGGCGGGGCGGGCGCTGTCCGCGGTGCTGCAGCAGCGCCCCGACACTTCCCCCCCCGCCCCCCCACGCCCCATGCACCCCGGCCATGGAGGCCCGCGCCGCCGGCTCGGGGGGGGCTGGCTACAACGAAGCCCTGCTGCACAAGGTAGGGCGGGGGAGAGAGGGGGAACCGCGGAGGGGGCTGCAAAGTGCACGGGGAGGGGGGGGCGGGGAGGGTGGTGGGTGGCGTGAGAGCAACTGCCGGGGCAGGGCGTCTGCTTGAACTTCCCCGGCAAACTCTGTCCCTCTCCCCTCCGCGCTCCGCTCCCCGCGGTGGGGTCCGTCAGTCACCCCCCATCCCGGCGGGGGGATGCGGCTGCAGCTCTTTCCTCCCCCCGCTCCTTCTCCGCGGCGGCCGGGGCTGGGCAACCCCCGGGGCTCGGCCTCGGTCCCCGCCACCTCCTGGGGGACGGTGGGGAGGGGGGCGGCAGGATCGGGCGTGTTTGCAAAGCAAAGCGGGCAGGAGCGCTGGGAAGGGGCCAGCCCCGCGGCATAGCCCGCGTTCAGCCGCTCCCGCTGTCCTGTGCATGCTCCGCGGGGGTCGGGGGGAGCTGTACCGCGGGGCTCTGTTTGCCAAACCCAGACTAAGGAACCGGGATTTCTCTGCCATGAAATAGCGGTGTCCCAAGAGATGTCCATCCCTGCCCTCCTTGCTTTAAATCCTTCTCTTCTGCTGAGTCCCTGGGACTGTGTTTCGTAACTCCACGTTGCATGGAGGGCGGCCGGGCTGCTGGCTGTGCCCGCAGGACCTGGGTGGCTCAGACTCTGCTGGAGCCGGGCTTTTGCTCCCTGCAGCTCCAGGAGACAGAGAGGAGACGCTGATCTCTGCCAGATCCACCCATCACTCCTTGTTGCTGTCCTCACGCTGCTTTGCTGCAGTCACCAGTGACTGTGCAGGGACGGCCCCCCTGGGGAGCAGGGGAAAAGCAGGGGTGGGGCAGGGCAGGGGAAAGTGCTGGGGCTGTGTGGATCCCTCTTCACAAATCCCCGTCTATTTTATATTCTGCTCTACTAAGGGCAATGTGCCCAGCCCTTGATTAGCTGGAAAATATCAATTACTAGCAACTCATTTCTGTTGTACACGGAGTACGTAGGACATGCCTCCAGGGATGACTCAAGAAACTTTGATTCTTTGCAAAACCTTAACTCTCTCTTTGCCAGCAAGGAGCTGCTGCAGCTAAGGAACAACATTGGTGGAAATGAGTTTCTGGGCAGAAGAGCTGCCCGGGCAAATAACCATCCCACTCCCATGTTCTCTGCTGTTTCCCTTGGTATTTTGCTGCCGCTCCTGGCTGGGCTGCTTGTCATGCAGAAACAAGCCTGCTCTTGCTCCAGGGATGTGAGGCAGCAAATACCTTGCTAGATCTTGTTTCTGAGCAAGGAATCACATTTCAGATGTACTGAGAAACCCCAAGAGAGTTTTGCACTCTAGAGGCAAAGGTTAAGTGGTTTCTGGTTGGTGGCTAAACCCAGGCCTGGAGAGGAAACGAGCCAGGAGTAAATCAAAACAGGAACAGCAGAGATTTGTTCTGGGCTGTTCGAGAAAAATTTCACTTGGCGCAAAATGTTGGATTCTTTCAGGTGATTTGACCCATTGCCAAATTTTTCTTCCTCCTGTTGGGTGCTTGGATCCATTTAGCTGGAACAAGCCCCAGGGGGAGAGAGAGCGACATGCCCCTGGGCTGTGGTTGATCCAAGGTGCTAGCAGGGTGTTTGCAAACAGGGATCCCCTGTGTGATCTGAGCCAGCTTTTGTCTGATGTGCAGCCCTACAGCTCATGTCTGAAATACAGCCTCTGCCAGGGCAAGGGCCCAGCAGGGCTGGCAGAGGGCCCTGAGCTCTGGCTCGAGCCAGCGTAAGGGGCTTGGCCATGGTAAAACAGCGCCTGGGCAGGGTAGGGACAGCCCTGAGGTGTCCTTGTGGCACAGGACAGCTCGAAGCAGCATCCAAGTTGCCCTGGAGCAGGGGAAGGCGGCACAATTTTGTATGTAGAGCAGGTAGAAATAAGTCTTAGTAATGCATCCCTGAGAGACTGTGGCAGTGGGGTGGCGAGGGGCCAAAAGCAGCTGTGGCTTCGCTCTCAGACCTCTCCCAGTGCCGCGTCCTGGCTGAGCCCTGCAGGCAGCTGTGCTGGGGCGCACATACACAGTTGCCCCACTTTGTTGTGACAAATCCTGAGAGAAAACCTTTGGGTCTGGGGCTTCAGCAGCACTCTGAGAGCAGCAGCAGAGCCTTTGGAGGGCACCTGTCCCCTCCCTGCATCCCCCAGGACTGGGGTTTTAACCTGCCAGGCTCCCGCCAGCTACATTTTAGCTCAGATTCAGCTACAACTTGCTAAAGCTCCAAAATAAACTGGGAAGATAACCTCAATCCACACGCGCTATCCTAGATCTCCTCCCGCTTGGCTGGCACTGGAAATGCAGCAATTGCTTCCCTACGCTGCCTTGACAGCCGTGCAAAACCTCTCTTCCCTAGGCACATTGGACCAAAATATCTCCTCTGCTTGCTGGCTGCCAGCACGGGTAGGGGAGGTCTGAGTGGGTTTGCCCTCGCTGCCCCATCGCTCTGCCTTGTCTCTGCAACTACACTGAGCCAGCAGCAATTTTGGAGGGAGGTGATTCGTCTAGATCTGAATTAGCCCAAACCCCCTAATTAGAGGTGTGAGGAGAGATATTTGCTCTTTCCCTAAGGCAGAGCTGGCAGACATGTCTGCTCGGTGGGGGGGGGGGGTGTGGTGGTGTGACAAGCTGTACCCGCTTTTCTGCTGGGGCTGTGGAGCAGGCGAGCTGTGGGGTGGTGAAGTGTGGCTACCTCTGCCCACACAGTGGAAATAATTCCCTGTAGCTGGAAACAAGAATTGCTCTGATTGTGCTGGGGCTCAGTTGTGGTGTTTTGGGACTGTCACCAAGCAGATCTGCCGGTCTTGGCCAGGCTTCCTTCTTATTTTATGTTTATTTTGTAGCCAGGAAGACCATGATGTTTTCCACAGTGCTGTACCTCCACAGAGCCAGTGAGATTTTCCTAAAGTCATTAGGAAAGTCTCTTGATTGATTCAGGCCAACTTTTACTATTATTATTATTAAGTCATGAAGCAATTCATGAGTTGCTCTATTATAAATCCCAATTAAATTATTGATAGAGGAGCCTGCCTTTTATACATGTTCTCTGTAAATCCTGGGCTCTGAAGGCTTTCTGGTGCTCATTCCAGCCAGCTCTCCTCCCTCCATAATTAATGCCATTCTCTGCATTAACTGCTCCCAAAGACAATGCTGCAGGGTTCAGCGGGTCTTGTTGCACTTCCCAGCACCAGCATTTACATGGGAATAGTGTGTAGCACCAAAAAATGCAGCACTGGGGTGCAGGAGCCCCACAGTAATGAACTCTGAGGGTGTTTTCCTATGTGGCTGCTCTGGGGCAGACCCTGCTCTCTGCACTGGGAACGTGTCTGGGTCCCAGGGCAAAGCCAAGGAGGGCTTGGGCAGGGAAATTCCCCCCAGGAAAAGGGTGACCTGGCTCCTCTAATCCATGTGCAAGGGTTTTGCCCAGAGATTTCTGCTTCCCAACATCCCCACAGCTCCCGTGCAGGGTCCCAGCCCATGAGGCTGCTCCTAATGTACAAGTGACCTCCAAACAGCCCGATGTCTCGTTAAGGAGGGCACAGAAATCTCCAGCTGCAAACCTGGCCCCATATTGCTGCCTCTCACCCTGCAGAGGTGCAGGGCTCCCTCCTGCCATCAGCTCCACTTGGTAGGTCAGGGTTTTCTCAGGAGACGTTTGGGGTGTGGGATATTTTTTCTGAGAGAAAACGCTGATTCACTGAAACAAGTGCTTCACTGAAGCTTTATCGGGCTCCAGGAAGGTTGTGGTGCGGTGATTTATGCAAGGCAGGATGCTGGTCTTCTGCCAGTCCATGTTCCTGCTTTAGTCGTGATCCTCAAGCTCCTTGGCTTTTGGTTTCAGCCCACTCCTTCGGGGTCTGTGGGGTGGCAGGAGCCCACAGTGCTGGGTGCTGTGGCGTGTGCCCGGTGGCTGGATCCCCCACAGCCTCCTGGGACATGAAATCAGGTCTTGATCCGACGAGGCTCTTTGGGCACTTGATTAAACACGTTCCTCACGCTCATCTGCCCTGCACTTCACAAGGGGGTACGCGCTGTGCCTGAAGTGGTGCCAGGCTGGATTTCACCCCGGGGCCACTCAGAGCAAGGGAGGTGATGCAGGGATGGGACCGGCCACACGTGGAGGCTCCCCTGGCTGCCAGGAAGATGCTGAAGCGACAGCTCCCACTTGGCAAGTGAAGAGTGACCTTCGTGATGTCACCCGGGGTGGGGACAAAGGGCTGAGGTGCCCTGGGATGGAGCAGGGCTGCTGGAGCTGCACTGGACTAAACACAAATCAAGGGGGGAAACAACAAATGCAGCAAAGTGCAGCACAGGCGGAGACAGAGAGTGGGGAGGTGCAGCCCCAGCACCTCGGCAGCTCAGCCCTGCAGCCTCGGGGGTCACAGGGGGGACACTGCCCCTGGGCTGGCTCAGCACTTGCCAGGGCTGCAGCTACAGGAACACCCATGTCCGGAAGGACAGAGCCAAAACCACTTCTGAGCAAGAAGCCAGTTAGCAGAGTGTTTATTTGAACTTGTGTCCGTGTGAAAGGGTTGAAAGTGCCTCGGTTTCCTGAAAGGATGGAAATGTTTGCACCAGTGGCTTTGCAAACAAAACCCAGATACGGGCAGAGAGGGGAGGGAGGGGTTTGCGTTTGCATTGTTTGTCTCCCTTAGGCTGGGGATTTGGAGGAACGTGGGCAGGGGCAGAAGGGAGGAGGAGCTCCCCCAGGGTGCGATGTGGGTAGCAGGACCACGGGCTGGCAACTTGGGAGCTGTTCGGGAGGTGATGGCAGTGCCCCAGCTCTGACACCTGCACAGCTCCCTTGTCCCTTCTGCTCGGGGACCTGAGGGTCTGCAGGGGTTCCCTGACTTCACACCCAGCACCCTGCTGTGGGGGGAGCGCTGCGGGTCCACGGTGTTAATGCAGCATGAAGACAGCCCAGTGCCCCGGGGAGGCTGCGTGGCAGTGGCTGTGTGCAGCAGCTGTGGGATATGCTCTCTTTACTAAACAGTTTTGGACTTAATTCAGCGCCGCCAAAGTCCTCCCAAAGAGGTTTTCCGCCAGGGCTGTGCGAGCCAATGCCGCCTCTGCCCGGCCGCTTCCCCAGCCGGGGCAGGAGCATCTCTCCTGCTTTTGCTCTGTGATGGGCTGTGCTTTGCTTTCTCTTCCTCCTCTCTGCACTCGAAGAGGGAACAGTGGGGCTCATGCCCGAAGCTCAGCCCAGGGCACATTTCATTTATTACAAACTTGGTCAGAGGGGTGGAAATCCCTCCCCGGGCAGGTGGCAGGACCAAAGGTGACAGCAAAAAGCAGGAGAGTGGCACTGGCATCCAGCAGCCTGTGGGGACAATCTGCTGCCGAGCAGGGCTGTGCAGGGGAGGCTGTCATGGGGCTCCCACGGGGCCCGCAGCTCTGCTGTGATCTGGGGCTGGGCTGGTCCCTCCTGATCCCTCTATATTCACTGCTGCATCACCCCAGCACCCCCTCCCCGAAATCCCAGCCCTGGCTGCACGCCGTGCCTGCAGGCTCCAGCACTGCCTTCTGCGCGCTGACGCCTCTTTACCGGGTCCTTTGCAGACGATCCTGGTCGGAGACAGCGGCGTGGGGAAGACATCTCTGCTGGTCCAGTTTGACCAGGGCAAGTTCATTCCTGGCTCCTTCTCCGCCACCGTGGGCATTGGGTTTACGGTAAGAGCCCAATCCCTGGTCCCTGGACTGTGCAATCTCGCTCACCCTTGGGAGAGCAGTTTTATTTGAGTAACCATAATCGATGATTCTATGATTCCAAGTGATGCTAAGCACAAAGAATTGGGAGAATTGGCTTTGATGCTGCTGGATGAGGGGCCTGGTTTGTCTGTGTGCTTGCCAGCAAGCTGGGGGCAGGCGTGCTTTGGGCTGCTGGAGGAGATGGAGGATGGGTGAGGCTTGATATCACAAAACCCCGAGTGGGGCTGTGCCTGAGCACAGCCTTTTGCATCGCACCTGGAAAGCTGCCGTTGGAGTAGCCCTGCTCTCCCGGGGAGCAGCCAGCCCGTGTCCTACCTGGGTGGCCCCAGGACCTCGCGATAAGTCAGGCAGACAGCAGCAGCGCTGGGGAAAAGCGCTCGGTCGCCATTCAGTGATATTTGCAGAACCGCCACGGAGCCGGTGAGCGGCTCTGACATGTGTGTCCCCTCTCCCGGGGAGCTGGGGACAGAGACAGTGCTTGGGACCTCACCACACAGCCAGACCAGCATCCCTCCAGCATCGTGGCAAGGCTGGGGCTCAGCAAGAGGCTGTTCCCCATGGTGGGGGGGTTATTACTCATGGGGATTTTCTCTCTAGTCCAGGCCAAGGAAGCAGGGAAATGTGGTACCAGCATGGGGGGTCTGGGGCCAAGCAGCCCAGGGGCTGGCACCCAAGGGTGCCCCTGCAGGCAGTGCCAAGCCCTGGGCAGGCAGAGGAGGCTCAGCCATGCTCTTGACTTTTACCAGCTCCCAGCTGCTTCGTTTCTTCTGCAGCAGCAACAGTGTGTGGAGGTGATGCTCAGCCACGTGTTTTTTCTGCCCAGACAGCTCCGTGAACACCAGTATGGTTTGCCGTATCCTTCCAGCCCCGCTCCCCGGGGAGCTCAGCCACTTCTGGGAGCTCCGAGAACCTTCAGGTCTGGGCACTTCCCTGGCCAAAGAGCATCTAGAAACTATAAATCCCCCCCGCTGGGTCTCAGCGCAGTTACAGGACTGGAAATACAGGTTCACTTTCCCGAGGGGCAGAGGGAGGCTTGGCTGGAGCAGGAGCAACAGCCGGGGAGGACGCGGAGGCGGGTGCCGTTGCAGAGGGCATCTCTACCATCGGACCTCCCATGGCCATGCGTGGCCTTTGCCCGGAGGATGGCGAGGGCACAGCTCTGCACGGGAGCCCTGCACGCCCAGGTCCCAGCGGCGTGAGCGAGGCTGGGGGGTTTGCACTGAGATGAGCCCTGGCACAGGGGAGATGGGCTGGGTGTCCTGGGCAAAATAAATCAGAGGGGGCTGAAGGGTCCTGTCCATGGAGTGGTGCCTGGAAGCGTGAAGACCCCAGACAGCCACAGCGCATGGACCTGGATGGGGTTTCATGGGGTGAGTTTTGGGGTAACGCAACACTCCTGGCTCTCCCCCAGGACTTCTGCATTCCCACGCTTGGGCTTTTCCCAAATGAAGTGTGCTACGAGCCGGGCCCCAAGGGCCGCTGTAGGAAGCTGGGGGCTGTGAGCAGCCGGAGGGAGCGGGAGCCCCGGCAGCTGTCCCGGCCAAGACTCAGGCGCCGCTGAAGCGGCTCACCGCAGCGCGCGGCTTCCGGCTAACGGCTGCGGCTGCTGGTTTCCTCCCGGCTTCGCCGTGTCTTGGTGCTAACCTGGGGCCCAGCTCGGCAGCTGTCGGGGCTCCAGCGGATGGGCCAAAGCCCCCACCCTTGGGTGGGGTGGGAGCGGGGGTTGCTGTCCCCACCGACCCAGTGTGGCGGGGGTGACCGGGGTGTCCATCTCTGCACCCCGTCGGGCTGTTCATTTGTGGGGTGAGCGTTTCCTCCTCTCCCCATCCATGTGCCCGGAGGGACGTGTCACGGCTCAGCCCGCCAGCCGGTGCTGCCGAGCCCCCGGCAAATCCAAACACCCCGGGGGCCTCGGTGCGGGGGTGCAGGGGGGCAGGTTTCCAGCCTTGAGCCTCCTCTTCCTCGTCCCGGGTCCAGGCCTGGCGGGGAGGCAGCCGGGGTGCAGCCTTGGGGGTGGCATTGGCCGGGGAGGAGGAGGAAGAGGAGGAGGAAGGCGGGCCGGGTGGGGCCCGCTGGCCCCGCGGCGCCGGGACTCGGCGGCTCCGCTCGGACGCAGCATGAGCGGCCCCGGCGGGGCGGCGGGGAGCGGGACCCCCCCGGCGGGGAGCGGGGACCCCCCGATGCTGCCCCGGGACTACGAGCTGGCCGGCAAGGTGGGAGGCGGCGCGGGGGGGGGGAGCAGGGGTGGACCCCCCAAGCGCTGCCGAGGGTGGAGGTTGGGGCTCGCCCCCCAGCCCGGGGGAGACCAGGAGGGGTCCAGGGAGGGTCCCGGGGGCCACCCGCTTCCTCCGCTGCCGCGATGACGCCCAGGAAGCGGCTGCGGGCCGGGGAAGGGGAAGGAGGTGGCGGCCCCAGCTGAGCTCCCCCAGCCCTGCCCGCCCCTGCCCCGGGGGGGTCCCAGATCTATCAAATGTGGGGATGGGGGTCCTCCCTCCTCCCTCCGGGAGATGGAGATAGGGGGTCGCTGCCCCGGGGGCGGGGGGAGGTCTTTGCCCCGGGTGTGTCCCTGTCCCGAGGTGGCGATGGGGGTGCCGGCCCCGCTGGCCCAGCTGCAGAAATGGGGCTTTTAGCTTGGTGGGCAGCGGGACTCCCCGGGGCGGGGGGGCACGGCCGAGCTCTGCCCTCTGAAAGCCCGTCCTGCCCTTCTCCGGCCAAGGGGGGCTCCTGCCAGCTGGGGCAGCGGTGCCCCCCCGTGAACCAGGGCAGGGGGAGCAGGACCCCGTCCAGCCCATCGCTGCATCCCGGGGGCACTGGGGAGGGGGGCAGCGTGTGTGCCCCAGAGCCGAGCCAGCCCAGGGCCCCGCACCCACCCCGCAGCCCCCTGCACTGACAACACCCCCCCCGCCCCTGCCAGGCATCGGGGTGGGAACCCTCCCCCCCGAGTGCACCCCTCTTTCCCAGCCCAGCTCGGCCGAAGGTCACCCCGCAGAAGCACCCTCCTCTTCCCAGCGGCAGAGGGGAGGCTCAGGGCCGAGGAGCCTTTTACCCGAAAAATTTAATACACAGCCCCAGGCTGAGCCCAGCACCGATGGGACCAGCCCTGAGACCTCCCCCCGCCTTGCTGAGCTAGCTCCCGAAGTGGTCCTGCGTGCTGCCACCTTCCCTAAACCACTTTTATTCCTTTGCCTTTATCCTCCCGGCTCTGACTTCTTTCAGTGGAGGTGATTTTTGTGTCGGAGGGAGGAAATCAGTTGCCAACCTCATCCGAAGCGAGGTGAAGGCAGAACTGAGGGGTGTTCCCAGCTGCCCTCCAGCCTGGGCTGGGTCGGGGTGTCCCGGGGAAGGATTTGACCAGCCAAGTGAACTGGCAGGAGGCAGAGCACTTCCAGCCCCCAGCTCTGGCTGTGCTGGCCCCCAGGGCGTTTGCTGTGCCATCCCTGTGGCAGGTGGCCACAGCTCACCGTGTTTGCCCAGCCCGGGGCCAGTGGGGCCGTGTGGGTTTGCTTTGCAGGCTCCAGCATCCCCACAGGGTGGGTTTGTGGGGATGGACCTTCTTGCTGGAGTCCTGCTCGCTGCCAGTTTTAGGCAGGGGATAGATGTAGTCAGCGTCAGGTTAATTATTGCCGGGCAGGAAAGGGCTGCTGCTGACGAGCAGGGAGGAGAGAAGGCGTCGGGGTGTCGGGTAAGGCTGTGCTTAGCGAGACCAGCATCGGTCCTGGCTGCTGCCTGCCTGGGTCCGGCCATGCCAGAGTGGTTGGGGAGCCCAGGCTGAGCCTGTTTGCTTAGCAGGAGGGGAAAAGGCACCGTGTTTGCTTTGGTGTCTGTGGCAGTCCCGGACATGGCAGCGTTTGCCCAAGCCATGCATCAGCCCTGGGGCTGGGCACTCCCGGGCTGGGGGTGGACGTGGCTCCACGTGTTGAGTTGTTGCTGCCGGCTCTCCAAGAAGCCTCCTGGGTTGGGAGACAGCCAAGGGCTGGCCAGGAGACATCTCTTCTTGCTGCAGTCCCTGTCTTCCCGCCAGCTCTCCTCTTCTGCTCTCCCCTTCTTCGGTGGCTGGGGGCTGCTCCGCTGCCCTGGGGCACTGCTTGGCTGCACCCTCGGGGGTCCCATCCCTCCCCCAGCTCTCACGGGGCTCCCCAGATCCAGCAGGACCAGCCCTGGGGAAAGAAATGGAGGGACACAAGGGACCGGGGGGAGGGGCTCAGCACCGCTGCCCCCTCCCCGACCTGCTGACACCTCTCCCTGCGCCCATCTTGCAGGTGATGTTACTTGGAGACTCGGGCGTGGGGAAAACCTGTTTCCTGCTCCAGTTCAAAGACGGGGCCTTTCTCTCCGGGACGTTCATAGCGACCGTGGGCATAGATTTCCGGGTGAGACCACCATGGCTGCCACCCCCTCGCCTCCCCTGACCCACACCTCATCCAGGATGGGGCACTGGAAAGGGGAGACAGGGGGGTTTCCAGCCTCTGCAACCCAAATAATCTACCAACCGGCAGCAAGCGCTTGCTGAAACCCTTCCAGCTCTCCCTGGGAGAGTGGTAACAGACAGAAGAACCCACTGAGAGCATCACTCTTGCCTTTAAATCAGCAAAAAGCCTCAATTTAGCCTATCCTGGCTGGGTGCATGGGCTGGGGGTGTGCACTGGGCGGCTGGCACGCTCCACTGGCCAGGCTGAGGCCAGTGGTTTTGGGGGGACAAACACTGGTTGCTGTAATTTTGTGCCTTGAAAGGGCTGAAGTGGGCTGCTGAGGAGTTATTTAGGTCACTGGATCCCATTTAAACCCTCCCGCTGCTCTCTCTTCACAAAATTCCAGCTCAGGGTCTCTCTGGGGGCCCGCGGGCAGGCAGAGCTGTTTGCAGCACAGGGTAGAGCGGTGTTTCAGCAGGCTGGAAGTCACGGGGGGGTGTCCCCGGTCTGGGCTCTGCCACGGCTGCTGACACGTGTCGTGTGCGGTTGGCGCTTCCTCTGCCTCCACAGCTACTCTGGTTTTGTGCTGCCTTTGCTGCCCGGGCTGCTCTTGGCTTGAAGGAGAAACTTGGTAAGCAGGGGCTGGGGAGAGGGCCATGGGCTCGCTTTGGAGGGGTCTCATGGCCTGTCCTTCCAACAGAGTCATGAGAAAAGGAAAATCTGCCATGTCCCACTGCTGGGCTCAGCACTGGTGGCCCCAGGGGTGTTGCCAGCTCGTAGGTACCTGCTCTGCTTCATGCAGGCATCCCCTCCAGCAGCACATGCCTTGCTGCTGGTTGGTGATTTCCAGCATCTCCTAGGGCACATTTTTTGTTTTATTCAGCCCATTTTTTCAACTTTTATCATCTCCACATGAGCTGAATTTCCATTTCAAACAATTCCAGGCAACCAATTTATAGGGGTCTTCTCTTTCCAGAGTCATCCCTCCAAGTACAATTCTTTAAGAGTCTTAAAATAGCCCTTTGGTAACTCCTGCTTTTCTTTTCTTGGGCCTCTGGAGAGAAGTCCCTGCACTTTTGAGTTGGGTACAGCGATTGCTTAAGACTCGATAACTGCCTTCCCTGCTCATTTACAAATGCTGCTTCCCTTCCCCGGTCCCAGCCCGGCCGCAGGCTCGAGCGGCCCCGATGCCCGTCTGCAAACTGCCCTGACCTGGGAGATTTCCTCGTGCCGTGCTGGATAAAGCTGCATGCTACCTGCGACCCCCCAACTCAGTGTGTGCAACTACCTTTAAGGGCCAAGGAAGGCTCCCCCCCAGCAAGTACACCCCAGCGTCACCCACTGAGCATCCCCAGGTAGCTCATAGCATCCAAAGGCATTAAATTGCTGCAAGTAGCCCAAATTTATAGTGCAGGGGTGGTTCCTTCGGCACATGGAGCAGAGGAATCCTGGCAGAAGGGTCAGGGCTTAATGGTGGGCAGACGTTATAAAAACACACCAAGATGTTATTAATAAATGTACATTTGCATGTAGTTCATGCAAGATCTCCCCAGTTCCTCAGCTCTGATGAACTTCCCCTGGCCACGTGGGCTGGGGCCACTGCAAGCCCAGGGCTACCTGGCAGGAGCTGGATTGAGTTGGCATCCCTGGGCTTTGCGGGGCAGCCTGCATCGTTAGCCGGCTCATTAAGGGGCTGGGAAGCCACAGGACAGGGTCACGGACTGTAGGAGATGAGCGAAGCACTGGATCCAAAGCAGGCTGGGATCTTGCTGTCCTGTCTCTGTCAGGGCCTGATTCTGCCCTTTTCCACCCTGGCACGAGAGGATGCTGCTCTGGGATGTCTCTGTAGCTGCCACGTGGCATTGCAGCCCCCCAGCAGGACCAGGGTTTGTAGCAATGAGGCTTCACTGTCCAGCCCCACGGACAGCCTGGCTTCATCCTGCTGGCCAGGGGAGAGTGGCTGAAGGGCTGGGACATGGCCAACTCCACACTGGGGCTCTTCTTCTCTTCTGCAGAACAAAGTGGTGGCTGTGGATGGTGTGAAGGTGAAGTTGCAGGTGAGCTTTGGGAGGGGGTGAGCAATTCCCAGCCAGATTGCTGGAAACCGCCCCCCCAGGCTGAGTGTGGTGGTCCGGCAGAGCCAGGAGCCACAGGGGCATCCCCAGCTGGGGGGGGTTTCCCCTCCCCACTCTCACCAGGGTGGCTTCTCAGCAGATCTGGGACACAGCAGGACAGGAGCGTTTCCGCAGTGTCACCCATGCCTACTACAGGGATGCCCAAGGTGGGTTTGGGGTCCGGTGGGGATGGGGGAGACCAGCCAGAGCGCATCCCTGCAGCGGGGCAATGCCTCTGCCTCTTCCCTTCCAGCCCTGCTCCTGCTCTACGATATCACCAGCAAGATGTCCTTCGACAACATCCGCGTGAGTCCCCTCCGTGGGTCAGGAGCGTGTTTCTCCCCAGGCATCGGGGTTGTGGGTGCCCTGCGTGGCTTGCTGGGTGTTTGGGGCAGTTTAGAGCCTGTTTTACACATAAGCACTGGCTGGTTTGGCCAGACCCAGCCAGCTGGGAGCTCGTCCCCAGGGCGCCTGGCTGGGTGCTGCATGGCTGGGTGAGTTTTGTTTAGGGCCATGGTAAATGGCTGGAGGGCGAAAACGCGGTTTGGGATGGATGTGAACCATGGGTAGGCTTGGGCCGTGGCCAGGAGACAGGGCGTTTTCAGGACTGTTCGGCTGTGATGCTGGAATGGTTCCCATGCCAAAAAAACCCTCATTTTCCCTGTCATCATGGCGGGGTGTGAGGGCTGAGAGGGGAGGGACGACCCCGACACAGCCCCGCTGCCCCGCAGGCCTGGCTGACGGAGATCCACGAGTATGCCCAGAAGGACGTGGTCATCATGCTGCTGGGCAATAAGGTGAGTGCAGGGTCCCCTGTCACCCGCGGTTTGCCGTGCTGTGCTGTGCCGATCCGTGCCGTGCCGATCCGTGCCGTGCCGATCCGTGCCGTGCCCTGTGGCTGTGGAGGGATGGGGCTCGGGGGGCGCTCTGCCTGCTGGCTGGGTGCAGCCTGCCTACACCCCCCACCCGGCTCTGCTGCTTTCTGGGCTCAGTCAGGCCCAGAGGTGACCCCAGAGGTTTGGGAGGGTCGGAGGGGGGGCCGGTGTTCCCACTAGCCAGAGGGGGGCAGCACGAGGCTGAGGCTCTGGGTGCAGGATGCTGCTGGGTATGGGATGTCCACCCAGGTCCTGGATGCACCCCCAGATCCCAGGTAGCCTGAAGTCCCAGATGCCCAACCGGGTCCCAGATTCTCTCCGCAGGTCCTAGATGCTGCCAGATACCCAGTGCCTGACTGGGTATGGGATTTTCCTCAGGGACTGAATGCCCCCTGAATCCTGGATGATGCTGGGTACCCAGTGTCCAGCAGGACACCAGAAGTCCCTCTGGGTCCTGGATACCCCCGGGTACTGGGTGCTGCCTCAGGTCCCCAGGTCCCAGATGCCCCCCCACATCCTTGATGCCACCAGGTCCCAGATGCTCAACAGGTCCCAATTCTCCTCTGGACACTGAATGTTCCTGGGTCCCTGACACCCCCAGTTCCTGGCAGGCCCCTGTGCACCCCACTCTGCCTGCTTGCCAGATGCCCGCAGGGTGCCAGCTGGCCTTGGTACACAGTGACGCTTTCCTTCCCTCGGCAGGCTGACGTGAGCAGTGAGAGGGCTGTGAGGACAGAGGATGGAGCATCGCTGGCCAGGGTGAGCCATGCCAGGGTCTAACTCAGCTGAAGCCCCCCCCAGATAATTGCACGTCGTTCAGGGTCCCCGCGCAGCCGTGCCATCCCCTCTGACGGGTGCCCAGACCCGCCTGGCTCTAGCACAGGCAGCGCGGCAGCCGCTTGCACAACAAAACCTGGAGCAAGGCAGGGAGGGGATGGCACCTTGTCCCCAAGCCAGGTGACAGGGATGATTTGGAGGGGCAGGAGAGCATTTCGGCGCCGCTGACAGGGCCGTGCTGCTCTTGCAGGAGTATGGGGTGCCTTTCATGGAGACGAGCGCCAAGACGGGCATGAACGTGGAGCTGGCTTTCCTGGCCATTGCCAAGTGAGTACCTGGGGGCCAGGGGAGCGGGCAAGGGAGGTGTCCCCTGCAGCCCTACCACCTCCCACACCGACACTGGAGCGGGTGAGTGGCGGTAACGTGGCCCCACCACCCCAGGGAGCTGAAGCAGCGCGCGGTGCAGCCGCCAGACGAGCCCCGCTTCCAGATCCACGACTACATCGAGTCACAGAAGAAGAAATCCAGCTGCTGTGCCTTCGCCTGAGAGCGGCGGGAAGGAGCCGGCAGCAGCCCCGGGGGTGCAGGCAGGCAGGAGGCAGAGCGGGGGCCCAATCCTGCCTTCAAGCACTGAGGGACCCAGGCTCTGACAAGCCAAGCGTGGACAGGACAATGCACAAGGAGAGCCATCGCGCCGGGGCCGGATCCTGATGCCCTGCGGGGCAATGCTTGGAGCTCACTCTGTGCCCCCAGCGAATAACTGTGGTGTGATGACTGCCAGCCTGGCCAGTGAGCCACGGGGACGCCTCCATCACCCGAGCAGGATGCAGGATACGGCCCCGCACTGAGGGGCCCCTTGGAGCAGCTGGAAGGGCCATGTGTGCCATGGATGAGCCCCCATGCAGCCCCTGGCCCTCTCCTCCCCTGCAGCCATCCCTGCTCTTGGTGCTGCTCTCATCCGGCTGAAAGGGCCTGATCCAGCCCCTGTGCCCCCGGTGCTGCCGGGCTCTGGCTTCCCTCCAGGGAGCCTCAGCTCTGCCCCCCAAGCTGCCCCACACCTGGGTGCGGCTGGTGCCCACCCTCGGCCGTGGCTCCTCACTGCTGCAGTTGCTGCTGTTGGCTTTTGTCCTCCTGCTGCCATGAAGGCAGTGATGTCCCCGTTGTGTCCCGGTTCTGCTGGAGGGAAGGGCCAGGATGGGGAAGCGTCCAGCCAAGCCTGCTCCCTGCCTGTGCAGCTGGCGTGAGAAATAAAACTCCCCTGGGAGAACTCAAGCAATGTTTGGGGCACTTCTAGTACACACAGCAATTTGGAAAAACCTTATTTCCCCACTCTTGTAGCTACAGGATTAGAGACTTTTTTTTTTTTTAATGAGAAAAACCTTTTCAATCCAGACAAAACCATCTCCGGCTGGATTTGGTGGGGTGGAGGTGCCCGCAGTGGCCGGGGGCAGGGTTTCCCTCCCATCGCTGCACGTGTAATACAACTTTCTTCCTGCCGCTGGCAAATTGCAGCTGAAACCCACTCTCTGGAGAGCAGATGCCTGAGATGCTTCAAACACTGCTACACTGGGCACTGGCGGGGTGCAGGGTGCAAGGCTTGGGCCCCGCGTTGCTGCACATCCCCGGTGCTCAGCCTGGCCCTGCCAACCCCTCCAGCATGCTGCCAGCTCCCCCGAGCACTACCTGGGGTGGTGAGATGATGAATATTTGGTCATGGAGCTGAAGAACTGATGCAAAGGGCAGCTGTGGGAGGGCATGGCACTGCTGCACGTAGGAGTTGAGGACTGTCTGGCACATCCATCCCTGCCAGCATCTTGCCTGGCCCTGTGCCCAAGCTGCTCGTCTCTCACCTGCCCCGGTGCTCCTTCACCTCTGCTCTGCTCCCGGGTCTCTCTTTGCAAGTTTACAGATTAAAGCTGGATATTTTTGAAGCTTTGCATCTGCCTGGTTTTTTCACTCCGTGAGAAATCCCTGCCCTGGGTCTGCAACGTAGGAGGCTGCTGCACCCAGGCGCTGCAGAGCGGTGGGGCTGTAGGGGGGGCCCTGGGAGCAGCCATGGGGAGGGGGAAGCACTCATGGCCCCTTCTTCCACGCCGGGGCTTTCGCTGCACATTTCAGACAGTCCAAAGGTGAGAGGGGAAGAGTAAACATGGCCTGTTAAATTAAAACCAACCTCCTCCCCTGCTGTTCTCATGGTGCGGAGTCCAGCATTCCCCAAATAACTCCGTCTTCCCACCAATGGCATTGCTGCTGCTGCTTGGCTGATGTCTGCAAAAAATGCTGGATGGCTTCAACACAAACAGACGTTGGCTCTTTTCTGCTTTCCCCCCTCCGGCCTGAGCTCCCTTAACGTCACGCTGTGCTGCAAAGGGCCCTGGCAGGAGGAGGCAGCTGGGGTGCGATGGTGCTGCCTGTGCCCTGCCATCCCGCAGGCGCTGCCAGACCCAAAAGCAGCTCTGGCCGTTTCATTTCCTGCAGCCTTTATTCCTTATCGCGGTCCCGAGCTCAAACCAGCCCTCTTGGAGCTGGGTTTTGTTTCCTGACTTAGGGCAGCGTTCCCAAAAAACATCCCCTCCTAGCTTCCCCCCTGAACACACACGCTAGCTGGGGCCGTGCCGCTCACAACCCCCTTGCCAAGGGGAGGCATGTGGATGCCACAGGCGATGGAACCCCCCCCCCCCATTCTGGGGCCGTACCACGACACGCTTGCCCTGGTTTTCCTCTCCGCAGGCATCTGCCGCCAGCCGCCGTGGGATCCCTCTCTGTCGCCTTTCTCAGGGCCGAGCGGCCGCGGGCGAATGCTCAGCCGAGTGGAGGAAACAAATGAGCCCACCCTCAGCTCCCAGCTCGGCCCCACGGAGCTGGAGCTCGGCCACCCCCCAGCACACAGGGGGTTTCTCGGCCGCTGGGCTCCCTGGAGCAGGGGTTGGGTGCAGAGCCGCCTGCGAGGGACGTGTCCTGCGGCATGCTGCCATCACCTCCTCGCTCGCCCGGCTGCAGCACGGTTAAACGGGATCCCGGCTGCCCTGAGGACCTTTGGCCAGTCTGAACTTCAGTCGGGCCTTGGAGCCCGGCACCAAGAGACACCGACAGCACCTCCGTGCCACCCTCCCTGGGACAAGCCCAGAGGCCAGTGGCCAGCTCTGCCTGGCACCACCAGCCCTGCTGCGGCACCGGAGCAGCCCAGGCTTGCTGCTGCTTTTCTCTGCCCTGCCTGACCCAAACCCCAGGATCTCCCACTCTCATAACCCCCTGCAGCCATTTTTACTTCCTAGACCAGAGCAGAGCCCCCCAGGGTTTCCCCCATCTCCCCACCCCCGGGTTCCCCAGCTCCAGGGTGCCGCAGGGGGGCCGGGGGGGGCTGTTCGGGGGTGCGGGGCTGCTCTCTCATTTCCGCCGCTCAGGGGGTTACCGGCGAGCGCGGCCTCCCGTGCCGCTTTCCCACGCAGTTTCGGTTTGGGGTTTTTATTTCGCTTTTGAAGCTCCGAGCAACCCTCCAGCCTGGGGCCGGCAGCGGGAGAAGCGTCTGGGGACGGGGAGGACGTGCCCCGAGGGGCCGAGGAGTGCCGGCCCGGACGTGCCCCCCCCGGGGGGGGGCGGGGAGCGCTCCGCCGGTCTCCAGCCACCCTCGGAACTCCCCTGCGGTGCCCCCGGGGAGAGGCATAGCGGGAGCTCAGCGGCGGCTGCCCGGCTGGCGGGACGAGGCGGAGGAGGCCCGGGGGGAGCGGCCGGACCCCCGCGGGAACGCCCCGGCCCCACGGAGCACCGAGGGCACCGAGCGGCGGCCGGCCCGGGACGCCCCGGCGGGGCACAGCCTCATTTGCATAACCCCACCCCTCCGCCGTCTGAATTTGCATGACCACTCCCCTCCATCTCCTTCTTTGGCGGGCCCCGCCCCGCCCCGCCCCGCTATTGGCCGCCGCCCGCCCCGCGCCCCGCCCCCGGGTGTAAGAGCGGCGGGCGCGGGGCGGGCGCGCAGAAGCGGCGCGCGCGGGTGGCGGGACGGGCGGCGGAGCCGCTCCCGCCGCTCCCGCCATGAGCAGCAGCGCGGGGCCCGCGGCGCGGCTCTGCCGCCTGGAGCGGGGGCCGGACGGGTACGGCTTCCACCTGCACGGCGAGAAGGGCAAGCCGGGCCAGTTCATCCGGCTGGTGGAGGCGGGCTCGCCGGCCGAGCGCTCGGGGCTGCGGGCCGGGGACCGGCTGCTGGAGGTGGATGGCGAGAACGTGGAGCGGGAGAGCCATCAGCAGGTGGTGGAGCGCATCCGCGCCGCCGCCGGTGCCGTCAGCCTCCTCGTCGTGGATCCGGTGGCCGACGAGCAGCTGCAGAAGCGGGGCGGGACGGGTACCGAGCCCCCCGTGGGCGGCGGGCAGGCGGCCCCGGAGCCGGCGGAGCCCCCGGCGCGGGAGCCCAGCGGCGGCGGTCAGCGGGTAAACGGGCGGCCGGGGGGGGAGCCCAGGCGCTGGAAAGTTTCCGGGGGGGGAGGGGTCGGAGCCTCCCGGGACCGGCCGCGGCCCCGGTCGTCGCCATCGGGCCAAGCGAGGGGGAGAAGCAGCCGCTGTGTCTGTCCCGGCCTCCCCCGGGCGCCCTGCGGGGTTTCGCTCTCGGTTCTTTCTTTTTTGTCTTCGCTTTAAACGCGGCTCCCCAGGAGCAACGGGCCTTGCCGCGCCCTGCTGCTTTTCCTATTTTTATTCAATTTTTTTTTTTTTTTTTTTTGCTGAACACTTTACCAGCCGTGTTGGCTGACGAGCGGGGACAAGGGGGCACATGGGGCTGTTTGGGCCCATAACCGAGCAACCCCTCGTGTGCCGGAGCCCTTCCGCCCCTCCTTGCGCTGCAGGGCCGGTAAAACGGGGTGAGAAAAGCAACAGGGAGCAAGGGCGGTAGCGAGCTTCGACGTGCAGTAGGGCCTCAGGGCTGGGCTGAGGGTGACCAGCCTTAACCCGCTCCAAAATACAACAGAAAATGCTGTGGCAGTGTGAATTTTCTGGGGGTTGTGACTACAGGTGTCGGTGGCAGTCACTTGTGCCCTGAGCGTGACTGGTCTCTGCGGCAGAGCGGAGATGGCAGAGCCCTTCCCAGTCTGGGGGGACTGATCCTGTCGGTCAGTCGATGCGGACAGACACTTAGTAATTCAGGAATGTCGGCCTTAAGCGGCGTGTGGGAGTTAGCTGTTGCACAAACAAAGCGATGTAGAAAGGTGAGGAATTGAGAAATAGCTGACCTTTCCTGCCCAGAGCGGTTCCTAAGAGACGCTCTGGGCTGACAGAGATAATACTGCTTTTTATTTACCCAGCAAAACCGTGTGTTTGTTGTCACAACAGAGATGTGGATGGGCTTCCCAGGAAGCAGGCTCCTGGTGTCCCCAGGGTGGGGGACCTTTTGGGGAGCTCTTAGGACCTGCTCCCAAAGACCAGCTGTGAAGGGTTGGTGCCGTGAGGCCTTACTGGTGCTGGTGCTGAGCCCCAGGCAGACTTTGGTACCTCACTGAGCTGTTGTCACGCTGGGTTTTGCTGAGGATCAAGTGTTTTTATTAGTTGTGTCTCCTGTTGGACTTTAGCCCGGTGCCGGCTGCCCGTTGCCCCCGGTCAGGCTGATCCCCTGCAGAGCACTGGTCTCATCCCTGCCCAGCTAAACCAGCGCTCCAACACCTTCTTGAGGGGCTTGTTCAGGTGGGGACAACCAGGCTCTGCCCCTGTCACCACCCCACTTGCTCGCTGTCCCCTGTGGCATCCCCGGTCCCTCGGGTCTGGCCCCATGGCGGGCTGTGGTGCTGCCCTGTGCGGGGGGAACGTTCTTGCCCTCCTGTATGTCACCGTGCCAGTGCTCCCTCAGGGCCAGTGAGACCGTCTGCGCTGTGTGTTCTGCTCCCAGATCTCTCCATGGGCTGGGAAAAATAGTAGGGACATAGTTAATGCAGCTCAGGCGAGTCCCCTGCCAGGTTTGGGGGGCTGAGGATGTGCAGTCCCCACGGGGGACAGAGCCCCGATGTGCTGTGGGGTGGTTGCCCGCACACAGGGGCTGTGCTGGCTGGAGCGATGCAAAGGGCCTGGGAAGCTGGAGGTGCCCCACGGGCTTTTGGAGGGGGGTCGTCCTGGCTGGAGGTGCCCCACAGTCTTGGGGGGCAGGCTGGGGGTGCAGCCTGTGCAGTTACTGCGGGCGGTTTCTCTGTGCGGGAGCAGGAAGTGGGTGACATGGGGTGACATTGCTGCACCGCGCCGGACGGTTTCTCAACAGGTAACAGGAAATCTTGCGGCTGGGGGCAGGGCCCGGTGCTCCGGGCAGGAGAGTGAAGATGAGTGGGTTTGGAGACATCACCCCGGCCAGGCGAGGTGGGAAGATCCCGGGCAGGATGCCGAGCCAAACCGGAGCAGGCAGAAAGGGATTTCTCTCCGGCGAGCTGGGAACACACTGGCGTGCCTGTTCTCTGGCTGCTGGTGGGTGCTGCCCCATCCCCCCCAGCCCCGTCTGAGCCCCACGGGTTGGTGGGATTCCCCCCGGATCGTCATGGTGGGGAGCAGGAGGTTTGCATGTGTCAGAGTCCTGTTTGCTTTATTGGGCTGGACTTGCCTTTATTTACTTAACGAGCCTGGAGACGCTCGCTGCCCGGAGAGCCGGCCAGCAGCACCCGCTCCCTGCCTGGGGCCGAGCGAGGGTTTAACATCTTCCACCTTCGGGCAGGATCCAACCTCTCTTCAAACCCTTCTGAGTCCTGCATGGTTGGGACCCCCCTGTGTCGGTGGGCTCAGGCACCCCCATGCCTCCCAGTGCTGGGTGTGGGCTGAGGAGGTTTTGGGGGGGTTGTCATGGGGTCCCTTCTCATTCCAGTAAAACCCTGGGTGTGCAAATCCCCCTGATGCTGGGGTGGAGGTTTTGAACCTCCCCGGAGGCACCTGGGGAGCTGATCTGTGCACCCTTCTTCCACAGCGCTGTGCCAGCGAGGTGACAGTTTTACACCCCCAAGGCTGGCCCCAGTTCCCGGGCCCTGTGGGGACTGTCCCCAGGGCTCGGTCGGTTGGGAGCTGTGACAGCTCGTCCTCCCCCCGCCTGCATTTCCGGAGTCTTCAGCTGCTGGGGAGTGTCATGAGAAAGTTTCATGCAAACTGCACAGTGTTAGTGGAACAGCACCAGCAGCTGGCAGCCCAGTGCCCTGGCATGGGCTGGGGCTGCTTTTACCAGGGCAAGGCTTTTGCTACCAGTCCTGGGCTTCCCTCTTGCAAATTCAGTGCTAAATTAGAGCCCTCCCTGCCAGCAGTGCTCATCCCTCCTTGTAAAAGCTGGTGAGCCTCCCAGGGCTGGGTTTTGGGGTGTAACAGGGAGCAGATCCCTCCATTTGGGAACATTGCGCTGGGGGTAGCTGGTGTCTAATTAGGAAATGAATTAAATTTCCTCTCAAGGCAGCTGCATGAAAAGCAGCTCCAGTCAAATGGGACGTGACGGGGATGCTGCGAGGAGACTGCTTTGCATCCCCTTTGTATGAAGCCCGAATGCGTGCGCCAGATTTCAGGACCCATGTGAATTTGCTGGCCCAGGCGTCCTCAGAGCTGTTGTGTTTCTCTTTGACTAACCGGGAATGCTGCTGCTGATGGGCTTGTTGCTGCTTGTAGGGCTGTGGGGAGTTTCCTGGGATTTGGGGCTTCAAAAGCTGTCCTGAAATTGCTGTTGGGGGGTTGGGAGCGGGTCCTGGCACACCATGTGGTTGGGGTCCCCACATTACTGGGGCCACTGGTCCAGCTGGGTGGCTGTAGGTCCTGGGAGGGATGGTCCAGCATGATCCTGGAGGGAGAAATATCTGGAGGTGCCCCAAGTCCCGTTTTGGGGCAGGAATAGGGATGTGATGCTGCTGAGCTCCCCATCCCGAGTGGGCATATCTGTGGGCAGGAGATGTCCTTCTGCCACCCTTGGGTGCAGAGGAGAGGGGCAGCATGGGATGCCCATGCCGGGTGCTGAGTCCCACTTCCCCCGCTGCCCTCCCTGCTGGAGATTGTTATGGCTCGTAACAAGGCTCTGCTGGCTAATCCATGCCCCAGCGCGACGTTGGAGGAGAGGACACAAAAGCTCATAGAAAATAGGGGCGTTTTCATTTTCCTGCTATCCAGCTCCCGGCCCCGCAGCTGTGGGGCTTCTCCTTATCCACTGTGTCGACCCCAAACCTCTCACATGGGGTCCCTTCTGGCCAGGGGGACTTTGGGGCTGGAGGGGTGCCCTGCTGCAGGGTGCTCACCCATGGATGGGCAGGATATGGCCGCTGGAGGATCAGATGTATTTATATTTTTCTCCCGGGGAGGCAGAATGGTGGCTGCCTGCAGGGTTTCTGCAGGCACGAGGGATTTGGGGAGGGTGAAGGCAGCCTGGCACACTGGGCTGGAGGAGCTTTCAGCCGCTGGCAGGGGGATGCTGGGGGGGCCGGGTCACAGCTCGGCCGGGCTGCCCTCGCCCCGGGCGCTCCTGCCTTCGCTGCTGCCTTTGAGGACTTGGTGCCTCCCTCGCTGCCATGACCTGTCCCCCTGTCCTGAGGCATCTGTCCGTCCTGCACAGCCATTCCCCCCCAATTCATGGCCCCAGTGTCTCGGGGAGCCTGGGCTGCCGGGGCTTTGTTGGTACGAATGGAAGCAAAGTCCTCCCTCCTCCTCCTCCTCGCCTGGGAGCGCTGCCAGCACGGCTTGCCGGGTGCTCCCTCCGGCTTTGTCCCAAGCTATCGGCGTGGAGCAACCCCGTGGTGCTGCCAAGGGCGCCGGGAGCGTGGGTGCTCACAGAGCCCGAACCCCCTTTCTGGGGCTGGGCCAGGGCAGGGACCCGTGGAGGTGCTGCCTTCCTCCAGGCTCCACCAGCTCCTGCGTTTTGGCCTTGTTTTGGGGCTTCCCTGTCCCCACCCTCACTAGGCATTGCTGCCTGGGGTGGCAAGTGCAGTTGCAGCAGCCCGGGCACCCCGTGAACCTGCTGCCACCCAGGCACGGGGACCAGGGCAGAGCCCACAGCCCCGGGGAGGGGACCGAGGGGTGGCCGGGATGAAGTCGAGATGCCGCAATCCTCCACCCAGCCAGGGAACCCACTGCCAGTCTGCGGAGGAGACACCACCAGCTCCTCGGGGCACAGCTGTGCTGTTGCACCAGACATTGCCGAGCCACGGGCGGAGCAGGTCCTGTGTGGCTGCCAGCGCTGTGCCATCCCCGGCTCACCTTTGCTCCCCGGCAGACGTGTGTCTCCCTCCCCGGGGCGTTGGTGAGTGGTGCTGGGGCAACAGCCGACCTCGACCCTGCAGGAAGACGTTGTGCAAGAGGACAGGGGTTTTATTGCAGCGTTGGGCTTAGCGATTTGCAAATGCGTCACCCTGGCCCATGCAGGACCCTGTGCCACCACAGGGCTGCCAGATGTGGGGTGCCAGCACCCCAAAGATCAGGCTTTCCAGGCAGGGGACAGAGGGATTTCGTAGCAAGAAGTGTGTGCTGTACAGGGGGTAAAGAGCAGCACGGTGCAGGTGTGGTAGGGGACATTCCTGCAGTGTGTGTCCCCAGTGATGCTATGGGCACCAAAGGAGAAAAAACAATCTCAGAAGAAAGAATAAATAATAACTCTCCCCTGGTGAGGAGTATTTCAGGAGCTTGAGCGTGGTTTGGCTGCTGGGAGAGCCCTACCAAAGCCCAGGAGCTGGAGGTCAAGGCAGGATCAAACCATTTTATATATAAGTATGTAAAAGTGGTGTCTGGGTGCTGGGGTCAGAGCGGATCTGACGCTGCTGCGTGCAGGGCCCGGTTCATGTTGCCTGGTTCCTCTGATGCTTCCCGCTGCTCACAGTTTGGGGAATTGTGCTGCTGATGGGCTCTTGGGGGGCCGGCTGCAGGGCCGTGGCTGCCCCAGTCGCATTCCCCAGCTCTGGGTGCTGGCGGATCCACAGGTCCTGGGGTGAAACCGGGCGCAGACGAGCTGGGTGTTGCCGTGAACGTTCCACGTTGTGCCGTCCCGGTCGAGCTGGTTTCTCTGTTTTGCAATTGCAGAGGGTCGTGCCGGGGCATTGGGGTGCCTCAGCATCGGGGCTGCTCCCTCTGGATCCCAGCTGCCTGCCCAAGCCCCGTGTGCCCCTTCCCTGCTGTTAACGGCTGTGAGGTGCTTTGGGGTGGGGGGTCCTGCTGGTCCCATGGCTGGGTTTGCCGTGGTGGGGGCTGCAGCTTGCAAGGGGGTGATGGAGGGGATCTGCACCAGTGGCTGAGACTGCTCCAGTAGCAGAGGCTTCCCATGTGGGATGGGGTGGGGTGGGGGTGCTTCCCAGCAGCCTGGGCTGTGTTTCCTCCTCCACCTTCATGTGGCAGTTGCAATCCTGATCCCAAAAGGAAGAGCGTGGTCTTGGGACAGACATAATAACATGTTTCTTTAACAATTTGCTGCAATTAGTGTGCCCTGCACCTAACTAATTAAGTAGAGCCTGGGTTCGCAGGGTGTTTTGGCACCCTGTGTCCCAACTCAAGGTGCAGGTGGCCACCTGGGGATGGTGTCCCTGCCACCCAAGCAGCTGTTCGGTGATCCTGGTGCTGTCCCTGGGTGTCGGGGGTGGGTCTGGGAGCAGCTTTCCCACAGGCTGTCCCTGTTGCAGGAGGAGCTGCGACCTCGGCTATGCCGCATGAAGAAGGGCCCCAACGGCTACGGCTTCAACCTGCACAGCGACAAGAGCCGCCCGGGGCAGTACGTGCGTGCCGTTGACCCCGACTCGCCGGCTGAGGCGGCGGGGCTGGCCCCCCAGGACCGCATCATCGAGGTATGCTGGGGCAGGGAGGGTGTTCCCGAAAAGCTCAGCGCTCCCTCGCATCCTGGTGCCTGGGAGGGAGGTGCCCTTTGCCGGGACGGTGCGTGGTGTCCCCGGTGCTGGCAGTGATTCACGGCGCAGCTGCCTGACCCGTGCCAGCCTGTCAGTCCCCACCCAGGGGTGCAGCCGGGTGGGTGGCAGGGAGCAGCACTGCAGAGGGCTCTGGCTGAGCACTAATTAGCCGGCTGTGAGTGAAGTGACAGTAGCACTGTCCCCTGCCTGGAGCAGGAGTGTCCCTGGGCTGTCCCTGGGGTGGGGCAGGCTGAGGACAAGGTGCGTGATGGCCCCAAGCCCTGCTGCCAGCTGTGACCGGGGTGGGGACAGGGTTTGTGCCAGGCAGGATGGTGGCCCAGGCAGGCAAGGATCAGCTGAGCTCCAGCCCCGCTGCTCACCAGGGCGTGGGGCTGCTGCCTCGTTTGGGGTGAAGCTTTGGGGTGTCCGGGGACCATCCCATGGGCCGAGGGCTTTGTGCCTTTCCCGTGCTGCCCCTGCAGCCCCGAGTCCCTGCTCTGCCAGGCGCTCCCTGCCAGCTTTGCCCGTACGATGCTGTGCTAATCACTCAGAGGAAAATCTGCTTTTAATGAGGTTTTGCTGGCTTCAGCGCTAATCCCTGAGAGCTGCAGATACCTGCGGGGACTGTGGGGTGGCCGTACTGGGGCTGTGACTGGTACTAAGGCTGGTGTCTGGCCTCTCCGTGGAGCTCCTGAGGGACAGATGTCCCCTGGCCCCAGTGGTGACGTGGTGCCATGCCTGCAGGTGAACGGGGTGTGCATGGAGGGCAAGCAGCACGCCGACGTGGTGGCAGCCATCAAGGCGGGCGGTGATGAGACCAGGCTGCTGGTGGTGGACACCCTCACGGATGAGTTCTTCAAGAAATGCAAGGTGGTGCCCTCTGAGGAGCACCTGGCAGGTGGGCAGGGGGCTGTGCTGCAGGGAGTGGGGTTTGTGCCACCTTGTCACCAAACCTGGGGATGCTGGGGGAGTGTCTGAGGGGTGGGGATCTCATCACCCTGGGGCCAAACAGGGTGACCCAGCCTTGGCATCTCCCTGCCTGCCTGAGGGCCCCATGCCGGGGCAGTGGGGCTGACGTGGGCTCTGGGGGAGGGCAGGTTTATGGCCCTGGGTTGCACTTTGGCAGGGTTTATGGCTCAGGGAGCAAACAGGCAGCAGCCGCCCTTCGCTCTCCTCCACAGCCTCGGCTCCGCCGTGGCCCCCCCTCGCTGCTGTCACAGTGGTCCCCGGGAGGACGGGGGGCGGTCTCACTGGGCTCCGTGTCATGGCTGTCATCATGGTGATGTGCTGGTGCCCGGCAGCAACCCGCCCTGTGCTGTGGGGATGGCTGCAAGGGGTGGGTTAAAAAACTTGGGACCTGGCCAGTGCTGGGTGAGTGCTGGCCACGCGCAGCCTTTGCCGGGCACTGCTGTGCCCGCTGGCGAGGGCGCAGAGCAAACGCGTCCTCACCCAGCACCCGTGTCCTCCCCCTGCAGGTCCCTTGCCGGAACCAGTTGCCAATGGCGATATAGGGAAGGTAAGAGACCCTCGTCTTCCTTTCATCCCATCTGTGCCACTCTCCAGGCAGGGACCCTGCCTGTTTAGGTGTCCCCTCTGCCCATGGGTGGGTGGTGCCACCAGGGACCACAGTGCTCCCAGGCTGCCACACAAGAGTAGGTGCCACTGGGAAGGGGACTGGGAGCTGGTGTCCCTCCAGGAAGGGGGTTGTTTGTGGGGCTGAATTCACGGAGGTGGCTGCAATGCCTGCCTTCCTCCTCCTCTTCCTCCTCCATCCTCATGATGTTGCAGGGCTGGGAGCCCTCGTGCTGCTGCAGGGAAGTAGCATCCAGCTCTGCAGCCGCCCTCCTCCTCCCGCTAAAGCCAGGGCAGCCAAGCTGGGGTTTAATCCTTTCCCTCCCCGGGTGGGGAGCGCTGGAGGTATTTATGAGCCTGGAGCTCGCAGGGGATTACGTGTAGTGAGGACAGAATTCACAGCCCCCCAGGTGGGAGTCACAACTCGGGGGCCATTCCCAAACCCCAGGGTTGGAGCTGCCCTGCTCATGCTCACTCCCTGCTCCCCCCGCAGGAAGACGGCAGAGAGCCGCGGTCCAGCTCGGTGTCCGAGAGCCCGTCCAGCCCCGGGCCGCTGGCCGTGTCCCCCGACTCCGGCGAGACCCACAGCGAGGTAGGGCTGGGGATGCCAGGGGGAGGCAGTGGCTGGAAAGTGAGCCCCCACTGTGGGGCTGTCCCGGGGGGCACGGCAGGGCTGACACAGCCTCTCGCCCCCCAGGCTGACACACAGGAGGGTGACAAGCGCCATTCGGCACCCGGCTCCCTCCTGGACCTCGACATCCCGCTGGCGGTGGCCAAGGAGCGGGCACACCAGAAGCGAACCAGCAAGCGGGCACCCCAGATGGACTGGAGCAAGAAAAACGAACTGTTCAGCAACCTGTGAAGGCCCCGGGGCGGGGGTGAGGGTCTGCTGGCCCCCCCCGAGCCTCACACCCACCTCTCCTGCATCCCCCTCCTCCCCACCATGGGTTCCCAGCAGGGATGCGGGGCTGCTCCCCACCATCCTGACCTGAGCGATGGGGCTGGGTGGCCAGTGAGCATCCCCACAGCAGGGTCCTGGCCTAGAGAGAGCTGGGGGGGGGGATCCTGGGGGTGCCCCCTCCTGTGACCCCATCCCTGGGTGCTCCTCCAGCCCTGCCTTGAAGCCCTGCACACCCTGGTAGGCACAAGCAGGGGTTTGAGGGGGGGGATCAAGGATTTGGGGTGGCCCAATGCCCAACGCTTACTGTTCCCTGGTTCTTCCCCCACCTCAAACTCCATCCCCATTTGAGCCCCCCCCCCCCTTAAACTGCCCTTTAACTGCAAAACCTGAGGCTTTTAGTGACTCTTAGCAAACCTCACCTGCCTGGCCACTGACCACAGCGATTCCTCCCCAGGGGGTTTGACCCCCGCCTGGCAAGCTCCGTCCGTGATGACTCTGTCCCTTTGCCCCTCCAGCTGCAGGGAGGGACACGGGTGCCCAGCACGGTGGGGAGCCCCCAGCACCCTGCCCCCGGGGCTATTCTGGGAGAGGAGAGGGTGTCCGGGGCCAGTGCAGCAAGCAATAATCATCTCCTTTGCTCCCGCTCACTCCTGGAGACGGAGCTGATCAGGGTTTGAATCTGACAGTGTTCATTTTAAAGGCTTCTAATAGACTCTTCTTTTTTTCCAAAATAGGAGTTTTCCAATCACACTGGTTTTTTTAAAAAAAAAAAAAAGTATTTTGTGGAAATTCTTCCTGTGGATGTTTTGTTTCCATGTGTTGCGATCGGGTGGTGTTGTACTGTCAAGCTCAAGAGAAATTCTGTTTACTGGAATAAACCTTCCTGACTTCACCTGTGCGGTTTGAGGGTAAATCCTTCTGAAGCCTGAGGGTGTGCAGGGGCTTGTCGAGGTCTTGCTGTGCCACGGGAGCTGGGGGAAGGGATGTCCCAGTGATGGGGGACACTGGTGCTGGTTTGGGTGCCCCTTGGCACCTGGTGGGGCCAGGCTGGGGGGGTCAGGGAGGGACTGGCTGGTCCCAGTGTGGGTTAATGCCTTGGGGTGATTAAAGGGCTCTAATCCCCCGGGGAGTGTGTGTGTGGGGGGTGATGAAAGGCTCTAATCTGCATCTGCTGGCCTGGTTGGAGGGTGGCAGCTCTACCAGGGGCAGCCAAAATCTGCCCCCAGCCCTGCTGGGGGGGTTTGGGGTGAGCCTGAGCCCTGAGGTTACATCCTGGACTGGGGGAAGGCAGGGGGGAGTGGCAGGGTGAGGGTTCCTTGTCCCACTAAATTGATGGATCTTAGCCCTGTCTGGGGAGCAAAGGGGAGGAGAGCAGGGCCAGGGGGTGTTTCAAAATGGGGGGGCACAGCACAGTGGGGCCGGGATGCCCCCAGGCTCCTGCCACCAGGCTCCTGCCACCCTGCCCCTTTCCCAGGGCTCTTTTTAAGCTCCTATGGGGCAGTTTATACAAGGCCAAGCTCAGCCCTGGTGCTGCAGCGGGCGAGCGTGGGGGCACGCTGGGCTGCGGTGGCTCAGCAGGGCCGGGCTGGTGGCACCTCAGCTGCACTGGGGAGGGGGGATGGATGGTGGCTTCCCAGGGCCAAGGCAGGGCTTGTGCTCTCAGCAGGGGCCATGGTGTGCTGTGGACCTGCAGCCCTGGCCTCTGCTCGCCATCTTCGCTTCCACTGCTTCTGCACGCTCCTGTTTTGTGCTCCAAACCCCCAGACAAGCTCCTCTACCTGAGCAGGAGTGGTCACAGAGGTCTGCAGCTTCAATGACAACCAGGTGACAAAGTGCCACCACATCTGCAGGGGATGTGCAGGCTGCACTACCCCCTGGAAGCTGGGGGAGCCCATTTCAACCTGCCTCATCCTCCACCATCAAGTCCTCTGGGGCGGTGCTGCTGAGCAGAGGTGAGCCCCTGTCCCTTTTTCCCACCCTCACCCCCTTGGGGCAAGCAGGGTGTCCCTGCCTGGGCTGGGGGGGCCCACACAGGGCAGGAGTGGGGGCACCCCACAGGCCCCAGGAGCATCTTTTGCCTCGTTGCCCAGTCGGAGCAGCCTGGGGGACTGGTTCGCTGTGGGAATCCTGGTTGAGAGCTGCTGGGACCCCCCCCACCCCGGGGGGAGGGCTGTAGCTCAGGGACAGACTCAACTTTGTTTTGGGTTGCCAGGGTGAAGGCTTTTCCCAGCCGCCCATGGAGGCGGGGAGCACGCCGGCGTTGCCGGGGGACCAGGGATGCCAAGCAGGGCACTCGCTGGCTCCGGAGCAACCGGCCGGGCACAGGCAGCCGCAGCGGGGCTGGGGAGGGCAGCACAATTTCACCGTGCCCCCTCATCCCTGGCAAGATTAAAAAAGATTATTTTTCCCACCTTGGTCCCTTTTTAGGGGAACAAGTCCGACCCCAGCTACATCTCTCCTGCCAGTCAACCTTGCTCCTCTGGCAGAGGGATGAAACACTCCACGGAAGGAGCAGAGAGCCAGCAGCTCACCCAGCAGGTTCTGCAAATCTCAGTCTGGGGGACAGAATCCATCCCTGCCTGCAGCAGGTGACTGAGAGCAGGAGGATTAGTAGCCCTTGTCATGGTAATCCCAGCTGGAAGTAGAGCCGCTCTTCATTTTATTACCACACTAAGCTTTCGCTACAACTAAATCCACGCTAAATACTTGTTTAAAATACCATGATATGCTGTTCCCACACTTGGTTTTAATATTAGTTACAGGAATGATGTATTTAAATTAACTAAAATTGGAAAACTAAAACCCCCAGGTCCTAAAAATACAGGCACACCAACACTAAAAATTCCACAGTCTACCAATCTCTGATAAAAACATCCTTGGGCAAATCTGAAAGCTATTACCTGATACTGCATAATTGGAACAAAGAATTTCTGGTCTAGAATTAGCCATCATGGCTGCTATTACAGGGGGAAAACACACAGGAGCGCCAGTTATCCTCCTTACCTTCTGTCCTCTCTTCTCAGCAAGCTTCCCTGCTGTGGAGAGCAGCTGCGTAGGGCAGGGAAGGTCAGGCTAAATAACTGCATTAAAAAGTCTGTCCAGTGGGAGTCAGGCAAGTGCTGCCTCTTCAGCCACAGATCTCGGTCACAGCGGAGGCCAGCTGGCTAGTTCCTGTCCTAAATATATCAGCCTCCAGTAAGAGGTGTTTTCCCACCCCATTGATCTTACTAGAGAGCAGTGAACGGAGCCCCCAGGCTCAGCAGAGCAAGTCCTGAGCTCCTTGAAGCAGGGGATCATTATTCTGTCTTATTTCAGTTGTGTTCTCCTCCTCCTTGCGTTCATAAAAGCAGCCTGGTAAAATGAAGGGCGATATCCCTTCACCAATGGCCTGAGGTTTCCAGGTCCAAAGCACGGCCCTGAAACTCAAGGGGTTTTGTCTCAGCAGCCTCCTGCAGCTGCTGGTCCCACTGTTACGCAGCGATCGTGGCGAGGCTCTGCTCTAGTCTCGCTCGGATGATATCAGTAATTTTCATTGTGTTAACTTGCCCTTTGGCTGGGCTCACCCACACTTCCAGGACCCAGCAGTGCCCCCCCTGCAACCCACCACACCCCAGAAAATAGGGTTCAAAGAGTCTCTGCTGTCCTTTACAACTTCTAACCACCTTTTGAGCAGCCAAAGCGAGCAGCTAAGCCTCACTGCTCCCAGATCACGCTCGGGCACCTCAGATCTTTGTCATTTGTTTTTATTCAAGAGAAAACAGTCTGAGCTACCAGAGTACTGAGACTGCCTCTGTCGAACTGAGGAATCCTGCTCCAAGGGCAGTGGAAGAAGGAACAGTGGGTGCTGCTTGTCCAGAAACTGGTGGCACCAGGAATCAATTAACCGCTGGTGATTTTAGGCTCTCCTGGAACAGCATGTTAAGGTTATAGTCATTCCTAGCCAAGCCCATGAATTAGTGGCTGTTCTCCAGGTCCAAATTTCAGGCAGTATTCCTGGCTGGTGCAACAAGGTGCAAAGTTGACAAGATGACAAAGGAGACAGATGAAAAAAGTCAAGTGCAGCGTTGGCTCACTGGCGTCCTCCACACCCAGACCTTGCAACAGCGTCCAACCCCTCCCTGGAAACTGGGCCCATGTCTGGATGTGTCTGTCAGGTCTCCAGCACCCCAGCTGGCAGCTTCAGTTCAACGTAGCTCTTCTCCTCCACGTGGTTTGTCTGTTCCAGGAGCCACCGTCTCTCCTGGTCACTGACATCCAGCCTCAGCGTCACCTCTTGGAAAACGCTGTTCACAGCAACCTGTCTCAAAGAGGAAAAACAGCTCAATGCCAGTCACAGGGCAAACGCTGCTCACGTTCTCTGGGTAGGAGACAGGATGTTACCACACCTCCTTAAAATGAAGCTTTTTGAACATGCAGATACTGGCTTCATTTTCCTGACCAATCTTAGCCTCAAATTTGGTGATCCCCAGGTTTCTCACTCCTGCAAAAGAAATCAAAAAGACAAGCATTTCTATTACCTGCTGGGCTGCCACATCTGTTAAGGCACAGGACCCCAGTTTCTGGGGCAGATGCATCCCTTACTGCCCTGTCTGTATCACGGGGAATATGTGCTGCTAGATCACAGCCCGACTGTCCTCCCATTGCCGTGCACTGACGCACCCTTACCATAGGACATCATCATCAGAGTTGTCTCCTTGCCAAACCCTCTGCCTCGGTAGCTGGGATCTGAAAGAGAGAGCCACAGAAGTCAGCGTCCAGTTACGTGTGACATATCAACCACGCCGGACATTTTTCAGAAGAGACTGTGACCTGGTCCAGCAAAGGATGTTGATCATCCAAGGGAAGGCAATGAGAATAAAAAGCTGCTGTACGTAACATCTGTCCGCAGCTGGCTTTAGCCATGGCAACAAATGCCCAAGTTATGAAGCAGAACTTGACCTGCAATCATAATTTCAATCTCGCCCAAAGTCGGATCCTCAGTGTCAGTGAGGAAGAGATTCACGTCCCCCACCATGCAGTCCTCATCCGCACACGCCTGCCTGGACCACCGCTCCGTGTCCAGCACAATGAAGGTGCACTCTGGGGAAGACAAAAATGCAGCAGCATTTTCAAGGATGCTGAGGATTGTTCACAAATTACCGAAGGCTGAAATTAAAGGCATGCAATGGACAGAGGAACAACACAGTTTCCACATATTAACAGTGAGGAAGAGCTAATAATTAGGCCTCCCATGCCAAGTGTGCCTGTTCCCATCCATAGAAATGTAAGAAATATTTTGAAAAACCCGTTGTGAGGGTGACACAGACACCGAGACTAGAAAGAACCTATTTAAGGAGCATGAAAACTTCCATCCCATGTCTGAGGTCTCACTCCTGCCTTGTCTCACTCAGCAGCAAGTTTGGGCAAAGAATTTTTTGGTGCACAAGAGACTGAGACCTAGTGATTCACCTAGTCCATGTTATTTTTGCTTTTAGTAAGGCCTTTTAATGCCAGCTAAGACAAATGCTCCAGCCTGAGGTCTTTGCCAGCCTCAGTATTTTCTAGCTCACTATATTCCTACCAGGATTTTATGGGCAGTGATTCATTACCTGTAGGAGAGCCAGGGAACCAATTCAGTTAACATACATCAACCAGGTAATTATAAAATAATTCCATTTCTCAAGGAAAAAAACAACCCCCTTCCACCTTTTTATGACAATTAGACCTGGGGAATGTTGACGGTGCAGCAGCAGCTCAGCAGATAATGCTGTGGGAAGTAAATCACTATAATCTTTGAAAAATTGCATAAAAAGAACACCAACAGCCCCAGACATTCTCTACTTCCCTAAGCATATACCGACTATAAACAGAAAGCCAGTTCAAAGCTACTGTTGTAGGTCTCACATCCCCTCTGCTTCGGCAAGTAGAGCCCACTCACCAGATGCCCTCGGCCCTCTGTGGGCTCTTTACAGGACAGAGGGACCTGCTCACCACTCCCACCCTCCCTTAGAAAACATTTAAGATCCTCACTGTCTGCGTCGTCCCGCCAGCTGCGCTGCATCTCGTACTCCTGCTCCAGGCTGAGTGGTTCAGAGGCGGTCAGGCGCTGCAGCTCCTCTGACTGCATCCACTCATGGTACCTGACAAGGGGACCCAGAACCAGGTCACTGCCTGAGCTGCAGCATCGCAGGCTGATTTCCACAAGTGCTCTGAGGATCAGGCTGTCATGAACCAGTTCTGGAAACACCAGCCTGGCATTCATGGCAACTTAAAAGTATCCACAAGCCTCTCTCCCTTATCTAACATGGTGTTCTCCATGGAAATTTAGCAAGTTTGTCCATCCTGTAGCTTTGCCTGAAGAGTGCCTGACACAAACTTGATGCTTTTAAAAGTACTGAGCATTGAGTTCTGGTGCATTTCATCCTGACTGAGACTAATACAGCGTCTCCTGGACACTGACAGAAAGACTAATACTGGCATCTTTGTGCTGAGGCTGCAGCTGGCCAGGCCAGCGCTTTACAAACCGCCTGCACGCCTGCTTCTAATTTATCAAACATCCATCTGGCTTTACACACTGAAGTTTTGCACTGTCTTTAGGGAAAGACATCAATTAACAAAAGAAGTGTTGGCGGTTCACTCACAGCCAGGTATTTCCCTTTCCGTGGGTACACAGCGGCACAGATGAAGTTCTCTTTGTCAGCAGACCTGGCAAGGAGCACAGAGCTGCCAGGGATGTCTGCTGCCGGGCACAGAGGGCAAACCTGACTGCCTTCCTAGGAGTGCTCTTTCTGCTGTGCGGTTCCCAGGGGGAAGAGGGCCCTGCAGCTCTCAAGCACTCACCCTTTCTGAACACCACACTCCCTTTAAAAAGAGAAGTGAAATCAGGCAGTGCAAGAGTATCAGAGCAGGGACACGAGCCACATACCGGGGTACATGTGCAGCTGTGTATGGCACCAGGGTCACCCTCTGTCCTTGCAGCACAGTGTTCTGGTTAATCTTCATGGCCTCTGCACTGAGAGAGAGACCCAACACCCCGCCCCGTGTCTCTAGCGAGGCCGAGGGACGGGACAGCACCCCGGAGCCCTTCGGGAGCCAGCGGCGGCCGCTCCCACTCTACGGCCAGGCCCCAGCTCATACCAATCGCCCCCACAACAACCTTCCCGCCTCCCCCCTGCTCCCCCAAAACCAGGGCAGGGCTGTATCGGTGCCGAGTGCCCCCGGAGGCCCAACAGCGGCCGGGGGGCTGCCCTGGCAGGGGCCGCTGAACACTTCGTGGCCCACGTGGTGGTGGAGGCGCCGTGTTCCGACACACCGCGGGCCTCGGGGAGATCCGGGGCTGGGGGGAGACCCGGTGCCTGAGGGGAGATCGGGGCCCGAGCGGACCCCCGGGGCCTGCGGGGAGCGCCGGGGCCGGGAGGAAACGTCTACCTGCCGCGTCTCCCTTCCGCGCATGCGCAGGGGCCCACCCGCCTTCCTGCTCCGACGGCGATGGCGTCACTGACACAGCCACGCCCCTTCCTCTCCTCTCCCCGCCCCTTCCCTTCATCACCTCGCCCCACCCCATCGCCCCGCCCCTTCCCTTCATCGCCCCGCCCCTACCCCGCACGGCCACGCCCACCTCCTCTCATAGCCCCGTCCCTACCCCTCATCGCCCCGCCCCTTCCTTGCCTCGCCCCGCCCCTACCCCGCCCCACCCCTCCGGCCCTCACGTGATTCCGCCGCCCAATGGAGGCTGGCGCACTCGCCCCGCCCCGCCCCGCCCTGCCCCAGGGGCTGGTCACGTGTGCGGAAGCGCCCCGCGGGCTGCGCGTGCGCAGTAAGTGGCCCGCGATGAGGGAGGCGGGGCCGCCGGCACGAGCCGCTGCCGGTGAGGGACCGGGGCTCCCGGTGTGGGGGGGTCCCATGGGTGGGTCCTGAGGTGCGTTCCTGTGAGGGAGAGCGTGGGGTGAGGCCTGGGGAAGGGTCCCATAGGCGGGGGTGCGGGGTGAGGCCTGGGGAGGGTCCCAGTGTGGGGCCATGGTGAACTGGAGCGACCAGGCCCTGGCGGGACTAAGGGCCGCTGGGCCGGGGGGGTTTCCCCTGGGAGCGCAGGTTGGGCGAGCAGCGTTGCCAGCTGGGGGCCAGGCCCGGGGGGAGCTCGGGAGGTCGGCTCTGGGCCCTGGGGTGTGGCCCTGCCCGGCTGGGATGGGTGCCCCGCGCGAGCACGTGTTCCCCGGCCGTGTCCCCGAGGGGGCTGTTGGCCTGGCCGTGGTCTTGCTGCTTTCTCTTGGTTTGTTGAGGTTGGCTCCGGTGACCGGAGTCGAGGTCTGTTATAACAGATGTTTGGACTCTTCATCCGAGGGCCGGTCTAGGTATGACCACAGTGAGCTGTGCTGCGTGATTGAGTTCTGTTGTGCAGCATGTGTGTGTAAGCTTATGAACTGGTTCTTGTTTTTAGTAGCACTCTTAGCTTGTGAAGTTCGTGCTGATGGTTTGTCCCAGTTGGTATGGCTAAATAGGAGCATTTATAGAACTATGAGAAACTTGATAAAGCTCTTAAAGAATTCAACTCTGACTAATTATTTATTGACTCCAAAACTTTTCAGAAGGCTTGGGTTCTCCCTCTCCCCCTGTAGTTTTCTAAGACCATGTGAAGTTCCCCAAATACTTGTGCTTTGGAAACCTTGGTATGTGTAACAAAACATCTTGGGGTGTTTTCACAGGTCCAGTATTTTCATTTGTCAACTTACTTTTGTACTTGAGATTATGAGGAAAGGCTGGAGGCTGTTTTTACTGCTTTGATTCGTAGGAGGCACGTGCTTTGTAAAAGTAGTAGCTGCATGAGAAGCAGCGGAATGAGATCATCCTCAAGGCAGGCATTCTTCCTCTTGAGGTTTTTGGCGTCTGAAACAGCCCCTCTGGCTGTTTGGGAAGGTAAAGTTTGGTCATCCGGTTTGGTCATGCTGTGAAAGGGCAGGGCCTTCTGGTTACTTTTAAACTAGTTTAACAGGTACGAGAACTTTTCATAGGGTATTGAATCAAGTGGTGCTGGTGAGTGGGGTATATCTGTCCGAAGTGCAAGGTCCTGCTGAAATCTTCTTTTGTTCAAACATCAGAAGGCCGATGTGCAAAAGCTGACTTGTGAGTTCCTCCTCTTTCTGACAAAGCTAACACAACTATATGATGTTTCCCTAGGTTAAAGGCAGTAGAAGTTGAAAACCCTCTCCTAAAAACATCCTCCTCACTTTGCTGTGAGCTTCCCCGCCGTCTTCAACATGGCTGGTGGCATCACTGACACAGGAGAGCTTTACTCTCCCTATGTAAGTACTGCTCTTTGTGGTTTTGCTCACAAGTCTTTTCAAAATCCTCTTCTTTCAACGTTGTGTTTTCACTTCCTACTTCTCCATGGACATAACCTCAGTGTTTCAAGAGATGATGGAAGTCAAAGGGTACTTAAATCCTTGGTACTTGTAGTTTTTCAGGTTTTTTTTACATCACAGATCACTTTACATTATATAAAGGGATGATGTCTGCTTAAGGTATAGTTCTAGAAGTGTTAAAAAGAGCTTCCTGACCCATACCCGCTCTTGCATCTTTCTACCCACTTCCTTATATTTTGTTAATGTTTTCATCAACCCAAACTGTCATGTGAAGCTAGCATCAACAGGGTGTTTGTGACATTGAAACTATCCCACTTTGCTGCTTTTTTTAAACTTTATATAATGTTTTCCCCTGGATTTCATAAAGTTTACTTATTTGTAGCTGTTGTAGTAATTTGTTTCAAACCACTTCACTTAAAAACAGTAATCAAGATGTTTCTTCCTTGTAATGTGGTCTCCTGTGAAACTGCAGAGCCAATTACTGCTTTCCTATGTTACTGGAAATACTGGTTTTCATAGCCACAAGTGTTCATATAGTGTCAGCTCTTAAAAACAGCGCTTTGAAAACTTTTTTTTTTTTCTGAAGTGAACTCACTAAATATAGAACTAGTCCTGAAATCTTTGTGTTGGCTTTTAAATGCTTTCAAACTTTCATCCCTGTGTTAACGATTGAGTTTAGAAGAACTGGATATTAGGCTGCAGAAATAGGTCACAACTGAGAAAATGGAGAGCAAGACAGTAACTGGGACGTCTGGACCCTAAAGGATTACTGTCACCTGCTCTTATGTTGTTATATTAGTGTCACATGAATTTCCTAGAGTCTAATCTAAAAGGTTATGACTCTCTCTTCTTTCCCTGAAGATGTCTAGCCAGGCTGAACACACGGGCACCATTCTCATCTCTGTCTACTTGACCAAAGTCAAGGAAAATCACTTGAAGTATTTTTTCAAGAGTCCTTCACTGAAGAGTAAGTCATGACCTGGGGCACTTGAGTTGTGCTTGGGAAATGACAACTCTGCTAGCTGAATGAAAAGAATTTTCTGCAAGCTGCAGTGGCTGACTTTTTTTTCATTGTTCTGGGAGACTCGTCAAAAGATGAATTTGCTGTGTTTGTGTCAGTGAATGAAGGGCAAGAGCACTCGCAGGGTCTCTGGGGAATAGTTCTGGTATTAATTGCTCCACACCCAGAAAAGTGTACTCGGTTCTTTACTGGTTCTCCTCTGGAGAGACGCTGACCTATATGAAAAAAATCAAAACAACTTTGGGGCAGTTTTTGATCTTGAGGTCAGCTGAATTTATAGTCTGGGGGGGTCCTGTCCAGGTGCGGAGTTACCTTTTGGTCCTGGGCAGAAAAAAGCTCATTGCCTGAGAGGATAAAATCCTTTCCTTTCCAGAAGTAAAATCCCTTCTTCAGAATGTGTTCAGCTGCTTACTGGTAAAACAGCAAGCTGGCTTTGAATTAGAATTCTGTTTGGATATTTCCTGCTTGACTAAGAATAAAGAACAACAAGAGATTCTGAAAGGTAACTTATGTGTGTAGTCATAACTACTTAGGTTCAGGTTAGAAAACAAGGGGACATCCCAACCCACAGTGTTGACCCTTCTGGTAGAAGGCAGTGGATTTGAAAACAAACAAAAAGCTCATGTGCTTTCTAACTTTAAAAGTTAGAAAGAAAAAAGGAAAAAAAATTAGTAAAATGGAGACGAATATCAGTTTCTTCAGAAATGTGCTGACACTCAACTTCGTTCTCTTTGGTTATCAGACCCCTCCTATATTTATTTCTAGTGTGGGCTTGCTCCCACCCTGCTTGCTCAAAGGTATTCAGCTCTCTCCATTTAAATCGGTATGTATTTGAGGTGTCTTGGATGATCTCTGGGACAGCTGCAAACTCTCATGTTATGTGGATGATTGCAGGTGGGTCTGGTTTACATGTTCAACCTCATCGTTGGAACAGGAGCCCTAACCATGCCAAAGGCCTTTGCGACAGCAGGGTGGCTCGTCAGCCTCGTTCTCCTAATGTTCCTGGGATTTATGAGGTAGGACGTGAGGGCACTGGGGGGTTCAGCTGGGTGGCTGTAAGGACAGTGCTAAGACTTTTGCTGCTGCTTGAGCCTTGATCTCTGCAGTTGTGTTGTCTGCGGACCTTATTTGGAGGGCTGCATTTTCTGACTGCCTGCAATATGGTGCTACATCCTGTTTCCTGATCCATGGGAAAGACTTTTTCACTAGTCCAGAGTCTTCTGGGACCTTTCTCCCAGCTTCTTTTTTTGACACTGTCCTCGCTGTGGATACATCCCAGTCTTCCCCAAACACTAACCAGGTCACAGGTGACACGGGGTCATTTCTCTGCTTTGTGACTTGCAGATGTGATGCAGACCTGTTGTGTTTACCTTTCTCTTGGCTTCTGGCAATGCTCTGGGCAGCTGCAAGAGTGTCAGGAAGACAAATTACTGTATAACTGGGCCTGTCTTATTCCCACCCTCCTCCCTGACCTTTGCTGCTTGAGACCTTGGAGCTGGTCTCATGATTTTCACGCTGGCTCACCATGAGCTTCTGCCCAGATGTCTCCCTGCTGGAGCAGCAGGTGGAGCTGAAGGCTGTTGATACAGCACTGATGTCTAAGTAGTTATTAATAGAATTGCCATCTTCTGACAGGCTGTGAATTCCTGCTTGCTTCTTGCTTGGTTTTAAAATAAAACAAAATCCCCTCCTGCTGTTCGTAAGAATGGAATTTATAAGTTCCTTTCTTGTCAGTAACCAGCTCTGTCAGCCTGAATGTGCCTTTGATTTGGAGGCAGTGCTTTTTGGAGCTGTTAGGTGCTGCTTTACGGAGGTACTGTATGGTCAGTACTGACTGTTGTAATGTTTGTAACTTCCCCATCTCAAGGTGTATGCTGCAAAGGCTTAATAAAATGTCAACTGTGGGAGTACCAGTATCTGGGAGCTTTGGAAGAAATTCCTTTTAGATACATTAGTTTAAAAGCATAAATTCAATGATGAAACTCAGCACCAGCAGACAATCCTTCAAGGACAGCCAAAGAGCACAAACCTCCAAACCTGCATACCAAAACTGCAGTGGTTTAAACTGAGAAGATGCAGCTCAAACTACTACGTGCTTTGGGAGCTGCATCACCCTGTTGCTTTTGTTCTGGTGCTTGTGACATCCTCGTGCCCAGTGGGGACCCTTCGGTGCAAGAAGAGTCTGGGCAGAAATTGCCACATGGGCCTCAGCATAGGGCTGCTTGCTTTTATTCTTGCAAAACTAATCCCTCATTTGAGCCTGATAAGTGAGTGCAGTTCCTGAAACAGTGAGAAACCACTTCAAAGTCTTAAATAAGATTGATTTGAGTTTGTTTTTTTTTTTTATTAGAGGACTGTTTTAGCTGAGATAATGATATTCCTTCCATTAGTGGCTCTTGCTGTCTCCCTGGACATCTTTTACCCTGGCCTCCAGCAAAGTGTATTTGCATGCACATGTGATCTGCTCCTTGGTCTTGTATTGCTGCTTTGCTTCTGTTGCCATTTGTAAGATTCTTTAAGGGACTGTAGTACCTTTGCCCCAGGCCCTTATAGATAAGCTTCAGAATAGTACTGTGTTTGTCCTAGGCCCTAAAAAGAGGAAGGAAGCTTGCTTTCTAACAAAGGGGGAAGTCCTCTTGCCTTCTTCAGGCCACAGAAACACTAGGAAGCCACCTTCCAGATATCTAAAATGTCGTCTTATATCTGAAGGCATGTTTATACTACTGCATTTGTGGTCTGCTCAGACACTGTAATCTCAAGAACAGAAGAGAGCAGCAAACTGAGATGAAACACTGTACCAAAAACACAGTGTGTGGGGAGCTGGTGAGAGGGTTGTTTTGGTTTATTTGCTCCTACAAACAGATGGGAATAGTTCTCCATCTCCCTTCAGTGACAGTTCTTGGCTGTTATTGATATCAGTGGAATTTCTCTCTAGCTATATGACTACGACCTTTGTGGTGGAAGCCATGGCTGCTGCAAATGCCCAGCTGCGATGGAAGAGAATGGAAAAACGCAAGGTTCGTGTGGGGTTTAATTTTCCATTTTCTCTTGTTCTTTTATCCTGTAGGACTTGCCTGAGATTCCTCTGCATCTTTGCCTTGCCTCATTGGTAACTCTAAAGGAATAAATTTCTACTGTACTTAACTTTGCCGTATAAAATATGGCTGTTAGTTCCCTGTGGGGTTGCTCATTAAAGACAGGATTTTCTGCTCCTGCTTAGAAAAATCTCTTGTGCAGTTCACATTTCTTACTGATTGTGCTCTCCTTGCCCAGAAGCACTGCTCAGTGAATGTGGAGAGGTGGCAGCCAATATATTGGTGCCATTTGGAGTGTGCTGAGGTCTATAAATCCTTGCTGATCTCAGGTCATTTAACTGGGACAGGCTGGAATGTCGTTGCTGTCACTCGGGCTGTATCCCAGGGAGTGGACAGTCCTGAAGTATGTCTTCGCTGTAAAACTTACTTGTGGCTTTTTGGATCCTGACTGTAGTAGCTTTTCTGGATCGGTGCGAGGCATAATTCTTTGTGCTGATTTAGATCCCTGCCTGGATGTTAGTGGGTAGAGTTAGGACCTAGACCTGCTTGCTCTGACTAGCTAAGACTATATACGTTTGGATTTTTTTTTTTCCTACCAGTTTTGCAACCCTGCAGATCTGCTGGAAGTTTCTCACTTCTAACTGCATGAATTGGACACTGTTGCTGTGTGCATGACCTAGGCTAGGACAGTAGAGCCTGTCACTCACTTCAGCCTGCCCCGCTAGTGCCCTCTTCTGTTCTCCACAGCATCCTAAGTTCAGGCCAAGGGCTCCCTGGTTTTGCCTTTGCTTGCATGTCCTGCCCATCCTTTTTTGGGACCTTTCTTTTGAGATTCTGGAAGTGAGACCATGACACTGGTGGTGCCACAGCCTGTACTGTGGGTAGCGAACATCTCAGCAGTGGTCTGGTCTTTTCTTTCAGGAGGATGATGAGGATGAGGATTCTTCCTCTGGAGTATCCGACAGTGATGTTCTCCTCCAAGATGGCTACGAGCGAGCAGAGACACGACCTATCCTGTCAGTTCGTAAGTACCAGTTCATGTTTTCACTGGATCCAAGACCTCTTCTCTACAGACAGTGTCCCAGTGGGCTCCAGTAAGTGGATCAGGACTCTTCTGTCCATTTCACCCTTAGTTCCACGTGCTCACATCCCAAAGTCCTTAGCACTTGCAAGATAAGACTCATTGAGAATTCAGTTCACCACCTGCAGTCTGATAAAGATCTTTTCCTTCTAGGTCACTAAGATGAGAACATCTTACTTTGAAAACACTTTTAAACTAACTTCAGCAAAGTAATTGGACCAGTGACTCTGCAGCTGTGGAGTCATATATACTGTCCTTCAAACTGTTGCTCGAGCTTCCAAGTGTCTTCAGATAGTCTGGCCTCTGACTTTATTGAAGGGACTGGTTGAAACACTTCTTGTTTTCAACTTGCAGAGAGACGTGGTTCACCCAATATCTTTGAAATCACTGAGAGAGTAGAAATGGGTCAGATGGCATCCATGTTCTTCAATAAAGGTAAGTAATTCACATTTTCAATAGTCCCTTCAGGTCCTCCTGCATGTTGTGTGTATGGCTTTTCCTTAAGCTTGCGTGCTTCTCAGTGTGGGTCTGCATCCTGAGTTTGTGATGATTCCACCCAGAAGTGTCATTCCTTCTCCCTGTGGACTGTATTCATCCCCTTGTGTGGTATTTCTACAAAGTAGAGTGTTTATGGGCCAGAACCTGCTTGAAGGGGATGGTACTGTGGTGGTAGCAGAACTAGCCAAAATACTGCAGGTTTTGGGCCCAGCTTCTTGACACGGGTAAGTGTAAGTCCATGTCTTTTCTGACTGCCCTTAACCTAACTCTGAAATCCCTCCTCTGTGATCTCCACTGTCTACAGCAGCAGAGCCCAGCTGTAGTGTTTGCTAGTTCCATCTTGGTTGTAGCATTTGAGAATAAGTTGTTTGGGCTTCCCTGAACCCCATAAGTGTCAGTCTGAGGGAGAGAGATTTCTGGGGAGAGCTTCTGAGAATTCTGTGTGTCTAGGGAGTCACCAAGAGAGCTGCTGGGACATGAAATGCTGAAAGGTTCCCTGGTGTGTAGATGATAAGCAGCTGTCATGTCTTTTTGCTTTTAAATGTCTCTTGGATGCCAGGGAACAAACTTGTAACCGCACTGCAATAAAGCCATATGCATTGCTGCATGCGATAGAAATGCAAACTACAGTGTTAGGTATTCTGAAACTTGTAAAACAGTACTTTTGAAATGCTGGGCAGAGCCAGAAAATCATTAGACACCATGGCTGTGCAGTTTTGAGCCTGTCAGGCCCCATTTCTTGTGGAAAGTGACATTTTCTCTTGTTCACTGGCCACCTTACAAAGACGCGATGGGCTGGTTTTTTCCACTACATTACATCAGCTTTGTGCCAGTGTAAGGCTGTTGCCTCTGAAGGACAGCTGGGCTTAAGGACTGAAGATTCTTTGAACTATATTATTCCTGATTTTAAAGTCCAATTGAAAAATTTTTAATTTCCCTGCCTCCCTCTTTTGGGCCTTTGTAGATATGAATCACTTAGGACTATCTAAATAATCCACGTTGGGTCAGGCTGCTGCTTTTCCAGTCAGAGAAGAGGAGAGGTGACTTGACTGTGGGTTGGAGACTCTTGTTCCTAGTCTTGCCTGTAGCATTGGGTTGCTCTGACTTTAGGCAAGTTTTCTTGCTTGTATGCTTTGCCATCTGTAAAACACTGTGAATGCTTCTCTGCTTCTTGATCGTCCTCTGCGGAGTAGTATTTGGGAAGTGCTTTGAGAGCAAGTGCCATACCACAGGGTGTAGCAGTATTGCTGAGGATTCTGCTGTAGAGGGCTGGGGGATCACAGGAGGCTGAGTGCTCCCATAAGCAAGTTCCAGAAGGCCCTTGCTTTGCATGTGCTTCAGAGGGGGAGATCGTAAGGACTCCCCAAAGCCAACCAGGTGTTGGACAGTTGCCTCTCTATCTCTCTACCCTGGGTGCTGGCTGCTCCTCAGCCAGGAGAGGGTGCTGGAAATACACATCCCCTCTCCCGTCCGGCACTGATGTACGCTTCCTAACAAAGTGACATAAACTGCTTAGTACTCTAAATCTTAATCCCCCTTCTTAATGTTGCTTTAGCCAAAGTTATCTGATTTCTGTGTTAGGGATCCTCCCCAGGACCTACTCAGCCTGATGCAAAGGGATGAATCCCTCTGCAGGAAGGCAGCTGGAACAGCTTGTGACTTCCAGGCAGGATGAGGTACACACGCTGCGAAGGGTCTGGGGCAGCTGTAACTCATGTGCTGCCTTCCCCTCCTCTCTGCTCAGCATTGAGGCTCCATCCCTATACTGTTGCTGAGTCCTAGTTCAGAGACACCCTCTGGTCTGCGGAGCGGTTGCAGAGACAACTACCTCCCTCTGCAGGTCCTTGCTGAGGTGCTTCCTTCCGACGGTTGCACAGAAAGGCCTTCAGTAAGGGCGGTTGCTCAGTGACCAGTTGCTACTGCCTAGTGCTGAGGAACTGGGCCACGCTTGGGAAGTCCCAGCTCCGAGCACCAGCCCCTGCGGTTTCACAGCCAGCAAATGTCTGGTGGGTTTTTGCTCACGATATACAAAGCGTAGATCCAAACCCTTCAGAGGGAAGGCTGGTGAAAGCTTTGCAATAGACCTCAAAGCCTCTGATTTCTAGTGAGTTCTCTGCTTCTTTCTCTTGACTGATTTTTATTTTCAACAATCTGACAGGAGTTGAATCTGCAGTTGTGGGAGGTGAGCTGGGGATAAATCTCAATTTCAGACTGTCTGCTTTCTTAAAGGGAGCTCACTTGGGTTTAGGCTGTGGAGAGCCTGTGTGCTTCTTCAAAAGAGTTGGCTTTGAAGAACTGCTTTTCTGTTTATTTTTTTTAATTTGTGATGTTGGGTGCTTTCTTCTGGGACCAGGCAGGCATTTATTGCAATAATGGATTCTAGGCACATCTATCACGCTGTTTCCCCGCAGGAAGTCATTGATTTTTTTTTTTTTCCCCGTTTTGTGTCCAGTAATGAAAGTATTGATCAGGGAGGGTCAGCAGCAGTTTATAAAAAAACTGATGCTAAAGTCTTCGTGCCTTCCAGAGGATGAGTTTGGGAGAGGAGTGTCACCTGGACTTCCCACAGACAGAGAAGTCGACACTGGAGCAGGAATATAGTGTGTGCTGGTGGGTACCTGGGTGCTGCTGTGGCCTAGTTGGTCGTGTTAGCCTTATTGGGGTGTGGGGGGGAAAGCAGCTGAGGCCTGAGATCAGTAGCAGATCCCAAAACAAAATCTATACCTGTGTCTGTGTAGTCCTGTACGCAGTGTGTCATGCAGCTTCTGTCTTGTGTCAGATATTTGTTATGACCTTCAACCCTTTTTAATGGGAAATTGGAGAAAACTGGTAGGTAGTTTGTTGCCATCTTCAGAACAATGCAGAAACTCCTTAACTGTGAAACCATCTTAAATCTTTCACAGAGGAAGAAAACAAGGGGGGAACTATGTGAAATGATCTGATGATTTCTGTAAGATCTCAGTTTAGACCAGAAACAACTCTAGAGTACTGGCTTAGTGTGCTGCTTTACAGAAGCAGGGAAGTTTTCTTCATGCTTTCCTAATACAACCCTTTTTTTAGGAATGTTTTATGCTAAGTAGGGCTCAGCATATTGAATAATTTACTTAAACAAAGGAGAATGCCTGCTAATGTTTCCTGACATCCAGAGATCCAGAGGCAGTATGATGATAAAACATGGTAAAACTTGGGGGCATCCAAGCGCAGTAGAAATATCAGTCTGCATTCCTGCAGTAATGCTGTCCTTGTTTGATAGTTACCACATGTGAGGCTTGGAGAGGTGAATTGATTTGTTCAAGCAGCATTAGGATTAAGCATCAGGTGGCACTACAACTTGAAAGTATGGGCAGGTTCCCTGAGCTGTTTTCCTTCAGTGTCAACTTCCTAAATGAAACAAATCTGAGGCTTTTTGGGGTTTTTTTTGTAGCTCACCTGTCTCTGAACTAAAATATGTTACAGTTTGTTTTTCCTTGGTGAGATTTATACTGGCTGGCTTGGAAGAAAAGAATCCTGGGGTCTCATCAAGCATTTCTTTATCCCTGCACATTTTAGCCCTCCACAGCAGTGTCTTGTGTCCCAGTAGGGCTGTTCTGTGCACCCAATTCACTTGTGTAAGACTTTTTTAATCTCATAGGTGAAGGCAGGGCAGGCTTAAAAAAAGGAAAAAAAAAACCCAAGAAAACAGCAGGAACAGTGCACACTGTGGCAGCAGGGTAAGAGGGCTGCAGAAACAGGGTTTTAAAGCTTTGCAGGTTTGAACCTTGGCTCAAGTTGCTGATGGTAAGGAATCTCCCAAAGCGGCTCCATTTCAGCCCTGTGGAACCTGAGCTCTGCAGGGCCGAATCCCTAATGTGAAGGTCCTGCAGGTTTGCAAGCAGAGGGTTTGGAATCAGCAGAGGACTAGAAGCATCTTCTCTTCTTTTCAGTGTTCGTCCAGCTGCGCTCACACCAAGGCTGTGAGCATCAGCTAGGTGTTGACCTGTGGCAAGTTGACACACCTGGCGGGTGGCTTATGTGAGACCTGTAGGTCTTGACCAGCGACTGGAGGATGGGCTTGAACTAGAGGGGCTGGTGTCAGGGCCAGCTATCGAAGGAGGCAGAGCTGAGCTCTGAAACACCTCATGTCTTGTCAGTCCCTGCGCTGTGGCTAAGTCCCCTAAGCTGCTGATGTGACCCTCGGGTGGAATTTGCTGCAGAAAGGAGTAAACTATGGAGGCAAATGATGATTTATTTTTAAGATCTTGAAAAAGTTTTGTGTATTTGAAGTGCAGAGTTCAAGTCCCTGTGTACTCTGCTGTCTCTGTACAATATTTCCTTTTCCTGCAGTGGGTGTCAACCTCTTCTATTTCTGCATAATTATCTACCTCTATGGGGACCTGGCAATCTACGCAGCAGCTGTACCGGTCTCCCTCATGCAAGTGACCTGGTAAGTGTGCTTACAGCTGTGGGGTTGTGTGCTAACAGAGAAGAGAGCAGGTTTTTGGATTTGATGGGGTGATAAGTCTGACTGGGATCAGCTCTGCTTTCTGAAGACCAGAGTAATGACTCAAGGACAGCTCATCTTCTGTGGGTGGGAAGGTGAAGTTGTTTTATATTCCCCACCCGAGTGCCTGCTGCCTGCCTGAAAAGTAGCTGACCTGATTTCGGATGAGTCCTCAGCTTCAGCACCTTGCAGCCATGGGACTTGTTGCTCAATAGTTTGATTGCCATACCCTGTGCAATATTTTAGCTTCTCTGTTTCTTTGGGTAAGAGCTGAGAGGTATGATGCTTACCAAGTCTGTGACAGTGAGTGTTGACATTACACTGACTGAGACCAGCTGCTTTCTCAAAGAAACAGATAACAAAAGAGATTTGTTTGATCAAATCTGGGCTGGGCTGGATTTGGACTCTTGACTTGGAAATGGAAAACCTTAGTGATATATATATATGACCCAAACTTGCTAGCTTGATGACCAAATGACCAAACTTGTAAATAACTGCAGGTAATTCAAGAATTTGCCTTTAAATGTGTGGTACTCAGTGACTTGCTCTGTTACACAGTCCAGAAAACATAATGGGGGGAAGTGTTCAGGGAGGGAAGGGAGGAATGAACGCTTTGTGTCTCTGACCATTCCTCTTTCTTGAATGCAGGAAAGGGGAAGACACATGCTAGGAGTTAATTACTGTCTCTTGTTTCTCCCTCCTTTCCCAGCAGTGCCACTGGCAACCATTCCTGCAGTGTTGGAGATGGCACAAAGTATAACGATACAGACAAGTGCTGGGGACCAATTCGACGGATTGATGCTTACAGACTGTATCTGGTGAGCTTCTGAAACTGGGATGACCGTTATTTCCATTTAAACTTTACTTCTACTGGGTAGGGACTCTTTTTTTTTTTTTTTTCTTCTGTAGAGATGATGTGGTTCAAGTGAACAACAGAGGCGTGAAGCTTTTGGTTCAGTCTGACCTTTTTGACCAAATACCCCCTCTCTATTCTTGGTGACAAGGCTGTGTTTCAGTTTGGTGGCCATCAGTACAATCCTTATGATTTTGAGTTTAGAGTTCTGTCCTTGTTGTGTAGTTTTATATTGCTTAAGCAGGTGATATGTCCGTGCCAAAGGGTGGGGTTTTTTCAGTGTCTGGCTAAGTAATTGTTGCTTTGAAGTAATTGTTGTCAATATACTCGAGTATATTAAACTCTCTTGAGTGCACTCTTTATGTGAATAAAATTGTTTATGCTGCAGGAGAATCTGCTTTTTGAGAGATGATGGAAACAGCCCACTTAAACAACATCCAGTGCTATATGCTGCTTTAGTAATAGCTTTCTGTCTAGTTTAGGATTGTCTATTGCCTCTATTACTGTGCTGTGGTTCTGCTGTGAAACCAAGGTTTTTCCCAAAGGATGACAGAACACTGTTTCTCTTGAGCTGGGGAAGAGTTGAGCGCTCGTACCTGGAGACAGATGTCAGTAGGGCAGAGGGAGGTATGGAAGTGCTGCATAGCCTGGCTTCTGTTAAGGGTCTCAGTGAGAATTTATGAAAAAAGAGTGAAGGTGGCCATGTGAGTGCAGAGAAATCCAGGGCTAAAGACAATTTGAAGCAGTTTTGCAGTTTAGTAAAATTTGGACCTGCAACGGATCACATCCATAAGTGTGCTTGTTCCAGAGTTATTGCAAAAGTAAGAGCTAGGCCTCAGAAATATTAGTGCATGTCGAAGCCTAGTTAATTATTTAAGAGAAATATTATTGCTTTATTAAATTGTGTCTTGGTCTCTTTCTTTAAAACTTCCAGAAGATTGAAGATTTCTTTCCTGAATTCCAATAACTCTCCCTGACCCAGCAGAAGGAGCTAGTCAGAAAAGGCAGACGTGCATTAATTACTGCCTGCACATCTCGAATATTATGTCTATAATTCATGAAGATAATTGTTGTTAGGACTTGAAAAATTAAAAAATTAAGACTGTGTAAGCATTAGATTTGCTGTCTGTGTACATAACTCTCAGAGGAGCTTTTCCCTCTGCTTGTCTCCTCTTGTGGATTTGAAGAATCAATATCTGCAAAGTCTCTGGTAGTGGTTAATCCTTCCCAGCTCAGTAATTGAGGTGAGGGTTTCAGTGCTTTTCTCTGCTCCCCCTTAGAAGTAGGGACGGATTGTTTGTGGGAGAACATACCAGTCTGTGGTGGTTTGCTGGAAGGTGGGGGGTCCCACAATCACTGTGTTCAGGAGACTGCTGGGCGTTGGCATGACCTCTGAGTTGTGGGGCTTTGTTAAGGACTCTAATGCTTCTTCCTGGATGAGTATGGGACTAAACTGGGACTTGTTCTACCTGCAGCTCTGCGGGTCCCACTCCCTGCTTGACCTGTGTGTTTTGTTTCTCCAGAAAACAAAAATGATGATGGCTTACCTAGAGAGCAGTAAGAGATGTAATGATTTATAAAACATTCAGACCCCCAGCACTGACACAATCTTCAAGTTTGGGCTGCCTCTGAAGAGACTCTGCTGGTTTATATTTTTTCCCTGTCCTGGACAGCTAGTGACGAGTAGTTACAGCTCTTAAGTTTTCTGAGAAACCTGATGATGGGAGGGCCAGGGTAGGAAGTCACTTGACTGCGAGCAAAAAATTTAATAGCAAAATACTGTAACTATGTCTACAAATTTTGTCCAAGCTTCTTGTGTATAGAAGTGGTGTCCTGAACGTGCAAGAAAAGCTGAAACCTGCCTGTCTGAAGGGGAAAAGGCAACATGAAAGTGAGGAGGGGTGAGATGCATCAAGAGCATAGCTGTTCTCTCAGTCCCAGGGGATCATACCCATAGAGAACTTCCTCTGTTTTTTGACTCCTTTTTTTTTTTTTTTAAATTCTTGCTTGTTGGAATAATTCAAGTTCCACGTTTCAGTGGACAAACAAGGTCTCTTTTTGCAGGCTAAGTTCCCCTGTGGCAAGGGGACAGATGGACACTGCGATCCCAAAAGAAAGCAGCTGAGTGTTTGGATCAGCCCTTTTGTCCTAGATGTCTGCCTCTAGTTTTCTCACCTCATCTTAGTACTGTATTTAGGTTTAAGTGACTTTTAGGACTGAGATGGGTGGATGTAACTAGAATCTCTTGCCCATTCCAGTGAAGCAGGTCTCTGGATGTAGTGCTATATTTCCTGCTCTGTATACGACCCCACAGAAAGTTATTTTTTGGACTACCAGGAGAAATAATCTATTTGAGGTTTTCTGGGAAAATGGTGCCAATGGGAGCTCTCTCATGCCAAGTACCACCAGTCTGCCAAAGATCTGTGCTGCCTTCCTCCTGTCGACTCTTTCTCTCCCAACGCTATGTCTTCTTTTCAACAAAAAACATTTCAAACATTGACTCTTTGAGCTGGGAGTGGAGAGGGGAATAATGACTGATGTAAAAAATCCTATTTCACGGTTTATTGTCCAAAAAGGCCTCTGGAAGCTGTCTCTGCTCTGATCACTGTGAATGGAAGCTGAAAACTATGTACATAATGAGAATATTTAGACAGATTAAATCCGTCTCATGAGACTTGCTTGTCTGTGCAGCATCTTTATTGCTGCTCCAGAATTTCACACCTAAGTGTGACTGCAGAGTCTTCAGAGACCACTAGGCCCTTATTAACCTCAGTCTGAACAAATGGTTATCTTGCTTCTTGTTTGTAAATTGCCTTGGAAAATAAAGGCTTGCAAAGTAAATGAGTGAAGGCAAGTGCAGGAAATACTGAAATAGTCTTTTGTTCCTGTCCCATCACTTGCTGCTAATATTTGGGACTGTAGGAATCCTGGGAGGTTTAAAAGGCGAGCCTTGCCATGCTGTTCCACGCCTGTGAGGGCAAGACCACGCAGGGCGAATGGGCTGGAAGAAAGGCACGTGTTAGATGGCCCAGTGACCTTGTTGAAGGCAAGTGCTGATTACAGTTAAAGCAGATCGATGGCTTTCTATCTTTGCTTCAGATCCGTCACCACGCTGTCATGTCCTCGACAGCCGAAGTGACTCCTGAGTCCCTTGGCTGTCTCGATGGCAATGCTAAGGACAGGCTTGAGTTCTCTCCATGCTGAATTCACACTTCAGTGCAGTCGCTCTATCGTGCTTTCTGTAAGGTCAGCTGGACATCTTCTGTGGAGGCTGCAGGGAAGGGGCAGTGGATTTAAGTTTCAGATCTCTCATCTTAACACTTTCTTGTCTTTCTGTTCCAGTGGTGTGGGAATGTGACATGATAGTCCCTGTTTCTAGAAAGCAGATACTGAGATAAGTAAGAGATTAAATCCTGGGGATCAGGAGCCATTCAGAGTGTCTGATCCAAAATGCATTCATGACCTGGCAAACGGCGCTTCTCTTCTGCACCAGGGCGGTCGTTGTAGCTAAAACCTCTACACTCTTCTCAGCCCTCCTCTTCTGGCAATTTGGGGTATGGTGTCTTCCCACGATGGAAAGGAAATGGCTTAAAATCTCAGGGGGAGCCGTATGCCTTTCAGAGGAGGCACTGGCACAGGTACTCCTGGTAGCCTGGCTCAGTAGCGCGTCAAAGCTACCAGGTGCATCTGTTCTGTCTGAGTCTCTGTTGGTTTTTTAGCTGATTGGGAAAGGGACGCGGCATCCGCTTTTGCCGGTTCACAGATGCTGCAGTATCGCAGGCAGCCCAGCGGGTGCAGCCCGAGCGAAGATGGGAGCGCAGATGGTTTAATGGAGATTATCCCAGTTGGAAACGTGCTTGTGCAGTGAATAAAATGAGCGGGCTTGCAGGCGCTTACTGTCCCTCTTCAGGAGGGGACAATGTCACCCCAGCCTGACGCTCTGATCAGAATACCCAGCGACCGGTGCGGGGCTGGGCCGCAGCTGCGGGAGGCTGTGCAGGGAGGTGAGGAGGTAGTCTGAGGACACGTACAATTGCTCAGTGCCAGCGGAACTTAATCGACAAATGCGAAGGCTGAACTGATAAGTGTTGATGTAGATCCCGTCTGCCTCGGTGCGGTGCTGCCTTCCCAGCCCTCTTCGGCTGTAGGCTGGAGCATCGTGCTTTGTGCCGCTAGCGTACGTGCTCTGCTTCCCTCCTCAGCATCTCTCCTTCCTGACTGTGCTGCATGTGTCTGTGCACCCCCTGCTCTGGGTAAAGGTATCTGTCACTCTTTCATTGTCAAAATGGATCTTTCCAGATACATTTGCCTGTACTAGGGCAGTTTTATTGGCTTGTTCAGTGCATGAAACTTGTGGCCTCTGTCCGTGGTTGCCTTCTGGCCTCTGTGGGCTTTCTTTGTGGGTTTATTGGTTTATTTTTTACCTCCCAGCAGTGATATGAGGGGAGCCCTCATGGTGGTACTTGAACATCCATGCCTGATCTAAGCTGTCTCTTGCCAACTGGGAGTTGAAGAAATGGAGCTGGAGCAGTGCTGCAAGCAAAATGCTTCTTCCAAGGACACCTGGGTTTGCTCCTCTTGTTCCCTTTGCAGGAAGTGCTTTTCCTCTGCCCTGTCTTTCTCAGCTGTGCCCTGCAGCAGCATCTGATAATAAATGGGTCACAGCTGCTATCTCCTGGATATTTATTCTTACAGGTCCCAGTGTCTAGAGACCTTGAGAAGCAGCAGTGGGGAAGGTAGCTGTTTCAGTGTCAGGTGTCTGGAGCAGGAAGGGCTGATTTCACAGCGCATCAATCAAAAAGGTTTGGGGTGTTTGCCCTGGACTCCCAGTGTGAGCCAGGGAAAGGAAGGAAAGCTGATGGAAGTTTACCCTGCTGGTGTGAAGCCATCATCTTGTTTAAATAAACTGCTTAAACTGTAGCGTTGTTATGTTCCAGGTTACCCCAGCTTACAGTAAGGATGCAGCAGGACTGGGGCACTATTAGCATGTCACCCTGCATATCCTGTAAGAAGTTATTCATGGTAAGACCTTCATGACAAAGATATTGCATTATATTCCTTACCATAAATGCTCTGATGTGTTTTATTATGATACTGATACAGAAACAAATGTACAAAAAAGGTGGCTGCTAGTTGTGTGTGTAGATGCAGTTTTGAAAGCCTTTAAAATAGGGAAAAGCCTCTCAAGGGTCCAGAATATTATGCCATTTCTGTATGCACGGGCACCTGAGTTTTGAGCCATTGCTGTGGCAGGAGAGGAATTAGTACTGCATTAAGCATAAATATCAATAGCCCTAACTGTTACAGGTGCCTCTGAAATACAGCTTTGCTTGGCTAAAAGCCCGGTCTCAGGGGCTGATTGTAGTCTTCTCATGCCTCTCATCTAGTCAGCTTCCAAAAAGTAAGGTCAGTTAAGTTGCTGCCTTGCTCTGAAGTGGTTGAAGAAGGACAGGAGCCAAGTTCGTTTAAAATAAATGGTGTCTGAATGTGGGGTGGGAAGGCAGTTCTCAGCTTTTTTTATTATGAAACTAACAAGGCTGAAATTGGCACACAGCCTTGTTAACATGGCATAAATCCTGCCTCCTTCATCCTGGTCCGTTCTTCTTCTGTGGGCTTGTCAATAAATTCTTTTGATTGCTCACTCGTCATACACCTGTGACAGATAAACTAGCGCTTTCGGAGTTTCCCACACCCCTTCTGCTGCCTTATGCAAAGGGAACTTCAGATAATAACTGGCCTTGGGAATAAGAGGTTTTTCCTGACCTGGCAGGAGGAAAAGCAGACAAGTGTTGTGTTGTGAAGGTGGAATATAAACTTGTTGTACTAGTGACCCAAGAGCTGGAGGTCAGCTCCTGGTGTGTGATTTTTCTTGCTTTCCTTGTAACTGATTACATTCTGAGTAAAAGAAACATCAGCCAGAAGGCAAGCCCCCCTGCTGCTAGGGCTGGTTAGAGAGTCAGCCTTTGGTATAGTAGTGAAGCAACTGCAAGACCATGGATTGAAGCAACTAACTTAAAAGGATTAGCTTGTCTCTTTTCACTGGAAAAATCAATAGTGCAGGGGACTGGAATGTGTTTTCTGCACAGAGCTGTCTGTTCACAACAAGAAGTGTGTTTTTTTTTTTCCCTTAAGTGGAGCTTGGGTTATGCTGTCACTTGGACACTGAGCTTTTCCAAAGGGCCCATCCTTCCCCTCTGCCACCTCCAGCTAGCTGGCAAGAGCTGTGTGGAAGGGCAGGGTGCTGTGCTGCTGTTTGTATGCCTGGCCAGGTGTGCTGCAGGTACTACCAGCCCTTAAGAGAAGCAAGGTGGCTGATGTGATGGGCAGAGGCTGTTGGTGAACTCAGATGCTCTTGGCTTCCCCATAGAAAATGTCCTGCACACTTTAGTGCTTGGTTTGGCTTATGTGATGATGGATGGTGGGCATGAACCTTGGAAGCAAGGCGACTAAACAAACTGGGCAAAGAAGTGGCCCTAGATATATCTTGGTTTGCTTTTGTGCACTTCCTGCAGTTATGAACTCACCAGCTCAAACTACAGCCCCTGCTGCCCAGCAGAGCCACCCTGGCAAGGCTGAGAGGCCATGCTGCTGCTTTTCCTAAATAAACCTGTCCGTTGGAGTAAGCTCACTTGGGCAGCAAAGCACCAAAGCTGACACTCTTCTCTCTTGGTATTGGAGACCAATCTCTCCTGAACAGGGCAGGTGTCAGAACAGATATCTCTCTGTGATCACCCGCTCACTACACCAAGTTGTAAAGGTTTAAAAAGGGCCTTTTAAAATTCTTTTTTTGGACTAGACTGTTCCAGCAGACTCGCAGATCTTTCATTTTTGGAACACTTGTAGGAGATAAGTAATAAATGCATTTCCCCTGTGCAGTGTTATTTTGTGCAGTGGTAGTGACAGCATCCTAGAAACCAGAGTTGGAGAAGACCTGTTAAGTCAGCTAAGCACTCCCCTGGGAGATGCAATACAAACCTCTTTTTCAACAGCTTATTTTCCAGTATTTTGTTTGGTGCTTTAACACCAGTTTTGTTTTTAAACAGAGGTCTGACCTTGCTGCCTGCCTGATTCGCATCAGCACTTTCATTGAGTAAGGCAGCAGTCTTGATCTCTCCTCCCCTGAAATTATCATTAATATACAGGTAGAAAGCACCAGGGCTGCAGAACTTGCAGTTATGCCACTCTGAATGTTACCAGAGGCTGTGGAGGAAAGAGCTCTGGACAGATTGGTATCTCCTTATACTCCTAAATAAGTCTGCAACTTAACATCCTCCTAAATTACGCTTTATGTCTGGGTGAGATCACTGATGCTCTTGTCCAAAAATGTGGATTTTTGGACTACATCAGCAAATCCCACACATGGCTCATGCTTCTGTAAGCAGGACTATAAATACAAATAATGCAGCTGGGATTTATCTTGTAAGTTGAAGTCGGTATAATGCTCTCAGGCAGAGCTGATCTCCGAAGCCTGTTGCACCAGTTTGGTGTGCACTGTACGGGGAAGGCAAAGGAGGAGGCTGGGAGCAAGCCAACTGCCCGCTAGCCCCAGGCAACCAGGCCTTATCTCTTGCTTTTGTGCTGCGGCAAAGTAATTACAAAGTGTGGGACGTTTCCTTTCCCTTCAGGCAACTCCTGTCTGACACAGTGAATGGAATAACACTGTCTCTCAAACTACATCCTTCAGGCAGCTGAAGAATTGTGTGAAACTCAACTGAGAAGTTTGTAGGGGAAAAAGTAAAGAGGAAAATTAATGGCTTAGTGGTGGAGACACTGTGTTGTGGCAGACAAGGGGTTCGTGGCCTTCAGGAACAGTCATCCTCGCTGAATGTACCTCCTAACCCTGGCAGTTTGTAGCTTGATGTTTGCAGGGCTCTCTGAGCACTCATGGCACGCTCGTCCATGTCCTCTTGCTTTATGCTGTCTAACCCAGGGGCTTTTGCAGTCAATATAAATATTGTAGCTGCCAATACCCTGCCAGGAGAGGCTATGAATATGCAGGAATTTTGGGCAGCGTATGTGTACAATAATTATGCCTTCACACTTTGTTGGAGGGAACTCATTAATCTCTTGTACCATGCTAATAAACTGGGGAGGCAGGGGACTGACTCCTCAGTGTCAGGAAAGAGGAAGGCTCCTGTTTCATAGCCAGTGGGAGGTCGAAGTAAGCTGGGGGCGGGATACAGCCAGACCTGGCCCTGCAACTCCTCCGCTGTCCTTCCAAGTATCACAAACCAACCGTTCAGCTCTCCTGCATCTATCCACTTTGCTGCTTTCCTCCTCCTTGTTCAGATGCAATTAGGAGATGCAGAATAAGTGGGAGCCAGGGGTCAAGGAAGTGGTAAAGTGATTACAAGATGCTGAAAATGGCTGTGCCATAAATACTCCAGTGATGAAAAATTAGATGCTAGTCACCTCGGGGTTATTGCTGGCCTCCATCTTTCTCTTGTGAAAAATCATAATGGAAGTGTATTTACCCTGGAAAGTGCAAGCTTGCCACTGGCTGTGATCTTGCACACCCCAGGTGTGCCAGGGACTGCAATCCTTGCACTGAATGACTTTCTGAAAACACTTTGTGCCTGGATTTCTTCACTTTAAGAGGAGAAAGAACTGGTTTTCCTGGGTATTCTTTCCGAAGTGGAAGGTTCCTTGTGCTCAGAGATGGACTAGCTCCGGCCCTGACTCAAGATGTGGTGAGGAGAGCAGCACACTCTGGTACTGCCTTGGTGTCCACATGCTGCTTCTGCCTTGACCTCCCAGAGCTGCATGTAGAGGCTGCTCAGTTGCTGGCTGGTCCCTTGGTGTGTTGGATGCCCAGCAAGATCATGGCTTGCAAGGACACCAGATGGGACAAATACACTTGCTTGCTGGTTGGGCAGTCAAAATCAAAAGCTGGTGCTGGACTAGAGCCTTTGAAAATCTCAGTTGTATTCAGATCCACTGAAGTCAGTAGCTTTGGAGATACAGGTGTTTCTTTTGATCTCTTGCAGAAGGTCTTCCATTTGGAAGAAGCACTGGGAGCTCTGTGGCACAGGAGCCATGAGAGGCAGCAGCCAGCTTAAAGGGTGCCGTGGGTGCGGGTAGGTGAAATGCCACTTCATTGGCAAAAACCAGCCTGGCAGTAGCTGAGGTCTTAGTTCTTGGAGGATACCTCCTCCCTGCCTTAAGGTACTGGGGAGAAAGGTGGGTGTGAGGGGTCCTTAGTGCCAGCAGTATGCTTGGTGTGAGTTACGACTATAAACCTCTGCCAGGTGTCCAGAGAGCGGCACGTTAATTACCGGAGCTGCTGTGGCAGCAGATGCCCGCTGTACTCAAAGCGTAACTGCCCTTGTTGCTTTATCTATAAATATTCCTTGTGGGATGTCTGGCGGTTGCATCCTCCCTCCGTTGTGACTTCCTGACTCTACAGGGGATCTGGAGGTGAAAGTCCCTCTTGTCTCTCAACTTTGAGCAATCCTTGTTCTATGGGTCTTTTCAACCAACTTTAAGAGCTTCATCATAGCTTGTCTGCTAATAACTTGCTGCCTATCAGCATGGCCCCTGCTGCAGCCCTGCCTCCAGCCTTGAAAGGCTGTGGATCTTCAGCTTTATTTTTTTTTTTTCAGCTCTCTAAAAAGCTTCTTCCTGAACAATCAGACTCCTTTCATGTATTTATATTTGTACTGTCCACTGCAAGGGGTAAAGCTTTACCAACGAAAGCTTGGATCGCCGCCCTCACTGATGTGCCATCTGGCGCTCTAGCTTGAGATATGAGCTCATGCAGGAGAGAAACATGGCCTTGTCACCCTAGTGAAGGGGAGGAGAGATGGCAGAGGGGACACTGCGTTGCACTCGAGACCCTTTTCCCTTGACGTGTTTTAACTGAAAAGCATTGAAGCCCTGGCATGAGCGACTGGAGCCGCTGCTGGGTTGCATAGCAGTTGCCACAACTTGAAGTGGGTGCAGAGGAGCTACCGGAGGCTTCAGGTAGGTGTTGGTGGAGCTCCAAGTAGCTCTGGAATGTTATAAAGCTCTGCTTTCTTTATCTGGGAGTCCCAAACAGGAGTGGGGAAAGCATCTTACATTTAATATTTCTCTCCAAAGTCAGCCCTAAAAACTCCCTGAGGATGTGACTAGGAACACCAATTCATAATAAACTACTCTACTGAAGACAGTAGGTGTGGTTCAGGCTTCCAACGAGGGATAAAACCTCTGACCTGTGTCAATGCTGGTAAATCAAGTTTTACTTTTTGGGGTTTTTTTTCCTAGGTGGCTTTTTAGACACGCTCTAGAGGAGAGTACCTGAGGTGGGAACAGAACAGGCAGTCCCTGCTTCCCCTAACATCGTTTGATTTTTGTACTTGCACAGTCTGGTTTTGTTGGATTGTTTTGTCTGTCCCTTCTACTGCTCATCTGGGTTGTGAAATAGCTCTGAGCTCAGGGATGACTTGCAGAAGCAGAATGGGTGTCAAAATTGCCACTCCTGAGAGCGTGTATGAAATGTCTGCCTTTTCTTACTGTGCTCAAGGAGACTTTCCTTGTGTCTGAGCACTGAATCAAACAAAGCTTCCTTTGTCAGGTCCTCTTTCAGTGGAGCTTGCGTCTTCCTGTCGCTATCTTGCTTTGCTACGGGGATGCTGCGTGCCTGTAGTCCTGTATAAAGCACTCGACTATTTTCCAACCAAAGTGTCAAAGCCTACCAAGGAGAGTGATCCATTTTATTAAACCAGTAATGTCAGCTTGCTCCCCATTAGAGTGGGGTTATTTGCTGTACTCTGTCTTGTGGGGGAGAGGTACTATTGCTCAACAATTGTGAAATCTAAACATCAGTATCTGCAGAGGTGGAGTTGATACTATCCTAAGATGAAGTTTGTCTGAGATGTTGGCTCTTCTTCTATGGAGGGGAAGTAAGAGCCTCCAAGGAAGGATTTGGTTTGGGGTGAGTTCTGGTTTTGAATGCGGGTGAGGAAGGCTAGGAGGAGGAGTGGAGGAAAGGAAAAAGAAGGGTGTCTGGGGCCTCAGCCCAAAGGGAGATATTTAAGGAGAGAGCACTACATCACCTCTTTACCATCCTTCTATTAAAACTGAGGGATCCTTGCCCCAATATCTGAGACTTACTAACTTTGCATTGGTATGATAGCCCTGTGCCACACAAATGCATTTATTCAAAAACTCTCAAACTCTTCTTGCTCTGCTCCTGGTGTATTTGCTGCATTTAACAAGGTTAATCTTCACGGTCTTGCTTTGCTCAAGTAAATACCCCACTTCTACTCAACCTGCCTGAAAGTTTCCAGGCTCTGAATCAACAAGAAACAGTAGCTACTGGTTTTAATTCACTACTCAGCAAGCACCAAAGATGGATGCAATTCTTACAGATGAGTTTGTGGAGCATGAAAACAAGCAAGTTCTAATGACAGTTATGAATGAAGCTGGTTTTCAGATGGTCCTCTCACAAATGTATGCAGGCACTAGCCGTAATGCTATAACTACTGCATCTAATAAATGAATCAGCTACGTTTGGGATGCTAATCGTGCTTCCTGAGCTGTACTGACTTTTTCTGTAAAAAACACATGCTGGGAAGCAGATGAAAGCTATTGAACTGTACTGGTTTGGAGTGATAGATGGACCCTTCAGGTCAATAAAGAACCTGTTTGGGCTTAAAGCATGCTTGTATGCTCTGAAAGACTCTTGGCATTAGCTGGCCATCACTTAGTGGTTGAGAGCTCTCTTGGTGGTCCTCTTGGCTGAAACTAAGCTGATAAAACCAGCCAGATGTCCTATTAACGCTTGATCTTTTGCTTTTTTAAGATAAGCCAATAAACAAGGTTATGTAACCAAGTTTTAACATAAGAGCTTTAATAACACGTACTTTTAGGAATATATAAATATATTTAAAAATCCAGGCAATGGTAAGCCCTAGCTCATTTCCCCTGTGGCAAGAAGACTCGAGTTGACCAGCCTGCTTTTCACTTTGAAATACTAAGAACTGACAGGTGCAGAGGTTGGGAAAGCTGAGTTGCCAACTCAGAGCAGCTCCCAAACCTTGGTGCCTCTACCGTTGTGGCTTGGCTTGGTGGGAGGAATGGATTTGAAGACCCTCCCGGGGGTTGAGAAGGCTGGTGTGCTGCTCGCTACTAGCCTGCAGGGAAGAGTGTAATTCGGGGTGACAAGCTGCTGTTCTTCCCTCTACACTAGGTGGCTTCTACTTTTCTGACTGGAAATGTCAGTAAAATCAAGAAAAACAGGTTTTTTAGTCACTAATGTGCTGGATCTTCATGTTGTTTTTTCAGCATGAGAAAGGAAGGGAAAATAAAGAATTTTCTGTCTGTTGCATTTAGTTGCTGTGTGTGGGTTCTACACGCCTTCTGTAACAAGCCTGGTGCCTTGTCTGGCCTCTCCCTTTGAATGGAGGAGCTTGGAGAGAAATTAGGGAACCACTCTTAATAGCCAGTCCTGTGCAAAAGCACAGTAAAGGTTTCTCTCTGCCATCCTATGAATATAAACAGCATTTAATAGATCTGATCCTCCTTCTTAGCTGAAGGAAGGATTCCCTTACCTTGTTTAAGTTTAGCAATGAATCAGCCACATCTGCCTGCTTGTTTCTAATAGGAACTAGTAGAAAAATCTTTAATCAAAGTAGACTATGCTCATTTTGCCTTGGGTTAATTTGCTGAAGCTTATGAAGAGAATGATAAAACTCTTAAAGAACATCTCAGCTAGCTCAAGAGGTGAACTGGAAAACTTGTGAGAGCTTTTTGATGTGCCAGAGCTCTGAATATTTGATTTCTGGCAGGGCTGACTGGTGCAGTTTTCCATGTAGGTTTTAGATTGTTTGAATTACATGTGTAATGAAGCACTTTGTAAATTATATCCCTCTGGGGGAGACTTGAGCTTGGAAAAAGTCAGGTGGAAGGTTTGGGTATATGTCTGAGGTGCTTATTTGGGCTTACTTTTTCCTTAGGGAGAAGTTATAAAACTAATTAATAGGTCGGAAGAGCATTTAGGTGTCTGGCACAGTGAGGTAGAGAAAGTAGACATTCTCCTTCTAAGCATCATGGTCTCTTCTCATTCTTTTGAGGATGTCTTTTTAGTCTCCCTGGCCTTGGGACTCTTCTGAGGGTTGATGATGAGATTAGCTCTAATCAGGGACTGAGTCCTTGCCCCTCATGTCCTGGCTATTGCTGAGGAACTGGCCCTTCTTTCCTGACCTGTGCTCGATCCTGTAGAGAGCTTTACACAACTTCACTTCAAAGTGATGTTAATCTGGCCATTTAATGTCCTCTTCTGCCCTGCCTCTCTCCTCTCAAGCAATCCAGAGCGTGCTGTGGCTTCCCTTCCTAAAACTGGTTGACACAAATCCCTGCAAAGCAGGGCAACCTCATCTCATTGCAGGCCTTAGCATCGTTTATATCGATCCGTGGATATCCATCTTGGATCGCTAATGGGCGTCAAGTGGAAAAAGTAATACATTTCTATTGCACTTGAATTCATCTCTCGCTTGGTGCCTTTGGACCAGCTCCAGGATCTTGTTAAGAGCAGAAGACACTGATCATCTTAAAGGATGGGAGGGGAATCCAACCATTCAGGCACAACAACTTGTATCTCTTCACTGTGAGTTGAGCAGTAAAGCCCACAGAGGAGGAGGAGAATTGAGAGAGTCACTCAATGGATGTAGTTGTTTAAGATGCCTTGAACACTAGAGAATAACTGCGGTGTGTAACATCCAGAATTCTTTCTGCTTCATTAGCAGATGTTGGAGAGCACGTAGGAGACCCAGGGTCTTCCAGCACCTAATGATGCTTTTGCTGCTTTTCAGCAACTGAGCCCCAAATCCACCTTAACACAGCTCTTTCCTCGGTGCCAGAGACAAATCTGGGTTTCAGACCCAGCTGCTTCTGTGCTCAGTGATCTTGTGTCAATCCTTGCAACGGTTTGAGGGGCTGTTTTGCCGATTGGTTCTGGTGCATTCTAATTTGCAGAAGACACCTGTTCCTTAATTATCACCATCCTTCGTCCGTCTCTTTGTTTCAGCTCCTTCTGACGCATGAGCTATCAACATGATTTGAAGGGAGGCTGTGTTGAGCAGTGTGTGTTTTGGGAGAGGAGGTTGAAAGAGATTAGTCACAAACTCGAGAATAATTTCCAGTGAGAAAGTTGGTGTCTGCTTTGGTTTGCTCTAGGTCCTTGACCTACGTCACTCTTTAGTCTAAAGATTATCTAGTCCTTTGGGGTTTGTGCACTATCCTAGGTCAGAGTGGCAGTCTGGAGAGGGGCAGGAGACTGGAGTTAAGCTCCTGATTAGAAGAAAGGAATAAGAGGGAAAAGAGTAAAAAAAGACTTCTAACTGGCTGGCTTGCTTCTGTGTTAAAACTGGAAGTATCTTAACTGTTAAGGTTGTTTTAGCTCTTAGTCTTGTCAGTTATGCCTGTGTTGTATTCTGTGTGATTTCAGTGTTTCCTCCAAGGATCCTCAATCGCTTCATAAATCTGAATTCTGTGCATGCTTTCTGTACCTTTTTCTTTTTTTTTTTTCCAAACAGAAAAAAAATAAGACTTAGTGTAAATGATGGCCTCAGATCAGAATATGTCTTCACCAAGCGATGTGTGAAACCAAGGGTTTTCTCCTCTGATCCCCTTCTGGGTTTACTTTGGTTGTCTGAGAACACTTGTGATGCGAGGCATTTCCAATTTGCCTTGCAGATATTCTGAACTGTCTCAAAAAAGGTTTCTTGGGGTTGTACTAGTCTTAAAATAGCTTGGATTCTGTTCTGTCACTGACTCTGTTGAGGTCGACAGAGACCTTGAGGCTCTGCAGCTTGCCCTTTTGAGTCCCAGTTCTTCCCTTCTGGTGACACCTTTCTTCAGAACTGCTTTAAGAAGTCATGGAAAAGAGCAATGTGTAAATATTAATGTTGAGTATTTGTCTCTAAAATCCCTTTGGGTTGCTCAACACATCTGTACCGTGTGTGCTGTAGATGCTCTCTAGATACTGCTTGCTTACAGCTTTTGGACCTGTTAGTATATTGCTAGCCTGCGCCATCCCATGGATGACAGGCAGGGCTCTCTTCTGTAACAGCCGTTTTGTCTCCCTGTCACAAGTAGCTTCTCTCAGTTCACGTCCAGACCTCAGTCAAGGTCTGTTGTCCTCCTGCAGTAAGGCCTCTTCTCTTCTGTCTAGAGTAGGCAGGGCTCGAGTGCCGCTCGGTGTCTGGGCAGAGGTGATGGTGCTGCACCGCTCCTCTGGCCTGGGCTGACGGTGTGGTTGCCTTGTGTGCCCTGCTGGAAATAACTCGCATGGGAAGCTGTGTAGTCCTAATTTTCAGCTTTGTTGGATATATTTTGCAACCCAGCTGAAAGAGATGCAACAGACCGGTACAGCAGCATACCCCAGTTTAATTTGCCAAGCAACACTGGTCTCTTAATGCACATCTAGGAGGGCAGTGAAGAAAGATCCATCTTCATTGACAGTACCTTTAATTTCCACACTGAATAAAGTTCTTTCTTATGAGTATCTCTTTGATTTCTTTTTTCTTCCTTATTTTGCACAGGTTTTCAGCTTCCAAGTCACCACCTTAACTATTGTGCTATAGTTTTCAGCTGTAAAACAAGCAACTTAGAGCGTGGGAAAAAAAATGTTCCGGGCAGAGCTGGCTCCATTGCTATTGAGCCTGGGACACCCCAAAACTACCCCATTAATGTTAATGTGTCCAGACTGGTCACAGCTATTGCTATTCAGACCTAAACTGAGCATGTACTTGGACAAAGAGGCCACAGTTTAATATTTAATGTTCCATAAAGCTTCACTGAGAGCTTTTACTGAAGTGTATCAGTGCTGTGGCAGTGATAGCAAGCGGCTGAGAGCCAAGAGGATCCTGTGCACTACTTCTGCCCGAGGCATGTTCTCTGATACCAAGCAGCTTGCTTGACCCCCTGTGTCTCAGCCAACTTAGCTGTAAAATTAAGCAGCAAAGAAAGCACCACCACAGACATGTCTGGAGGTGAACTTTCCAGGCAAGCTCTGCTTTACTGATAAATTCATCTTACTAGCAGAATTTCTGATTTTTAACCTTGTGTGTGTTTTTGTTGTCCTTCCAGGCAGCATTCACTCTCCTCCTGGGTCCTTTCACCTTCTTCAATGTGCAGAAGACCAAGTATCTTCAAATCATGACCTCCCTCATGAGATGGATAGGTGAGTCTTGGCCACTTCTTTACCATAGCTGGAACCCGAGTTACGCTACTGATGCATCTCTTTGGCAAGATACTCTTGTTCAGAAGCAAGTGCTTGTCAGAACAACCTCTTTGAGGAGGATTGTCCAGGCCTGATAAATCTCTGAGGAAAATGATTTTTTTTCTAGAATGAAATTTCTGATTAAAACAAAACAAATTGTTTTCAATCACATGTGAGCTGGTAGACAAAGTTTTAATCTGGTTTGTGTGAGAGGCAGGAGGGATTTGGAAGAGTCTCCTGTGTGGGGGCTAACTGTGATACCCAGCAGTTGCTGTTCAGCAGTAAGTTTTTCATTCTTTCAGCATATGTACAACAGACTGAACAATCTTTGTTTCGACTGGAGAACAAAAGGCACTTCTGTTGGGTGTTCCACCCTTAGTTTTATCATCTGTTAGCATTTTTTTTTCCTGGGTCTTGCTTTAGTGTAGGTTGTGCTACATTGGAAACCCCCAAACCAATGTGTGTTGTCCTTGGGAAGCCCCACTCTCATGATTTCTCTCCAAAATCTCATTGCCAAGATCTTTTGGGAAGACAGATAATTCCCTTAAAGGAAATAAGCCATTGCTACTTCTTTTTTTTGCAGTCTTTGTCATGCAAAGATGTAGCTGCCTCACATCTGGCTTGTATGTGCACATGCCCTTAAAGGCTGAGAGGGGTGTTTGTGTTCAGGTTTGTCTTGTTTTGTGTAACCTAGACAGAGTAACTGACGTTCAGGGCTGACAGGGTGTTACAGCAGCATTTCTGTAGGTCAGCAGTCTCCTGGTTCATGGGTCTAGACCATTGAAGCACAGAATTAGCTCTGTTTATACCTATGACTGACCTGGAATAGGAAGAAAAGCTGCTTCTCAGACTATTTCCCACCGCACACGTACACTTGACCTGATTTCAGTTGGGTATCATCCCTTTTCTGTGAGTTCAAAGTGTGATCCTGTTTGGAAGCGCTGGCAGTCACTGCAGAGGAGTAGAGATCCTCTGTTCTAGAGAACATCTGAGATGGGGTTAAGCAGTTGTGACCCAGGAAAATGAGGCTGGATTTTAAGCCCTCAAGTCTCAGATGTTGAACAGCTTGAGTTAACAAATCCTGACCTCAGATGGTGTGAAAATCCTGAGTGTCTGTTTTTCCCTTTTGTTGTCTGAGCACATGAAAGGTTTGAGAGACCCCATATTCTTCAGAGAAAGAGGTTATCTCATTAAGGGGTATTAAAGGAAGTTGTTGGGTTGGGTTTTTTTTAAAAAAAAAAAAAGAGTAGTCTCTGCTCAGCTCACTGGCCTGTTTCCAATTGCCCTGCCTCCTCTTCCCTGGTAAAGACATCAGTCAGACCTCATCCTGCCTCTGACAACCTGACACCTGCCTGATCTGCTATTGGTTTCACTTTAGCCTGCTCCTTCCAGTATGAGGATTGCTAAGCCTTGGTGTAGAGGCAGAACTCTTTTTCATCACTTGATGGAAAGGGACAAAGACAGTGTTTGGAGAAGTATAGGGGAAATTCATGCTTTAGCCTGATTGATTCCTGCTTCAGCGTGCTGGGGAACAGCTGCCCCAGATAATGATATTTAATGACCCTGACAGCACCTCCGTGGCTACTTAGAGCAACGGATTCCGTATGTGTACAATGAGGGATAGATTTATTAGGAAAGACAATTTATCAAACAGCCATGTAATGCAGGGAACAGAGAAAAGCTCTTGCTGCAGATTCTGGAGTAAGGATGGACCCCGAACTGCTGAGATTCTCCCGTGGCTTCTCCCATGTCCTCACATCACTGGTGTCCCCTCCTCCAGAAGCAGGGCTGTGAGTTAAACACAGGTTAGTCTTTTGTTGGTGCATAGAGAGCTTGGAACCTGAAGAATGGTCTTGGCTGGTGTTTTGTGGTCTCCTAAACTTTTCCTGCCTCAATGCCAATGACCAGATATGGATTCTCTGTCCCGCTATGATCTGTGCCTTTTCTTCATCTCCCTTTAGTTGGTTTTAGCCATGTGGTGCTGAAGGTGGTTCTTCTGCAGAGCACTCTGCACGGCAGAGCTCAACACTGGAGCTGCCAGCCTGCCTGCTGTGCTGGGTAAAAACTTCCCACATGGACAGTGGCTTATTCAGCTTACTTGTGCCTGCTGGCCTGATGTGGATGGGAAGCTGACCCATGCTTTCATCATGATTCGAAAAAATCAAGCATACTTGAGCTGAGAGGTCAGTACAGGCTTTGCAACGTGCCTACTTCGGGACCCACTGTACACCCTTTTCTCCACCCTGGTGAAAAGCCCCTGGATTTCAGAGCAACCATGGCTGATGTAAAGCTGCTCTGCCCCAGGTGTACTGGTGATTCAGATGACAGTGGCTGAGAGGATGGTTCTTGGCAGCAGGGAGAGCTAGCTGTGTGTGAAGGTCACTTCTGCTGGTGTTTGTAACAGTGTCAGCCTTGCCTTTGAAAGTTGCTTTCCCTCTTTCTCCTGATCTAAGTGATAATCAAATGTCACTAGCCTCTTTCCAGAGCCTTGTGCTCATTGCAAGCAGCACATCAGCTAACAAAGCCTTCAGCGGTCTCTTTCCACACCTCATGGACAAAAAAAATTTCATTCTGTCTCTGAAAAATACAGTCTTAAACACTGAGATCTGAACTGGAAATTAAAAATGGATCAGTTCAAAGAATGTGGAGATGCAGCGGCAGGGATCATCTGGCTGTGTTCATCTGGCTGTGTTTTTCCTCCCAGGGTAAGGGACTAGCCAGGACAGTCACCTCTGAAGTCTCTAAAAGGAGAAAGTTGAAGGAGGAGCTTGCAAGCGCAAGTGCTGTACGGCTAGAGAGCCCAGACAGATGGGCTCTTGCTGTCTGGGCCTGCTGAACACGGAGAGCTCATCTGGAAACAAGACTGGCATGGCGAGACGTTTCCCTGTCAGGACTGATAGGAGCACAGAGGGTGGATCTGCATCTCCAGGTGGAGTGGGGCTGGTGGCAGAGAGAGGGCTTCCAGAGGCATCGAGCTGTTGGCAGTCTTCTGAAGAGTAACAGCTTACACACTTGGCTGCAGAACTGATTGCCACCTCGCATGGGTGAGTGCCAGTGGTTAAATTCAGTGCAGCAGTTGGTGCTTGAACTGCTGGCCTTATCTGTGCTTAGAGATCTCTGTTCTCTCAGAGCTGGCAGGTGTGTAAGGCTTTGCCTACACCAGCTCTCGTCCCTTTCCCAACTGTAAAAGCTCCTCTGGCTGCTTTGTCAGCCCTCTTCTGCTTGGGCCTGAACTGCCTTGGGGGACTGAGCACAGGCACCCTAAGGGGCGTGACAGGGAGCCTGTCTGATGTGCTTCCCTGGAAGAAAGGGCTAGTTGGGAAAAATCACTTGGTTTATATCCTGGTAATAGTGCTTACAGTGGATTGAGTTAGGGATAAAACCTTGCTGGCTCACCCAGCTCTTGAGCAATGCTATTAAGAGCAGAGACAGGGCCCAGACTGGTTGACCAGGTAGGCATGAATCGTCCCCTTGGGGTGAGGAGGGTTCCCTCCCCAAACTGTAATTCCTTCCTTTCAGCTCCCTTCAGCCTCAGCCTCGCAAAACTGTAGCACTGTTATTAGCCCAAGTCCTTTACCAGTTTCAAAGCCTGTTTCCAGGTCTCTTACAACAGACTCCTCTTGGAACAGGGTGTCTCCTGCAGAAGGCTAAACCAACTAAGCCATCAGTAAATTAGAGCTGTTGGTATTTTCAGTTCTGCTCTTTGGACTTCAGGCTCTCTTTTCCTGGAGGGTTTAAATCTGTGGTGGCGATGGATTGCTCCCTAAAGAGACTTGAATATCTAGCTGTTTTTTTTTCCCTCCTTTCTCCGATCCTGATCAAGTGGGTGGTGTTGGGGCGAGCTGCCGGAGGGCATGGCACAGCAAAAGGGACTGAGCCAGACAAGTCCAATGCACTTCTCAAAGCAGAGGACACAGCTCACTGGGACACAGCCCTACCTCTTTATTATTGGATAATATTGGATAATAACTGTCTAGCAGCGTCACAGGAAAGGACATGGATTAGGAAAGATAACAAAAGGACAGGGCTTGGTGGAGCTCAGCAGCAAACATCAGGCTATTGTGTATTAAGCAGCTAACCCGATTAATTGCAGCCTGTTACAGCCTGAGCTGCCCAGCTCTATAGGTGAGGACTGTTGGCTTTAAAGACATTGGTAGCATGATTATCACTGCTGTTATTGAATAGTCTCTGGCAAATGTCTCCCATGTGGGACATTTGCTCTATGTGCTGCTCCTGATGCTGTATTGTAGTTATTAGAAAATATTGTATTTTAATAAAGAGACATTTTATAGAGGAATGAACTTCTGGGTTTGGTTGTTGCAGGCTCAGTTCTGTCTCCCTGTAGCACAGTCAGATCATACCACATCTGCTGAAGCAGCTGCGATCCTTGAGACAGAGCATTCCCAACCCTGCCCAAACTATGATCTCACAATTATATGTCCAGAAATAAAATCTCTCCCCTAGCTCTTTCCCCTGGCCAGTAAGATGGAGGGGAAAATGGACAAGAACAGCAAGAAAGTCTGTGAAAATCTCTTTCTCTGTCCCGTCCCCTTCCAGGATACTTGGTAGAAGGCTTCTAGGGAAGAAACTTGGAAAGGGCTCTCCAGGGCATGCTGGTGAGGCTGACCTTCAATATCTACTAATTTCTCTGGTAGTTCTGCTCTCTCCCCCAGAACCCTGCTCTTTACAAGACTCCCCAGCACTTCTCTGGAGAGAACTGGTCTCAGACCATCTCACTTTGAGCTGGTTTCAGCTGCTGCAGTAACTGTCGCTGCCATCCTTAGCAGGCTTAACCAGCCATGCTGGAGTTGATTCAGTGCAGAAACCCGGAGTCACTCTGCTGTGTCCTTTCAGCTGCACAGACTGAGAATTATAGAGGAGGCTGATATAGGAGGGGGTGACAATTATCTGAAGTCCTCCGTTTCCAGTCTCCTGCAGAGAGATTTGTCTGGCAGTGTCTACATTCCTCAAGGTGGCCTCTTTTCTGTGTCAGAAATGGAGCTTTCTGCAAACACCTTAAGGAGGGACCAGTTCAATCTCTGTCCCTTTCCTTTCACAGAGCAGGGCACATGGGAGTGGCAAGGAAGAGGGAATTGAACTGTAAATCAGGACGCTGTTGCATGTTCATTCAGATAAGCTTCTTCAACAAAGCGACTTCATGTTCTCGCATCCCTTTTGGAGCAGAGAAACCTGCTGCCAGAGCCCAGGGTAAATAATTCACTAAGGAGTGAATATATTTATGAAGAGTTAGTTAAAAGGCTGTGCTTCTGTCATGCCTGCTTTTAGAGTTGTCAGCTGAGGAGCTCGTTTCAGTGCTGTTTGTGGGGGGCAGTGGGGTGAAGCAGTGCCTGTGTGAGTGAAAGAGCCTTGTTAGCTTTGGATGCAGATGGAGAGTGACATGCGGTGCTGGACAGGACCACTGAGATCCTGCCTGAGGAGTTGACGTTCCTGAAAAGAGCACTTTATCCAGGCAGCAGGAGACGAACTGATGGGTCTGAGAGCTGGAGGAGGGGAGCTGAAAATGTAAGGACATGTAATGTTCAGCTCTGCAAAAGGGTCCTGATGATGATGCCCGCACAGGTTTTCAGAGTGGGTGTGCGGCACGCAAAGCTGCTCTCTGTTCAGAGTGTGTGTTGTTGGAACAAGATGATAAAAACTTTGCTGGGTAGGGCCCAAAGCAGGATGGGGAAGGTGTGGCTCAGGCTGCAGAGCACTTGGATTTCATGGGACACAGGCGCTCTGCACCTAGTGCTTTCCAAAGCGTGTACAGCCCTAGCTCAGGCTCATGGTAACACCAACGTGTGTGTTATTCCCTTCTCACAGAAGAGTAAATTCTCACATGGAGAGAGAAGTGACTGTCAAAGCTAATAGACCAAGTCAACAGCAGAGCTCAGAGCCGAGTCCCAGTTGCAGAGGCTTTATGGTGCTTCTGCCAGAGGTGACCGGAGGAGAGAGGACAATAAACTACACGGGTAATTTTCCACCAGAAGCAAACAAGCCTCGCTGGCTGCTCTTTCCTTCCCATATGTTGAGATAAAGCATCCGTGATAAAACACTGGAGTGCAGAGCCGTTTTTCACCCTGTGAACTGTTGCTGGTGTGCAGATGTCTGTGGAGACCAGCTGATGTGGACTGCGAGGGGGCAGCTCCACCAGTTTCACAGCCGGAGTTGTTACCATGGTAGGGGAAGCTACTTATAAATTTCGGTTATTGTGTAGCAAACCCTGCCCCTGACGATGAAGAAAAGCAGGGAAATGATGCCTTTACAGCAGAGAAGCCCTGCTGAACTGCTTTTGACAGCCAAAAAGTCCTGGTGGTACTTTTTAATAGTTTCCCTTTGTGAATGAAACAGCCCAAGGCCAGGGCAGCAGTAGTGTCTGAGGCAGTTGCAGCAGGAGCTAGCCAAACCTGGCAGTGGGTGAGATGGCAGGGAGAGTGGAGGTGCCTGAGACGCTTTTTCTTGCCTTCCTGGTAAGCTGCATCACACTTCTGTGATCTTAACGTGCTCAACATGTGGCTGATTCCCCTGCTGTATAAGCAACGGTCCCCTGCCTTGTAAACCCTGCCTTAGGCATTGGGGCAGGGAGGGTAACACTGTCCCTGCAAGTCCCTGCTCTCTGTTAGAGGAGGGAGCCACACTGATGTCCCACAACTCTTGTTCATACCTTTCTTCTGGGAAGTAATTTTCCTCCTCTTCTTCTGACATCTCTCTCCAGAGAATTACTGTCTTCTGTGAACATATACATCTTCCTGCCCCACAGTCTTTGCATTCATAAATCCTTCATCTTCCTAGAGACGGCGTTTTAGGCTCTGTCATTGCCAAATCTGATCCTTAACTACTCCAGCTCCCACATCTGATGGAGCAAACCTGGTTTTCATGTTATGTCTTTACTGTCATTTCATATGGAAACCTCCTCTGAAGGCTGGAGAAATTTATCGATTGCTGCTCTGGAGTTTACAGAGAGCTGGAAGTCATGAACAAGTGACAGGATATAGCTTCTGCAGGAAAAACTGGGTAACTGAGTTTTAAATTTAAGAATAAATGTCTTAATTTCAGATGCTTTGTTCTGCCAGCATGGTGAACTCCAACCATGCTTTAATACTTTAAATGCCACAGCATCCATAATGCCTGGCAGTTCCAGAGTTGCAGTGAGCTCTTAAACTGCCCCAAAACACTGATGGAAGGCAGCTGGCTCTGAGGGGGGGCACCAGCATCCTAGAAAGACCCCAGTAGTGAAGCAGACATCACTAGTGTTGGGTAGGGATGCAGAAGGTAGGACTGTCTTGACATGATGCTGTGCTGTTCAGTATGTACAGAGGAGATGCTCTTTTAGGCCCTTTCTCCTGAAAGAACCGCTTACCAAACTGAATGAGATCCGTTCCTCGCTTTGAGTGGCCTGCTGTGTTTTGGCTTGATGGAGGACCAGGGTCAAGGTTAAGGTGGGGAGAGAGCTTCTTCCTTCCAAAGAGAATGGGCTCAGGAAGCTCATGAAAACATGCTCCTCTTGGAATCCATCATGCCACCTAATGTATGAAAAGGGAAGCAAGTGGCATGCGTTGTGAAAGGGTGATTCATTATCATTATTTCCTGGCATATTGATTCTCCGCTTCGACAAGAAAGCTCTGTCACACCGTCAGCCAGCGGTGACGGATGGCCCTGCCGCAAATGTGTCAGCAGCACAACATGGCGCCTGCTTAAACAAATGGCTGTGGCTGGGGGTAGGGGAGCAGCCAGGCGTGGGCCGCTCCGCAGGGTGGTGTGCCTGTACGCCACTGCCTCTCCGGACCCCTGGGAGGGGGGTGGCAGGTGGGTACAGTGATGTTCTCACCAGGCTTTCCTTATGGAAGGAGTAATGAGAGTAGGGACAGAGTTGGAGAGCTGTGGTGAATGGGTGTGCAAGATTGTTCTTCCCTCTGACTTTACCTTTCTGACTCAACGTACTGGTGGTTGCCATGTAACCTTTGTTCTGTTCCATTTTTTTCCCCCAGTAAGGCTTTGACTCATCCCTAGTTTGTGGCTGTCTGTCCCCATGCTTTCTAAAGCCACTAAAATCATCCTTGTTTAACTGGGACCAGTGCTTTGGAGGTTGAAGTTCACTGTTGAACCTGGGAGGCAACATCTGTCTTTGGCCCTCCTTCCTGCCGTCACAGAGGTTATCCAATGTCACGGGTCTGCAGAACCTCACTTCTGAGTTTGCTTCCCCCTTGCCAAGCCACCTCTTTCTGAATTACATGGCAGAGCATCTCTCTCTCCTTCCTGTTTCCCAGTGTGGCTCAGTTCAAGATCTTCTCTGTTATTTTCCACATGCCAATAGAGAGACAGAAGTGGGGCACCAGGTGAAACATCTCAAAAACGTCGTGTCTTGCCAGGGATGCAAGGGAGGGTTAAGACACAAACTCATTCTGAGCATCAGTTCATCTTCCAGGAACCTACTGTGATGAAGGAAAAAACATGGTTTAGCCTTGGATGACTTTTTTTTCTGCAATAGCCTTTCTACAGAGAGATGAAGCTCATGTACAAACCAGTAATTTTTATTTACAAAGGTGTTTGCTCTGACTCCGCAAAACAATCCTTAAACTTAGAATGGCTTCACTGCTCCTCTGCAGGTCTGTTATGCTTCTATCAAAGTTCACAAAAATTTATTTTTTAATATCCCCAGACTCTCATATTTCCCAAAGTGCTCTTATTTGGATGTGTGCTCATCCATATTCATCCTTCTCTCACCTGCAAGGACCATAGCAGAGCTGCCCTATCTGAATCAACATCTCCTGAGTCGAGCAGGACAGGCAGCAGTAGCTGTCTGCAGGGTCTGCTTTGAGAAGACTCAGTGTTTGCTCCTCAAAGAGTGAGAGGAGGCGTCTGTAGGGGAGGCAGTTTGACAGTTGTGACGAGATTCATCACAACTTTTCCTTTATGGCATACCCCCTCTTTATTTTTTTCCACAGCCACACTTACATCCTTCAGTAAAAATGATGCTCAAACATCTAGAAGAGAGACGATGAGACAAGAGATGTCCTCTGTGCCTTGCTGACTGCCAAGCCTATCTGCGGGGTGTGGGTTTGGAGTGGGTCTGACACTGTTGAAAAATCAGGACAACCAAAACCCTTGATTGTGTTTTAAGCACTTGTATAAAACAAGGCTTAAAACAAAGTTTTCACATAATGTACTAACAATCCATGGTAGCATTGCTGCCCACCTGGCTTTGTGGCTCAGGGTGCTGTTGGTCAGAGAATCTGAAGGTGTTTCATCCCTGGAGCATGTTGCTTATATCCTCTGTCCTGCGTGTAGAAGAACAGATCAAGGGTTTTTTTATGAACCCGTGTCTGACTTTGCCAGGGTCCTTGTGGTGAAGGAACACTGATGGACAGTTGATGTGGCCACTGTAGGTGACTTTAAATAGTGTGGTGTGACTTTGCCTTCAGCCTGCTGTCCTAGGTAGAGGAGGATGCAAGTAGGAGCTTTGTGTGTGCTTGAGGATCTGTGCTGCCTCTTGTCTGCTCAAAACTGCATGTCAGTCAGAGCCTGTCATCTTCTCTTCATCTTGATTTATCATCCAGCATAACTAGGTTTGAGTTTCATTTTTGGGTTTGCCTCTTCCCACAGACAGACAGATGAATCTGGCATGCAAATGTTTTAGCTCTCTGGTTCCAGGAGTGAGAGACTCTTCAGCCGCAGGGACTGAGAGAAAACACAACCATTGGGGCAGGGCTGCTGTTGTCTGCTCTGGGACTGGAATTGTGCAGGGGAAGTTTGCAGTTTGCCCAGCACCACTTCTCTCAAGGATCATGCGTCTGCAGAGCAGCCGTGCTGGGGCAGGGGCAGCACAGCTTGCCTTGCTGGAAACAGTGCTAATTGGATCATCACTCCTCGTAACTTTAATACATTTAATTTCTGAAAGAAGCATTTCAGGATAAACAAAGGTTATGAATTCTAGCTGCTTAAACCAAAGACTTCTATCCATCATTTAGGGAATCCACAGGAATTCTGTTCCTTCACTGCTCCCTGCCAGGAAAGCACATGTTGGGGCAGAGGAGAGCCTATGGGTCTCTAACTGGAGCGATGCTCTGAGGATGGGGTGCCAGCCTGGAAGTTCCCCTGAACTGGTCCTGTTAGCGCTGGTGCGGAAAGCAGGGCTTTGAGCCAACGGTGCGGGTGAGTCTGGGGGAGGGAAATAGGTCACTCCTTACTCTGCTGAGCAGAGCAGGTGGAGATTTACTGTCTAGGTGCAGGGGAAGAGGTGCGAGCCTTCTGCAGTTACACCTAGTCCAGGTACAGGACCAGCTCAGGACTGGGCTGTAGAGGCTGACCCCCTCTCCCAAGCGAGAAGGGAAGGAACAGTCTCAACGTATTTCCAGAGCTGCCAAACCTGGCTTGTCTTGTTGCTCAGGGCACCTTCTCCTCTTCCTTGTAGCCTGTGCAGCCCCGGGGAGTGCAGCCAATGTCACACCACCTGGAACACAGCTCTTTCCAGCTATCTTGCTGTAGCATATATGGCTGGCAAGCATCTCCCCTCCCGGGGAGCAATGGGGGAGGCACAACAACTGTACCTGTGTTTACAGTGCCCCTCACTTACTGGCTTGAGTGAAGATGAGGGGAACTGCACACCCCCAGAGCAATGAGCTGTTGCTTTTTGTATCCTTCTGTGACTGCTCTTGGGGTAAATAGAGCCTGGCACTCCCAAAGTGCCCTGGCCCCTGTGGTGCTGTGAAGGAATGGATCTGCTGCCATCAGTCCAGTGGTCGTGGAGAGCTGTTAGACTTGCCGTGTCACTGGGAAACAGTTGGAAGCAAGAGGATTCCTGAGGCAGCACGAGATGAAATGCAGTGTGTGACTTGGTAAGGGCTCAGCACGAAGCTGGTGTTTGCTGCAGGAGGAAAAGGAGCATTGCTGTGAGAGGAGAAACTGGATTTCGGAGAGTGCCAGGGGTGTGCGGGAGGCAATGTTCAGTTAAGGTTAATCTGGTCTCACTGGGAACAGAAGAGGCAGCGCTCACTAACTGGTCTGTAAGTACCTTTCCTGGTCCCAACCCTGGCAGGGTTTCCCACCTCCAGCCTGTGTCAGGCGGAGCAGTGCTGGGCACAGAGCAAGCCAGCATCCTTGTCACCCCACTGCGAGCCTGCCCGGCTCACAGTGCCGGTGGCCAGCCTCCTGTGGGCTTGGCCACACGGCTGTGCACCGCTCTGTTTAATTCCTCTGTATTTATATTTATGATATTCAAAGTTGTCCATAGTAGTAGTCTCAGCATTTTGTTATTTTTTTTCATTACCTGATAACTCATGGCTCTGCTCCGATGCCTCAAACCAGTGCAGGAGACAGTTCTGTGCAAGCCACAGTGGCCCATCTACTGCCAGCACCAGACTGTAAATCTTGCTGCTTGCTGCCCTGCCAGGCAGGTTTTTTTTCCCCTGTTCCTTGTTAACTCCAGCAGCTGATGATCATCTTTCCCAGGTTGATGTGATTTCTGTGACACCAGAATTAGTTTTCTGCTGGTTTTATGTGCCATGCTAGGAATAACAGCCTCGCAGTAACTGCTTCTGGCTCAGATTTCCACCAGCAGAGTAAATAAGGGCATTAGCCCAATCTCTTCAATTCATTTTTGTCCATAGCGCATTGCTTTTTGTGATAAGCTTTGTAAAATGTTGTTAGGCTTTTCCCTGACATAAGTGAAGGGTAGACAAGCAGACTTTGTGCCTAGAAGTGATAAATTTTAATAGCAGTCTTTCAGTACTGCTTTAGTCCCTTCCAGACTGGCTTCTCCACCCTGGGATTAACTACAGACAGCCTGTTCCTCCTGCCTGGGAAATGGCTGGCTAGTTCTTGCTCTATCATGCCCGACAGATCACAGGGACAGGAAAGCTTGGTAGTAGCTGCTGCTCCCCTGCATCTGCCTGTGTGTGTAGGTGAGGTCTTGGAAACATCGGTCCAGTTGCAACTGTGTGGGAATATTACTAGGGTTGACTGCAGCCAGGTTTAATCATTTCTTCCTTTAGAGGTCAAAGCTCAAACATCTCTAAGCCATTTTTAAATGATGATAATTAGCCAAGATGCGTGGCAGAGGCATCCATGGACTGAGACCCTTGAGGGCGATGGGCTCAGCCAGCCGTGTTAGCGTTACGCTTCTGAAGGGCCCACAGCAACCATTTGCTTTCGGGGTGGGAGGGTGAGTCCCTGCAGGAAGGAGACTGGAGGGAGATGCCTGCCAAAGGCAGTCCCGAGCCCATTCCCATATCTGCTGACTAGCGCCAAAAGCAAGTCGTGATTAATTCCTGTGCGCCTTGCCTTTGATGTGCCACCTTCCCCAGAGATAAGGAGTTGTAGAGCAGGAGAGAGCACTGGTGCCAAGCCTGCTGGTGCCGATGGGAGGAGGGTCGTGGGACTTGACCTGGACTTGACCTGAAACCTTCTCTTTCTCCAGCTTTCATCCTCATGATTATTCTGGCCCTTATCCGCATCAGCAGAGGCCAAGCTGAAGGTCACCCGTCCATGGCCCAGCTGTCGGGCATCCGCAATCTCTTTGGGGTGTGTGTCTACTCCTTCATGTGCCAGCACTCCCTGCCGTCCCTCATCACACCCATCTCCAAGAAGAAGCATGTCAACAAGCTCGTGCTGCTTGATTACATCCTGATCCTGGCTTTCTACAGCCTCCTGTCCTTCACTGCCATTTACTGCTTCCGCAATGACACCCTCATGGACATGTACACGCTCAACTTCACCAACTGCAAGATCATCAGCGTTGCCTTCATTCGTTACTTCCTGGGCCTCTTCCCCGTCTTCACCATCAGCACCAACTTCCCCATCATCGCAGTGACCCTGCGCAACAACTGGAAGACCCTTTTCCACAGAGAAGGGGGGACCTACCCATGGGTGGTGGATAGGATTGTCTTTCCTGCCATCACGCTGATTCCCCCAGTGCTGGTGGCTTTTTGCACCCACGATCTGGAGTCCTTGGTGGGGATCACGGGAGCCTACGCTGGCAATGGGATCCAGTATCTCATTCCGGCTTTCCTTGCGTACTGCAGTCGGAAGGACACTCAGCTGGTTTTCGGCAGCGGGACGGTTAACAAGCACCTCTCCCCTTTCCGGCACACCTTCTGGATTGTGTTCGTGCTCATATGGGTCTTTTCTTGCTTTGTGTTTGTGACTGCAAACATTGTCCTGAGCGAGTCAAAACTCTGATGTGGGGGTAGCAGCATGCTCCCTCCTGGGCTCCTGAGACTTCAGCATTTCAGCTCCCACTCTGGGACTGTGGAGTGGGGGAGAGGCAGTATGAAGGGAAATTTCCAGGCCGTCAGCTTGGTGGCACAGGTTAGACCTGGACACAGACTTTCTTCACTCCGTTTTGGGTGTGGATGGAGTGGATTCAGCCTTGTTACAATCCTGGTTCTCAGACTTGCTATCCAAAGCCATGGGGCTGAGCCCTTGGCAGCCTGCACGATTAACCAGTGTCTAGCCATTTCAGCCTTCAGCTCTGTTGGAGCAGCACTTTCTCTGTCCCTACAGTGGCCCTCTGTGTGCTGCAGGTCTCTGCACACAGGAGAGCAGACAGCCTTGGCTGCTCACTACACTAATTGGCTAAATGTCCCTTCTCCCACGGGCAGGGACGTGCTGTGCAGAATCTGGCAGGAGTTTGGGAGAACTGAGTCTCTTCTCTCTGCTGAGACCCCTTCAAACCAACCTCCTGTGCCAGCTGAGGGAAGAAAATAGGGTGGGAATAGACCTAATTCAGAGGAAAATAATTTTGTGCTCTGTTACATTTTCTTTTTCTAGAGGCATTAACCTGTTTGTGCACCGTGGATTGCCTGGGATCTTTTGCTTAGAGCTGGATTTCTCCAGCCCAGGAGTTTATTCATACTTCTCATCCTGTTCCTGTGCTGTGGCAGCCCCAGCTGGACAGAGCAATGCCCCTATGCATGCAGAGACACAGCTCTTGGCCCCTGGAAAGGAAACTGCAGCCTTGCCTCCCTCGGCTCCTGCATGCAGCTGGCAGAGCCCTTCTCCCTTTCCCACCTTCGCACGGGGTTGGTACAACAGCCAGACCCTGACTCCGGTGGTCAGGATTGGTGTGGGCTGGGGAGCTGCTAATTACCCAGTCCCCACACGCGGGAGGCCGGCAAGAGCTCTGGCTGTGCACACTGATGCGTTTCCAGCCTCCTGCGCTGGGTAATGAGCCTTGAAACAAGGTGGGTGTTAACTCAAGGGAACGGGCTGGTGCCAGGAGGAAGCGGCGGTGCCCTGGCTCAGCCCTGCCTGCCTGCAGGAGCAGAGCTCCCGAGCGCTGCGGTGGAGCGAAAACTGGAACCCTGCTGGAACTGGGCTTGAATCCCCTCCCTTTTCTCTTTCTGCACAGGGTTATGGTGGGCTTTGGGCTGGTCCTGCTCAGCTTATCTGAGAATTGGGCTGCCTGTTTCCTTGGGTGGCCAGTGCTCTGGGTGAGTCTCTGCTTCTGAGGCTTCTGGGGGTCACTCTAACACCACACGGTGACAAACAGCACTGGGTCCTGTGCTCTGGGGCCCTTGGGCAAAGATCATGGGTTTTCTAACAAAAGGAATAACTTTAAAAGTTTTCACCTGAAATATTTTAAACCCCCTTATTAAAGCAAGTTCAAAGCCAGGTGCATGTCACTTCTGTTAGATCCTCTTGCCCTCTGCACTTGCTGCAGTATTAAGTGTCACCGCTCGCTAAAGCAAGCTTTGAACTGCAGCTCTTTTTAATCAAGCTCTGTTTTCAAGTAGGACTTTCTGGTCTCCATATGACCTGAAGTGCTCCTCCAGGGGGAATATGCAAGTACCTGGAGCTGTATAAAAACACTTCATGGCTTTTAAAGCAAAACCCTGCACCTCTCGAGCCTGAGCACCGCCAGCGTGTCCTTGCGAAGCTGCTTGGAGAGGATCCGGGGGGGACTTTGCCTCCTCTCCAGCTTGATCCTAAACAGGCATTGGCAGCCTTCGCTGGTGAGTTTAAACATCCCCAAGTGCTCTGGGGAAGCTGATGTGGCAGGTAGCTGGTGCTGGTGTCTCAGGAAAAGGTGGGTTGAAGGACAAATTCATGGGGCAGCAGAGCTTGGAGCCACCTGCGAGGCAGCGGGGAGCTGGGCAGAGCCGGAGGAAGGAATTTAATGCTGATGAACCTTTGGGAAGCTGGAGAGGCGGCGGGGGCTGTTGCTGTGCACAAGTGCACAGGTGAGGGTTTATGGAGGGGGCTGAGGCCTTTCCTGCGGCGCTGGCTGCCCGTGCTTTGCAAGGCACTTGGCTCAGCCTCCCTCCCTTCAAGTGCCCATTTCAATCTCTTGCCTTCACATCTCATTGACAGGCAGTGAATGGGGCTGTTCGCTGTTAGTTCACCTCCTCTCCTCCTCCCTTCCCCTCTTAGGGCTGCCCTCGGTCTCCCTCCCTTCCTGCCTGTTTCAGGCAGGGTACCCTCCTGCCTGCCTTGCCTGGGGTGGGAGCAGGCAGGGAGCCCAGCCTGGCACACCCTCTCCTGCCATCTCTTACACTTAAAGATGTGCCTTCTCCTCCCTGGCCGGGGCGCCTGTCTCTCCTTGGCATGCTCTGGCAGTGACTTCTAAGAGCTGCTTCCATCCAGGTTTCGGAGGCCGTGGCACGGTGAGGGCTCATGTCCTGGCCCCAGGCTTTGCTGGGGTACCTTACCGAGAAGGACTCTGGTCCCCGAGGAGCACGAGTGCTTCTTAAATAAATAACCACAAACTCCCAGACACCCGCTGTCCTTGCACAGCAGCAAAACAAATCTGTCTGAGGAATCGGGGTGATTAACAGAAAGAAGCTCTACAGTGGAGAGAACATTTTTCATATAAAACATGACAGCAATGCCTTAAAAATTAGTGAAGAAAGTGGGAAGGGGACGGCTCAGCGGAGCACTGGCCGGGGGGACGCTGGGTGTCCCTGGCTCGGTGCAGGGCAGGAGCTCCCTCCTCTCGCCCATCACGAATGAGTCTATTTTTATTTGGCCATTATCAACACTAACACTTCATTATTACAGATTCTCACGTGATGCTTGTCCTGACTGTAATTAGTTTTCAAAAAATGGGATTAAAACCGATAAAATGCACATTATACATCTGGTTTAGTCTGGCTTCTTTTTCCACCCCTTTCCTCCTCTCGTGTGTGCACTGAGCAGCTATTCCTGGAGGGGATGGCTGTGACTGATGGGGCTGCAGGCCAAGGAGAAATGGCAAGCGGAGAGGCTAATGGAGACCCTCACCTCTTCTTCTCTATTAGCCTCCTGCAACTCTGGGCGGTAGCTGCAAACTCAATTAAAACATCTGTACTTTCCCCTTCTCAATTACGGCTCTTTACACTTAAAACCAAACAAATTGAATTGCTCCGCCGCCTCGGGCTGCAAAGGCAGTTTCTGCCAACAAATTTATTATCGCCATAAAGCGCAGCTTGATTTATGTTAAAATATTAAAACAGATCTTTATGATGGAAATAAACACTTTCTGCTGTGATTCTCTCGAAGGACCTCACAAGCAGCGGAGGATTTTGGGGCTTGGGCCGTAAATCTGAGAACAAACTGGCATCGGGGATGGATTTGGTCTTTTGCAGCACTTCGAAGAGCAATGGCCAGGGAAAGAAAAATAAAAACCTTGATCCTGAGAGGCAGGTTTAGGCAAGGCTTGAACATCGCCAAGGAGCAGTGTGTCTCTTGGGGGGGTTGAGCTGTTTAAAGGTTTGGGGGAAGGTGCTCATGGCCTTTCCCCACATGGGTTTGGACAGACGGGCCCTGGCCGTGTTGTGCCCTGGCTGTGAGGGCCAAGGGACCCCGGGGAGGTTTTGTGCTGTGGCATTGCCCTGGCGGGGGACAGCTGCACATGCTGCTCCCTCGAGCATCCTTGGGCATCGGCATGGCAACACCCTGCTGTCCCCACACCCACACCAGCACTTTCCCAGCCCTGTACCTTTTCTGGTTTATGATTAACCAGCTCTCCGTGCCCTGACCCAAGCCACCATCTCCCCATAGCAGCACCTTGGCACTGGAAACCTTCCCCGTGGCTGAGCCGCCCTGGCCTGCCTTGTTCCCCCTTTCCTCAGCAGGATGGATCTTGCAATGCCGAGTGATGGGAACAGTGAAAATAATATGTGCCATGGCGATGGCAGAGCCGGCAGAGGCAGGGGGTGGGCACTGGGAGAGGCCATTGTCCGGGGGGGCACTGCCTGCCTCCCCAGCGGGGCCGAGCCGGCAGGCAGGTGGCCAGCAGTGAGCCGGCCGTATTTCTCTTTGCACATAAATGGCAGCCCGCAGCGTCCCAGGGCGGCACGGGTGCCAGAGCTGGCTGAATTAAAAAGTGATTGATTAGACAATTTCACCAAAAAGAAATAATATCCCTCAGCGGCTGTTAAGCACTAAACTACCCAACCCCTGCTTTGGAAAGCCCAGTCAGAGGGTGCTTCCAGGCTGCTGCTTCCCTGCAGATCTGTCCCTGGTGCACCCCAGGGCCAGGGGATCCTGCAGGAGCAGCTCAGCCCTTCCTTGGTCCGGGGAGGGTCACGCAGCTCCCAGCCACTCTGGGCTGCCCCTTCCCCCGTGCCCCCTTCTGCTCCTCTCCAGGGTGGCATCTGGCACCAGGAATAGGAGAAAACCAGTGCTTTCCCATCCCAGTTAGCATATAAAGATGATATGCAAATGCCACCACCACAGTGGGGACCTGGGTGCTGGGCACCCACATGGGATATCCAGGATGACACCAGCCTTACACCAGGTGCTGACACCCATTCTTGGGGCCACGTCCCCTGGGGGCACCCATGGCACCCCCATTTCCCCTGTCCCTCACTGCCCTCAGCCTCCTACAGCAAAACCCTTCAATAAAACATGAAACAAATCCATTTGGCCTCTGCTGAGTCACTGGGGACATCACTAATTCATTTAAAACATGGGAATTTTTGATATTTTTTTTTTCACCTTTTCTGCTCTCTTTTGTTCTCAGAGCCCCAACCCTGGCTCCTGACCCTGAAGGTTCAGCTGTGTGTGCCGGCTTCCTCAGGCCAGAAAGCCACAATTTGTGGGAAAGCTCCTCAGGGCACATTGGAGCCTCCTGGGGACCTGCCTGTCACCCCCAGAGGCATCCAGGGTACCCAGCCAGGGAGCGCTGCCCCAGGCAAATGGGTACCATCTCCTGGGGCAGCCCGGCAAGGCTCCCCTTGCCTCCAACCGGGTTTATTTACAGCCCTTATTTATATACCAGCACCTTCCTCCCTCACCAGGAGGCTTCAGCAGGGCTGCCAAAGCAATTAAGAGACAATTGCGATGATAAATAAGTAAAGGGAATTAAAGCGCCAGCATCGGCGTGTGATGGCAGCCAGGCTGGGGGGATGGGGGGGAGCTGGCTGGATATAACCCCAGACAGATGGGTGGATGGATTGACAGACAGATGGATGGACAGACATTGCCAATGTGGCCACACGTGGGTGGGCCCTTCCTGACCTCCCCGGGTCTTTGCAGCCGTCCCTGGGGCAGGGCTGGGTGTCCTAGAGCAGCCCCTGCCATCATCCCTGGCTGCTTGGTGCCTGCTAGCAACCCCAACGGCTGCTTTTAAATAGGAATAAATAAATAAATAAATGGATCTTTAGAGCAGCTTCTGGGGGGGGGATGTTCATCCAGGGAGGTGCTGCTGAACCAGCCAGGAGTGGTTAACATCTCCCTGCATAATCCCAGCACTACCCCAGGATGGGGCTGATAACACCCAGCAAAGCGGTGGCCACTGTCCTGGGCCCTGGTGGCCTTGGCTCCCGCTCCCCAAAAACCCTCTCCCCTGCCCAGTGCTGCCTGTAACTCACGGCCACCCCTGCCCACGCCCCTGCCAGCCCAACAGGGAAAGGGCTGTGTTAGACATGTACATCAAGAGAAGAATTAAACCCAGCTCATCTATCGCACCTGATTTATGGCTCCATCAGCCCTGAGAAGGTGGGAGGAATTTTTTCCCTTTCTCACTCCCCCGCGGCACACCTTCCCGGGGCTGCCGTGCCACACTCCCTGCTGGTTTGCAGCCATGGGAGCATCCCTCACTGCCCCGAGCTCACCGCCATCCCTGTTCAGCACCCCATAATCCAAGCGGGGTGCAGTAACTGTGGCTTCAGTGCTCGGCTCCAGCCTCAGCACAGGCTGATGGCTCCTAAGTAATTATCCCTCAGCGCAGTTTAATGAGTTCCCATTTTCCTTTGCTTGGCTGCCGCCGAGCCTGTGCTGGGGTTCAGCAGTAAAGGGCTGTGAGCAGGGAGGGGGTGCACGGGAGCACAAGCAGCCCCCTGACAGCAGGTAAAGCCAAGGGCAGCCCCGGGCTCATCACCGGAGGATGGAAGAAGGGTCCCCAGTCAGTTGAAAATGTCTCTTTAATGACCTGGACATGGTGTTTCGAGTCCCTTGAATGAAACTAAAACGTGATGGCAACATGGCAGCAATGAGTTTGGCATCCCCGATGCCAGCCCTGCCTGCGGGGAGAGCCCAATCCAGCACCCACCAGCCCCCACCAGGCTCCTCCGACCCCGCCCTGAGCACACGGGACCTGCCGAGGTGCTTGGAGCATCCCGCTGCCGGCAGTGCAGGACCCCGGGAGGCTGGAGCCCGGCCAGGAGCTGCTGGCCAGCCCATGGGGAGACCTGGGCCAAGGGCAGGCAGAGGGGTGCAGACACCCCCCCGTCCCCCCTGTCACACCTCCGACTCCAGGCTGGAGACCCGCCGCCAAGACCCGCCGGCGCAGGGACTCGTCACCTCATGGGCCACCGGAGGGTCCTTCCTCTCCATCCCCACCACCCGCATCAAGGCCGGCTCCCCGCGCCTCCCACAGTCTCTGCAGCCAATATGCCAGCGCCCAGCCCCCCTGCCACAGCCCACCGGCACCCCAGGGTGCTCCCGAGGTGGCAGGGACCCCTGTGACAGGTGCCCCAGGTGGAGGGGTAGGTTGGTGTAGGAGTTCATGCAGGCGTACGGCATGCACGCCGGCACGGTGGCGGTGGCACGGAGGTGTTGCCGGCAAGCCTCGCGGTAGGACGGCAGCCTGGCCACGGGCGAGCGTGGTGCCAGCCGGCCAGTGGGCTGGGGGCAGCGGGGACCGCAGCTGTAGCCAGCCTCAGCTTCGGGGAAGAGGTCGGGCACATCGGTGCGGGCAGGTGGGTGGGCAGCACCGCAGCGCTGCAGCCCCCCAGGACGCCGCTTCTCACCCCGCTCCCCGAGAGCCTTGGCCGAGCTCGCCCGCCAGCTCGGCTTCTCCCGCTCCATCACCGCAGCCTCGGGCCAGGCTGGCTCGCCCCTGGCTCTACAAGTCCTGGTGGCTTTGGGGAAGGCTCCGCGAGAGCAGGATGGAGGCAGGAAGGGGCTGCCCGCCTCCCGCCTCTTCTCCGCCGCCGAGAGCAGCCGGGGCAGCGTCCCCGAGCCCCTGTGTCCCCCGTCCCCCTGGAGCAGGGGGGTGTTTTGCAGCCGGTCCCCCCGCCCCGCCGGCCGCTTGTGCTCCCTGTAGATGTCCGGTGGCGGGAGGTCCCTGGGGGATGTGGGGGGCGGAAGGGGAGCCCCAACATGATTCCCTACCAGCACCTGCTCCCCAAAATCCCTCCCCAGGGAGGTCTTCACCAGGAGGTGGGGGAAACCTGGGAGGGCTTCATCCCCCACACAACCACCCCGAAACTTCAGGGGGTGGAGGAGGCGGGGGACATGCTCGTTCGCCCCTCTCCACTTTTCCTCCCCAGGCAGCCGGGAGTCCACGGGGATGGGCTGGGGCAGCGGTAGCCCCAGAGGAGCACCCTTGGGAGCGTAGGCTCTCCCCAGCTTCTCAGGGGGGGCCAGGCCAGAGGAGGGGGCCCGGTGGGCACCGGTGCTGTTCTGTACCACGAGCTGGGGTGTCCTCAGGGAGAAGGTGGTCTGGAGGCGCTCGCTGTGGCTGCTCCAGTCCTCGATGGTGCGGGTGGCCTGTTCCAGCGAGCCGCCCACACTGGCCGTTGTCACCATCTCCTTGGCCGCCTGCAGCATCTTCAGCACGTTGGCCTGGGCCGAGCTGGCAGTGACATCGGGTGTGGGTGCCCGCCCGGGGCTCGCCAGGGTCTGCACCCCGCTGAAGCAGCTGTAGATGCCCTGCGAAGAGAAATGGGGGGGTCCCGCACCATCAGCAGGATCACTGGGGTCCTGCACCCATGAACTTGCCCTGCCGAGCTGAGATGATGCTGCTGAGGCTGGGATGACTTGACGGCACCGATGTCCCCTCCCCAGCATCCCCAGCACTGCCAGCGTGGGTGACACCATCCTCCATCACCTCTTTCCCCAGAGGTGTTAATATAGATGCAGGGGCATTCCCAGGGCTGAGCCCATTCTCCAAAACCTGGCTTTTCTCCCCAACCATGTGTTCACATCAGTATGAACCTCTCCAGTCCTTCCCGTGCAGATCAAAGGGACAATGCTCACCAGGCTGTGCCCATCCCCCTGACACTCTGGGAGGACATTTGGGTCCCTCAAGAGTCCCTGGCAGCATCACTCACCCTGCTGATGGCCAGGAGGAAGTCAAGCTTGTGGGACTTGGGGACAGAGTGACGCAGCTTCCAGTAGACGAGGTGCTCCCAGGCGAAGACCAGCAGGCTCAGCCCCATGGCCACCAGCAGCATGTAGAAAACCCCAGCCATGTTGTCGATGTCCAGTTTGCTGCTCATCACCTCGTTCTTCTCATTCTGGCAGATCCCTGACAGCCAAACTGTCTCCAGCTTCTGGGTCTCACCTGAGGCCAAACATGCACAGTGGTGGGGCGGGGTAAAAATGCCCCCCGTGGGCATCACCTCCCCGAGAACAGCCCCTGCCCATCCCCACCCCACCATGGCTGGAGGAGAAAGCCACCCCAAAGCTTCTGGAGCTTTTACCACCTTGCCGCTGCCCTTGGCCTGAGCATCCCACCAGTCCCTTGTCCTTCTCCAGGGCCCTCTCCTGTCTCTGTCCCCCACCCACATGCCAGCCAGCCGTGCTCACTGTCCCCCTCCCAGGCTTCTCCTCCCGACCCTCATATTTTGTGCATGGCCACCTCCAGGATTTTACAGCCTGTAGGAAGAGGAGGAACTGCAGAAGGAATGACCCTCCAGCGCCCAGCTGGAGAGATGCTGCTGGATTTAATGTCCCCTGAAAGGAGCTGGTGGAGAAGCCCCTCAGTGACATCCTGCAAGGGGCCATGGAGGCTGCACCGGGTCTGGGGACCAAAGCCCTGGTCCCTGAGTTAATTTGCAGGGCAGGGGTGGGGTGAGGATGGGGACAGGGCTAACAAGAAGCTCGTACGAGCACCCACCATCTCCCAGGAACTGGAGCAGGGCCAGGTCGATGGCCCGCTTCCAACGCGAGTCCTTCTGCAGGGCGATGCCGTAGCCTGTGGTGGCAAACACCTTCCCACTGCCAATGGTCACCAGCTTGCAGCCCTCATCCTTGCCTGCCATGTAGTTGAGCACCGCTGCATCGTAGATGAAGGCATCCAGCTTCCTGCCCCACCAACGGGAGGGAGGGTGAGGGCAAGGCTGGTAGCCCTTTTTGAGGGGGCTGTACCTCTTTTGGAGGAGCTCTACCCCTTTTGGATAGCTATAGCCCATCTGGAGGGGGTTGTGTCCTCTTTGGCAGTCTCTGCCTTGTCTTGGAGAGCTATAACCCCACTTGGCGGGGAAGTACTCAACCTGGGGAGACTCTATCCCATTTGGGGGAGCCATACCCCATTTAGGGGGGAGTGCATCCCTTTTGGGGGGAGCTGTATGAAGCTGTACCCCATCTGCAGGAGGTGGTACCCTGTTTGAGAGGGCCCATACCACATGCAGGGAACCTGGTCAGAGTCACACCCCATCTGGGAGAGCTGTACCCAGCCTGGGGAGCCCATATCTCATTTGAGGGGGGGATGTACCCCAGTTGGGGAAGCCCTACCCCATCTGGGAGGCACTGTACCCCATCCCAGGGAGCTGTAGTTCATTTGAGGGTCCTGTATTCCATTTGGAGGAGCTGTACCCCAGCTCTGGGAGCTGTACCCCATTTGGGGGAGCCGTACCCCATTTTGAGGCTGGTGAGGGCGTCCTCCACGGAGCGCTGGTTGTACTTCACCATGTGAGTGTGCATGTCAGGGTAGTTGCTGCGGATGTTCCTCTCGGTGCTGCCATTGGGGACGGTGCCGAAGCGGAAGGGGGGGTACTGCTCCTGTGGCTTCTGAAACTGCAATGGGGAGCCCCAGGGAGTGGCATCACGTGGCATCCATGTCCCCTGACATGTCCTCTGACATGTCCCCCCTCGTCACAGCCAGCCCTCTATCCACCCACCCATGCCCAGCCAGCTGGCAGTGATGTGCAGCTCTCCCAAGTTCTCCCCACCCAAAAAACCTTATTATTTTTTAGGAAGCCCAATGCAATCGTCAGCCCCACCTTCCTGTCGCTCAGCCCCGACACGGTGTCGATGTACTGCTCCTGGATCATGAAGGCGGCTAGGTTGGCGGTGTAGCTGGCGAGGAAGATGACGGCGAAGAAGGCCCAGATGAGCACCATGATCTTGCTGGTGGTGCCCTTGGGGTTCTCAATGGGCACCGAGTTGTTAAAGACCAGAGCCCACAGCAGCCACACCGACTTGCCGATGGTGAAGGAGGGACCTCCCGGCCCTGCAGGGACAGGGGACAGAGGGGACAGCTGTTAGCCAGCTGGGGACGTGTCCCCCCCCGCCCAGCTCCCACCTCCCCCAACTCACTCTTGCCACTGGTGAGGTTCTGGTTGTAGCCAACGGGGCTGAAATACTCAAACACGAAGACAGTGACGGCCACCACGGTGAGGCACATCACAAACATCATGACCCACACGGCTGGGCTGTAAGGCTCTGCAAGGCAAGTGGGACTCTATCAGCCCCCCCCCGGATACCCCATGTCCCCCTGGGGACTCCCAAGAGACCTCCCCTATGGGACAGAACTCATCCTCGTGAATAGTGCCCCTCCTCAGAGAGGAGACGGGGGCTGGCAGCACCGCGGATGAGCAGATCCACGGGGAATCAGGAGGGAAGGAGGCTGCTGCGAGACAGGGGGATGCAGCCACGCTTCCCTGCCTAAACAAAATCAGGCTTTTATCAACGGGGAGATGCTAATGAGATGCTGCCCATCTCCAGGGTCATCGGCAGGAGAGTTTCCCATGGGATCACGCGTTGTCCCCTGTGATGGCTCTGGCCATGGGACCATGCCTGCACCGGCTGTGGGACCCCTCAGCCCCCCTCAGCCCCTGGGAGAGCTCCCCAGGAGCTGGGAGTGGGCAGCGAGCCCTTGCCTGCCTGGAATGAGCTGGGATGGGGAGGTGGGAGCGGTGGGGATGCATCTGAGCCCTCAATGTGCGGCCGCCGAGGTCCATTTGTCAGCGCGTCCTTCGCTGTCAGGGAGGAGAGGCCTCCCCTGATGGGGATGCGGCTCATTAGCGCATGAGGCGGGAGGCACAGGGACCACGGACCAGGCTGGTGAAGGTGACCCCTGCTTTGGGGGGGTGGGCAGAGGGGGCCCTATGGTATGGAGGGGACAGGAGGGGGAAGATGTGCCCAGGCTGGCTGTGTCCCACACCGCATGGCACCCCTGGCCCCCGCGCCCACCCGCATCCTCCCCGCATGGGAGCCTGGCTCCAGCCGAGCCGGGACGCTGTCTTTGTGCCCTTGCCGAGAGCCTCAAGCCCTGCCTGAGCGCTCAGGCTGAATTTCCTGACGACCTTGGCCAGTCTCCTCCCCTTCCTAGGCTACAGCTATGCTTTTTTAAAACTCATTAAATAAAACTTTTAGCACTGGCGGTTTCCTACACCCGGCTTAACCACGGGCTCTGGTGGTGGTGGCAGAGAAGGGGTCCCCAGAGCAGAGCTCAGAGTTGGCAAATCCCCACCTTGCCTCCCCCCGCATCCCCGTTCTCCCTCCTCCACACAAGTAATGAAGAGGAGGAAACACCCGATCCCAGCCTCTGTCTCTGTAATAAAAGGATTATTCAGGCGAGGGGAGGAGGAAGCCCCAAAGCCAGCAGCACAATCTCCTTCCCTTATGACTTAGGCTTTTTTTTTCTGGAAAGTTATTAAAACTGAACAATATTTCTAATTTGCATTTGTCACCAGCATGGGATGAACTGACAGACAGACGGATGGAGAGACACACAGCTCACCCAGGAAGGCAGACGGGGAGACAGTGCCGTTGCTCCTGGCCACCATGACGCTGATGCCCGTCTCCACGAAGGGCACGGAGAAGTCCACAATCTCAGAGCGCTCCTCGTTGATGGTGAGGGAGCCGATGGCCATGTCCGCGCGCTTGTAGTACACCTGGGGAAGGGGCAGATGGTCTCGGGATGGGCAGATGGACAGGCAGAGGGACCCAGGCCACCTTCCCCAGGCATTTCTTCATCTCCAGCATTTCCTCATCTCCAGCATTTCCAACCCTAACAGTTGTCTTTTTTTTTAAATAAATATTAGCTTCTTAAATGACCAGTGACACAAACACAACCAGCTGTGGGGCTGTAAATGTTCAGCTGACTCCCTCCCCTTTCTCCACAAAGCCTTGCCCATAAGCTCATGCCAAGCTGTCCCCTGCCCAGAGTCCCACCACAGACATCCTGACCCCATCTCCGTCAGGAAAGCCCCAGCTCAGGGCATGGCCCGGGCGAGTAGTGCCCCGGGGAGGGCCGAAGGTGGGGTCCGAGCCATGCCCACCCCTACCTCACCAATCATGCCGTTCCAGACCCCACGGACAATCTTGCCGTGTTTGCCGTTGGTCACGAGGTAGAGGTCATAGGAGAACTTCACCACCTTGGCCAGCTTCTTCAGGATGTCAATGCAGAAGCCCTTGCAGCACAGCTTGGTGTAGGGATCTGCGAGGCCATCACCACTGAAACCACACCGGGAAAAACGGGTTGGAGCAACCAAAGATGCTCTGAGCACCCTGGTGCCTCCTGGACACCATGTGTCCGGGGAGAGGTGGCCAAAATTGCCGAGCTCCATCCTCGCTGCTCACCTCTGGGAGGAGTTGGTTTGCTTGCGACAGGGCACGGTGTTGCGCACGCAGACCCCGGTGCTGGGGTCCGTGTTCTCCACAATGACAAAGGGTCTCTCCTCCAGTGTGGCCACCGTCAGGTGGCGGTTATCGGCCACAGGCTGCAGGAAGGAGCCGTAGCGGGGCCACACCGGGTACTTCATGTGGATGATGCCTTTCTCCCACTTGCCCACCTGCCCCCAAGGGAGAACGCACTGTCACCCCAGTGAGGGGCTCTGGGGGTCACATGGGGTCCTGTGTCCACCCTCCCCACACCTTTGGGGCTTGATTCTCCAGGAGCATTGTTACGCTGAAGCTCAGCCATGGCGAGAGCCATCTCAGCATCCCTTTCCCCATGCACCCACCGCCCACAGGGCAAGGTGTTTTCTCCTGGGCTCCAAACACCAGGCTTGGGTAATCACAGACCTCTCCAAACTTCACCCAAAATACTTTTAAACTAGAAAAAAAACCCTCTGTGCAGTTGTTTCAGGTCTAGATGTTTGGCTGCTGTTCTCCAGAGGTGGGCAGCTGCATTTTTGCCTCTTTTGGAAATTTTCAGCCAAACTGCAGGGAAAAACTCCCAGTTCTTGGCAAGATCTTTGGTGCCTGGCATTGCTGCAAAGCCCCACCATGCCACCATGGGTACTTTTGGTACCAGCCATGGGTTTTGCATGGGACAACCTGCCTTAGGGTGGAACCCCAGTCAAGCCCCAGACTCACCCTTCCCAGCCACCCCCCCTCGGTGTGCCCATCCCAGGGGGTCCGCGGCTCCTACCATCTCCCAGAGCCGGTGCTGGTTGAGCGAGATCACCACCATGGTGGGCCTAACCAGGTAGCCACCTTCATTGAAGGAGAAGTCCCTGTGCTCCCACGTCACATTGAGGAGGTGCCTGGTGGGACACAGCACCCGTAAGCCCCGGGCTGTACAGCCCAGCCTTGTACAGCTCTGCTCTCCCTCCTCCTCCTCCCCCTGCTCCTTGTCCTCCTCGTCCTCCTCCTTCCCCTCCAGCTCCAGCTGTCTGTCACGGGTCCCATGGAGAGACGTGGGGCTTAGAGCTGGGAACCAGGTTTAGCACCTCCACAAGGGGCAGTGGGGAGCTGGAGAAAGCGCTGCCAGCAAGGAGGCACCTAGGATGGACCACTGCAGGGTTGAGGATGCACAGACAGCTACAGCAGCCCCGAGGTACCATGTCTGCGCTGCAAAGCAGAGCTGTGAACCCCCTCTGAGACCCCCGTGGGTCCTGGGTCACAGAGAAGCATGGGAAAAGGCAAGGGCTGCTCTGGGGGGATGTTCCAGGAGAAACCCAGCCAAGAGGCATGGACCACCAGCTGCAGCTCACAGCGAGCATCATCCCCTTTGCCTGCCAGCTCCATCCTCCTCCTCCCCTGACCCTTCGCTGTTTCCCCATCCCCCCCCATTTCACACCCATCCCAGTGGGTCCCCAAGTCTCACCGGTAGAAGCTGGTGTTGGCGGTGGTGGCTCCAGTGGGGGCCTGGCAGTCCCGTCCCACCTCCGGGAGGTAGCCGTGGGCCTGGAAGAAGCTGGCCGCCCCCATGGCAATGATGGCCACCCCATCCCGCACCTTCTGCCGCAGGCTCAACTTCCAGCTCTCCGTCACCACGCTGATGAGGCCGACGGGGAAGGAGGCAGGTGGCACCTCCATGTTGCCCACTGCCAGGCTGGGCACGATCCAGACGTAGCCCGGCCCCACGAGGCCAGCTTGCTCCGCCATGGTGAAGAGGTACTCAGCCTCCTCTCGTGAACAGTAGACGATGAGGACCTGTGCATCGATCTGCCGCAAAAGCCGCTGCATCCTGGAGCTGCTTTGCTCCTGGCTCATCTCAAAGGTGAGCACCTCCTGCAGCTCCCAGCCAAAGTAGCTGGCGTCAGTGAAGGAGCGGATGACATCCAGGAAGATGTTGTAGCCCGGGTAGAGGCTGGTGATGACGGCAAAGGAGCCCCAGTCGTATTCCTCCAGCACCTTGAAGAGCACCTGGATTTGCTGCTCGATGGAGACACCCAACTGCAGAAAAGCTGAGCCGGGCTCCTGCAGGAGGAGAAGGGGTCAGGGACTGCTCCAGCACCATGGTCTGGGGCTGTTGTACCCCTGCAAACCACCTTGAATTTGCCATCATGAAGGGTTCAAGGGAGCCATGAACTGATGTGGTCCATGGGCTGAAGACACCCAAAAAGGGACTGATCCACCGGTGGTCTCCAAGGAACCTCATCCCATGCAAATGGTCAAGCCCTGCAGCCTCTCCTCTGTTTCTCAGCTTGTTGATCAAAAATTCATCCACCCTCCGAAGGAGACGAACAATTTCTCCTTAAACCAGGAGAGGAAGGGGGCAAGGGCTCTGCTAGGAGCATAAATGCCATCCCAGCTCCAACTCGCTACCTGCTGCCGGAGCCCGTACGGCTCCTTCCCTCCCGCCCCACCTCCCTGGCCATCTGGCCTCTCATTAGCAAACCTTAATTGATCTGATTCTGTCTTAAATGATTCAGTGACTGGCATTTGCAGAAGGTCGCGTGCAGGCAGCAGGGTTTTTCCACCCAGGGCCCCTCCACCTCCAGAGAAGTAGTTTTTCCAATGAGGCTAGTGGTCTGGCCTGAGGGGTGAACCCCAGGGAGTCCCAGACAGGGAGCAGGAGCTGCCGGGGACCTTGGACCCATGGGAGGCAGAGGAGGAGGTTGAGCCTTCAGACAGGTCCCTCCACTGCCCCTGAAATACCCAACCCCGGGAGAAAGTTGCAGAAAAACACCCAAACTACAGCAAAGCCATTGCTATTTTTTGGTTGCTTGGGGCTCCATCTGACCCCTCTGCACCCACCTCAGCCCCTTGCACCCACTTGAGCCCACTGCACCCACTGCCACCCACCCACTGTGAGCAGCAGCTCAGGGTGGTCTGGGAGCACTGGTCAGTGCAGGCAGGGCTGCTGAGGTGCCATCCAGGGAGTTTAGACCCCAAAACCTCTGGGCAAGCAGAGCATGAAAGCAGTGCCCCAAGGTGCGGCAGGGTTTCCATCCCAGGGCTGCTGCTGTGGGAAGGTGCCAGCACCAGGACACCCCCGGCGCCCAGGCTGGGCAGGGTGAGACGAGCAGCCAGGAGGAGATAATCCAAATCTCCTCCCTGGGAGCCTTGCCGCAGCTCATCGCCGCCCACCCAGCACCCTCCAGCCTGGCTCCAGCTCTCCCAGCCACCAGTGCTTCCCGACAGGCAGGTGACAGTGACAGCGACAGTGACAGTGACAGTGTGATGCCAGCAAGGAGCAAGAGAGGCCAAAAATCCTGTTTTGGCCTGTGGTGCACCTGAGATCGCTGTCACAGCTGAGCGAGGCTTCTCTACGCTGCCTGCTCGGCCATTTCAGGGCTGGATCTGGCCCTGGCAGGGCGGGGAGGGAGGAAGATGGGGACGTGCCAATCCTGCTGCTGCTGCCCTGCCAGCCCCGACACCACGACCCCGGCACCCCATGGTGGGCACAGCCTGGAGGGGACGGGAAGCAGGACACCAGGGAAGGTCCCTCCACAGGGCACTGAAGTCCTCTTCCATGTCCCATCAACAGGGACCCTCCTTGAAGTCCCCTCCATGTCCCACTGCTCTGGTCAGCCACGCTGCTGCAGCCACTGCGGATTCCTGCCCATGAGCCCCCACGCGGCAGCTCAGCAGCTCCTCTGCCCTCCAGCATTTCATATCCCATGTCTACTCCTCTCTAGTAATCTCTCATTTCTCCCACCCTCCCTGGAAATAAGTGAGTGCCTCACCTTTGGGGTCAGGACCACGGCAGACCCCCCGCTGATGCTGATGACAGGGACCTGGGTCTGGGAGGAGATGAAGTCAAGGATCTGGGCCACGGCCTCCGTGCCAACGTTGTCCTCGAAGACGATACCGTGGATCTTGTGGCTGGCGAGGATGTTGCAGATCTGGGTGAGGAGGGTGCTGGGGTTGGTGTTGTTGACGATGACGGTGATGGGGTGGATCTCCAGGGGCATGTCCAGGAAGCTCTGGGGACTCAGGCGGGAGCGGATGTGCAGGGGGTAGGATGTGCCCCCAAACACCACAGCCACGTTGACCACTGGCTCCTCGGGGCCCGGCAGCAGCAGGTCCGTGAAGGCAGCCGAGCAGCCCAGCACCATCGACAGTAGCAGAGCGTGCACCGGCGCTCTGCCCATGTCCACCACCACGTCCCTGCCAGGATGGGACACAGCCCCTCGTATCCAGCTGCCTGCCAAGACCCCCGGCCCTGCTCGCCCCAGCCCTCCCCACCACCCTGGGCAGCACCAGAGTGGCTTGACCCCGGGGAGAGAGGGGGACCCTTGTCCTTTGGAGGCTGGACATGGTGGAGGGATGGCCACAGGGTCATACCCACCACCCACCATACACCCCAGTGCCATGTCCCTTGTCCCCAGTACCATCAACCACTAACCTTTGCTAGCCAGTTCCCCCTTCCCACCACCACCCCATCCCCATCCCACCACCACATTCTCTCCCAGTCCCATTGCCCTCCCACCCCTACCCCTTCTCCAAAAGCCACCACTGCTACAATGCTCCTTGTCGCCCCTTTGGCCAGGGACATGGACAGCAGCGAGAGGTGACAGGAGGATCTGGCATCTCCCTGGTGCCTCTCTCCACAGCTGACAACCACCTTCAATACTTAAAGGCTTTGCCCTTGACGGAGGGTTCAGCTCTGCAACCCCCATGTTGAGATTTTGCAAACCACATGGTCACCGGAGCAGCGGGTCCCCTGCCTGTCCCCTGCCCATCACCCTGCCCCAGCCCCCTCACTGCCGCTTCCCATATCCCAGCCAAAGTGCCCTCCTGGGCCCTATTCTCCCAGTTTCCCCCCTGGACACCACCCTTCAGCTTTCCCCCTTCTCACCTTTACCCGTGGTGCATGTTCCCTGCTGGCACTGCCCACCTGGCTGGGCCACCCACCGCACTGCGTCTCTGCCAGCTGCACCCCAAAGCCAGGCTCTGGGCAGGGTGTTTGGGCACATCCCCTGTGCCAGGTCCCCAATTCCCCACTGACTGCGCATGCCCAGCCCACAGTGACAGTCCCTGAGGGAGGGCACGCGTCCCTGCTCATGGTGATGAACCCCCGTGCTGGCGCTCACCCCCTCCTTAGAGCCCACCAGCAAAACCAACCTGTGGCAAGACCTATGGCCAGGGGCATCTGAGACCCTCTGAGCCCCGTTGTCCCCAGGGCCATTGCCCCAGTGCCACGCTGGGCAGCAGGGAGGGGGACAGGCAGCCCTCCGCGGTGGCACCAGCCACGTGCCAGCGTCGCTCCATGCAGCAAAATGCCAGCTGGTGCTTGGAAATGTCACTTGCAATTAAAAGCTGCTGTTGCTTAACATGTCCTCGGCACAGCCAAAGGAGCCCCTCAGTGAGTCCTGGATGGTTTTGGGGTCTGGGCTGCTCGGGGGACCCGCAACCCAGCACCCCTCCATGCCGCAGTGATGGACAGCCCCTCAGCACACTGCGAAAGAACTGCCAGCGTGTTGGACTGAAAACGCAGGAAATAAACCCAACGACTGCCTGAGCACCCTGCAAGAGCTGTATGGTGTGGATTTGAGCACCAGGGTTGTCCCCTCTGGAGAGACAGGGGACATGAGCTCCATGTACCCCTCCTGCACCCCGTGGGTACCGGGAGAGCTTGGGCAACTGGCCGGGCACCGATGCTCACCAGGCAGCATCTCTCTTGGCCAGATTGGTTTTGGCATGGGATCATCCACTTCCAGCACCCACCAGCACCCAGAGGGGTCCACCCTGCCCGGCTGCATCCCCCCCCACTGCCCCACATTGCAGCCGGCTGAGCCGCAGGAGCCACGACGCCACACCGATGGCCACAGCCAGGGCCCCTTGGCTGGAGAGGGCGGCAGGTGAGTCATGCCATGCTGGCAGCATCCCACGCTCCGGCATGGCCAGCCCAGCGGCGGGGCGGCCCGCGCCGCCCTCTCCTCACTGTGAATTCCCGAGTATTTTTAGTCCCGTGATAAATAATTCATTGGGAATCCGGCATCAGCTACCCGAGCAGAGAGGAAGGGGAGCAACACGCCACCCAAAACAAACAGAGCCACTCTCCCAGCAGCTCTGCCCGTCTGAGCCCTCCTCAAGGACGTTTAAATATACTCTGGGTCCTCATGGTGACTGATCAGATTTGCTCGTGCCAGCCCTGACGCCTCACCCATCCCAGGCCCTTAGCCTCCTCTTCCTCAGCCCAGCTCTTCCCCGTGCTCGGGAGCCTCTTCTAGCACCCAGTAATCCAAGCACAGGCCAGCAAACCCCTCCCGTGATGACAAAAACTGCCGCCGAAGGCGTTTCTCTGCTCCCAGCTTCAACTGGAAGCACGTTTGAGCAAACTGGTTTCCCACTGGACTGAGCCGCAGGTGGGAAGCATCCCCATCCCTCACAGCCGGGGCGCGATGGCAGTGGCAGAGGGGAGGTGGGCACGGGCACACCACAGCGTTCAGCCATTGCCGAGACAACCAGGGGGATGGATTTCCAGCCTTCCCAGGAATCCGGTGCCACCGGCCGCAGCCAAGCTGCTCTCCACAGCCCTTGGCGGCTGCGGAGGAGGATGGAGGGGTTTAGGGCCAGCGAGCCCGGGGCTGGCAGGGGCTCCATGCGCAGGTTGGAGCCAGGGCTGCTCCAAAATGGCCGGATTCAGGATGCAAAGAGCAGTCAGCTCCTCCAGCCCAGCCGACTGTGCGCTTCAAGCCTGTTTTTTCCAGGAGCGAGCTAGAAGGGTGCAGGAAAATGTGGGGTTTTTTGGGGGGATGAGGGTGGGGAAAGCAAATTGCAGGAATGTGGTGAAGGCAGAAGAGGAACCGAGCCTGTCCCTGCGCTACCACCAGAGCAAGGGCTGCTCTTGGGCTCAGCACAACACGGCAAAGCCCCCATGGACTTCAAAAAACCCCACATTTTTCAACCTTTTGTAGCAAGCACTGCGGAATTTCTCCTTTGGGAAAAGGCTTTCCCAAAAGGGAGGTTTTTCCAGCCAGGCAAAGGGCAGGTGGCCAGCCTGGAGCAGGAGGAAGGTGGCCCCAGCCGGGAGCCTGGGCAGGGTGATGCCACCTCCCAGCAGCCTCCCCAGGGACCAAAGGATGTCCCCAGACCTGCTCAGTGGCTTTCGCACTTGGTTTTTGTTGCTTTGGGGTGGTTTTGAGCAGGTTAACCCCTTTGCTGGGCACAGCTTCACCTGATACACCAAACACTCACAGAAACCTCCTGCCAAAGGTATCAAGCAAGCCCTTACCTCCCACCGCCCCCTGAAATGTCATTTTAATGCAACAGGGAAAGTTTGCTCCTAATTTTCAAGCTCCTTTTTGCCCTCCCTCCACCCCTCCCTTCCCTGCTCCGAGAGGGAGAGAGCTCATGCAGATATTTTGACCTCAGGAAAGGGAGAAATAAAATCCCCAAATGCAAAATATCACTCAAGAAAGACAAACCTTATCCCCCAAAAAAAAGCTTCCGAGCCCAAACCCACAGGGAAGGCACAGCCTGTGCCAGGGAAGGGGGAACCGCTGCCGATGGATGGGAAGGACAGAGCGAACCCAAACCTGGCGGGAGCCGTGCAGGGAGGATGGGGGACACCAGGGAGGGCACGGGGTTGTGCCAGGGCTTGTCATTGCCCGGATAAGGGACACCCCTGTGGAGCAAGGAGACCTCGACGGAGCCCCCCAAAAGGAGGGAGAGCAGAAAAACCTCCCCCCATGCAGTGGGGGATGACTCGGGAGGGAGAAGCGCTGACAGCCCCCGGCAAGCACCGTCTCCTTTCAACCTTCATCTGCCACCACCCAGCAGCACCCTCCTCTTCCTCAGCACCCTCCTCTTCCTCACCCGCGCCTCCGACAGCAACAGTTGCGGGCCGGGGGCTGCGGGCCAGGGCGATGGCCCCGCACACGCACACACCGAAACACAGCTTAAAACGGTCGAATATGGATTAACCAAAAATAAACGCCAAGTGTCCTGCCTGCCGCTGGGTTACGCAAGGTGGCGGGGGGGGGGGGGGGGGGGGGGACGACACAGGGCTGGTGGCACCCAGGGAGGTCTGCTCTCTTTTTCCTGCCTCCCACCCCCCCCCCAAAAAAACCCTAGCACAGCACCCAGCAGGAAGGTTCCTTCCCATCCCCTGCCCGGGACGGGGAGCGGGAGCTCTCGGGGATGGGGATGCGGGGGGATGCTGAGGCAGAGGGAAATGGCCAGGGCAACCCCCCCTCCCCCAATAAAACCCCCCACCCCATCCCTAAAAGTTACTGGCGGCGGTGCCGGGGCGGCGACAGAGCCCGTCGGGGCCCCGGTTGCCCGCAGCCCGCCCGGTACTTACGGGACCGCCGCTGCTCGGTGCCTACATGCCCCGCGGCTCCGGCGGGGCTGCGCGTCCCACCGGGGGCTCGGCTCTCCCCAGCCCTCTCCTCCTCCGGGGCAGCCCCCGGGGGCAGGATCGGCCCCCGCCGCGGCTGGCGGGGGGGTCCAGCGGCCGCCGTCGGTCCCGGCTCGTCCTTGGAGGCGGCGGCGGCGGCTCTGCAGCGGCGGCTGGAGGCAGGGACGGGAGCGGAGGAAGGAGGGAGCGGAGCGGGTGTGCACGGGGGGGGGCCCGGTGGCAGCAGGTGTCTCGGTGGCCGCCGGGCCCCGGCAGCCATCTCCGCCCCCCCCCCCCCCCCCGCCCCGCACCGGGACCGGAGGGGCTGCCCGGGCGGGACGGCCGGGAGGAGCCGGCGGCGGCGGGGAGGGCTGCGGGGCTGGAGGCGCGGGGGGAGGCACGGGGGCGGTGGAAGGACAGGACGTGTGTCCTCCCGCCTCGCCGCAACTTCGCGGCTGGCCGCCAGCCCCGGGAGGGGAGGGGAGGGGAGGGGAAGGGAGGCGGGGGGGGGGAGGTGGTGACGGGCAGCCCTCCCCTGCCCGCCTCCCCTTGCACCCGGGGCCGACCCCAGCGCTGCGGAGGGCAGGGGGCAAGACCCCCACCACCTCCTTCGCCCCCCTCCTCCTTCCCCAGGAGCGAAAACCCACCGAAAAATGACACAGCCCTTACAACAACCCCCCGCCCCCCAACCCCAGAAGAGCCGGAGGGGTGCAAACCGCTGCGCTCGGACTCATCCCCACCCCCAAATACCTTCCAGCCCTTTGCTAACTGAACTGGTGGGGACTGGCCAGCTGTCCACCCCTGGTGCCTCCCAGCCAGAGCAGGGCAGCCCCAGGGTCCCCACTGGTCATGGGGAGGGGGGGTGACACAGAGCAAAGCCCCCGCAGGCAGCAGCATCCTCCAGCTGTCGTCAGGGCCAGTATTAAAGCATCAGCTGATCCCGCAGCACTGGTTTAGAGCAAGCCAGACTTGGAGGGGAGAGGGGGGAGATACAGCAAAGAAAGGGGGGAGTCAGGCAGGGGCCCTGCTGGGATCCCCTTGCCCCTGGCTGGGTCCCCCCCCAAAACCAGCCTGTGCTCTGCAGCAGCCAGGCTGTGGGCAGAGGGGCCACGGCTCCTGGCAGGGCCTGGCAGGGGCTAGAGCCCAATTCAGGCTCTGTCATGGGGAGTAGCTGCTCCAAAACCTCCCCGTGGCCACCAAAACACCGGGCATCACCCCAAGACCATCTGTCCCTCTCTGCCGGTGCGGGGTGCCAGCGGTGCCCGTGCCCAGGCGCTGCCCTCCTGCCTTCTCCAGGTGCAGACGCCCGGCTCGGGGACACGGCCACCCGAGCGCGAGTTATTTAGGGCTGTCAGGTGGCTGCCACCCAACCTGGCATCACAGCCACCTGCAACAGCATCCCTGGGGCTGCTGGGGCCTGGAAAGGTCTTTTCCAGAGAGGTGTCAACCTGCCTAAAAACCTGCTGCCTGCAGTTGGCCACGAGCTGCCTGGTGCAGGGCCTCCCCGCACTGTCCCCTGTCCCTGAGGCAGCCCAGCCACCCGCTGCCCGGGTGCTGTGGATGCCCTTGGGGCACCTTGGCATTGCAAGAGATGCCAAAAAATGAAGGAAAGGGAAAAATGCATTTTGGGCTTCATTTAATCCTTGTAAAAGCAGCACCCGCTCTCTCTGCAGGAGAGCTCGGCCAAATCTCCGAGGCTGCTGCAGTGTGGCAGCTTGTGGTGATGGGGCACACAGGACCTGGCATCCCTCTCTCGGCTGCCTGCTGGCCACATCCTGCTCCTCCAGCATCAGGCAACCCCAGCTGCCCACTGCTGCCTGATTCTGGCAGCTCTGCCTCTCTCTTGCCCAAGGAGAGGAGATTTAAGGGTTAGCAACAGGTCCTTTCCCAGGACAACAAAAGGGTGGCTCTTGGGTTTAACATTTAACCCCTTTCATCGCCTTCATGGTTGGGTGTGACTGGACCTGGGGGACCAGCTCACTGGGGATCTGGTCCCTTGGGGCTGGCACAGCAACTCTGAGCCACTCTTGTGCCCTTAGTGCCCTCCCCAGGAGCTCAGGGTCCTCATTTACCTCTCTCGGGACTGGCTGCTCCCCGGGCTGGATCCCTCAGAGGGTTTTGGCTCACACCTATTTCAGCCCCGGTGATGTTTCAGGGGGAAAATATTTTCCAGCAGAGCTGCCAGCATGCAGGCAGGATGAGGGGGGCAACGGCAACCTCCCCCCCGGGGCAATACCAGCTCCCCCATTACACTCGTGACCCTCCAGCATCTCCATGCCATGGAACATTTAACTCCCATCACAGTGCAAACCTCACACATGGGACAGACAGACAAACCCAGCTCTGGCGCACAGCTGGGCACAGCTGGAGGGTGTCTGCAGTGGGGACAAGCAGTGGAGGGCAAGGACCGGTGGTGACACAGATGCCAGGCCCCCCCCAGCCATGTCTTCTCTCCTTCGGGAGTCAAACCCAGCTCAAGCCCTGGCCAGTGGCTCGTTGTTCAGGCTGCAGAGCAAGCAGCTGCACTGAAAGCTCACCTTCAGGTTTTCAGTTTCCCTGGAAAAATCCTTCAGTACCTTAAAATACAAAACCCACAACATTTTTTTCTGGGGGGAAATGCAGCGATTCCCTGAATCCAACCCACTGCTGGGTCTGGACCACCAAGCAACGACAGAGCCTATGGGAGTTGTTCTGCAATCACCAACATACCTGATTTGTGCATTTAAACAATAAAAGTCCTTTTTACATTCAAAAAAAGTGACCTGATGGCTACCAAGATCTGAGTTGAAACAGAAGCATCCACAGCACCCCAGGATGAAGCCAATAACCCCAGGAGGTGCAGCTGGACTTTGCCTCCTGGTTGGAAACCTCTGACTTCCCCAGCCCCTGGGTGCCACCCTCTCCGGGGATGCCTCACCCCCTTTGCCTGGTTTTCTGGGCTGGGTGGCAATAACACAGACATGAAGCCGCCTTCCCCCTCCTTCATCCTCCTCCTTCTCACTGCTGGGGTGGCACCTCGGCCTGGGACCCTCGGCATCCCAGTGGGTCCCTCACCCACAGCACAGTCCTGACAAAAAGGAGCTCAGCCAGCTTCTCCATCACCCCGTTACCTTTCCCTGGCGTCTTTTCTTGCAGGAGGCTCTGAAAGCAGGTTGATAAATGCAAAGTGCCGCGCTCTGACAGCTCCTGGTGTGCAGCCACCTCCTGCAGAGAAGAGCCCGCTGGCAGCCAGGCTGGGGGAGCGAGGGGGATGCGGGAGGACCACGCAGGAGGCCAATGTTAATCCAGCTTTGCCTGAACCCTTCCAGGCCAACACCACGGTCGGAGGGTGCCTTGGGCTCCATGCAGGCTCCTTGCATCCCATCGCAACCCCACCAGCATCTCGCATTCCAAGCTGGGGTAAAGCCCCGCACAACACATCCTACCCCGTCTGTTCTGTCCCCCAGAGTCAATGGGAGCCCATCAATTCCCAGTATAAACCTGCACCCAAGCCCCTGCTCACAGCATCCACCCCCAAGGCACACCCACAGCCAAGGCAACATTGCACAGCTTGAGGCAGTGTCTTTAATATTTCCAGTTCTGCAGGGCAAGCCCCTACCATCAGCCTCCTATCTGTAGGAGAAACTCGGCCAAAGGTTTTTAACCTGAGTGCATCCTAAATCAGGACTTTGGGAACGAGAGGACACGGGTCTGTGCACAGCCAGCACAAAGCCAGACCTGTCCCTGGAAGGTCAGGGTGGCAACTGGGTGACACAGCCGGCTTGGGCACCCGATGTTGGACAGGGCAAACACAACACCATGCCCACAGGTCTCTACCAGAGCTGGATCTTGCAGGTGACACTTGTGACACCTGAGATTTAGCCCCAGACCTGCCCCCATCCCAATCCTGCACCCATCCCAGACCTGCCTGTCAGCTGCCAACCCCCTTTACCGAGAAGTTTGGCCAAAAATTAAGGTCTGAGCTCAGCCGCTCCTGCTCCTGGGCACCTACCTTGCCCTGTCCCTCTGGGTCTCACTTAAGCAGCAAATGTGGGTGAAGGTGACCTTTCCCCCTCCTGCCTTCCCATGGAGCCTCCTGCAGCCACCCCCCAGGCACCATCCCCACCTCCCCTGTCTGCTCCAGCCCATAAAGTTATTGAGGGCATCAGTGCCTAAATAACCACACAGAGCCGGCAGGTATCACGGATCCCAGCAGCCACAAAAACAACTGAGGCAGAAAGCAGAGCAAGGAGGAAGGTGGGAGAGAGGCCACGGGGATGGTGCTGTGCACGGTGCACGCACGGCACGGATCCAGTACAGCTCCGCTCTGCTGCCACCGAGTCCTACCCTCATAGCAATTAAGGGAGCTAAAATAAATAGGGATGGGTTCACCCCTGCAGGGATAATTCCTCCCCCTGGGGTGCTGTGCGTCTGCAGGGCTGCCCCGGAGTTTGGGGACGAGGCAGCCAAAGCCAGCGGGTTGGAAATGGAAATTTCCCAGGAAGGGAGGAAATCGCTTCTTTCTGGGGCGTAACCAGCCCTTGCCCTCCAACAACTTTATTTGCCGCTGTTGTATCCCTAAATAGCTCCTCAAAGCAGCTGCTGTGAGCTTACATCTCCTTCACCTCTGCTCCCCTCCCAGCGTCAGGAAATGGGCTCACGCAGCCCCAATTTCCAAAGCGATTCACCCCAGGCAGAGGGAAACCCTGCGCAGCCGCCCTGGAGCCTCTGCGGGGCTTGTGCAGCACCGGTGCTACCCCAGCACAGCCCTCCGACCCCTGGCAAGGCTTTAGGGAGCACAGAGGCCCAGAAAAGTTGGGTGTCGAAGGCTGGGAGTGGAAATCATGAGCCTTGGGTGGATCTGGAGCCAAGGATGCAGTTGGGGCCCTTTGGGAGAAGGGGGGATGTTGTGCCAGGAGGGAAGCGGTTCCCTGCGCACAGTGGGGCTGGTTAACCCGCTCCAGTGACCCCAGAGGTTGGTACCCCAACCTGTTTGCCATCCCCGCCAGTGGGATCTGGCGAGAAGAACACACGAGACATGAGAAGACGCGCCCAGGAGAGCGAGCGGCGAGGGGAGGGTACACGCAGGGGCCGACGCTTGTGCTCAGCCAAAGCGCTGAAGTCAGCACTCTCCGGAGCCATCTGTTCCCGGCGAAGCCCCGGCGCAGACGGACTCGCCCCGGCTCCCGGCAGCGGATGCCGCAATTCGGTGATTCATGCGGTGAGGGGACGGCGTAAAGCCGGACACCGCCTCTGCGGCCACGCTAACTCCAGGGATAGGGCTGGAAAATTATGTATTAGCCACGCTGTGGAAAAGCTTTTTCAACCATTTTTCTGGTCACACGAGCTGGCTTTTAAATGGTAGCACAGCTCTTTACTGCTGGGCCACAGACCTGACTCAAGCTGGTTTGTCCCTTATTCCAGAGCACAGGTAACCTCCCGCTTCACAGGCTCTAAATGATCGTTTGAAAAGGCCAAGTTCAGCAAGCAGCCTATTAGCAAAGCCAGCAAGAGCCTCTGCACTTGTTTCCCTGGTGTAATTGTAAAATGCAGCATCAACAGGAGCTTCTGGGGTGTCTCTGACCTGCTTTTTCCCTGGATTACTCCAACCTGCTCATCAGCCCATGCAAGGCAGGAGCCCCAGCCTGCAGCTCTGCAGACCAGGGAAACTGAGGCACAGCAGTGCAAAGCAGCAGCAGGAGGTCGCAGAGACCCAACTGAGCAGCACTTACTGTGCAACCACCCCACAGCGTGAGGAGCTCACTCTGCTCCGTACCCAGCCTGGCTGCCTTTCAGAGCAGCACACAGGACAGCAAGGGAAGCGTGGTGCTGCGGGAAGGGAACCGCGCAGCCTTGCCCGGCTGGTCTCGAGGCTGTCCCTCACCAGATGCTGATCTCCACCAGCTTTGTGCAGTCTCATTAAAGCTAAGCTGAGCCATAACTCATCGGAGCAGGGAAGTCCACATTAAGAGCTGGCAGTGACGACTTTCAGCTTTTCAGGCCTCCTTCCAACAGCAGACGGGTGTCACTCACAGCATCACCTCCCCGGCTCCTTACCCGCTGCGGAAAATGGCTTTGGAGCTGCTCCTCTGGCTGCTCAGGAGAGTGAGGGGGTGACTGCCCAGTGGGGCTGACCCCTCGCCCCACCGCAGTGGGGACGTACCTGGAACAAACACAAGGTTAATCATGCTTGAAAGCAGAACCCAAATGTCAACGGGAGCCCATGAGGGCCCGCAGCCTGCTCAGAGCCCAGGCAGTCGGCTGGGGCTTTGCGGGCACCAAGAGCCGGTTGCACCCCGGGGGTGCCAGGTCACCCCTCCATCCCCACTCAGCCCCTCTTTGCTCCCCATTACCGGCCTCCCAGCGCCACCTAACGACATGGGGACAGGGGATAAGGACCTTCACGGAGGAGCCGGACACATCCTGGTCCCTGGAGAGGATGGAGAGCATGGGGAGGAAGGAGGCAGCAGGACTTGGGGACACAGGCAGCAGAGGAAGGGGGAGCTGAGGATATTGAATAAGGATTTACATAATTGTAATGATCCTTCCTCAGCCCATGAGGCTCAGTCCTCCATCCCTGCCCTTCGCTGACCTTGATCATCCCATGGCTTTCCCACAGCCCAGCATTAACCCCAGGCCCTTGGCCAAGGTCTGGGTTGAGGGACACTGGGCCAGATGCTGCCCTTAATCTGTTATCACAGCCCAAAAATTACCCCGAAGCATCACCAGTTTGGGAACAGCCGTTTGCCATGCTCAGTGCAAGCACAGTGGCCTGTATGATGGCTACAAAATCACCCTGACATCAACATTCAAGGCCACGTGGAAGCAAACGCCGGGGAGGAGCTGGCTCATCTCTTCCCGATACCTGCAGATTTGATGCAGCCACAACAACCCCTTCACCGACACGTTTCTGGCTGGGCTATCTACCAAAACAGCTGCTCCCCGCCCTGAGCACAACCCCCTCGCCTCCACAACCTGCTTTCCAAAGCGCTTATTCACCTCCAAACCCAGAGCTGATGTAATCTCCCGCTCAAGAGTTCAGCATTAGGACTGCATCAGCCGCGAGACGTAACGAGAGCCACATCACACAAGCAGCTGCTCGACAAAAGCTTTATTGCTCGTTTGTGTGCGAGTTCCCAGTATCACATTTCCTGAGTTTCTTAATGAGCTTGCAAATGAGATTTAAATAGAAAGGGAAGGGGGGAATAAAGGAAAAAACAGTGAAGCCAGAGATTTCCCTTCGCTAAGGTTGGACCAGAGATGGGTGGGAGTACAGTGCCCCGTGGGCAAGCCCTCAACCACAGGAGAGGGCTCGGCAGAGATGGAGGTTGAGCGCGGACCTGAGACAACCCCCCACTGGCTGCTCTGTCTCGATTTACCCTCTGCCTCCACCACGGAGCCTGATTTGTTTCCAACACACAGCCACCAGTAGCTACCATTGTCCCTGTTTCCACAGGTCAGAGAGGAGCGGTCGCAATCCTGCAGTGCTCCCGTAGGAGCGCAGGGGGTCAGGGACAGGGTGGGTGACAGGAGGGCCAGGGGAGGGGACCACGCTGGCATGGCCCCTGCACCACAGATAAAGAGATTATGGCTCACAGCTTGTAATCTGGTTTAAAACCTGACACCGCCATCGTAGTCAGTTTGGGCTAAGAGAGGCATTTAATAAGCTTCAAAACACACAGGCCAAAAAAAAAAAAACCCCACCAGTGAATGAAGTGAAAGGGCTCAAGGCATTGCTTGCACCAGGCAGCGCTGGCAGGTACCAACGAACACAGGATCCCTCATGATCTGGAACAAGGCAATTACACACTTGTTATCCTAATCCACCCCATAAGCCAGAACCCAGGCCCTGCCGGGGTTTAACTGTGGGAGGCAGAAAGCAAGTTAATGCCCTTGTCTGTCTGTTTAGAGCTCACAACAAGCAGAGAGCAAACAGTCCCTCCCTGCATGAGAGGAGCTGCCTTGCCTTGGGACATGTCGCAGGAGATGCAGCGCTCGGCTGGCTGCTCCGAGATTAAGGCAGTCACAAAGAAGCCAGACTCAAGCAGCAGGTCCAATTTGGCTTTCCTGGAAGGGTTTATTTAAAAAACAATTGTTATTAAAAGAAGCCTGCTTGGGCACGAACGACAAGGCAACGAAGCCATTTGGCTTGAGGCTTAAAGGAGAGGCAGCAAGACACAAGGAAGTTTCTCTGTGTGACTTGCCATGGGGACGGTGCCCGGCCAGGACTCCTGCCAGCCACACACCTCCCCTCACCTGCCCCGGCCAGTTCATTAATGCTCGAAGGACACGAATGACAAGAATCGCCCCCAGGAGTGGCAGCCGGCTGCAGAGGTGCAGGGCCAGCCAGCAGCCTCAGATGTTTGGAGACATTCACCTTGGGAACTCAAGTTCATCGTTACTAGAGAGGCTCGAGTGTCACACACCTCCCCAGAGCAGCCACTAGCCCCGGGCACAAGCCCCGTGCTCCCGGGCCGCAGCTGTAACCCGCTGGCGTTCAATTCCCATTGCTGCTGCTTTAGTGACCGATCAGCTGCAGCATCTCCTGAGGATCCACTATCTTCTCCCGGGGTTTGCCAGCAGCTTTGCCTCTTGCCACTTCAGCAGCATCTATCTTCTCCCAGTCCGAGAAGGAAACAGGACGGACCCCTGAGGTGACAGCGAGAGACAGGAGAGAGAAGATAACCAAGTAAAAACGAGTTCAGCCTCACCCCCGTTAGCAGGGATCTGACATGCCAGCAAACCTTGCCCTTTTCCAACACGGCGTCAGACTTCAGTCTCACAAAGGAATAATAATTTCTAACACCGCGAGGAGAGGGATGGCAGGTTCCAGTCAACTCGGATCAGTCGGACCTTTGCGAGCCGTAACAACGGCGAGCACGGCACCACCTTAGGGGACAGAACGCTTCCAGTTCTCTGTTAAACCTCAGGCGGTTAAGAGCCAGAACACACACACTTTAATTGAATGCCTTTAAACACAGCAATAGCAAATTACTCTCTTGGGCATTTTAATCTTTCCCCCAACTTGCCTGGAAGGATTAATAGAAAAACCACTCAGGAGCAATAGCTCACTGTCTAGGCAGCTGACAGAGACATTTTATCCAAGGTCCATGCTGCTTTTAATGGCCCTTCCCAGAAAGTGGTCGTTAACCTTAGCAGTGACACCAAATTTGAGGGAATTCAAGTCCTGCTCTCCCTGAGCTTTGGAGCAACAAGACAGCAGCACAACACATTTCCATGGTTCAGACTTTGCTCCCAAAAGTGGCTCGCAGGAGTGGCTGCCCCAGGATACCCAGATCCAGGAGGAGTTTGGCTGCTTCATACCTTCACGCTGGCTGCTACAGCAGCTCACACCCCCCGCACTGACCTCGGCTGCGCAGGATGCTCTCCACCGCCCCAAAGCCTTCTCTGGAGGTGGACATGTCCAGCACACCCCCCTGGAGATCCTCCAGCACAGAGTGGGCAGTGTCAAAGCTGTCGTTCATGGTGGTGATGATCACGCCCGTGGGTCCTCTCTTCACCCACCCGCTGCAGTACAGACCTGCACGGGCACACAGAGCAGCCAGGCTCAGTCCAGCACGGGGCCGTGCACCCTCCTGGCAGCAAGTCCTTGCCCTGTCCCTGGGTGTCACATCAAGGTGCAGGCAGTGGAAGAATCCACCCCTGTGGTGGAAACAGAGTGCGGCCCTTCCACGGTGCTGTCACAGGGATTTGTGTACCTGCAGACTGGCACTAAGCAGCCGTATCGCTTCAGTAACAGACTCCAAGGCCCAGTAAAACCACCACAACCTTCAGCGCTGTTTGCTGCAAAACCAGACATCCCTGATGTGAGCTGGGGATGGGCCAGGTCTTAACGCCTGACAGGCAGCTCATTTCCTCAGTTTCCACTCTCTGACTGAGGCGTGCAACCACCTTGTATCAGTGCCCTTGGAGAACGGAGCTTCCCGCCCCAAAACCCCCAACCCACCAGCTGTGCTCGACACACATCCCACACATACCCCTGCAGCTACAGACCTGGGACGCCCTCCACCCTGCCCGAGCTGTTGGGGATAACGCCGCGCTGGGTGTCGAAGGGTACCGCTGGGTCCAGGGGCAGGATCCGGTAGCCAATGCTGCTGAGCACCAGCCCGCACTCCACCTCCTCCACATCTCCAGTGGGGATGGCTTTGGCAGAGTCACCCCAGCCCTGAGAGAGGGAGGAAGAGGCTGCTGACCACCAGACAGTCACCAGATGCAGAGCAGCAGCCTCCTCCAGTCCCCTTTGGCATCCCTGACCCCTGGGTATTTGCTAAAGGCCCTTCTGCAGCAGCATGGCAAGAGCTTCCTTTAGAAGAGGAAAGGCTCTTGTTGGTGGTACCGGCTTCCCCAGGAGCCTGCCAGCGGCCACTCCAACCAGCCAGGGAACCAAAGCCGCCTTTGGAGAGATTCCCAAGGGCTGCAGCAGTGTCCTGCTCCATCCCTGCAGCCCTGCTAGGGCCATACCAGCCCCCCCCAAGCCCGTACCTCCAGGCGGGTCAGAGCCAGGCGGATGCCCCTCGCCCGCCTCCCGTCAGCGGTGGGCAGCACCTCCTGGGGGCTGCGCTGGAACTTCAGCCCCCACTCCCGGGGAGCTGCCGCCTGCGCCTCCATCGGCTTCACCCCAGGCTTCTCCAGGGCCGTTTTGATCATCAGCTCAGTCAGTCGCTTCCTGGGCCTGGGAGCATCTAGGAAGAAAGAGAAAGCTTCAGGACAGGAACCTCAGCAAAAGCCCCTTGGGACATGGCATGGAACCAAGGTCACGCCAAGGCAGTTTCAGTGGTATGTGAGTGTTCTTTTGGAGTTTGTCACACTGATGGGACTCCAATGCCTTTGCGATGACAAACCACAAATCAAAGTGACCAGGAGAGCTCCTGAGGCTTGAGGCCAGTGGGACACACAAATCAAAGCCTGCAATTTTGCTGTCTTGCTGGTGCTCAGAGGCAGCAGCCTGTGGAGAAGAGCAAGTCTCTGGACACCCTTGAATTCAGTGTTTTCTTTTTAGCTCTGCAGGAAGCTCTTAAATCAACAGCCTTGGGATCTCTCCTGCAAGGTTCCCCCAGCCCTCCCAAATCTCCTGCCCTCATCACTCAGAGAGCAAGCATCACTCCCAAGCACCACAGTGGCTGCACAAACAGAGAAACAGGCTGTTCCCTTGCCTTTGTGGCCTTGTAGCACTCTGAGGATGAGCCACATCACGGTCACCTGGCTTTCACACGCCATGCATTAAGCACAGGGCAAAGAGTTTCTCTGATTCTGAGCATCTCCAGATCATTCCTGGATGCTCGCCTGTCAATGTGAGTCCCTGTCCGGAGGAGCATGGCACATTTCCCTCACCTTTAATAGCATTTTCAAGGCCTGTGAAGTCAGCAGGGTTCAGGACAGGTCTGGCACCAGGCAGGTTTATCATCTCCCGCAGCTCCTGGGAATTGCAGGCAGGAAGATGTTACCTCCAGGGCAGAGAGGCTGTCCCACAGCCCCATGCCCTCCTCCCCCAGCAGTCCAGGCTAGGAGCCAGCAAATGGGTGCAGGAAGGAGGGCACCCAGGTTCTCCACCCATCCCTAGACCACCTCTCCCCACCAGGGACAGGCAGCCCGGGGCTCAACGCTGGGAAATACAGCTGCCCTCCAGCACCCCCAGCCTTACCTTGATAGTGAAAGCAACTTGGAGAGGTCCCCTCCTCCCAACCAGCCAGACACGCTTCACCTTGCTGCAGGCGAGAGCTGCCAGGGAGCCGTCGGTGATGTCTGTCTTCTGCAAGACAGAGACAGGAGAGTGGGATGAGGGCAGATCTGGAGGGAGCTGGGGGGAGGTACAGCCTCTGAAGGTGAAAAATCAGCAGAAAAGCAGGCTGTGCATGCAGAGAGCCTGGGCGAGGATGGAAAACAAGTCATGTCCCTTTGCACAGAGCTATTTGCACAGCTGGTCCCTCATCGTCAAATGTACTTTCTGAGGCCATAATGCACTAGAGGTAACGAGCCAGCACCCCACGAGATTGCCTTGGGGGATCTACCCAAGTAGGTTAACCTTGGGGCTAATGGAGCAAAGCTTTCCAGTGATCTCAATTTTGGGGTGCCTGCAGATGCTGTTGGGTGACTTCCCAGCTCAAGATATACAGGCGTTTGGGTGAAACCCACTGCAAACCACAGCTCAGATCACTGCCTGCCTGCCCCAGGCAGCTCCCAGCACGAACACAAGCATCACCAGGGCTCAAGCGACAGTTGGCATCGTGCAGCAGCCCCATGCTCTGTTTCAATCATGTGCATGTATCTAGATTGCAAGAAGATCTTTTCCAGAGAAGCTGTGATGGGAGGGACACCAAGATAAACCATTCCAGACCAATATTCTTAACTGGAAACTGCCTGCACACCCTGGCAGTCATTTCCAGTGCCATGTCCTTCACAGCACTGCTTCCCAGCTGGCTTTGGCCACTGCTTGGCAGTGCCTCCAAGTTGGTTTTTTTGATAATTTAATTTAGATATTAATACAAAAAACTGTTGCATAGCTGTAGAAACCTTGTAGCATTTCTCCAGGAGGGAGAGCCTTTGCTGCCAACATCCGGGGCAGCAGCTGTACAGAGCAGCTGGCGCACACCAGTTCCCAGCTGTTTATAGGGCAGCACGGCAGCAGGAGGAGAGGTCCACCAGCCTGGACCAGCCACCAGTGTGCCCAGTGCTACCAGCAGAAACCAGGCTGCTGCCCTCAGCTACAGTAGATAAAAATAGTCCCAACAGGAGAAGCTTCTAGTTTGTGGTGGAAAAGGGCAAGCAGCTCCTCCTTTGCTTCTCGTAGGAAAGGAAGGGATGAAGCTCAGTTGCCAACCTTTTAGGTACCAGCAGCCCAGCAGGCAGCAGCAATCCGGAGAGCTCTGCAGCGTTACCCAAGGCATGGCCGCAGCCTTGGATCACTCCCTACAGACTGAATCCATAGAGTGCCCCCAAAAGGCAACAGCCTTCCCTGGGGAAAGATCCCAAAGACAGGAGAGTCTGAGGTTTTGCCGAAATGGGTGGGAACCAGCACCTACCCAGCAGGGAGTGAATGTGGGCCCCGGGCTGCCTCTGCGGTGCGGAGGACCCCTGTGACTCACCCTGAGGAGATGCAGCGGGGAGAGGAGGATCCGAGCAATATCCAGCGCCACGTTGCCGTGACCCAGAATCAGCGCCGTCTCACAGCTCAGGTCAGGCTTCAGCTGTGGGGAAAGACCCGTCCATGAGTGAATCCACCTGGCCACCATGATGTCCACCTCCTCGGACCCGCTCCCACCACCCAAATTCCCTTCCACCCCTCTTTTTCCCAGAAAGAGGTGGTACAGAGAGGAAACTCCACACCAGCCTCCTCCCCGAGTAGACAGCAACACAGCCACTCTGGGCACCCCAGCCGATCCCTCTCGTCCTCCTCCTGCAATGGCATCTCTGGGAGCAGGAGCTGTTTTGGCCAAAAAGACTCCTCAGACCAAAGTGCAGCATCACCCCCCCAGGTTCCCATCTGGCCTAGCCAAAACGTGCTGCCAGCCTACAGAGCCAGCTAATCCGCTCTCACTGATGTGCAAATTGTTCACATTTCTACCATCTAAGAAGGATTTAACATGGTGCCTGCTAATCTTTTCCAATTGCGGGCCTTTCAGGATTTAATCTGGAGCTGAATGCATGTGTTTGGATGCAGGATGGGGAGGAAGGGCAGGGAAACACATCGCTGTACTCACATCCCGGTTCTCGGGCAGCCCATTGTACCAGCCCACGAACGCTCGGGCCGAATAAACACCGGAGAGATTCTCCCCTGGGATCCCCAGGACCCGGTTGTCTTCAGCACCATAACTCTGAGGAGGGAGCAGACAGAGTCAGAGATGTCGCTGTGCGCAGGGTTTGATACCAAAACACAAATCTCCCCTTCCAGGTGCTGCCAGGGACCCTGCACAGCTGCCAACCCTTCCTGAGGGCTGGGATACTCAACAAAGGGGCTAAACACAGCCTGAGCACAGGAACTTCATCCACCCATCCCCCTGGGCTCCAGGGCCAAACGTGACCTCCTTGGGCTGAGGCGGAGCATGACAAGCTGAGGACTGAACAGGAGGGACAAATCCATGTCAGGCTGAAACAGGTATTGGCCATCACAGGGAAGAGGTTCCTCAACCACTGCCCCCTGCAGCGGGGTTTCAGGGACCTGCATTTGCTGCTGTGCTCTAGAACATGCTCCCTGCAAGGCTTCGGACAAGCCTCATAGCATCTGAGCTGTCCCAAGGTTGGGGAGGAGTTCACCATGGTAATCAGGCACCCAGAAATGCCTCACCCAAACCCTCTTCCCGAGATCCCAGTGGGGAATAACGGCGCAGATCTGCCCCGTGACTTCTGGGGACCTAAGGCAGGCCTGGCTCTGAGGCGCGGTACCCACCAGCACCACGGCGTGGTAAGCCTGCCGCAGCTCCGCCACCGTGACGTCCCTCCCCACGCTGACGTTTCCGTAGTAGGCGCAGCGCTCCGAGCGCGCCGTCTGCGTGAAGGCGTTGATCACGTTCTGCCGAGATCAAACAAGCGCCGGGGAGTTACGTCCCAGCCACGGTCGGGGCCAAGGGCTGCTGCTGACAGGAGGTCCCTGTCCCCATCACCCCCAGCCTTGAGATGCTTCTCCCCCTCTCCGAGTCAGTTATTCTGAGACTCTTATCTAACACAGCCGCAGATAATTCACACAGAGATAAGCACAGCTGAGACTTGGCACTCTTTCAACCGCCCTTTGTGGAAAGGGAAATCCATCTCTTGCACCCGCCTGGGGAGGACAGGACCCTTTCAATACCTTCAGCCCCTCTGAGTAAACCCTGCTGTAGGAGAAAACTCCTTTCCAAAGGTGAGGCTTGCAAGGGAGTTCCCCCAAACAACCCCTTCCATCAAGGGTGCTGCCTGCCAGACCCCCTCTGCCAGCCTCTCATCTCAACCCTTCCTGAAACCCACTTCATCAAGAGAGGACGCAGGGCAGGATGGCACCCAAAGCCTTTTTTTTATGAGCGATTTGGGCCACCCGGCAAAACAACCACCTCTTCCCCTGCAGCTGGACTCAGCCTGGTAACAGGATGGATACCACTGTACTGGGGACGCTGCCCCAAACCCACACTCATTATGTCCACTCCTCCTCTCTCAGCTCAAAGGGGTCCAGGCATTTTGGTCTGACGATCTCCAGGGATTAGAGGAAACCATCACAAGATATTGCTGCATCTGGATCTCCTGTGTCCTACCACTCCAACCACCTCCACCCCAGCTCGGACACAGCAGATACTCCTGGGAACAACTCACGCCCACTGTGAGGCAAAGGAAAATGGTGGTTTCCAAGAGCTCCTTGGTTGAACTTCTCCTTGCCCAGGTGTGCATCTACAGCCCAACTCCATCACCCCTAATAGCAGACCTGTGCGCTCCCAGGCACCCAGAACGGGCACAGACTGAGCAGAGGCAAACAGCAACTGCAGTGAGCGGGCAAGATCCTGCCGGCATAAAGTTTCCTGGTACAAAGAAACCCCTCCATGCTCCTTGGTCTTGCTCTAGGCCAGGCTGACCAGGACCGGGAGCAGCATTTCCCATCACAAGCCCCTGTTTTTGCCCCACTGTCCAGAGCCCTAATCGTCCCGTATCACCCAGCCACAGCCTTGCTGGGTCTCAGCACGGACAAGGAGGAGCTCTGGACCTCTCCAGTGCGACAGCTCCACACCACAGCGAGCCCTGAGGCACCGTGAAGGACAGCGACCGCCTCCCCTGCACCCACCACCACCGCCGCCTTCAACCGCACAGACAAGGGGAGGAAGCCAGCACCAACCTTCACTTCGGGGTGGTCTGGGGCCACCCCAAAACGGACGAGCCCGAAGGGAACAGGCAGCTTCTCAAAGATGTCCACTCGGGCCCCGCCGTGGTGCTGCAGGAGAAGGAAGTCACAGTTAAGGGATGAGGACAGAAAGGCCACGTGAGCCCAGCAGCTCAGGAGGGACACACAACGTTCGCCTGCTCCTGAGGGAAATACGGAGCAGGAGGGAGGGTTGCACCAAGATCCTGGAGCCAGAAACAGCCTCTTCCAGACTCTTCTACGCACAGAATGATGCTGTACCTGTTACTGCCAGCTCAGACCACAAGGTGTACTGGAGACGTTGCGTGACCCCAACCACCACCAAGTACATCTTGTGGGGGGCTCCATCCTCCTACCCACCCCACAGCTCCTCTTCCACACTAACCTGCTGGCTGTCCAGTACCCAGGGGGCTGACAAAAGAGCTCCCACACTGGCTGGCAAGCATCCAGAGCAGCACCCTGGGTGCTGGTGAGGCTGCCAGGCTGACTGCCAGCCCTCCACAGAGATGCCCGTGCCCTGAGATTCCCCTGAGCTGAGTCACCTCAGGGTCGGAGCTTTAGACAGATGTTTTGCTGCAAGGCTTTTGTTATCTTGTATTTTGAGTCAGCCTCTTCCCGGAGATTAAGCAGCCCTGAAATTTGTCCCTGAGGCTTAGTAACAGCTATTTTCCAACACATACTGGAGACAACACAGCACAGTCTAATGACGGGGTTAAGCTGCTGCATCTCTGGTCAGTGCCAGCAGCCCAGTTCTGTGCTCGGGTCTCATTTCCCAACAGAGACCTGACTGCCCAAAGCACTAATGTTTACAGACACCAGGTAAAGGATTACCCGTGCGCCTTAATTCAACTAGGGAAGGCAGGAGGGCAGGTCCTGCACGTTCCCTTTAACACACAGTTAATGTCACCCCTTTTGGGTGACAACAGCTCCGAGCAAGGCAGATCTCTGCTGCTTATTTGATTCTAGAAAAATCACTTGGGCTGAACTTACAGCAACCCAGCCAGGCCTGGGTCTGGCCCAGATGGCCCCGGGGCAGGGCAGGGACAGAGGCAGCAGTGCCCACCCCAGGCGAAGGGGCCCAGGAGGACTCAGTGGGGTCTGGGCTGCCCCAAGTAGCCCCCCAACAACACAGACCTGGCTGGAGTGGGGTCAGGAGCCCACAAAACCACTCCCCACCCCCCTCAGAGCCAGACACCATGGAGATACCTCCCTCAGCAGGCAGGTGCCTGCCCTCACACGGGGCCAAATCCCACCCCGGTACCTTGAGGATGTGCTGAGCCGTGTAAAACCCCGCGGGCCCGCTGCCCACCACGCAGACACGAGGAGCCGGGGCAGACGAGGACAGCCACCGCTTGAGACCTGGAGGTGTGAAGGACAGAGAGGACATGAGGCCACAGGAGGTGCCGACTCCCAGGACTGGCCATAGCCCTTCCCTCGAGCCCAGCACTGACCCAGAGGGACTCGTCCCCCCGCGCCAGCCATCGCGTGCAGCCGGGCGGCAGCGGTCGGTCGGGGTTTATGTACGAGCCCGGTGGCCCCCGAGGAGGTTTGAGGCAGAAACACCTCGAGGTCAAGGCCAGCGGCCCCCGCGCTCGGCCAAGCCCGCGGCCTTGGCGCTAACGGTGGTGCCAGAGGGGCTGTCTGCTGCCCCGGAGAAGGGCACCAGAAAGCACCATATCCGAGACACCCCCGGCCCTGTGCACCGGGAGCAGGGGGGGTCCCGGTCCCGGTCTCAGTCTCGGCCCGAGGGGCACCAAGGCCCCAGCACTCCCGCCCCAGAGCACGGTGTCCCCCGGCCCCGCGTCCCTCACTCCCCCAGGGCTGGAGCACGGGCCTGCCGGGCACGGTTCCCGCAGCCGCTCAGGCCCACAGCCCCGGTTCTCCCGGTCCCGGTTGCCCCCGTAGCCCCGGTCCCCCGGGCCCGGGACACGTGTTCTGCCCCCGGTGCCGGCTGCCCCGTGACGCTGCCAGGCCACGCCCCTCACCGCGCGGGACGCCACCGCCCCTCCAGCACGCGCCGCCCGGTCCCATCCCGGCCGCCGCCGCTGCCGCCGCCGCCGCCGCCGTTGCCCCGCCCCTCCTCCCCACCGACCAATCGCGACGCGGGAGAGCGAGCTTCTTAGCATAACCCCGCCCCCGAAGCACTGCGTGGCCCCGCCCCCGCACCGGCAGCCAATGGCGACACGCGGTTGGCGCCGCGGCAGGCCGGAAGCGAGCGGTACCATCGAGAAGGAGGGAAGGAGAAGCCGACTCGCGGCCGGTCTCGCCGCCGCTCTCGATGGTAAGGCCTCCGCGGTACCCCGCCTGCCTGGGGCTCCCCCATCAGCACCATCCCTGCGGCTGCTAATTGCGTGCGCCGCTTTATTACCAAGAGTGATTAACTGCGGAGGGCTTCCGGGGGAAACCGAAGCTCAGACTGAGTTTAAGCACCCCGCTGCGCAGCCGTCCACCCCTCGCCAGGAGGGATCCGCAGCATCCCCTCCGTAAAGGATAAAACATCAGTGCCGGAGGCAGCGGATCAGTGCTGCTGCCAGAGCTCCCCCCACGGTCCCTGCTTTATTTCCTCCCTAATCCACATCACTTGGCTTATTTCAAACGCAACTACCCACACCTCCTTGTGCAGGAGCACCCTGTCTTGCTTCAGCCCCTGCACAATATAGCAGGCAGGAAAATCATCTCAGTGGGCCCAGGAGATGTTTAAGGGTTGTACAGATGCCAAAGCATGCAGGCAAGCACTAACGGGGCTTTTTAAAAGCAATTAAGACTGAGAGGAGTTTACAGCTAGAAGCTGATTTTAATAAGGGTCATAAAACCCACACGCTTTCTCACACGGTCTTGAAAATGAGTTCATGGCTTTCTGCAAAGGCATGCTGAGAATGGCAGCTGGCCATATGCTTCCGTCTGCACCCGCTCCTTCAGGGTGTTTGCAACGAGGACCAGGATTTCTGACAGCTTTAACGCCCGTGCTCTGAGCCTTAGTTCAACACAGCCATTACCAACCCATTGCTCAGAGGCGAGGGTGGAGGCACAGTTCCAAATATCAGCATTAATATCATCCACAACAAGCGTTGAGTTTAAATCTGGGGCATCACTTGAGGCAGAAATTTGGGGGGTTCTGAGCACAAGTCAGAAATCTCCCTTTTCCCCATTAACCTCTGCTATATCTGCCACTTCTGACAGGGAATAAACCACGTATTTCCCAAATCACAAGTCATGTCCCGCTGGCTGAAGGACCTGTGAACACTTGCCTTTAGATGGCACTGCGTTAAACAACATCCATGAAATCCGGCTGTGGAAAGGGCTGTTGCTCCCACCAATGCTTAGAAACATTTTGGGATTGATCTCTTTGCAACAGGGGAGGAGAAAGAGCATTTTGTGCCCACAAGCGGGGACACGTGAGGCTCAGATTACCCTGGCTGAACCAAAAGCACCGCTAATACGTGCACAGCCCCCTCCTTGCTGGAGCCAGGAGCACCACTAATTTGGCACATTTAGCATAATTTAACTCTGATACTCAATTAAGAAATTAATCATGGGGGAAGGAGGGCAGCTGTGGGGAGGGTCTCTGCCACCCTCCAGCCCTGGGTGACTCCCGGGAGCACTCGGGCCATTTGGTCCAGCCACCCCCACAGCTTCCTCCCCACCTATAGACCCAACATAACCCATGCTCAAAGGGCGAGAATTTGCCCTTTGGATGTTTCGCAATGTTCTGGATTGATAAACCTGCATGGGGCCAGTTAGAGGGGACTCAACAATGCCACCAGCCCAGGGCATCAGCATCCCCTGGGCCCCAGCCCAGGATAAATCAGTAATTCCCTATTTCTGGTGCCAAAGGGGTCACACTGGATGGACTCAGGGCCAACTTTCCCCACCTCCAAGTCTGGATCTGCTGGGACATGCTGTGGCCATCCCAGCTCCAGCCCCATGTCACAGTGGCCACATGGGGACACTTCGTCAGTGGATGTCTCTGCACTTGGTGAAGGAGAACCACGGGCTGCCTCCTGCAACCATCACTCTGCCATGGGCCAGGACCAGAGCAGAGCATCCCTGTGCCTCGCGGGACACATTTGCAATGTGGAGCCCTATAAATCCCAGTTGTGAGGCTGAGGGGGTCCAGCCCTGGTGGGGGGGGACAGCATGAATCAGGGAGCAAAACCCCAGGCTCAGAGCAAAGCCTCCCAAAGCTCAGGGCCAGCACTGACTTCTGTGTTGGTCCCACTTGGGCCAGTTGTCTTTTCTGCTGCCAGGTCCCCCCTGTGACACTGTGCTTGGACTTTGTCATCGGTCGGGCAGGTTTGGGACAGCAGAATGCCCCAGGAAAGCCAGGGACGTCATCCCAGAGGGGGTTGGAACTGGCCACGTGAGCACCCCACCCACTGGCAGCGGCTCAGTGGGCCGAGTTCACCCTCCCTAAGCAGGAAAAGTCTCCCAAGCTCTGGAGAGCGGCCAGAGCCTCCAGCAGGTGATTCTCCCACTAAACTCGCAACAGCAATTATGAGGTCTGGGGTCACCTCTGATACCCCAATACAGATACCCCACAAGGGGAGAGGGTCTTTCCCCCAGCCGTGACTTGGGCACTGCGGGATAGCCGGTAGGATTTGCTCTGGCAACAAAACCCAGTAATAAAGAAGATGCACTTCAACATGTTAAGGCTGAATTTGCCAAATCATTGTTCCTAGAAGGGACTGATTTACCCCAAAGTCAAGCAAACTGCAGGCAGCGGTGACACAACCCCCTCCCCACAATCCACCCTTTCCCTGAGCTCCCGACCACACATTTGCAGCCCCTTCCTACAGATCCTGGCAGCTCTCAGCCAGAAACCAGCTCCAGAAGCTCCAGTCACGGTGCCGCATCCCCAGCTGCAGCCCCCCAGGTCCTGCTGCAGGGAGGCCCCAGCCAGCAGATGGGGGTTTTCTCTCCCCAAGCGTGAAAGCAGAGTGGATAAAACTAAGCCCTGGCTGGGAATAACTGGGGGAGACACCCCCCCCCCCTTTTCCTGTCCCCGGTGTTGCACTGCCCAGCTCTCCTCCTGCAGTGGCTCTGTGCATCATTATCTAGCCAAAAGCAAGACATCAGGGAGAGATGTTTCCTACGTTATGGTTTTATGGAGGCATTTGTCTGTGTAGCCCTGATCCTGCTAAAACCATCCCTGCCACAAGTGCCCCACAGGAAACAGCCCCCTGAGTCCTGGGGCCCCGTCCTCACTGGATGCCCACCAACTCCGTTATGGGGGGAGCGTGGACCATCAGCTCCTCATATCTCTGCAGGAAGAGCTGGAGCCGGGAGATGTAGGTGTCTTCATTGTATGGCAGTTTCTTCTGCTTCAGATACTGGGAGACGATGGGTTTGATCTGCAAAGACAAAGGCAAAGTCACCTCCATGTGGGATGCCCCAGTGTTTGGACAAGGTTCCCAGCCTGAGGCATCGCCGAGCTCCCCGTAAGGTGCTCAGAAAACCCGTCCCACATCCCAAAATGGGGCTGGAGACAGCAGCACCAGCTAGAACATCTTTACCATGAAAATTAAGAGGAAGGTGTTTTCTGATTGCAGCAACACAGCGATTTCACCCTAGTAAAACGTCTTTGCAGGGCTCTGGATTAGAAGAGATGCCCTAACGAGGCTTTTAATGAGGGCCAGCCACGCATGCTCATCACTTGCACCCTTCGTTATTCCCACATGCCCACACAGCCGGCTTGGCAGCAGGGCTGGGAGGCTGCTACCAGCTTAATTACCCCTTCCCTGCAACACACCTTTGTGGGAGGCAGGTCCTACCGGCCCCGTGAGCTCGAGCAAAGGGCACGACCTAAAACCCACTGGTGCTCCTGCTCCCTCTATTACTATTACTTAATTTTTCCCCTGACTTAAGACTGAAAATAAGTGCACAGCATTTAATGAGTGGAGATCCCATGCTGAAGGGCAGTGCAAGGACCTGCCTTGGGATCCCCTTGAGCAGGGGCAGTGCTCAGAGCCCATGTTTGGAACACACCCCACACCTCAGAGCAACAAGTAAGGGCATGATGAAAATTATGGGGGGGTTGCCTGAACGCTGACTGAACCAAAAGCCAGGTTGCGCAGTGCTGGAGATGCTTTCCCAAGGGAAGAGTTGGGAGGATCCTGGAAGGTTGCTGCTGGCTGGAATGGGGACCAGGGGATGGAGCAAGGAGTGGAAACCCAGGAGAAACAGGAGTGGGGATGGAGGGAGGTGGGTTAGCGGCTGTTGCAAAGCAGTGAGAAGTTTCTAGCATGGGGGGAGCAGTGCAGAGGGGTCTGGTGGCAGGGAGATGGATGGTCTCATCCCCGTGTCACCTCCCAACATGCTGGTCTGCCCCCGCAGGGCCGTCTCACCTTGAGGCACATGTTGTCAGAGAGGCTGGGGAAGAGGTGATGCTCCACATGGCAGCTGATGAGTGAGTGGCCAAAGGACCAGTCGAGCAGGGCATTGCGGGGCAGGTTGAGGACACCCAGGCTCATGAGGTGGATCCTCTTGGGCTTCCGATCAGCCGCGAACATGGGGAGGCCGATATGCTGCGGGAGAGGCAGGGTGGGGACCCCGCAGTACCTGCCAACAGCCAGCCCCTTCCCAGAGGAGCCAACCACGGCTCCGGCCACTTGAGGGCACGAAAAGTGCTGACCAGGCTGAGCCACATTTTGGGATTTGCCTGCAACCCCCAAGCTGGGTTTGTCCCTAAAGTCACCCCATCCTGTGCTTGTCTGTCCACAGAGCCACCAAGGAGCACTCAGGCTCTGTCCCCACAATGCATCCCCACTTTGAGCCACCAGCCTCTCGCCATCCCAAGACCTGTGATACCAGCTGCACCTACACACACAAACACACCAACCCCCGAGTCCTGCAAGCCGCCACAGAGGACATCACCCTCCAGCCCTTGGCACCCATCTGCCCTGACATTCTCCCAGGGCCACCACTTTCCACTCCAGCACCACCAGCCTGATCCTCCCCATGACAACATAGTCACGAGGGACGTGACAACAGAGGCCGCTCGCCTTAAGCTGACACAAGCCCCAGCCAACAGCGTCAGGACTATGTCACCGGTGCTGGGTGGTGGCTGGCCTGTCTCCAGCGCCATCAGGACATCTTGGAGCTTCAGGTGTCTACCTGGAATATGTTGACATGGATGTAGGGATGGGCCAGGAGGGACCGGGTGAGCAGCATGCAGAGCAGGGCAGACCACGGCGACTGGAAGCCTGAGACATGGAGCAGCAGCCAGTAATGGCAGTAAAGACCCAGAAACATGCAGCAGAGGGTCCGGAGAGCTGCTTTCCACTCCACGTTCCTCAACAAATCTGTGCAAGGAAGAAGAGGCAGCACATGGGCAAGGTGCTGATGCTTCCCCACCACTGCTGCTCCAGGGGCTGCCTGGTATGCCAATAAATCCACAGCCCAGCCCAGCCCAGCCCATTCTTCATCTCCCTTTCCCATCCTCCAGGTTGGCCCAAACCCCCCAGCCCTGCTGACCTGCTGGATTTTGGGGCTGGGGCCTGGAGTCCCCCCAGAGCAACGAGGCAGAGGCTCCAATTGTGCCCCATCACACAGGGATTTGGCTGCATCTTCATTTCTTACAACTTGCCAAGTCATTGTCTGCGTTTTTGGCATTGCCCCGAGCTGTGTGTTCAGCCCAACGGGCTGGGCTTCCTCAGCCTCTTACTATTTTCTAGGCTCTTCTCCCCGATCGTTTCCTGGCACCATTGTTTTCCCCAAGCCACTGCCTCATCTGCCCAAGCTTGTTGCATCCCAGCCCCTGCAGACCCCCACACCTTCACCTGCCATGCAGTCAGCAAAATCACTGTGATGCTCTGACCAGCCAGAGACCTACATGCGACGCTGAACCCTGCTATGGCCAAGGGTCTGAATCAAAGGCGAGCAAACCTAGGGCACTTCAGGCTCATGATGGCTTTTCCAATACAAGAAAATGTGAAGCATTTCTGAGCACCAGAGAGATGCAGCAGATGCCTTCCCCAAAGCAGATGCAACATCACCTGCCTTCACTGCAGCCCTGTGTTCCACCATGGGCTGGTGTAGTTAATGTGATGCCTCCAAATGAAGCAGGACCCTTTGGTGGGGCGAGACCTGGACAGCAACAAGCTCACCATACCCAGCACCCCATCCCAAGGCGGTTGAGACACATACCAAGTGCAACCAGGGGGGTTATGATGGGCACTGCAAGAGGCGCGATGAACATGTAGATGTAGCGGTTCAGGAAAGGAAGCTTCCAGGTGCTGGAGTCCCCCAGGCCGATGACATTGGTGTAGCCATGGTGGATTTTCACGTGGTTGTATGTGGCTTGCTCAACTGTGAAAGCTGAGCAGAGCTGGGAGAGAAGAGAAAGGAGGAGATGCCTACAGCCATGGCACCAGGGTCAGGCACCACCTGGCTTGGACTCGCAGGAGAGGTGCTCAGGGGAGATGCTGCACACCCAGGGGAGATACTCCACACTCCACAGACTCCAAACCAGTCTGGAAATGTACTTCTTAAAAGTTAAGCACTGGAAACCATTCCCACCATTCCCCACAACTCATTATCCTGCTCTGCAGCCCCACGGCCAAGGAGACCGACACAAAACCCCACAGCCCAGCACACCACAGGAGCCGTCCCCAGCTGGGGGCTTGTCCCCACCCCACTGCCTCCAGGCAAACCCCCACAAGCAGGGATGTTCCTGCTGCTCTCTGCTGTAGCATCGCTTTTCATTTAACCCTCCTGCACATGGATCAGGAATTGGATTCATCTTGTTCTCCAGTGGCTGTTCCTGACGGGCTTGGGGGTGCTGGCAAGGTGCTGATGAGGCTTTGGGGAGGGTGCTGCTACCTGAACCCCCCATCCCTGCTCACCTCAATGAAGAAGATGGCCCACACTTTGCCCCAGGACTTGGACTCGGTCAAGGCGTTGTGGCTGGCCAAGTGGCTGCCCTTCACAGTCAAGGTGTGATGCACCACGCCGAGGGTGAGGACACCCGCCAGGAAAGGGATGGCCTGGGCTGACCGCAGGCACAGGAACCCTATGGAGAAACCAGCTGGGCAGGAGCTCATGCTCCTCCTCACCTCCCTCTGCTCAGAGCTGGGCTGGAGGTGTTGCTACACCCAAACACGCCAGTCACTGCCCTAAACCTGTTTTTCAGACATAGTTACAGGTATTTAAATTGCCTGAGCCAGAAAGCTTCCCTCCGCACTGCCCTGCATGGCTGGACCAGCCACACTCGCCATCGTGCTGAAGATTTGGCCACTTCCAGCTGCGATGTCACCGGGTGCTGCTGGTCCCATCCCACAGCTCTGGCTGGGATCCCACTGGTGACAAATATGACCCTGACAGGATTTCAGCATCCCCAGGAGTTCAGAAGCAAGAGAAGGCACCAGCTGCAGCTTTCCAACCGTGCTGCTGGAGCCCCATGCTCGACCGTGTCCCACTGCACCTGCCATGGCCAGGGCCATTGTCACCAAAACCACCAGGGTTTCCCTGCCCCATGTTAGGACATGGATGGGACACGCTGCTCCCTGTCCTTCCCTGTGTCCATCTGCCCAGGCACTGTCCCCTCACCCCAGGCTGTAACCCAGGTGCCACCATCACCCGCTGTGGGTTTCCAGTGGGGTCAGGGTGCCCCATGGCACTGAATGAAGGGGTCACAGACTTAATAGGCTGCTAATAGGCTTCCAGCACAAAGTTGTACCAGCAGTGCGAAAAGCTGCAAGGAGGCAGCGGGACCCCCTGGGACCCCTCTGGATGCAGTTTGGGGGGGCTGAGACGCGTTACCTGCTGGGAGCAGGAGGAAGCTGCAGGCGAGGATGCTGATGTCCACGCCGTGCCGCTCCCACCAGCTGCTGCTCTTCACCACCTTCTGCACCAGCTCCGAGAGCTCAGCCATCAGGGCTTCCTCGTGCCGCCCTGCTCGCTGTGAGGCCCCCCTGGGCATCACGTCCCCGTCACCCAGCGCTGGCCCCGGCTCCCAGCCCTCTGCCATCGCCTCCATCCTGCTGCCATCGGGTGCTGGTGTGCCCTGGAGCAGGGCGTCCCGGGCTCTGCTGACTTCATTGTTGACCTGCTGTCCCCTCTGCCTCACCGGGTCCCCATCCTCCAGCGGCATCTCCCTGCTGAGCAGAGGCTACTCAGGGTAGCACCCACAGAGGAGCACCCACAGCACCCCGATCCACTGCAGACGGACTTCCCGGCTCCTGCTAAAGGACACGGGAAGGGCAGCGTTGGAAAAAAATAAACAACCCGAGGAGGACACAGCCAGGGGAGACAGCCAGAGAGCCACCCAGCCTCCCACACCGGGGACACCCCAGCCACCACCCGGCCACCGCAGCCCCCTACTCACGCCAGCCCTGGCACGGTGGCTCTCCCGGCGTTGGCCGCCCCGGCCAGCCCGTGCAGCACCGCACACCGGTGCTGTACAGCAGCGATTTGGAGAAGGGAGGAGCAGGGGAGGACAGGGAGGAGGGCAAATGCAGATTAGCAATGGCAATAATCCGCCTTGGCGGCCCATTTCGGGGAGTAGCCGTTGCGGCAGGGCCATGGGGAGGACACTGGGCCGAGGGCACGGGGAGGCAAGGGTGGAGGAGGAGGGAAGGAGTGGAAAAAATGATGGAGAGAGGCAGTGGAAATGCTGGAGACGAAGGAACGGAGTGCCAGAAATAGCCCCAAGAAACCCAAGCGGAGCACTGAGGACAGGGATAGGGTTTCGCTTCTGACAGGGAACAGAAGGAAACGTTGCCCGTCCCGCCTGAGAGCCGTTTTGGGGAGAAAACCGGCCCTTTTTCACAGTAAGGAGCAGGCTGCGGGAAGGAGGGGGCAGTGCACGGCTGCGCAGCTGCCTGCCTGCGCCTGCCTGCTTGTCTGCCTGCCTGCCCACACTGCTGCTGCGGGGGGACGCTGAGCCCAGGGGCACCCATCGGGGACCAGCTCACCCCAGAGCTGTGCCCAGCAGCCACGGCACCCAGCCCTAACCCCCACAGGGTCTCTCTTCTCTTCAGGCTGTTTGCAGGAATTTGGTAAGAATTTCTTCCCTTTTCCATTGCTGCCTCCTGACTAATCACCCAGACACAGCACAGGCACCCCGAAAGCTTTGGGGATGCCTATGCACAGACTGGGACCTCCTGATGCTGGTTTCTTTACAGAGGAAGGCTAAAAACACATCGCTTCTCACTGGGTGCTGGATTTCTTCTTACTTTGTTATTTCTTCTAACCAAAAACCAAATCAGGTCAACTGATTCACTGAAACTTTGATGAACACTGACATCTAGCAAATCCATAGACAAGGCTGGTTTGCTGTACCCATTGCTGGGGTACCCCAACCCCAAACTGGGACAGGCACAGCGCCTCCAGTAACAGCACATCACTGCAGCGACTCGCAGGGAAGCAAACCTTGCACCCAAGTTTCTCCAAGCCCCAGGGGATTGTCATACTCTAGAAAAAAAATAACAACAATTAAAAAAATCACACCTGCTGCAAAAGAGGCAGAGCCAAGGGTGCATTAGATACCTGCTGAGGTTTCATTTCGACTGTAAGAGCTTGTGTTATGAAAGATTTCCAAAGCCAAGAGCACTAATGAATTACAGCAGCATCCGAAGCCCAGCAAGCTGCAGGGCTGGCTGCAGCCGGCCAGGTCAGTGATTAATTCTGATACACAGCATGGCTTTCATTACCTGCTCATTAGCAAGGGAAGCCCGTGGCCGGGAGAGCACCTATGGGTGCTGCTGGGCCAGGGGGAGGCGGATGTCAGACCCAACGGGTGCATCAGGTGGGGCTGCTGGTCCACTCCTGAACGATGACTTTGTTACCGTCATCACACCTAGGATGTCACCGCGAAGGATGGTGGCGGCACGGTGACAAAGCCCTGCTCTGAGGGTGCTGGGCTGCTGTTCGGTGGGGCCAAAGGTGAGCAGTGGTGGAGCTGCCATTGCACAAGTGCAGAGCAGGGCAGAACTGGTTATGTGGTGACAGCTGAGGAGGAGGAGGAGGTGAGGATCAGCCACACTTCCAAGACCAGCATGAGCCATCAGGATCCCACCGCAGCTGGCAGCGAGCGTGCCGGTGTGCACGGGCAGAGACAGGCACATGGCATTGCTCAGTCCTGTGCTGCCACTGGGACCAGAGACCTCCTGGGAGAAGAGAAGAAATAGTGGTTGAAAATCATGTGGGAGAGGCTGAGTTTTGCCTTCTGGGGAAAAATGTCCAATCCATAAGAGCCTCTTCTTTGGAGCTGCAGCAAAGGTGGGTGTCATGATGCTCACAAGAGAGCAGCACCCATACAGAGAGTCTGCAAAGCCGTAAGGAAGGCCAGCAGATTTGGGGTTATAGCCCTAAATCTGCTTCCTTGCTGCCTTGCAGAGCTCCATTTTCAAAAGAAACTTTTAAACCCCAATTTACATCTGATTTTCCACCATGCGCTGGCCAAGCCATGCCATCCCACTGACCCCACTAAGATTTTAGGGATGAAAGCAAATACTGACTTGGCCCTTGCACCGTGAACGCAAACACCTCCAATTTAGCAAGAAAAACACATTAAAGACTCAGAAATCCTTCGACACGCTGCAGGGCGCCTGGAGGGGATCAGTGTAATCCCCAGAGCAGCAAGTTCTTGCCGCCAGCTGCCAACCCTGCAGCCATCCCTCGCCCCAGGCAGCATGGGGGTCCCACGAGCAGACCCGCTGCCTCTGCAGGCAGCTGCCAGCCCCGAGGAAGCCCCAAGGATCTGTCCTCCCATGTCACTGCTCCCAAATGAGGATTTAGCGTGGCACAAGGGCACACATGCCAAGCTGGCAGGACTCAGTGGCCGCAAATGCTCCCTGCTGATCCCACTGGGGTGACCCCAGCTTGTGGGACAGAACCCACTACAGCCCCCAAAGGGGCCATTTCCAGTCCCAAATCCAGGAGATATTTGCAAAAGTCACAGTGCTTGCACCCCAGGGCTGTGGTGGGGGAACAGAGCCCCCTTGACAGCACCTCTATCCCTACAGCCACCCACCCTGTGCACCCTCCTCCACCTCTCCCCAGCTGCTGCAGCTGGACTCCCCAAAGCCACCATCCCCCTTCTCCTGCCATCACTGGGGCTGGGGGGATTTGCTCTTTTAATACCCTGGTTTGGGTGGGGTTCCCCCCTTGGGCCAAGCACATTTGGGTAATTAACTTAATGAGGAATTAGTTACCACCATCCCCTCCCCAGCAGGGAGAGCTTAAGCACCGTCCTCTTTTCCTTTTGGGGTCTGGCAGAGCCACTGGGTCCTCAAGAAGAAGAAATTCGTGGGGTTTAACACCTCACCCCAAGCCTCTCCCTGAGCCTGACGGCTGAGCGAGGAGCTCCATCTGCAGGCAAAACCCTGTCTCCATCACCCCCGAAAACAGCTCTGCTCCCCCAAATTCAGGCCCTGGCACAAGGGTGCTTGGCACATCCTGGGCTCCATAGCCGAGCAGTTCCCACAGCTGCTGCCAAGACAGGAGCTCGGCCCCGGTCCCCACTCACCCACCCACACTGGGGCTGCCCCACGGCCAGCCAGGGCACCCCAAACCCTCCATCCCTGGGGCTGTGGGATGAAGAAAGAGCAAAGGACAAGCTCGGGAGCCTCAGGGCAGGCACCAGAGGGAGTTGCAGCTCCACGCAGCGGCTGCTCTTGCTGTCATTTTGCCAAAACCACGGGATGCTCAGCCCTGGACTGGTGGACTCCCAAAAGGCAAGACCCAGCCTGATCTGTGTGCTGGGGCAAGGAGCTCTCAGGGGGGTGGCACAGCCAGCGAGCCCTGGCCCGCAGGGTGAAAAGTCGCCTCCCAGGGACCAAGCCCTTGGGTGCAACCACAGCCTCTCTCCAGCTCCGATGGTGCCAGGCTGGGACGGGGCTGACAGGGGTGGCGAGATACCAGATCTGTCTGGGGCCCTTTGGTAGCCCACGTGCTCCCAGCCCTGTCGGGACGTGGCAAGGCCATGCTTTTAACCTTAAATAAATACCCCTCCAGGACGTCTTGCTGTTTGCAGGACACAAACAACCACTTCGGGCAATGGAAAACTTCCCGCTCGTGCTTGGCAGCTCCAGGAAGAAACTGGATCCCAGCGCTGGCTAATCTGGCCGATCTGTTTGTGCCAGCCGGCGTGGCACAGACCGGATGGCGGTGAGACGGGGCAGACAAAGCCCTGCTGCCCTGTCCCGGGTCATGCACGGGCTGCCAGGAAGGCACTGTGGACAGAGGCCGATGGTCTTATTCAGGCTCTGTGTTGGTCCAATGTCACCTTGTGCTGCCTGGGCACCTGGCGAGGGAGGCGGCTGAATGGTAGAGCCCCACAAAGGGCCCACACCCCCAATGTCATTCACACCACCCTTCATATCACTGCCTTATTTTTCTCATCCCTGTTTGACTCCCAGATGGGTGCTGGGGGGTCACATGTCAGGAATTACTCTGCTAAACCTCAATGATATTCACCCTGGGATGAAAAGAACCAGCAGCAGCCAGGTACCGTGACATCAGCTGAGCTCCTCGGTGCTGCAGGCTTTAGGGGCCACATGGCATGGCAGGACCTGAGCCCTCCTAGCTCTGGGGTTGGGGCGAGGGTCCCCCACGTCCTGGCCAGGCCAGTGAGCTGCTGTGCTGCAGGGATGGACCCACTAGCACTTGCAGAGCAGGGACGGACCCATGGGACTGCTCATGTAGAGTGGGAGGCTCTTCCTTGCGTGGGGTCGGGCACATGCCTGGTATCAGCTATGTCATGGAGGGGAACGCAACCACCTCCCTTCTCCCCATTTCAGTAGCCATCTGCAAACACAAGAATCCCAAAGCTCAGGGACAAGCCCCGGGTGTAAGTCTCTGCTTTCCCAGGGCAGCAGTGGCTGGTGCAGGATGTTTATTCAAAGCCAATTGCACATGAAAACCAAACCCAGCACAAAGCCCTCCCTGAGCCCTTGGAGCCCTGCCCAGGGCTCAGAGTCACAGCACCAAAACCCATCTTCACCCATGAGCACCCCAAATGCCCCCAGGGGACCTGCTGCATATCCACCACCAGCCCTTTAGGCCACCACCACTGGAATATCCTGATACCGTACCCAGACCGTGTTTTCAGTTTTATATATCAGCAATGAATAAAGGAGTTGTCATCCACTCCCTGCTCCAGCGCGGCTTAATTTCCAAAGCCTGGCTGGAGGTGTCAACTAATCACAGACTTCCTCCACTTAGCAGCTCAGGGCGAAGGTAATCACTGGTTTGGGTGCCTCTGCTCTTGCCCCGACCGAAACTGCTTGCCCCCACCCCTCAGTGCGTGGCGTCACTGCCTGGCCAGGTGTTACCCAACGCAAGCGCACGGTGGAGATGCCGTGGGCTCTGTCCTGCTCTGCTTCCAAAGTGCTGAGCCTGCTGCCAGTGGTACCACCAAGGGATGGTTGAGCCCTCTCGCCCATGGGCCTGGCAGCTTTTTTGTGACCCTGGAGGGCTGGGGTTCTCATCCTGACAATGATGGGTCCCAAGAAGGGAACCAGCCATCAGCCAGCGATTGGAAAGACACTCTTGAACACAACGCTGCACCTCTGGTCCTCAAAAATGAAATACATTTTTCTTTGTAACCACAGCACTGCCCAACCCCAGCCCCCCAAGCCCCCCAAGGTGCCCTCCTGGTTGCCAAGCCCGAGCCACCGGGGCTGGCCACACACGTGTCACCGCCGGCAGGCACCCGACCCGGCAGCTCCCCGGCATCCACCCACACGAAACTTTTACCGCTCAGTGTAGGCAGGGTAACTCCAGGCTCCATCCTCTGCCCTCTCTAGGAAAGAGGGATGTTTCCAACCTCCTCAGCATGCAGAGCGAAGATGAGGACCCTGACAAGGTTGTGCTGGAGACGGCACTACCCAGCACTTGCCACCTCAAGCTGATTCACGACTGAGCAAGGGCTGTTTGCCGGGGTGGCTCAGCGCCGCTATCCACGGCTGCTTTTCAGGGCCAGGGCTCCCTGACAGCTCCCACCACCAGCTTCATGGGCCAGAAGCAAAAGAGGCTGGGAAGGAGGGTAGGGCTCGGGGCCAAGACCCTCTTGCCTTCTCCCCCAGGAATATTTGGACACTCTCTGGCAGAGCCGTTGTGTTTGCCCAGTTTAAGAAACAAGATCTAAAGCAGGCGTAGACCAGTACCTGTGTCTTAACTCCATCGTTGTTCTTTGTGGAATCAGGAGATGCTGAATTCATGGAAACCAGAAATCCCTGCAAGACAGAAAGCTCCCTGCTCACTAAGAAGCCCATGAATGTCTTAATTGGCAAGAGGAGGGGTTGCATGATGCTGCCTCTGCATCCAGGATGGGCACTGCCCTCTGCTGCACACAGGACCATGCTCTGCCCTGGCATCAGCTCTGCCCTTGCATGGCGGGTTGGTGCCACCCTGGGTGCAAACAGCAGTTGGGTGCCACAGTCCACGGGCAGGTGCTCGATCCCACGCCGCTCCGGCCGGAGGGGAGGCGAGGGCAGCCAGGGCTGTGATGTAACCTGGTGTGCCCGGGAGGCAGTGCCTGGAAGGGAGTGAGCCGCCCAGCCGGGGTGGGAAGCCAATGCGCTGCGTCACTCCTTCAGGCTGGAAGTCTGGTCGGGAGCCAAAGGGCTGCCCAAATCCAGCCGGACTCCAAGAACGCACCCCCATCTCCCCAGTTCTCGCACGGCTGTAACCTACTTCCCTGCTTTCGGCTGCTGCGGGGAGGTGATGGTTGAGCTGAGGGGCCTGGGAGAGGGTCTGCTGTCCCAGCTCCATCAGACACAGAGGGGCTCCATCTCCCTGCCAGGCTTGGGGACGCATCCAGCCAGGCTTGGGGACGCATCCAGCCAATACCCCACATGTCCACCCTGCCCATTACACATGGGGCAGCCCCGAGCCCTGGGCAAGGGGGACTGACTTTCTGCGGTTGAACTGTCCCAAGCCCACTTTCCCCAGAGAAGAGCCCGTCCTTCCCGGTGGGCACAGGCAGCCCACCAGAGCCCTGCCTCTCACAGGTGCCACCACACTGAGGGAAGTTTTTGTTTCTTCTTCAAGGCAAGCGCCCAGATGCACCCTGCCAGCCAGAGGGATAACTCACACACCGCCTGGCAGCTATTTCATCAGCACGGCCGGACCCATAAAACCAGTTAGCTTGGAAAAACAGGGACTCTTCTAATAATACCTTTGGAGCAGTGGTGCTCTGGATCCCAGTCCACCAAGGGAATATCTGGAGGAGCCTGGAGGAGGCTGAGGGTCAGCTCTGGCTGGCACATGGCTGCATCCCCAGCCCTACCAGCAGCACCAAGCGAAGGAGTCGTCCTCCATCACCAGTGCCTGAAAACTGGCATTTTGTAGCTTTCTAAGAAAACACAAATACCAGGAAAGCTGTTAATCCTGCAACCAGTTTTGCCACAAAAGCAAAGTCTCCCCAGCACCATTCCTCCAGCTTTCCCCTTCCTACCATGAGCTGTTGCAGACAAATCCAAGGCGCTGCTCCTTAATCCCAGCCTGGGGAAGCAGGAGCCACCCTGACCCAAACAACCTTGACGGTGCATTTTATTACCGACTTCGGTGAGGCCCTGCTGGGATCGGGGTCAGCGGTGGCCAGAGCTCGCTGGCAGGAGGGCAAAGTGGGGCAAAGCAAAAGAGGGAGGAGGCCCATGAAAAAAAAATAGGGCTTAGAATAGAAACCAGGTTAGGGCTGAACTGTGGGTGGTAGGAGCTGTCATGGCAGGTAGAGCTGGCTGCTGCTGCCAGCCCAGGGGACCTGGGGGCCTCTGAGCTATTCTCAGCATCCTCACCAAGTTTGCAGGGTTGCCAGTCCACCAATTTTGGGAGTCGCAGGGCTGGAGGGCACAGTGGGAAAGGGGCTGCAGCAACGAGTCTGGGTGCAAAGAGACCAAGACCTCAGCCCTAGAACCAGCCCTTCATCCTGCAAAAGCTCTTTTGGCCCTTTGAATGGCCAGGGCTTGGGACTGCCCCTCCAGAGGGTTCTTGCTGCCCCAGGAGAGCCGCACCCAGGGCAGTGGGATGGAGACTCAGTGGAAATAGAATCTCAGATAGCAGTTCTGCAGAAAAAGAGTAGGGTTTGTTTTTTGACTTTGTTCCTGAATGGGAAAAGAACAATCAACAATGAATCAAGCTGAGCACAGGGCAAGATAAGACCAACCTCCCGCGGTGCTCCTGGCAGCAGGACGAGCATCACCGGGCACTTGGCACAGCCCGGAGGGCTCCCCCGAAATGCACAGAGGGTTCACAAGGTGCCACTGGCACCACCCCGGGACCCATCAGCCCAGAGAGCCCACGGGCGGCCGGATCCACCAACAAACACAGGAGCTGTTCCACAGTCACGTCCCCGGCTGGGCGCAGCCCGCTGGAGCCAGACAGGGAGCTGATAGCGGGATTTACTGAGCGAGGCTGGAGGCGGTTCTGGGAATAACTCTGCTGCCCGGCACGAGCCCGCTTCCCAAGCAGGATGTTGCCTTCCGGCACACGGCATAGGTGATGGCCCCGGAAAACCGGGTGATTTGCTGGGAGAGGTGTGACTAAGACTCATGTTTTGTTGGAAAAAGGGGTGAAACCAGCCTCCTTGAAGCTGATGGAAAGTCCCCATGGAGTACCCCAGGTTCAGCTGGCACATGGACCAATGGCTTTCCCCAGCCCATGGACCATTTGTCACCCAGGATTTCACTCCATCTGCTCCAGACAGGGGGAAAACCATGTCAAAAAACATCCCCGTGACTTCCATTTTCCCCAAACAGTAAGTCTCCCTTTTCCATAGTGAAAAGTCCTGCGGTCAATAAAATTACCTTTCCAGAAGACAAGTCCACAGTGATATCGTGAGTGGGTTCCTGTGGCCATCCCCTGCCCCGCTGAAGGGCCGGGCACGTTGCCGTCAGTCCCTTGGGAAGGCTCAGCTGGTGGCAGGGCTGGTGGGGAGCTGGGGTGAGGAGGACATTTGAGGAGAGACGGCAAGTGCTGCCAGCTCCCCCTCCTTCTTTACATACCCAATAATTTTGGAGAAGAATCAGTGTAATAAGGTGCTTTTTTTAGTCTTCAGTCCCAGCACAGCCTTATCGTGCTGTCAGGTCTGGGACAGCTCTTGGCATCATCTGCCCTTGGGGTGGTGAGAAAGGAAGCTTACCGTCCCCTTCAGAGAGGAAGGCAGCCATCCTGTGTCACCTCCTCCAGCCCCTGGCGTCCGTGGGATGCCTGGGGAGACCTGGGGACCTGCTCATCCACCCCTGGCACGGAAAGCCACCCAGGAGGCACCCACAGCACCCAGCCCCTCCACCTCGTGCAGGGTCGAACCAGGCCCAGCTTGGGGATACTGGCCCCAGCCGTGGGACTGGTGCTCCCTGGGGAAAGGCGGTTTGAGCACGTGGCATTCCTGCCCGGCGGAGCTGAGAGCAGCCCCGGGCCGGGTGAGTAACGCCTTCAGCCAGCTGCCTAAATACCGAGGGTTGATCTATCACCCGGTGCCAGCGGGCAAGGAGGCATGCTGCTCCGCTGGCACCTAGGGGCCCCTCTCAGCACCTCCAAAATGCCTCCTGGGGAGGGTCAGGGAGCCTCTTCCTGCTCCTCCAAAGGGGGCTGACCCAGGTCAGCACCATGTCCCAGCGCCATCCAGGCTCCCCACGCTCTTCTGTGCCCTCTCCCATCCACTCACTCCAGGCAACTGGTCCCCATGCCCTGCTCTTGCCACAGCCCCTGAGCCACTGGCCAGGGACCCTGCTGACCTCCACCCCAACCACCCCAGGATGTGTCTCCTGGGCACGTGGACACTACCAGACCATCTTCACCCATCTCCAGGTTGGCTTTTGCCCCTCCATGGGTGCTGCCCAGCCCACTGTGCTCCTCCAGGAAGCCTGTACTTCCCTCGTGGGTACCACTATGGAGTGTCACTGCCACTCAGGGCTTTCATGAGGGATGCACAGCATGGAGCAGGGGCAGGGCTGTCCCCATTCCTGCAGATGGTATTCCAGAGTGAGAGCAGAGCTCCAGTCACAGACATGCCGATGCTGCTGCCGGCACCCTGCCCGCACGGGCTTGTATAACCTCTTACGTCAGACAGTGCTGGGCCACGACTGAGCCAGGTCCTGCTTTCCTCCTTGCCCGCGCCAGCCCGGCACCACAGCCGTTCATGGGGCCCAAAGCTCCAGGGTCCCACTCTCTGGGGACCCCTGCACCTGCTGGGTGCACCATGGTCCCTCTGCCCAGCAGCCTTCCCACAGGGATGCTGGTGGGTGCTGTCCTTGGGATGAGCAACACAAGGATGCTCATCCTCCACCTCAGGACCCGTTGGGGCACGGTCCTCCTTCACATGGAGCATCCTTTGCTGTTGTCTTTGAAAGCAATCAATAAAAAGGGATACTTTTATGCTTCTCCCGGGGGAGAGGGGGCAGGATGTGGCCAGGGAGCAGCCCTGGCCAGTGTGGAGATGAGCCCAGCACAGCCCGGCAGGTGCCCAGAAAGCCTCCACCTCCCCAGCCGTCCCTGGCCTGCTTTCCAAACCCGACCGTCCGGGTTTCAGGGTGCTGGAGGTGTGCCAAAGCACCAGGGCAGCAGGGCAAAGGCATTCCCTGGCACCAGAGCAGGCAGAACACTGTGCCAAAAACAGCACGCGTGGCTCATCTCCCCTTCCCAGCCCCCAAAACATGAGCAAAACCCCTGGGGAGATGTTGTCTGTGGGTGCAACCAGTGGCTGGCTCGTGGCTGCCTGTCAGTGCCCTTGAGGGCTGCGTGGCCCCCATGAAACCCACAGCCGGGGTCCACATGCCCCTGGGCACAGGTAGTCGAGTCCATACGCTGCTGTTGAGGACCCACTGTTGCCCCTCAGGCATCACTTGCAGGTTGCAAAGTGCCGCAGGGTTTGCTTTGGTGCTTGGCGCTCTTATGTAAGGAAGCGGGAGAGCAGTGGGGATGAACCCTGCTTTGTAGGTCAGAAAATGGAGGTGCAGGGCAGTTAGGGGATTGGGCTAGGTCAGCCCGTGAGTCAGTGGCAAAGGAGGGACCGGCGCGGCGGAGGCTTTATTAGCTGATGAGGGGTGGAGCAAGGCTCCGCAGGCAGGCGAGGAGCTACGCCAAGACACAGCATCGACCGAGCGGGGTCTCGCTCTCTCGCCCAACGCGTCCCCCAGCACCCCGACTCACCGGCGATGCGGCCCCATCCCCACTCCTCCTCCTCGCCGTGGCCCTGAGGGGCAGCCGAGCCGCTTGCTCCCCGCTGCAGCCCCAAACTCGCCCACGGCGCAGCCAGGAAGGCGGTGATGGAGCAAGGTCAGTGAAACAGGTTTCTCCTCCTGGGTTCCTCGAGCAGGCGTCCTTCCCCGTGCGGGCTGGGGAGCTGCAGACTTGTTGACAGCGGCTCTCGTTAGCTCGGTTATTGAGCGGGGCCGAGGGCTGGGCTCTCAGCTCTGGAGGTAGCAGCTCAGATGGGGTTATGGCCACTCTGTGCATCTCCCCATCCCTCCCCGGGTGGGTAGCTGTGCTGCTCAGCCTTCCCTGGCCTTGTGGGAGCCCCCTGCCCCAAGACGTGTGCTCCGAAACACCAGCGGGGCTGGGGTGGCTGAAATAGTGGGTGTTTATGTGGGACCTCTGTTGTGCCGGGGACCCAGAGCCGTTTGGGGGCTGCAGTCCCAGCTGACCTCAGTGCTGTGGCCCAGGGGTGCTGGCACATGAGCCGAGCAGCTGGTGCCAGGCTCAGGGGTTGTTTGTGGCTGTGGAGAAGGGCCAGGCTGGGGGTTTATCAGAGCTGAGGTAAAAGGCAGCATCCAGGCCAGGTGCCAGGATCCTCCTGCTGTTCCGTTCAGGCCTTTCGCCGTCTTGTTGGAGCTGCTGCGTGCTCCTCTGCACTGCCCTTGGCTGGTGACACCACACACCAGGGATGGGGAAACGTGGAGGTCAGCCATCCCATCCACGAGCCTGGGGGCAGTGTCCCAGTGGGGCAACTGCGGGCGAGGGTCCCCACTGCCAGCACCAGGTTTTGCCGTGACACGGCCGTGCCAGCCAAGCTCTGCCGCTTCCTAGCAGTGAGATAATGGGTCGGGAACAAAGGGATGTTGCAGCAGCCGGATCCATCCCGTGGGGGCAGAGCCTATCCTTGGGTGAGGACAGCGTTGTGCTCAGCCCGCTGCCGGCAGTGCCTTGCTGCAACCTCCACCCAGGGATTGGCAGGCTGCACCTTGCCAGAGACGGGAAGGGAACCCCAAAGAAATCCATCCCCACCAGGGCTTAAATGCTTGCATAGGACTTAGTGCCTGGGTTTAGGTGGTTTCTGGGCTCAACCACCCCTTGCAGCCCTGCGCTTGCTGCTCCCAGTGCTGTCCCGCAGGGAGTTGGGTGGTTCAACCTTCGCCCGGGCATCTCCTCCAGTGACAGTTGCTCCTGGTCCCACTGGGACCTTCAGGGCTGGGTGGCTCCGCTGTCTTTGAAGAGCGCTGTTGAATTGGAGCTCAGTGTCCTGCAGCAGGAAAATATAATTGTTGTCAAAGTGTATCCTAAAAGGTTAGAGCTCAGACAAAGATCAGGGAACGTGAGCAGTGGGAATGTTGTCCCTGTCCCTCTGAAAAAGTGGGAGGTTGGGGGGTAGTGAAGAAAACCAGGATCACTGCCTGCTCTTGCAGCCGCCCCGGGGCCCAGGCTGGCATCACGGGGCTCGGCCGTGGGCGGGGGTCCCCAGTGTCGCAGGGCAGGTGGTGCCGTGGGGGCAGCAGCACAATGACACGTGCGCCCATGGGTGCTGGCTGACCCCACGCCACTGGGGGTCACACAGCCCCCCAGTGCCTTCACCGCCCGCCTTCCTCCCACTGAAGGATCTGGGGCAGGACGTACAGGCCCTCCAGGGCACTAATCCTGCAGGGCCGGTGTTCATCCCAGGCGACCGCATGGTCTCAGCTAGCAGCGCTGCTAAGGAGCCAGTGTCGGTATTGTCCGTAGGGTGTCCCACCCCCTTCCCACCCACCGTCACCTCTGGGACCCACATGCCCCCTGCTGAGATGCACCCCGGTTCACACGGGAGATGCCCTGTTGCTGGGGGCTGCACAGGGCTGCTTGGTGCCCTCACCTTGTCAATGTGGAGTGGCACAGAGTCAGCTCATCGCTGGGGTTGGAGTCAAGTCCTCCTAAACCACAGTTCCCCACAGCTTTGGCATCCCCACAGCAGGGCCGGGCACAACCCCGTACTCACTGCTGGTTTCAGGGCCGTGCCAGAGCGAGCCAGGAGCCTGGGGGGTCAAGAGGGACCAGGGATGTCCAGCAACTGGGGACAAAGATCAGGTGGTGCCTCTACTTGAAGAACACTTATCCCCAGCAGCACCCTCAGTGCTCAGCAGGATGAATCCAGACCAGTGCCATGTACCTGGCCGCAGCCACATCTTCACCCCAACTCATAGTCCTCAGCTATGAGACCTTAAAACCCTCCCTCTCTCTGTGCTGTCAGGGAAGGTGCCCAGGAGAAGACGTCTGGCTTTTCCAGCTCCACACAATGCCATAGCTCCCCCTTAGCCCCCAACCCACCCAGCCTGAGCACCGAGGGACTCGGGGGGGCCTCGCAGCAGGGGCAATTCCTTGCATGCTTCTGCAGGAACAGCTCCATACCCCTGCTGAGGCTGGAAAAGGTTATTACAGCCACAACCCCACAATTACAGAGCAAACCTGCACTCTGGCCCTGCACTGAGCCCCGTCAGAGGTGCTGACCTGCTCCTGATGCTTATTCAACAGCAGTCAAGGATTTTAGCTTAGCACGCAGCATCTCCCTACCCTGCACCTCGAGCAAACAGCCTGCCCACACCAGGTGCTGTGGGGAGACCACCAAACGCAGATGGGCCTGGGGCACCGGTGACACCCCACACCTTGCTCTGCCCCAGCTTCCCCCCAGGGATGCTCAGTGCCATCTGCGGGGTGCTCCTTCAGTCACCCCAGCTGGGAGCAATCCGGGGTGACGGGTGCTGGGACTGGGTACTGGGGAGCTCACTTTGACCCTGAGACACTTGGTGGCAGAATCCACAGCATCGCCTGATATTTTGCTAACAATTATGAATTGCACGAAGCAAATGTAGGAAATAATTCACCCTGTTAATACCTAAAGCCAGCATTAAAAGAAAATTACATTCCATTTCTTCCGCTTTCCTGGCCTGCTTGGCAGCTCTCTCAGGGGGACACACTGAGCCGTGTCCATGTTGTGCCTTTTGGGGTGGTTTGGTTTTGGGAACAGCCATGGAGGGTCCCAAAAGCTGTTGCAAAGCCCCTGCGAGGTGCTGCATCTAACCCGGGCCGTACCAATGCCACATCCAGCCCTGCACTCAGCTGCTGGGGGAGCGGTGGGGGCTCACGGTGCAAGGTCATGGCAAAGCCGGGGTGTGCCGCGGGTGCTCTGCATGGAGCCCCTTCCCGCTCGCCTCCATTCCTGCCACCGCACGTTACTCAGCTGCTTGGCCAGGAAGTGAATCCCCGGCGGGATGGGCAGGAAATACTTAAGCAAGTGGTGTGCAATGGCCTGCGCTGGCCTGGCAGGTCCTGGACCCCAGCGTCACCCTCTGGTGTGGGCACCGTGGCCGTCACTGGCTCCGGGTGAGGATGGAGGAGAGGAGCATCAGGCAGAGCTGAGGAGTAGGTGCTCCTGCTTGACAGAGTTGCCTCCCTGTGGTCCTCTGTACCTGTAGAACCTACCTGGTGTCCCACTGGCAATGTCTCTTCTCAGTTCCCATGCCAGCCCCACATGGCATGGCAACCCCAGAGTTCTGCTGGCAGCCTAGGGGAAGCAGCCATGTCCACCCCAGGCCAGCCATGGTACTGCCACTGCACACCCTCGGTCACCCCCAAAAACCTCCCCTGCCTTCTCCATCCTCCAGACCACAGTCTGGGAGCCCAGCCAGCTCCTAAGGATGGGGAGACAAAAGCACCTGAGTGACAGCAAGTGCCGACACATCCCCCTTGTAGCAGCTGCATGGGGATAAGGCCCAGGTCTTGAATCGGCATCACTTTTGTGAGTGATGCTCCTTCAGTCGAGGAGCCGGGGCCGTCCGGCTCAAGGATGGGGTGTCTATGCCATGGCCAGACCACTGTCACGGCCCCTTGGCCTCACTCTGCTCCCTACACACCACCTCCTGCACCACTGCACTGTCTAAGCTAAACCCAGGGAACTGGTTTTGCTGGGAAGCCCAATTTAAGATTGGCACAGGGCAGTTTGGTGTTCGTGGCTTGGGGCATTGAGGGACAATCACCCCCAGGCTCGCAGGTTCCCTGCCTGGGAGATGCTGCCACTCGCTGCCACAGCGCCCGCAGGACCTGTGCTGTGTCCGACTGCCCAGGCGCCGCGGGCAGGTCCTGCCACGGGCAGGTACGAAGGCTGGTGTTTGCTCACTGGCAGCACCGGCTCGGGGAAACCTGCTGCCTGGCTTGGTTTCTGTTTGGGAGGGTATTTAAGGGTGTTCTCCAGGGTGTGCCAGCCCTGGCCTCCACCCTGCTTTCACAAGCGCCCTCCCCGAAAGGAGTTTGTTGTTCTCAGCTGTGGAGCAGATACGATTAGCACCGGCGAGGTTCCCCCGCAAAGGCCGTGCTGCTGACGGGCAGAGCAACAACGGGGCCTGTCTGTGCTGAGGACATGGGGACAGCCACGTCCCCTCCCCGTGCCCAGGGCAAGAGGAGCCTGGTTCCATCACGAGCCTGGTGGGATGCAGCAACCCAGCCGGCCGGGGGGAGTTGGAAACTAGGAGATGTCTCCTGGGCTGAGGGGTTCAAACACCCTGTCCTGCAAGGGCTGCGTCTCTACGCTTCATGGGAGACAACGTGCTTGGAAACTGCAGACCAAACCCAAAGCCAAGTAACATGCACAAGCCCAGAGAGCGGGTGCTTGCTCTGGGGCTGCCGGTGCCTCTGACAGCCACCCCCGTGCCCACAGACTGTCCTCCTCACCCCACCTGGGGCAGCTGTGGGCCTGAGCCCATCTCTTGGGCTCTGCCATGCTGCGTTGGTGCCACAGCTCAGTTTTGGTCTCTCCCTGCGGTCGTGGAGGTGATCACATTGGTCTTGAGGCTCACCAACCCTGAGTGGCATTTCTGGACTTGGTCTTAGCTGCGCGGGGACGTGTCCCATGGCACTTGGGTACCATCACATCCCCAAACCTTTTCACTGGCTCTCTGGAGGAAAGACAAGCTGGGAGAAGGGATCTCTGTCAGCATCAGCCCAACATCAGCAACTGCTTGGGTGCTCCTAAGCAAAAAGGCAAATTTAGAGAGTGTGCAAACCCCAACTGCCTGGCAGCCCCCAAATACCTGCTGCAACCCAGTACCCGGCCTGTGAAAGGCTCCAGCAGGTGCCAAGGCAATAGATCCACTTCTCCCTGTCATCCACCGGGATAAACTGGTCCCCACTGCACTGGAGTGACAGTGATGTGAGCCAGGGGAAAATTTTCCCCTCCTGTGTCCAGCACAAACCCAAAGGCAGAATTCATCGCTGGGGGAATTGGAGCTGGTTTGTGGCAGGCAGCTGGCACTCTGCCAGTTATCCAGAGCCAGGGCAGAGGGCTTGGGTGAAGTCACACACATGCATGAGGAAGGGGGTGAATTTAGCCACCGTAACCTCACCTGAACATTGGCCTTAGGTTACAGGTCCCGCTCGCAGCAGGACTCGGTGGCCGTCCTGCTGGCCCACATCCCTGCTGCCTCACAGGCCCAGTGGGTCCCATCCTGCTCTCCCAGACCCGGTCCCGGCAGAGGGAGCTGTGACATTAGCACGCTGAGCCACTGCTCTCCCTGCAGGGACGGCAGCCCCAGCCTTTGGAGAGGGACCAAAGAAAACAGTGCTGGGGCCCCAGCACCATGCAGCCTTCACAAAGAACTCACTGACTCAGCACATCTGATCACTCGCCCTTTTGCCTAGAAATCAAGCCAAGAGTTATACAGAACTTGTAATTTCAAATATAAAAGCACTTTTATATCACATAGAAAAACTTGTCAGTTTGCATCCATACAGAAAGATCTTGGACCTTCAGCGCAGGGGTGGTGTTTAGCTGATGCCAGAGCGTCTCTTGTGTGCAGTGGCACAAGGCTGGGACCCCACAACTCTCCTGGTGGGGCTTCAGCTACTTGGGGGGCAGTAGGACAGAGAGCCACCTTGCAAAGAGTATTTCTTGCTTGCAAAGAGGTTTTTTCCTCCCCTACACACACACCCCCCCAGGGCACACACAGGCAGGGAGCAGCAAAGCTTCTCAGCAAACAAATCCCCATCCTCCAAACAGCAAAACCACAGCCTCCCCAGCTCCGAAGGGATGAGCATAGTCCAGATCCCAGCCAGAGCCGGGGTGAGCACATACAGACTGCCAGGAGTCACTGTGCTCGGGTCATTCCTCATCATCTGCATCCTTGAGATAAGGCTGGATAAGCAGTACCAGTAACAACGTGCGGCATTTCTCTGATCTGGTAGTTTGCATCACAGCCTGAAGAGGCACGTTGCCAGCACCCCATGGCAAGGGGCTGTTGACTCTCTCCCATTAGGATATGTCACTGCCCAGGTGCCCATCCTGCTGCTGTGCCCCAGGAACCCTCCTGCCACCCAGGAGCCATCCATGTATGTAAAATGGTGCAGTGGAGCTGGGAGCTGAAAAAAGAGTACAATGGTCAGCAAGAGATGTGATGGGTCTGTGCAGAACACCTAACACTAGGGTTCAGAGCTGTGTTTTGAGCATTGATGCACCAGGGATACTTGGAAGAGGGTCTGGGCTGCAACCCTGAAAAGCTCATGGAGGCAAAAGTCAGGGTCCTTCACACACAAACTGCTGATGAAGCTCAAGTGCCCTGGAGAGATGGGACAGAAACCTTGCCTCCATGGGACAGCCATTTGACCACTGGAAGGCCACTATCGACATGTTCAAACCACTGTATTCATTTCAGATTGTTGCCCTCAAGACAGCACAGACTGGACTCACGGACACGCTGAGCACCTGCGGGCTAAAGTCAGGGCTGGCATGTCTCAAGCTGAACAACCCCAAGCTACAGTAATCAAAACTCCCTTCCGAAAACACAGCAGCAAACAATGCAACCAAGAACAAGGAGAGAGACCAGGACTCCCCATCCTTCCACTTCACCAGCCCAAACCCCAAATCAACCACTTGCTCAAGAAAGAATGGATTGTAATGATTTATTTTGGGTCCCTTTGAAAATACCATCACGTATCGCCTTCCATTCATGGCTTCGTGTGGTCTCTCAGCCTGTGACAGCACAGTGTCCTAGCCAGCTGTGCACCACACCTCTTCCTCCAGCGAGCAGGCAACCATCATCCCTTCGAGGTTGGCAGGTTGGAGCTGCCTGGTCCGATCTCAGCAGTCGTCCCTCCGTACCAGGCACCGCCTGGGAGCATCGCACAGACAGGGAACAGAGTGAGGGAACAGGAGGGCAGCCCAGAGGGACTGGTGGGGATGGCTGTAGCTTTCAGCTGCCCCAGGAAGGGAGTCTCTGGCTTGTGTTTTCTGGCAACTTAGAACTGGGTTTGTTTCTTGATCATTAAAAAAAATAAAATAAAATGCTGCTGCTGCTATCTGCAAAGGGAAAGAGAAAAATCTGTCAGCACCTGGAGGATCCAAGACTGAGCTGTACTGAAAGCCTGAAAAACCAGCAAGAAGCACACAGATATTCAGAGGCTGGGAAGCACAAACAACACAGTGGATTGGGGTGTCACTGGACGTGACAGTGGGGAGACCCACACTAGTGCCTTCCCTTCACCTCTACAGCAGGCACACGGTCCTTTGAACCAAACCAACCAAACCCTGGAAACACCATAAAACAGCAACAACTCCAACCCAGATATGCAATCTCCAAAGGTCTGAGTAAGATCTGAAGCATTTGGGGAAGGATTCCCAATGCCACTGGGCACTGCCGTCAGCCTGCTCCCACCAGGAATTGTGGTTGATTTCTTAATGCCTTCAAAAGGTGAAGAGTCAAGACAAGCCTGAGCGTGGTTGAAAATCTCAGCTACAGGGACTCAGAAGAATCAGACCACAGAGCAGTCTGCATTCATATAGGTTATGAAACAAAACAAGGGCTTCATGTCCTGCCCAGCCACATCAGAGCTGTTGAGTAATGAACTAACACTATTGCCACCTCTCCGAACTCTCATCGTTTCCACACGAGCAGGAATTTGCCCACACACAGAAGCACGGAGGTTACCTGGACTCCTACTCTTCCAAGTGGATTGAAAACAAGATCTTACATTATCCACATCTCCACCTGCTGAAGGGTTTAATCGCTCAGAGGCCCCATCTCCTACTTACAGTTCAGTGTCTACAATGACATCTGGCTTCTCCAGAGTTTGTCGTCTCCTCTGGATGGCATCCACAATCTTTTTCCTGGGGCCCAATGGAATATTGATGCTCTTCAGGTCATTGTCTGAACATAGCATGAGGGCCTCCAAGTCAATCTTTTCCTTCTTCAAGATGGTGATAAACTCAAACATGTGCAGGGAAGCCAGAAAAGTCTCCAAGGGGCTGGTGTCTGGTTCATCATCATCATCTAAGCCCAGCTCCACCTCATCCCAGGGTAGCTCCTCCGCGTTCCTCTCCTGCAGGCTGTTGGCACTGCCAATGCTATCGTTGAGACTTGGCGAGCGCTGCAGGCGGCTCCGCAGTTTGACACCCATCCCGTCTGCGTTGTCTTCACCCAGCATGCCAGCGTCCTCCCGGCCGATCCCAAAAAGCCCGCCGCTGACGTAGTTGCGCCGGAACACCATGGTGCCCAGCCCGGGGCGGTTGAACAAGGAGTCGTGGCCAGAGTCGGTGCTGACTTCCGAGTGGGCCGAGTCCATGTGCAAACCCGGGTCACTTATGGCACGGGAGACAGTGTCTTCATCTGTGAGGAACATGTCTCTGATATTACGCCGAGTCCACTCCTTGGGGCTGGCGTATGTGCCCTGCTTCACAAACATGACATCATTCCCCAGCTGCAGACCAGACAGAGACCGCACGCTTTTCCTCCCATCCTCGTAGATCTTGAACGTTCCATCCACCTGCTTCTTCTTCTCTAGCTTCTTTTGTATTTTCGTCTTTCCCTTGGCTGTGCCATGGATGGTGGCTTGTGAGTATGGCAAGGAAGTCACCATAGACATGTGTTGGAACTTCTTGCTTAAGGTGCTACTCGAATAGCTGGAGAAGCTCATGGTATCCGAATTATCTGACATCTCCTTTCTGTACCGCTTCTCCATCCTTTCATGGTGCTTCTTCTGCAGCTTCACACAGTCCTTAATCCTCCGCTCTGCGTCCCGAAAGGCCTTGTCCTTCAGTTTGCTCACCAGCTTGGGGTTAAGGCTGCTCTGCTTGGCAGCAATAGAGTCCAGGTATCGCACACACTCCATGTGCCCCTTCATGGCTGCCATGTCCAGTGGGGTGTGGTAGTCATTGTCCAGGCACCAGATGTTGGCCCCAAAAGAGATGAGGAAGGAGAGGCAGTTCAGGTGGCCATTGGCTGCTGCCAGGTGGAGAGGGGTGTTCCCCCAGATGTCACATTTGTCTGGATCGCCCCTAGACAGCAAGAAAATCAACTGGTTAGCATGCAGGCATGGCTGACAGACTCTTCTCAGACATTCCCAGCTGTGCAGGGCAAAATCAGTTCCATGAACTGTTGCCTCCTCAAAATATGAAGCTACACAGCTTTGGCCCCTACAGCTTAATTTTAAGCAGGTCTTCTGGAAGGGTGCACCGCTGACATGGAATCACATGTCTGACATGCAAGACTGTGGTAATTCCCATGACTTCAATTTAGCTCTCAGGAGACATATGTTCCTGCACCAAATCAGCTTTTGGAGGGAGGCAAGCCACATTCTGGATAGCCTAGAACTGAGATATGGGGCTGATTCCAACTCAGACCTTGAGCTTGTTATAAAATTTCAAATCTCAAACATCTCATTAAATTCTAGTCAGATTCTATCTTCAAATCTTGGCTTTATTCAGATTCTGTGGAGAGACATCCCAAAATCCCTCTCTATACACCACATCCTGTGTGGGACACCATGGGGTCCCACCATGATGGTAGCACCACCATGAAACAGCCATCCTCAGCAATGGTTCTGAAACCCACCAGCTGCTGCACCTTCCCACCCTCCCATTCACTGGTGCCTGGGGAAATCTGGGGCACAAGAGGGCACATTGTCAGTAGAGAATAAGAGCAAAGTTGCTAGCATCGGCATTGGGGTTGGGGTTTTGTGGGGTTTTTTGCTGTACTATGTACTACTTGGTCTCGATTGCATGGCTTGAAGCGCATTGGTATTAGCACATCCTGAGAATCCAGTTTCAGAGAAAGTGGAGATTAGGTTTCTGCACTCCTCAAGAGCTGGACACTCGACTAATGCCATTAGCATCTCTTCTCACACCGTGCTGGCCCCTACCCCAGCAAGCTGCTGATGGGGCACAACCGCTTGCCCACATCTCCTGCCTCCTGTGACAGGACGGACACAAACTTAGGATTCAAGGGAAGTCTGTCCTCCTGACGCTGCTCTGTATTTGTGATCTGCTGAAACAAGAGATAGTTCACACCCCTCCTGGCACCAGCCTTCGCCCGAGCGCGTGTGCTAATGATATGCAGCCAGCAGCAGTATCTGTCAACAAGGCGCTCTCCCTTTGTGCACATGGATAAGGCAAAGCCTTTTATTAAGGCTGTGCAGCTCCACCACCCTTAGGAGCAACTCCCCGTGGGCAGCAGGGCTCTGGCTCAGCACTGCTCCTGCCCATTTCCGCACCACCCTTTCAATGAGCTCTAGAGGAACCAAGCACTGCCCCTCCACCACGAAGATCTCAGCCCTGGTGACACCAGGAGTCTGGAAGGCAAATGCACACTTCAGACCTTCAGCCTGCGTTACTTTACTCCTTGCTGCTTTAGGACCTGTGTTGACAAGAGCTGGGAGCAGCAAGCCCAGAACCCTCTCCCAAACCCCACGTGTTCTGTGCTACAGCTCGTCTCACTTGAAAGAGTCTGAAAACTACCTCAGCGAAAGAGCACGGAGATCACAGGAGCTGAGGGACTTCTTTTCCCTGCTGCTTTGCATCTGCACCACTAGCACCCATGCACAAGACCCAGTAACAGCCCGGTCCAGCACATTCACCCTCCTGTACTGCAGGCAGGCTCATTGCTGCCCACTCTGGACACTGATGTTCAGGGAACAGCGGGGCTGGAGCAGAGCAACGCAGCTGGTGTCATGACTAGTTTGCAATCCTCAGGCTTTGCCAACATCTCAGCTATGTAGTACTGAAGGGAAATGATTCTGCAAAAGGCAGAAGCAATAAAAACAGTGTCCAGATGTTAAGCTGGAGATTATTTGGACCCAGACTGTGGGCTTTCTGGCTGTATTTCCTGACAGCTGCTATGAGGTGTGCTCAGCTTTCCCCTTGTGGCAGCATCAGCAGTAGCTCCACATGCATGTATTTTCACAAAATTTTAGAAACTTCGTAAGTACAACTTTGAGGCTGCTGGCAAATTCAGCAAGTTAGTCAAAAAGTTCAAAACTGTGTAAGGGCCAAACAGACCCACAAACCCTGGACTTCTGTATCCAGAGGCTTTGACATCTCATAGAAGCAGAGAAAGGCTTCAAAGATGGGTGCTAGGGAGAAGGGCATGAGATCACAGGGCTGAGGAGGTGTGAAGCCAGTAGAAGGAGAGGAGGAAGCTGCCAGTACTGCGACAATGCGGAGTTTCCAGGAGTGGTATCTCCCCAGCACTCGCCTCTACCCTTATAGTGACATGTCCAGGCTGGGAAATTCATGGGGAGGATAAATATTTGATGAATTGCAAGAGAGGAGTAAATTATTGATGGAGCTGGATTAAAGAGCCAGTGAAACTGGAACTGCTGGCGCTGTCGGTGGGACTCCAGCGCGTGGAGGGTTGTTCGTTTGTTTACATGTGCTCTGAATGGGCACATGTGTGCCTGACATGTGCGGGCAGATGAGCCAGGGCACCATGAGGGTCCCAACACGTACATGGACTCAAAATGTGGACAGTGACTTAGCAGAGGACTCACTAGAAATGATCTTGCTCCCCAAGCCAAGCGTATGGATGCTCGAGCCATAAAGTACCTCTCAGAGCCCATTCTCCTGTCTGTCTGGTTGAGGTGGCAAAGAGCGAAGCCAGGGAGGTCTCAGTGGATTCATATTTAAAGGTCTACTTTCCTTGTACTTTTTACTACCTCAGAGAGTAAGTGAGGGGAAAGAGCATCAAAACCAGCTTTCCCTAGACATTGCCACTGTCTAGAAACAAGAGTATCAGAGCAAAATTAGATCTCTAGGTCCTTTTGCCCTATAAATGTCTGCCGCAGGCGCTAAAAATGCATCAGAAGGAAAGAAGAACAGCGACTTGCAAAGTAGAGGTGTTTGATCTGGCACAGATAATAAACATGAGGCCCTCCCTCTGGCAGGTGTCTGTCCCAGCAAAACTTCACCTCCAGGGCGCTGCACACGAGGAGATGCTGACTGCAGGGTCCACTAAGTGGGAACGTATTTTAATAACAGGTGTGAAGTGCAGCACTTCTCAACTTCAAAGCGTTTTCGAGTGCTGAGTCAACTCCTGTAATAATCATTATTAAAAACGCTGTTAATTGAGCCCCTTAGGTGGACGTGTGCATCTCCTGAGTCATTGCTTTTGCACTGTGACTGGCACACTCACTCCCTTCCTGCCGGTTTTTCCCCTCCACTTCTCCCATAGGATCCCAATTAGTCGGGGAATCCAGTGGCACTTACATAAGTCCTTCCCTGGCTGCACGTGTGAAGTTCCTCTGATAGCAATGGGCTGGCTCACCCCCTGGCTCGTGGGTGTGCGTGAAGGATCGGGCCCTCAGACCAGGAGCCAGCTGTGTGCAGAGTGTCTCTGGCTGCCATAAAATATTTTTAGATATAGGAAAAGGAAAAAACCATTTATGGCTTGAGAGAAAAAAGCCCACCAGCTTCAGCATAGCCAGTCAGGGCAAGGACCCAAGCAAAGCCTAGAAATGAGCAGAAAAGATGAGGTTTTGGACCCAGAGTAGAGCCTTGGGTTCTGTATCCCAAGCTTTATCCAGGTGGTGGTAGGTCAAGGATTCAGCTTTTCTCCAAGTTCAGATCTCCCAAAATCCAGCACAGATGCTGTAGGTGAGGTTCATCTCAGGGCTCTCTGCCTCTCGTAGCAGCAAAAGCTGGGCTAGCAGCTGGCGTTACTGGCGATCATTAACGCTGGCTGTGCTGTGGCAGTGCCTAGGGGCATGTATCCTGGCTCAGCACGCCACCATGCCCAGATCTCAGGCTGACTCCAAGCAGCCAGCTCAGGTGCCGGAAGCGACGAAGCTTTGACAGTGCTCCACCCTGCTCCTTCACCTTCCCAGCAGGTCACCACCCTGGGAAAGATCCCCACCAACACGGCCACGCTGCTCCTGGCACCCACGTGGCCGCCAGCCCTGTGGCGTGCAGAGGATGCACATCACCTTCACGTGCCTTGCTGCAACCTCCACTGCAACCCTGCCCCAGCCAGGGTGACGTGACTCCCTCAAGTGGCTGGGCTGATGTCAGGAGACATCTCATCCCCTCTAACCCACTGCTGAGCCACCCGCACCCCTCTGCCGTTAACACCCAAAGCATCTGCGACCCCCATTTTTGTAAGAAGGGAAACTGAGGCACATCTCTGCAAAGAAACGTTGGGTGACAAAGCTGACTGCAGACCTGTCTAGCAGAAAGACACATCCTCACCTCTCCTGTGGTCCACTCCAAGGCAAGAAAGTCCTGGCTATTCCCGGACAAGGCTCCCAGACTTGTGGTTAACTGGAGCTGGACTGATGCCCACCACTGCCACAGCAGTTCATAACAAACCACGCTGAAGAATTACTGCCTCTGAAAAGCTGCAATACTAAATGCCAGTTAGCCTGCCTTTTCCCAGCCATCATGTTAATTGAGTTTGCTTCCCTCACTGGAGTCCAGTCAGGAGGAATAAAAAGGCTTTTTGTGTTGCAAACAAGAAGGATGAGCCACTGCTGATCCCTCCGACTCAGACTCTCTCTCCATCCCCATGCAAAGGTGGCACGGAGGCAACAGCATCACTAGCTGTTACGGACAGAGCAATAAGTCTGCTTCGTTAGCCCTTCTGTGTGGGTTGAGAGATGAACTTTCCTCAAGGATCCACCAACAGATTTATTATACTTTCTTTCCCCCTCCCCATTTCAGCCCTACACCACAATCTGCTGAACATACAGGCGTATGAATGAGGCTCCTTCACTGATGACAGAGCCTAGATAATCCTGAGTGTCCATTAGCTTGGCCTGCTGTGGGGCACAACAATCAGAGCTGTGATTTTTGCCCCCAGCAGCCCCCCTCCCACAGCTCTGCTCTCTCAGGGTGCCTCTGGCCTCACTAGGACATTTCATAACAGCCTGGCCCCAGCACTTAATCTCCCAACTTGTCTGGGCACCAGTACCACTGCCCAGCACTGGCAAGGAGAATTCAGTGTTTCTTGCCGCCCCAAGACTCTCCCATCACCCTCTGTGCCTCGGCATCCCCCTGCAATGCAGTTGGAAGCTAACCAGCCCCCTCAGACCCTGACACTGCCTCCCACCCCATCCCTGCATGGAGCCAGCCCAGCCCCAAAGCCTCCGCTCCCCCAGGCACTACCCCATGCTGTGATCCCACACTCTCCTGCCTCGCAGTGCAGGGGCTCTCAGTGCAGAAGGAGGAATATTTTGACAACAGAAGCCAGAGAAAAATACCCTGACATTTTAGGATACTCAGGGGTCCTCCCTCTTGCCTTGCAATTGTTATACTGCAGGTGTAACAGTAACATATCCAACACAGAATTAAGTTTCATCTCTGAACAAGACTTAAATACCGTTGCACATTGTCCTAAGCACTAGCAGAAAATTACAGGGTCTGCCCACGGGCTCTCCTGGGTCCTGCATGATTGCCCCTCTCTGGCACCCCTGTCCCCAGGCTGGGGCTTTCCTGCCTCTCGCAGACCCGAAGCCGGCTCCAGGGAGCAGAGGTGTGTCTGCCTCTGCCCCGAGCTGAGCGGCAGCGTGAGGAGGTTTCACGGATCTCTGCGTGGCCCTGGGCGAGGATCTGACACATGAAGATGAATGCACGGATGAAAACGCATCCTGCAGCCCCACAGACACACACTTCACTCCACCATCCATCACGTAAAGGGCACTGGGCTTTTGCCAGGCTATTTTCCCTGTCAGGAACAAATGTATATTAGGCTGTTAATTAAACAGCAGCCAAGCTGCACTCGGACATAATTGAGCCCTCGAGGACCTTTTAATCTGATGTGAATTTATAAAAAGGGCCCCTCCATGGCTAAGCAGCCCTTGGGCTTTGTGGGGAGGCAGAAACTGCTGGCTTGGACGTGTGGGTTGGTAGGACAGGCAGTGGTGCTGCAGGGTGTCCTGTGATGGAGGCAGGCAATATAAGGAGATATAATGATATAAAGAGATGTAAAGTCTTTGCGCTCTTTGGAAAGGCATTCATCCATGGTGTGGGCCTTTCAGACTGACTTTTTGGCCATCAAATAGTCTTTGGAACCATTTCTAGCTCTGGGGTCCCCATAGCTCCTGCCCTTGTCTCTCTGGCCCTGGGTGGCAATTCCTCTCATGGCAGGAGCTCAGAGCAGGTTTCTGCTGGGCACATTCCCTCCTGGGAGGTACACCGTAAGTCACAGAGCCCCCACCCAGGGAATCATCACAGGGCTCTCAGCCCAGGAGCATCTCAGGAGGCACCAGTCAGAGCAGTATCTTGCCCTCTCCCCTCTGGACTCTGAAATCATCTTCTCCTGACCACACTCCTATTGCATAAGGCACTCAAGGACTTCTCAGAGTGACTCTGTACACAGCCTTTCTGACCTCAGGATCTGAGAATTAAATGCTTTACCACAGAAGGACAGCAACGTGTGTGGGAGCTCTGCCTGTAAGTACAGCTGGCCGGGGCCAGGGGAGCCGGCTGAAGGTTTTGTACAAGCAGACCAGAGTATCAGGAGATGTGAGAGCCCAGGAACAGGCACAGTGGAGATGCAGCTGATCAGGTACAAGAACTGCAAATGCAGCCCAGGCTGGGCGCAGCAATTCCCTGCTTGGGACCTGACGGCCTCACCGAGCCCTGACCCAACATGGAGAAGCAAAGCCATTTCAACAAGGCGTGATGCGCATCCAGGCTGCTGACCTCAGCACTATTCCTCAGTCTTAGAAAGAAACAAATCAAAAGCAGCACCACCAACAACCTCTCAAGAAAAGGCAGAGGCCACCCCACCTTGGATGCCTTTAGATGAGGTGCTCAGAAAAGCTACTGAAGCAGAAGGAAGCACTGGCACGTACTCCCTTGGGAGGTTGGTACGAACAGGAGAGCCAGTACTGCTCAAGAAAGAACTAGGTATGGCAGATCTTGCCTTAGCACACACCTGCTTGTGCGGTTCCCCCAACACCAAAATGTAAAACCCCCCAGTCTGACAAGTCCCCTCAGTTCCACTCCCTCCTCTCCACCACATTCACGCTTACAGAGCCTGAGACCCTCAGATTTGGCAGCCCGGGGTGAGGTACTGAGAGACACATCAGCATCAAGCAGCTCCTGTGGGGGAGACTGAGCTTAAAGAAATCTGCTCTTGGGGAACCTGTTTCTGAATTTTCTGGGCTCCAGGTGCATGACAGGCTGCCCAGGGGTCACATATTGAGACCTTGCTTTGGGTAAAACAGACAAGTGTCACCTACTTGCAGCTGGCACTGCACACATCTCTCTGTGAGCATTTCTTGGGACAGAAGGAGCAATTATTCCCTCTGCCCCCTCATTTAAAAAGGCTTTTATCATGGCAGCAACCCGATGGGCTTTGCACTTCAGCTCTGCCTGTCTTTACAGGACCTGACACGGGACTGCAAAGCACTTGCAGGGGGGATCCAGCCCCACCTGGGGAGCTGCAGGCAGGGTTTGCGGCAGAAGCAGTTACAGGCTCAGAGAAGATGGAAAAACACAGAGCAGTTATCAGGAGTGTTGGATTAGACTCAAAAGAACCACAAGGAGAGAAAAACAACAGAGGGGAGGACAGGAGCAGGGGTGTTATGGACAGAAGCCATCGTTTTGTGGGGCACCTGCACCCACACTGACCTGCAAGCAGGGAGGGGGGAGAGACGGGGTCCCAGCTACTCTGTCCCCCAGGACCAGCACCGTGCATTCGCCCACGCTCACCCTCTGCTGACAATGAGGCGCAGGGCGTCCAGGTTGCCGTGGTAGGCGGCCCATAGGGTCGGGGTCATGCCATCCTCGTCCGGCGAGTTCAAGTCCTTCTTGGTGGCTTCCTTCAGCAGGTCCAGGTAGCCGTCCCGGGCTGCTCGGTGGTACTGGTCATTCATGGTGTGGAGTGGTCCCTGGGCGAGCTCATGGGTGCCCAGGGGGGCTCAGAGGATGGGCATGGACGTGGGGAAGGGGGAGCTGCCAGGAGGGCCCAGCTCGCCTGGCTCAGCGCCGCCGTACCAGGACACCTGAGAAGTCCTGGCCGGGGAGGCAGGAGCTCCTCCAAGCCCAGCCAGCCAGGCTCTCCAGCGCTTCCCCTGGGTCCTAAGCATCCTCCGGCCCTGACGGCTCCTCACGACAAACCGTTCATGCACCAGCTCCACTGCACATTAAAAGCTCCCATTAAGCAGCATCATTGTCAGGCTCAGCCAAGTGCTATGGGCACAGGGTCGTGCAGTGACAACTTGCCAGGTCTACATGTCCCCTAAGCAGAGCAGGCTGCCAGAAAGGCTCATGGGCCGTATCCTGCCCGATACTCCTGCATGCCCCTCGCTGTAGCTACCCCATCTCGAGTGAGGGTCAGCAGCAGCCACAGGAGGAACCGTGGGCTGATGGGGCACGAGCCCCCCACTGCCTCCACTCACAGCCCTGTCAGAGCAGGGCAGCAGGTGGGACCTGGAGGGGTGCTCCTGCTCCGTGCAGAGATGGCCGAGAGCAGCTTGGTGACTGCCTCTGATTTCAAAGCAACACCGGGGGTGTTCACAGCTCAGTTTTTCCTGGTAAAAAAACAAAAAGAAAAAAAGATATATAGATATATACATGTGTGTATATGTGTATATATAGACATACACATGTATATATCTATATGTATATATATACATGTACACACATGTATATATCATGTATACACATGTATACATATATATAGGGAGATATATACATATCACTATATATATATGTCACTAGGAAGACAACAGCAGACCCAGTCACCATCCCTGCCTGTGCCCACAGGACTCTACTTTTCAGGGACCTGCACAACAAACTGCACAACAGGAATCCACGATAACCTAAGTAACTCATACAGGCTGGAAAAATTCCTTTCCTCACTCCCTCTCCCTCTTTGGAGACCAAAAAAAAAACCCCCCAAACCAAACCCACTCCTGTCTGTAGCTCAGTACTATGAGGTGCTCAAGGGGCAGTGTCTGGCCTCCAGTGCCTTTTATGATGACACAGAATTTCTGGCTGGGGTGAGCCCTGCAGGGAGCTGGACAGCCCCAGGCAATGCCTCCAGTGCAGGATTCCCGGGCCCCAGGCACCCTCTGCTGTCAGGAGACACAGAGCCAAGCCTGGATGATGACCAAAGCACACAGATTTTGCAGCACATTGCGCCCAACGGTGAATCGTATCCCCTGGGACACACTGTCAGGGAGGAGGATTTTTCTGGTCCTCCTTGTGCGTTTTGCCTACCACGTCCTGGCTCTGGGGATGGAGATCTCCAAGGCTGGACCCTGCGCGTCTGCCACCATGGCCCTGGGACAGCACACGGGGTTTGGAGAGGGTGAAGGCAGACCCAGGAGATGGGTGAGAACAGGGAAAAGAGTGCAAAACTGGGGAAAGACTGAAAAACAGCAGCAGAGAGGGTTAGAAGGTAACGAGCAGAAAGGAGGAAAACCAGAGAGAAACACAGCTTATTTTTGTAAGCAAAAAAAATGCCCCAAGACAGCAAGGTGGCCCTAAAGCAGTCCCTGGTGCACCAACACAAGCTGCAGTGATTAACCCCTGGGTGACCAACACGAAGTCACGGTCCCGGCTGCCTGGGGACACCTGTAAGTGCACCAGAGAGGGTCTGCTCCCCACACGGTTTGCTCACATCGGCAGATTCACACTCACCAGCTCAGCCTCCTCGGGAGAGTCCTCATGGGATGTGGTAGACATCGAGGTATTTGCCACTGTAATCCTTCCAGGTGAAAAGCAGCATAGTAATGTCTGCAATTCATTACTGAGGTTATTTAATGATTCTTGTATTATTACTAATTAAGCTCATTATGCTGTATGGTGTCTCCCAGGGGGGATAGGGAGCATTGCCCAAGGCAGTAAACGCTCTTTCCTCTGTTGCTGGTTGTTAAGGACAAAAGAGGGAGGATAAATCAGTGCATTTAGTCCAGGGGGACTCTTGAACCTCTGGCCTCTGCAAACCATCACCATTATCAGCTCAGATTCATGGCATGGGGGGGCGGGAGGGGGGACGTGTATCTGTGCTTCCCCTGGGAAAGGCTACAGACTGAGAAAAGATCAACCACTCACCCCAGAGAGGAACGCCTAAGGATCAGGGCAGAGCCAGTACTTGTGGCAGCCGGCTGGTGGCAGCACGGGAAAGAGGCATGAAGGTCTCCCTGGGCTGTACAGTAGATCCTGAGCGCTCTCCTTCACCATCCCTCGTAGTTCGGTTTGGTGCTGTTCCTGTAGTGCTGCAAGAAGGAGCACGGTGGTGAGCAGGCAGGAATGGGACTGAGAAAATGCACAGCAAAGAGCCCATCTCTGTGCTTGCCCCGGAGGAGGCAAGCAGCAGGGACATCTCCAAAAGAGGCGTCCTCATGAAGGAATAAAACTTGTCCCCGTCCACTCAGAACTGCCCTGGGTCCCCCTATCTCCCCCACCAAAATATAACAGCTGGGGTAAAAGAGATCTTGAGCAAAAACTCTCCCCTCACCTGGCAAGTGCTTGAATCCCATCTGCGCTGTGGTTTGCAGTGTGACTTCCTTCTCCTTGAAAGGAGAGAAGTTAAGCTCCTGAGGGCCAGAGAAAGGTGATCCCACCCGGAAAAGGCAAAGGCAGTGCATCAACAAAGGGGATCACAGATGCCAGTCCCCAAATCCTGCCCTGCTGTAACGCTAAACCTTCCTCATTGTTGCCACCATGGGTAGAAAAATTGAGCTGCCCTTGGCACTGAATAGATACAAAAGCAAATTTCTTCCTTTTCCTCAAAAGCATTCCAGACATAGAGCATACTTATGGATGGGAATAGTACAGGGTGAGGCACAATATTTATTGTGCTCAGTTAAGCAGAAAGCCAAGCCCAAAATCATCAGCAAAGATAAGTTCATCACCTAAACCACCTTCTCTCAAGGGAAGAGATCTCATGTGGGTAGGAAAGATGGGTTTGACAGGGTGGCTTTGCTCTATCTGTGGTGACCATGACCCTGCCACCGAGCGGTCTGTGCCATGCTTAGCAGTGCTGTCACCTCACGCCCTCCCCGGGTAAATAACCCTTATCTCCTCATCTCTCTCCTGTTTCCCCAAAATCAGCTATTGCACAAAATGGATCACATGAGTTTCTCTGAGAAGCCCATGAAGCACTCCTGTCGGCTCCAGACATGGTATAAATCACAGAGACATCCCAACAGGTATAAATTCTTCGGCTGACCAAGCTGCAGCAACGGGGAAACTTCTCAGACTGGCAAGAGCAGAGATTTGGATCCCAGGCACCAAAACAGGTTGGTGGAATGGCTTTGTTTGAATAGTTACTTTGCCTTGTTTCATGCTTTTTGTTGAGAATCAATAAGTCCCTGGCTTGGCACAGGCAAGAGGCTTTAGTGGGAGTGACAGCAGACATAGCTCACATCCTTCTTACAGGAACTGGTATAAACCATGATGTGATGCTTCAAAGACTCCCAGGGCTTTCTTACCTTTCAGCGGCCTGTTCCTCAGCCAGGAAGTATGACATTTTCTTCAGAATGTTTAGTAGTTGACATTTAGAAATCAAACCACATTGGCCATTTGCCCCAGGATATTTGATCCTGTAAGTGCTTTCCTGGTGCTTTTCCAGTATCTTGCATCAATAAACACCTAAACGCTGTGTGACAAATTAGGCATGCTTTGTTAAACTGACCTGGGATCCCCCCCATGCAAAAGCATCTTAAGCAAGAACTCAGCCTTCAGGGAACCAGGAAGAGAAAGGTTGAAAATGAGCTCATCCCTCTTCTTGCGCTCCCTTGTCTCAGCCTTCCCCGTTCCTCTGATACGTCCTCTCCTCCTCATCACATGTTCTGCTTTCGTCCAGCCCTGGACTATTCAAAATGAAGTGACGCCTCTCATTCATGGGGCTCTCCTCCCAACAGCATTAACCCTCAGCTAAAGCATTAGCTGAATCATGACCGAGGAGCCCGTGCGGAAGGACAGCGAGATCAGACGCCCCAACTCCAGCATGGGCTGTGGACACAAGGATGACAAAGCCAGCCTGGCTTCGAGCCAGATAGCATCTTTCAGCCACCAGCCTCATCAGCCCCCCTCCACTCCTGCCTCCAAGGAAGTGTGGAAAAAGGGTGGCCGCATGTTCTCCATCCTGCTGGCTGTGCATTTAGCCCTGCTGGCCTGCACGCTGGTGAGCAGCGGGGCTTTTGAGAAGATTGCCGTGCATGACTATGATGTCTTCTTCCTGCTGACTGTCATGATGCTGATAGTCATCATATGGATCATCTTCTACCTCGTCGGCACCTCCCGCTGCCCAGATGCCATCCTCTGCAAAGACTCCCACGCTGGGCCCATCTGGCTGAGAGGTAGGAGCTCTCGGGGGGGTAGGGCTGGGGGTGAGATGCAGGGTGGACAGTTCATGGGGGCATCAGTTCTTTCGAGGGAAACAGCAATCATCTGGGGTGTAGTCTCCTCCCCTCTTGCTGGGGCTGGCACCATGCCCTGCTCCTACTTAGTGGAGGGAGTAGGTTAGCTCCTACTCCCTCCACTGGGTTCACTGCCAGGTCTCCCTTTATCTGCAAGGGCTTCTGGTACTTTACACCGGGTTCCTTCCCAGCCTTGCCATTGCTCTTGCAAGAGCTGTGAGTCAGACTACAGGGTTGACTGAAAATCCATTCCAGCTAAAATTATTGTACAATTCTGTTGGTGTCAAGATAATTTGGGTGCTGGGAGAGGAAAAACACAGGTAGAAGCAAAGCCTCTCCATGACAATAGTTCCTCTTCTTCCTCTCAACTATCTGCATTAGCCCACATATGCATACATCTGTCCAACCACAGATATTTTGGTTCCTCAACAGGAGGCCTGATCCTATTTGCCATTTTCAGTCTTGTCATGGATGTGTTCAAAATTGGATATTACTCAAGCTTCTACAGCTGCCTGTCTGCAATCAAAATAATCTACCCCATTGTGCAAGCAATATTTGTGGTCGTCCAGGTGAGATGGTCGTACTCTGTCTCGGGGATGGGTAGAGAGACAGAGCCACCAGCAGAAGAAGCTCTGATCTCATAGACATAGTTCAACTCCACCAACAGCAAATGCAAGTGGTTTAACTCAGCCCCTGCCCAGCTCATATCACCCTCCAACCACAACTTCCAGCTGCAGCAACTCGCTTTAAGGCACTGATTTAGACTTGTTCCCACCCTGTGACATTTTGGCTTATGCCAGGATGGCTTGTCACAAACTCTAAGCAGCTCCCATCCAGCCAAGTCTCCTCTTCCATGAAGAACAGAGGGAGAAGGACAGGAGGACTGTCTTGCAGTTTGAAGTCCTCCACCAAGGAGGGAATAGGTCAGATAGGGACAATTTAGACAGGAACAGGGGCTGGCCACGGGCAGAGCAATGGCAGTGGGACAGGGCAGGAGGAACAAAGAAAGAACAGGCTACATCCAGCAAATGGCCAGGATTATGGGCTAGTAGGCTGGGCCCAGATGGACCCAAGCGAAAGAGGCTCCAGCTCACTCTCTGCTGAGCAGGGAGATCTCTGCTTCAGAAAGATGTGATTTGCTTTCTTGCTTTGTTGGAAATAACTTCTTTTCTTGCCCCTGCCAGACGTACTTCCTGTGGATCTCTGCCAAAGACTGCGTCCACGTACACCTGAACGTTACCAGGTGAGTAACGCCACTCTTTGAATCCCACTGGCCCAGACGACCTGGGCCACCACAAACCTGCTGCACTCTCACACAGTTAAGATGCAACAAGGGGATAAACCCAATTCCCTTAATGCTGACCAAAACTAAACCTGCTCAGTCTCCAGCTAGCCTTAGATCCCAGCTCAAGCGGTTGAGGTTAATGACCTGTGGATCTAGCAGGGTTGGGATTCAGTTCAAGAATACAAGCATTACTCAAAGCAGATTAGTATTAAATTAATAATTAGCATTAAATAAAATGATTCATAGCTGACTTTTGCTCCCCTGGGGAAGGCAACGATGCAGTGGGCAAGCCTCAGGCTAAAACAAGATCTTGTCCACTTTTGCAAGACTGGATCCTCCTGGAGACCAATCCAGACCTACTAAACTATTCACTATTGAGAAGCTCTTCCAACACCAACAAGAGGAATCAGGCCTTGCTAATCCTCATGACTACAAACAAAAAATAGAAAGAGAGTGAGAGCAGCAAAGCAAGGGTCAGGATTTCTAGCCTTGACCACTAGAGCCCTTGTACCACTTCAGGCAGCTCCCACAGTCCCTCTGAGCACTTGCACATCTATAACATGGATGGGAGCAACATGCTCTGGAGCCATTGCTTTAATTTCATGAACCTTCTTCTTCTGTAGGTGTGGCTTGATGCTAACGCTGACTACAAACTTAGCGGTGTGGATGTCAGCAGTGACAGATGAGTCCGTTCATAAAGCACATTCAAAGTTGAAGAAGAACATGACAGAAGAAATCTTCAGATGGATCCTGAAAGGTAATCTGCCCATTTGTGAAGCCATCCGGTCCAGGGAGGGAGCCCATGAGGTAGAAATTGTTCTGCAACTCAGGTTTTATCCCTTTTCAGAAGGCCTATCGAGAGCTGAAGGTCTCTTTAACAGAGCTGATATATTAAAAGCCAGGTCTTAATGTTCATTTCTTAACCTGTATCGCAGAGGAGTCTGAAAGGTGGAGGGCTCTGTACAAATGGGATGGGAATGAAGAAGGAAAGGAAAAAGAGAGATTTATCCGGCCACCTAACTTCTTCAGGAAGAACATGACCATCAGAAAGCTGAGGTTGAAGCATCCTTGTTTTCAAAATGGTCACATATTCTTCTGTCCTTGGTCTTGTTTTTCACTCGCCCTAAGTATCCAGTTCTTCAGGGCTGCTAATGAGTGCTGGCTCCTTGTTTTAATACCACTGCATCTACGTGTTTTTATCTTGTTTCAGCGGGAATGAGAAGTAGCTCAGCCGAAGAATGCAATTGCAACAGCCAAATCTGCCAGATCTTCAAGAACGGCTACTTTTGGCTGTACCCCTTTAACATTGAGTACAGTCTCTTTGCCTCTGCCATGGTCTATGTCATGTGGAAGAATGTTGGACGCTTCATAGACCACCACTCCCACCACATTCACCGCCTGAAGTTCAGGCTCTTCCGAAGGACCTTCTTTGTAGGCATCGTGTTGGGCCTCATCATTCTGGTGAGTGGTTTGGGAGTCCTTATTCTTTATGAGGTGCAGGTAAATTCCAGCACTGAATCCATCAAGAAGAGCCAAGCACTCACCATGTACTATATCTTCAACATTGTCTGTCTGGGCCTGATGTCTCTGGTCTGCATTGGTGGCTCTGTCATCTACCGGTTTGACAAGAGAGACATGGATCGGCACAAGAACCCAACCAGGACCCTGGACGTGGCCCTGCTGATGGGTGCAGCCTTGGGGCAGTATGCTATTTCTTACTATTCCATTGTGGCTATTGTAGCCAGCACACCAAGGGACGCTATCAGCGCACTCAACCTCACCTACGCCCTCCTAATGATTGCTCAGCACACCTTCCAGAACATCTTCATTATCGAAGGCCTTCATCGGCAACCCCCCAAGGAAGACCACAAGCACAATTCTCACCAGAAGGATCTCTATGGACTCACCTTTGTCAACATCAATGCAGTGTCCCTCCGTGTGCCCGACAGCGGCAGCGCCTTGGCCCCTAGTGCTGCCTCTGGCACTGAGGCCATCCATCCTTCTGACCTTGTGCGGTCCCTCACCGCCCCCAAGAAGATGAACTGGAGGAGGAAGTTCTTAAGGGAGATCTCCATGTTCCTCCTGCTGAGCAATATCATAGTGAGTACACGCAGAGAGAAGAGTTTGTTACAGCGGGGGAGAGGGAAGCAAGCACAAGGGAGAAGTGTCTATGAAGGAAAGGATGTGGCCCATGCAAAAACAGTCCTTTCTGTGCTTCTGCTATACAGAGAGCACATTTACTTACATTTGTATGTGCAGAGAGCTGGGATTCCTTTATCACTTAAAAACAAGAGCAACTGCCCTGGAGTTAAGACATTTTGGGCTATGCCAATAGACCTGTCACTTATCAGCACAGTATCAGACAATAAAATCGGTGGGTACAAGAGAAGAATCAGTTTCAGTATTTTTATTGGGTATTAGCGGATATGTAGAATAGCTTATTAAAAGAAATAAACTACATTAAAACTTTCCTTTACACCCCCAAAGAAAGGATGTAAAGTGACAAATACCTGGGGTGAAATCTGGGTTTTCTTGAAAAATGGCAGCATATCTCTTCTCAAAACCCATGGCCTAGGAGCCCAAACACAGATCCCAGTTGCTGTGAGGAGAAACTGGTCACTGGTAACTCCAGTTGGGGTTCCCACTTTCACGAGCAGCCAGGGGACCGCAGTTTCCTGCATAAGAAACGTAGGATTACAGCTGCACCTCCAAAGCAGCCAAGCACATGTTATGTGTCTAGAGAACTTCCAAATCCCCAGCTAGTCAGTCACATCACGTCCTCAAACTGATTTTACACATAAGCTCACAGAGAATGAGCTGACAACCCCCATGCAACCAGATATGCATGCTGGGTGGGCTTCTGAGCAAGACACACACAACCAAGCCTGGGGAGACCAAGCTGCTGCCAGCTCAGCCCTACCCAGGCTTGCTCCATCCCAGGAGTCTGAACAGGTCAGATTCATACTGACACACAATATGCTCAAGTTCTTCCTCTGGTGAGTGCTTCAGCACTTGGTTCAAGCTGGTGTCTGAGCATGATTCGAAACTCAGCTTAGGGTACAACACTAGATCATACTTGATCTTAATGTAAACACAGACTCCTGGCATAGGTCCCAAGCTCCGAAGGTCGCCCTTTTCCCATCTCTCGGTAGCTGTAATTGCAGGTGCTTGCTGTACAACACACCTTTCTCACTGCAGTGTTATTTTCCCATTTCTTCAAACAGCTCTGGATCATGCCAGCGTTTGGTGCCCGGCCGCAGTTTGACAATGACACAGAACTGAACTTCTATGGCGATTCCATGTGGCCGGCCATTGTGGACATTTGCCTGCCCTTTGGGATCTTCTACCGAATGCATGCAGTGGCCAGTTTGCTGGAGGTCTACATCATGTCCTAAAGAACTCTCCCACAAGGAAGATGAGATCCTCCTCAACCAATCCACCTTCTTCCTACCCCAGGGCTGGGGGACTGCCCAGATGTCCTGAGGGGTCCCCAGCACCCCTTGAATCATGTCCCCTTGCAGTGTCAGGGCATTTATGAACCGTTAGTGAAGATCATCCAAACATAGTCCAGATTTTATTTTTGCTACTTGTGTGTGGATGTGCATGTGTGTGTCCGAAGCTCTTAAAGCTTAAAAGAAAAAAGATAAAAAAAGGAAGGTGTAATTACCCTTGGTTCATGAGGAGACTCACCTTCCTTCTCAAAAGCCTGTTCACTCCATGCCACTGATGTACTCCCCAGCGGGTGCTCGGCACCCTCGGACAGTCAGTGCCTGCCTGCATGCAGAGACCCCGCAGGTACGAGGGGCTAACGCAGGCGTGGAAGGCAAAGAAAGGGAAACCACTTCAACTTCTGGTACGGCCAGTCGGAAATCGCTCCCCTGCAGAGATGTGAAAAACCGGTGACCACCAAAGGCTTTGGGAAACATTTTAATCTCTCCTCTCTCTATTGCCCATTTATGTTGGCCCTCTTGACCCTTCCCTGTATCAGTCCCTGCTGTTTTCCTTCCTCTCCAGGGAGGCACCACTGCTGCTGAGTGGGTTTGCTCACTGCAACCTCCTCTTCCTGAGGGCCAGGTCGTCTCTACAGGAGAGCTGTGCATGTGGTGCTGGGCTGACCTTGATACAGGACTGCTCTAAGCACACTTTTTTCCCAGTTTTCCTGAATCAGGGCTTGAGAAATATAAAGATCATATGGGCAATACAGTTTGGGGAATGATAAAGAGATTTGTTTTTCTTTTTTCTTTTTTTTTTTTAAATAGATAATGATTTTTTTAATATATGAACATTTTTGTACGTGAAGTTATTTATTGATTTTCACTGCAACACTGAACTCCTGAAGGGACCTTCTGTGACCTACAACACAGAAATCAATCTAATGCTTTGGACAATTTGTTCTCCCATGCCCTGAAGGGATGCTTGCGCTGCACCCCCAAGCCTGTGCATGCTTGGAGGCTGTGAGCACAGCCCCAGCACCCAGGCAGCCCCCGTGCATGTAGCAGTGGGGCCCCAACAGAGATTTCTGGGTGCCTGCAGCTCTCCGTGAACCACTGTATGATTGAGGGGGCTTTCAGAGCAGAACTCCTGGGCTGCAGGAGGTAGAAATGGGCCCCTTTGCTGTACCCAGAGTCCAAGTGGAGCCTCAGAAAGCCCAGGCCGCCAGGTCGGGAGGGTGCATGCCAAAATGGCACAGCTGAGCTTTGTCTCTACCCTGAGACATCAGGGTTTACTGTTCCAATAAAGCATTTATTGTTCTGTCAGGGTTTATCATTCCAATAAAGAACACTGCAGAGGTGGCAAAAATCATCAAGCCTTTTCCTACGGATGTGTATGCATCTGCCAAAGAAAAAAAAAATAAATGGAAATCACGGTACTTGAAATGGAGTGATGTGATTTTCCACCCAACAGCCCAGACTGCCAGCCCAGGCTCACGTGTTTCAAACCTTTCCCCTCCAAACCTCAATCACCAAACCAGAAGGGACCAGTGCCTCTGGCTGGTTTGACACCAGCCTGCCTGCCAGCAGCCTTTCTCTGAGGCGGGTAAAAGATGGGGTAAACCCTGATTTCCTCTGCCCCCAGAGGACTGCACCAATCCAGCATCTCTGGGGTGGGTCAGTCCTTCCTTTCCATTGATCTGATAAAGATACAATCTCTCCCTAGAAACTTCACCTTTCATAAAACAAAAGCCTTATTAATTTCGACTGCAGGAGCCACAGATTAAGTCAGAAAAGAGACGTAAACGGTGCACAGACGTCAGTCTTACGTACACTCCTACACATTGTTTTAGCGCAAGCTGCTGACCTCTGACAGGCACAGGAAACATTTTTAATCACCTACTCTGTTCCTGGAGGGCACATCAGATTTTCCTCCTATGCACTCTTGCTGGTGTCTGGTCCCAGGTTCCCAGGGCTGGGCTCACCGAGCCAGGCAGGGCAGAGTCTGAACTGATCTTTTGTCCTGGACAGTAACTGTAGGGGCACTTCTGGGGATAAATAAACTCAGAATGGGTGTAAGGAGAAGCCCACGCAGCACTGATACAGGCAATAATCCCAAATCAACCCCTCCAGGGTGGTGGGTCAGCAGGAACCACAACATCCAAACACAAGCAATCATACCAGGATAAACCAAAAATGCTCTGGGGACAGCACAAGCTCTGCAAGGCCCCTTGCTAACCTGAGGTATCTCCAGGCTGCAAGTGCAGGGGCGGCAGGGATTTCCAATCAAGGGCTGTGTTCTTCTTCTGCTCTCCAGACACATACATGCATTTTGGGAGAGGCAGCAGATGGGGAAATGACCATCAGTGAGCCCTATGTATATACCCAGAAAGGGGGACAGAGGGAAAGTGAGCACCCACAAGTCCAAAAAGAAAAAAGAACAAAACCAAAAACCCAAACCCTAAGAAAACCCCACTGTAAACATGGGCCCTGCTGTGTGCTCAAGGATGGTCTAATAGAAGGTATCAGCTAGCAGTCAGTCAGTGTGCAAAGGGGTGACCTCCAAGGCTGATGGAGAATCAGCCAAACGTCCCTGGGCAACTCCTCCCAAACACAGCCAGCACCCCAGGCGTGTCACCCAAAGCCGGGTGCACCCCCAGAGCTGGCGCTGCTGCACCCTAGTTGCGTGGATCTATGCCCTTCCCCAGGACTCTGTGCTGCCAGGCGATGCAGCCAACTGCTGCTGGCTGCTCCATCACTGCCCCCTTCACCATGGACCCCGGACACGGCTCCTCACAGCCCAGCTAAAGAGTCTCTGCCTGATGGAGAGTTTTATGGAAGGGGAGAACACCCCAAATGCAGAGTACCTGAGTAACGTGAAAGGGTCCCACTTGGTCCTTTGTACACAGGTCCTCGTGACAGATCCCTGCAGAAAAGCCCTGCTGTTAGCTCCATCTTCCACACCTGGGAGGAGGGAAACTGAGGCATGGGAGCTGGGCAAACAGAAAGCCTGTGTCAGAGCAGAGAATGAGGCTGAGCCCCGAGGCCACCGGCAGCATCCTGCTGACTGCTCCTGCCATCACATCAATTACGGAGCAGAGATCAGATCCACATAGGGAATGGGGAACAGGGACAACGATGTGCCTCGGGGTGACTGTTTAAATGGTAGCCACTGCAAATGAAGAGCTACAGGAAAGCCAAGAGGTGCCCTGAGGCTCTCATGTCTTGCCAGGAGCTTCCAGTCTGGCTCACTTTGGTATAAAAGCCACCTTGGTCCCCCAGGGATTGGAGCACCTGCTGTGCTGTAGAGGTTTGGTGGGAGCACTGAACCCCATCAGAAAAAATCACTCCTCAAGGGATGGCAGGGTTAAGAGCCCAGCTCTGGCCATGCTCAGGGAGCACCAGCCCTGCAGATCCAGCCCCAGGACTCGAGCCACTGCGTGAGTGCCAAAAAGGTTCTGATTCAGACCCTGGCCTGAGGCATGTGGTGCCAGAGCCAGCAAGGGAGAGCAGCAAGAAGGTGAAGAGACAAAGAGCAGGAGATCAGAAATCACCGCTCAGAAAAAAGCAGGGAAGGCCATATCCAAGGCCAGATGTGAGTCATCATCCCTCTGCTACCAGGGTTTCGCATCCCCTCCTCTGCTTCTTAATCATCTGTTATTTGAGGGTGAGTTTTGTTTTAGTAGTGGGGAAAAAAAAAGCGCCTTTTATCTGGGTGATTTGCTCTGAGGTGTGTCAGGGACGGGGGAGGAATCCAAGTTAATTATTATCAGTCAATATGGCAGCTGGAAAGTGGATGCATTGAGAAGGTCACAAGGCTGGAGATGAGGGATGGGTTTGCAGCACAAGGCAAGGTGCAGCCTGCGAGGAGCAGGGCCGGCTCCGGGGTGTGCTGGGAGCCAGGGCAGGAGGTGGTGATGGAGGAGGCACTTCCCAGGGATCAAGGCAGTGGTCCTTACCTGTAAGGGAAACAGCGTTGGCAGGAGATCAAAGTGACCTGCACTGAGGGCAAGCAGGGCAAACACAGAGCCGTGCTTCACGAGTGGAGCCAGCACATACCCATGGAGCCCATCTGCTCCCACAGGAAGGGACAGGGCTGGGGCTGTGCAGCACGGCTCACCCTCACCCACGCTGGACGAGGCTGCTCTCTACAGCCACCCCTAAAGGTGCTCACTCACCAGCCCCACGGGAGACGTCACCGGCGCGGTTATCGGCGGAGAAGAAGGAAGGGTGTGGGCCGGCTGGGGAGTCGCGAGGAGCACGGCATTCCTCAGTCGGCCTTTGGGCAAACACAGCGGCTGGGCACGAACCTCCTTCCTCCCCGCGTCCTGTTTACAGATCCGCTTGGCCCAGCCTGAGTGTTATTACTGCTAAGTGCACAGATAACGCCATTAATAAGCAGACTGCTGATAGCAGAGGGGCAAACATCGCTCCTAATGTTTAGCAGCTTTCTCTCAGCCTTTGAGTAAAGGCAGCTTCTCCAGGGCAGAGCAGAGCAGTGATTTATGTGATCGATCCAGTTAGTTCAACCCATCCTCTCCCTTCCTGCCTCTCTCCTGCATGCTTGCTTACTTAATGACTTGGTTAAACTTGTGTCAATATATTCAAGTTAAACAGCTGCTCTTCTTCAACATAAAGGCCAAATTAGGAGCATTAACCAGTCTCCCAGGGCTTTACAACTCCTCTGGGTTCAGTCTCAGCTCCAAAGCCGGAAGAGGGCAAGTCAGGCTAGGAAGGATGCCTCATCTTTGCAGCCCAGACACAGTCCCATTGGCAAAACCACTAGGGCACAGCAGGGCCTGAAATAAAACGTTGGAGTTACCTTTAAAGGAAAAACCTCCTGTTTCACCCAAACTTCTTTTCCCCAGGATATATTCAGACTCCTGGCCTCCATTTCCCAGTTCTGCAGAGCCACCCCAATTTGGGACCATGGCACTGAAAAACAGACAGGTTTGTTAATGTCTTGCATGTAAATCATTGGCTTTTTGTTGAACAAAGAGGCCACCACATAGCTCTTGGGAGATCCCAGTTCCCTACTAACCTCTAGAATGGGGTCCAGAGAAAAGCCAGGCAGCTAAAGGAGAGCCCAATTGTACTCAGGGGATCCCAGAGCATCAAAGCAAGGAGCAAGGACATGATCGTCCAAGCAGGCTGGAGATGCTGATGCTTCAGGGGAAAGCAGAACAAATCGAGCCATGGATATTCATAAAAACCTGCCCAGATCAGAGCGTCCAGGCTCCACTGCAGCAGTTCAACAGTTTGGTCAGACATTAAACATGACCATTTTGCTGGCAGACATTAAATGCAACAGCTACACCAGTGCACCCTGGGTGTTCTTGCCCAGGAGCAATGGGCCCCTTTCACTCTTGTTTTCCATCCCTTTCATCACATCCCCAAGCACGATAACCTGTGCTCCCCCACCCACTCCTACCCCTAATCAGCTTCTTGGGAAGTGTTTCATGGCTCTGTACGCCCAGCTCATATGTTTGCCAGCTGCAAGAACCCCAGGGCTTGGGGGTTCATCCTGGGACACACAAACAACTTCTCTCCTTCCATGGAGAGGCGCTTCCTCTCCTGATGGACCCTCTAGGCTCCCCGACTCAGTCAGGAATGCAAAATTCCCATTGCCAGCCACAAAACCAGGGGGATCAGCTCACCACAGAGTCCCAAGACAGAAATCAGTTTGCCCTGCAACAGGAGAGGGAACAAGGACAGCACAGCTTGGACCTGAAGCATCCCCAACCCCGCATGGCTGAGCCTGTGGGGTTTGCACATGAGGGTCTGGCTCTGAGGTCAGCATTGATAGATCATAGATATCACCCCCAAAAGAAGCAACCCTTCTGCCAGAAGTCTATTAAATTGGCATCGTCCCTGCACTTAGGCTGGACTCTGAGGTTTGCCTTTTGGGTCAGTCTGGGTACCTGTGCTCTGGATAAAGGCACAAAGTAATGGTATACTTGAGAAAAAAAAATCTTAAGATCTACCTAAAAACAAGGGAGTGGGGAACTCAAGTGGATTTTAGCCAAAGCAGTGTGGCTAAGCACTCCCAGCACAAGCCTGTGCCAGGAGATTAGCTCTATACTTGCCTGAGCCATGGCACAAATTAGTCACTGCAGCTTGTGGTTTTACCAGTTGGCACATGCTGTGCCGAGGCCGTTGACATGGGGCAACCCAGCAGGTGTATAAAGGAGCTGATCCCCATTGGCTACCCATGGCAGAGTCGAGAGCTTCTCACTGAGTAATTAATATAATGACAATAATAGGCCCAAAGTAAACAAGGTGGAAAAAAAAAATCAATGGGCTGGGAGCAGAGGCCGCAGTCAGCGGGGAGCAGTCCTGACGGCTTCTGCCTGCAACTTGGTCCATCGGAAGGACTCACATGCATCCTGGTGGCACTCCAGCGAGTGGTTTTAACATCGGCTGTAACCGAGGCTGTGCCGGCAGCTGCTCCCACTCGGCAGGCAGCGGGAGGCTGCACGGAGGTAAGGGCTGGGGCTTGGCTGCTCTCAGCAGCACCCACCGACTGGGTCAAGGGGTTGGGTCCATGGCAGCAGCTACTGTGTGCAGCCTTGTCTGGGCACTGGGGTACCTCCTGATGGAGCCTGGATGGGTTTTCATCTGATCCTTCTGATTTTATGGCCTCTCCTCTCCCTCCCCTGACCCCAAAGCAGAAGAGTTATGGCCCTAGGAGACAGGAGGGCATTTGCTCCTGCACTACTAAGTTAGGAGCGTTTTGGTGCCAAATGGGGAAGAGTTTAGGATCAATCTCCACTAACAGAAGTGCACGGAATCCCCAGAGACCAAAGAGACAGAGCACCTCAGTGCACATGCAGAGGAAGATGGAAGCACTGAAACTTCAACCCCTTCTCAGACAACTTCTCTCCTAAAGCCTCAAGACAACTACATATGATTCTCCCTATCCTCAAACACATCTCAGGGGTCTGCTTTCACTCCAGCCACCTCCCGCTGCAGCCAGAGCCACTCCCTGGAGTGAAAGCACCTTTCCATATACTGAATCTATAGAGGCTGATCTTGCCCGATTGCTGTACACAAGCAAGGAGGTTTCTCTCTTATGGGCAATACGGTCATACCGAGAATTTTTCAGAAGCTGAATAGAAAAGCTCTCAGGCACTGGATGTCTATCTGGGCCAATCCCTCAAACTTCTCTGTGTCAGCGTGCTCACAGTTCTGTGTTTTTTCCTCTGTGCTACAAGTAGAAAAAGAAAGAAAACCAGGTATTAACTTTGTCTCGATCTCAGCCTGCCTGGGTAGGAGGTTGAATCTTTTCCCGGTAGCTTAGATCAAAACTTACAGACCCTCATTTTATTCTCTCCAGCTCTCTTACAATTTCCACAACCATACGAGGCATGTGGTATAACTCTCACAGCCCAAAAATACAAGGAAAAGGTTGGACCCATCAACCAATATCAAACAGCTCTGAATTTTAGAGCAGGTCTGAGCTTGCTCTGTATTTCCACCTAATCCTTACTTCAAGAAAAGGAAAGGAGGAAACCTGAACCCAGGGCTGTACACAGAGGTGTGAAAGGTGAAAATAGGAACTGTTTGGGCACCTCTGGTCCCAAGGGCTCCAAGTACTGGTGGGGCAGGACAGACACATCAAATACCCATTCCAATGCAGGTATCTCTGGACAGTTTTTGGCACAAGGGCCTTTTCCCAGTGCCCTTCAATGATTTTGTCCACCAGGAAATTTTTAATGCCTAATTTGGGCTAAACACCTATCTTTTTTCCCCCTCATCCAGCTTCTGGAGAGGGAAGGGACAAGTGGCTTTTACAGCAGACCACACCACCTCTCATCTCAGCATGTCCCCCACCATCTTTCTCACTTTAAACCTTCCCTTTGTTCAACACAGCAGGTGATCCCCAGGCAGATGAGCCATGTCGGGCAACAAAGTCTCACGGCAAAAGTCCTGCCATCACTGCAAGAGCAGGTCCACATCAACCCCACCAGACACCTCCACAATCCACTACGAGAACTTCTGGCTGTACCGTCACTGCTCTTCAGTGCAGCAGAGTGACAGGCAAGCTCAGAAAGCTGGGCAGCTCTTCTCAGGGCTGCTGGCCATGAACGTGGTGTTTCTGGGCAGTGCCTTCATCAGCAGTATGATTTTCAACCACGTGGCCATCACACTGGCAGATGTCTGGATCCTGCTCTCCATCCTCAAGGTCTTGTGCCTGTGCTGGATTATCTACTACCTGCTGGGCACCAGCCGGCAGCTGCACGCAGTGCTGCACCGCGATTCCCACGCTGGGCCCATCTGGATCAGGGGTAAGTTCTGCTTTTATTTATCATCTCATGCTTTTCCCCTTCTTCGCAGTGCTTGGAAGATAAAGAAATTCTTCCCCTACTACTAAAAGAGCTAGAAGCCACAGAAGATGTAGTCAGGGCACTGGGAATCTCAGCTTGTGGTGCAAGGCTGGGGGAAGACATGGGCATAGTGGAGGCCACAGAGGAACCAGAGCAGCCAGGAAAGTCTTGAACTTGGCTTCCCTTCAGCCTCCAGTCCAACTTTGCTGTGTGGCCCCTTCCCAAAGCACAACCCAGGCATCTCCCACCTGCAGCCCAGCAACTGAGCATGGTGGGAGAGATGAAGGTTTTAGGCATAACCACTTTGCAAAGTGAGAGGAGAACCACTAGGTTTACCCTCCAAGTGTGTCAACGGCCCCATGCCACCTGCACCCTTGTTTAACATCACAGCAGTCCTGTTTCCAGGGAGATTTCTGGCCTGAGTCACTTCCCAGTGACACCCAGGCTGTCCTGGGAGATTTCCCATCAGTAGTTGCCCCACTTTGTGAAATGACACTTCTCCAAGCAGCCCTGCCTCTGGTCTATTATGGAATTTCTAATTAGTGCAGTCTTGTCAACTAAGCACAGAGAATTAAAGGAAAGAAAGCTACAAGGTACCTGAGTATCTAAAGCTGCAGAGAGGCTTTCATCCAAGGCACAAGGGAGAATCAATTAAAGGGTCCGAACTTCTGCAGACTGGTGCTGTCAAAAGCCTCAGCAGAGCTGCGTTCATCTTGGGTTTTCTCCACAAGGCAGAAACCATCACCTGCTGTTAGCTTACCTCTGTCACTCTAGATTGCACAGAAAAGGTGAAAAACCCTGTTCCCACCTTGTATACAAGCACAAGAAAATGCCTTGCATTGTCTCAGCACCTTAAACCAGCTAAAGCACACAACCAGGTTCAGGAATGAGGCTCCCCTTTGACCCTTTCTCTCAAAATCATGAGACTTCCAGATGGGAAGGCCTCCAGCTCCACCCAAATCCAAGAGGCACGAGGGCTCCAGTCCCCAGGTGGGCTCAGATGCTCCACAGACACATCTCTGTTTATTTACTGGTGCTTTTGCTGTTTGTCCAGGGTCAGTGCTGCTGTTCGGCAGTTTCAGCATTCTCCTGAACGTGTTTCAGATCGGCTACAGCGCGATTCTCATCCAGTGCAAATCCAGGGTGGAAATTGTGTTCCCCAGCATTGAAATCCTTTTTATTTGCACCCAGGTACTGCACGTTACCCTTCTGGAAGCTTGTTTATTCTTTTTGTCCCATTCCTGGGAGCCCAAGGGGTGGGAGGAAGTGGGGAGACTTGGGAAAGTGGGTGCATGTGAGGCATTCTCATGAGCATTAAAGCCATTAAAGTATCACATGCCATTTCAAATACCACCCACACTCCTCATGTGCCAGACTGAGAGAGAAAGTAGTAAGATTTAGAAAGAAATCACTCTAGCAATACCTGACATGCTGCAGGATCCAGAGGAGTTTGTTTTGAAGCATCAAAGCAGAGAGAGAGGAAAGGAAATGTCAGATTTTGACAGATATGTCTTTGCACCAGTCTGAGACCCAGCCTCTCGCTGTTTACTAATGCATCCCCCAAACAAAGCCTTTGTGCACAAAAATATCTCACACCGTTTGCAACTTGTTACTCTGATACCAATCATCTCTTTCCAGGCCCAAAGCCATATTTGAAAAGTAAAGTAGTTCCCATCTCAGCAGCAAATACCCACATATACAGGACAGGGAAAGCAGATCACCTGGACCTGCGTTAGGTGCAGGCACCTAAGGATGCCAGCACATGCCTCAACACAAGATGCAGGTGCACACATGCCCCGGCAGCACTTGCACAGAGGCAGGTTTGCTCCCACTCGGACATGTGCCTTCTTGCTTGCCTGTCCCTTGCCACCACGTGTGCGGCAGGCTGCCAGCTTCACTCTGCTCACATATTATTATCGATTTGCAGGCTTTTTTTCTGTGGCATCACTCTAAGGACTGCATTCAAGTCCAGCACAACTTCACCAGGTACAAAGAGGGGGAAAAAACTGCCTTCTGCTCCTCTAAGGAAACTCTTCCTTTCTGTCTGCTTATGCTTATTCCTGCTAGAACTGTCTTCATCTGATCTTACACAGACTCTCTATACTCTGCATCACACAAGAACCAAGCTATGACTTGACCAGACCCATCCTCTCTCCACTGACCTGGGCTTGCCAGCTCTGTTCGGTTTTCTCTTGTGCCTTGGAGCACTGCAAAGCTTGTTGCTTCCTCCTAAACCCAAATACCTTCCTGCTGCATGGCTCAGGGACCAGTTCATCGACTGGAGGATGAGGTGGGGTGGCCTCCCCATTCCTATCACTGGGAGATGTCTCAGCTTTCCCTCCCTCAACTGCACCCAGACCTAGGCCAGTTTCACCAGCACTGCCTGCTCTGCTCCTCTGCAAATAGCCCAATGGGAAGGTACTCAGCCCTATTTGTGTGTGCAAAGCCACACACCGACCACCGACACCCGTGTGCAGAACAGGCACAAATGCACTGTGTGTGCACGCGTCTGTGCACGCATCTGTGCACGGGGAAGCAAGAAGAAAAGGCAGCACCACATGGCAGGTGGACACACAGGTCATAAACAATCTCCACAGGCAACATACTGTAGAAGTGCCTTTCTCTTCTCCCAGGTGTGGGCTGATGCTGACCATAGCCACTAACCTCCTCCTCTGGCTCTTGGCCGTGACCAACGACACCATTCACATGGAGATTGAGTCCCAGCTGCGTGAGGTGGAGCAGCGATTTGCAGGCAAGGCTCTTTTTTTCACGTCCCTCTGTGTTAGGCTGACATAGATGACTTCTAGGGAGACAACAGTTCTTGATCTCAGTGATTCAGATATCACAAGCAGTTCCCCCAAATGCTGCAACTTCCCTGTTACTGCAGGTTGTCTCGAGGAGATAGGCTGCAAGGGGAGAACATCTTCACCTGGAGTCAAGGATCTGTTATAAAACCCTGAAACTGAGGGCTAGGAAAGGAAAAACCCACCATAAATTAGCATTTTTGCTCATATTTACCTGCAAGCAAAAGATTGCCAGACCAGAAAAGACTCAACATAATTGGTGTGGTTTTCTTTTTGAGGATACAGGGGAAAAGGGGAAACTAATATTCCAAGAGTAGAGATAGAGGAGGCTTCACTGTGAAGGAAGGGGTGTCTCTCTCATCCAGCACCTATGGTATGGTATTTAGGAAGAGGCATTTGCTAAACCCTGTTGTTCTGAATCCTGCAGCCTTGTGGGCTGAGTGGTAATCACTTAACTTCCTACTGATGGCTGTTTCTGAGATAGAGACAGATGTTGTGCCTGCACTCAAACTCCCAAAGATAGCCATGAAATCCAGGCCACCTCCCTCTTAATTGTTGCTTTCCTCTTCTCATGCTCCAGGCAACGAGACTGCCTCATGCACATGCCCAAACACAACCATGTGCAAAATCTTTCAGAAGGGCTACATCCTGCTCTACCCCTTCAACACCGAGTACTGCCTCGTCTGCTGCTCCGTGCTGTACGTCATGTGGAAGAACGTGGGGAGACGCATCAGCCACCACCATGTCCCTCACATCAAGCCCAAGTTCAAGCTCCAAGGGGTGGTCTTTGGGCCACTGCTGGGCACCGCTGCTGTAATCATCGGGATCTGTATCTTCATGATGTACCAGATCCAGGCCACCGGCTCAGCCCCCAACCGCCAGGTCTTCGTGATGTATTATTCCTACTACATTGTGCTCCTGCCCCTGATGAGTGTGGGCGCAGTGATTGGGACAATCATCCACGCCTTGGAAAAAAGGGAGCTGGACACGCTGAAGAACCCAACCCGCAGCCTGGATGTGATCCTGTTGATGGGGGCAGCCCTCGGCCAGATCGGCATGTGCTACTTCTCCATTGTTGCCCTTGTGGCCACTGACCCCAGGGACCTGTTGAACAGTCTCATCCTGTCCTATTCTGTCCTTCTCATCTTTCAGAACATCACCCAAAATGTCTTCATCATCGATGGACTTCACCGGCAGCCCTCTGTAGCAGCAGCTGAGGCCATACACACAGGACACATTGGGCAGCATGCAGCGGCTTCAGAGCTACCTAGTGAAGAGGAAACCACGACAAGCAGCGAACAGGAGCACACGCAGATGTCTCCTGGCAAAGAGGAAGAAATGAAAGAAGAGCAGAATCACGAAGCCCATAGCCAGAGACGAGTGAGCATGCTGGAGCTGAGACAGGAGATCCGGAAAGCTTCTCTGTCCTATATCCACAGCTACTCTCACCTGAGTTGGAAGAGAAAAGCATTAAGGGAGATCTCGTTCTTCTTGGTTTTGTGCAACATCATAGTAAGTATTGCTCTCTCTGCCACGTCACAGCTTTGCTGAGCCATGATGACCTGTGATACAGATGTGCTCTCCTTGTCTTTCTCATGGACTGCTATTCCAGACAAGAAACCTTTGCCCACAAAGTTTCAACCTACTGGTGAGGCAAGTCAAGACTGGTTTTGCTGCTAATCCCCCACTCACAATTATAAGGTCTCTCTTTTAACCTAAGAGTCAAATATGGCTAGGTTTCCTGGGTGCAGGAAGGAGACAGCTAATAAAACTTATGTACCAAAATTTTAGCCTCTGAAAAAGTTAGCAAACTCATTAAGGGTGTTTCATGAGATAGGTGGAGAAACACGAGGCACGAGCAGTGAATCTTTGTTAAGCATGAGTCTCCAGAATTGAAATTCACCCAATAAAGTACACTGTGCTCTGGGATCTTGAATTAACAAGGATCTTCACTGAAGCCGTAATCCAGTGAAAACAAATTGGCCAAGGAAACAGTGAGATTCTGTAAAAAGAGGAAGCTGGCTGGGACAGAATGAGGCTATCATTAGGTTTCCAGGAATTTGACAGAATTTGACTTATACCAAAGAGTCAACAGCATAACTAGGGGATTCTCCTTCTCTTCCCTGGCAGGGAGACTCCTCTGAAACTCTTGAAATATTCCTACAACAAATTAGGCCAGTGCTGAGATTAGAGTTCAGGTAGGAGATGGTTTGTCATCCTCTGACTTCTGCTCTTTTTTCCTTACTCTCTTTAGCTGTGGGTCATGCCCACATTTGGGGCTCACCCTGCCTTCGAGAATGGACTGGAAAAGTCATTTTACGGCTACTCCACCTGGTTTGTGATTGTGAATTTTGGCCTCCCACTGGGTGTGTTCTACAGAATGCACTCCGTCGGGGGACTCCTGGAGGTCTACATCACAGCCTGAACCAAGCTGACTCCCCACCCGGAGGCTCGGGTGAAATAATGATGCTGAACAAAGACTCAGTAAGCAGCAGATATGTATATGGAATTTTCCCCTTCAGCTTCTACTTTGACTTCTCCTTGCCCAACATCTCCGTGAGTTTCAGAAGAAAAGGAAGTTGGTTTATGGGCTTTGAGTCTATGGTGAAAAAATGATAATATAAACAAACTGTCTTACTGCTCTAAGGAAGTGTGCATGCTGGTACTTTTCAGTAGTCTGCCAACGGATGCTCTATGGTAGCTACTGGGACTTACCAGCTCCTATTGAAATCTTCCAGATAAAAGAATGCAAGAGCAGCCTTCAACAAAAGCAACAAAGATTGACCTACACTCCACAGAACTTCAAAAATCCACAGTCAAGGACCACCAGCCCCACCACTGCTCAGCAACCCACCATCCTGCAAGTACAGAAGAGACGTATCAGTACCAGCACACCAGAAGCACATACAGCCACACTCATTCAGAAATGAACCAAACCTACACTTTTTATGTGCAGTTTTCAAAAGATGCTGGTAGCTGCTTTAACAGTCAGAACAGGGACTACTTCTGTTTGTTCCTGGTGCTGACATTTGGCACATCAACTTGTGTGAGTCTCGTAGGACCCAGCCCCACTGCTCCTGCTGCTCTCGGTACCGAAGAGCAGGACAGGCCTTCAGACCGGTTCAGTGCATCTCTTCCCATTCTCCAAAACAGAAGCTATAACGTTACCTTGCCTTTCTGAGAATAAACACTGTTTCTCCTTACAGGCACTCACAGAGCCTCAAGCACTAGAGAAGTACTGTGGCTGGTCCTTGACACCACTCCCGCGTGGTATCACCAGTGTGTGCTAGCAAAGGGCCCACCCTTGCACACAGAGCTAGTTCAAGAATGAGCTACTGCCCAATCTACTGTGAATCCCTCCCTGCCCCAACACTTTGCTCCACAAAACATTTTGCAAGGTGCACTGTGTGTAAGGGAACATGGCTGCACAGCATGGTGTGTGATCAAAGACCCGTTAGTACTTGTTCCATAGGAGATGCTGGCTTTGAAAGCACACAGGAGAGCAAGGGGGCTTGCGACTGTGCGTCCCAAACACAGAGCCTGATGAATGGAAATAAAGAGATTCAGTTGTCATGTGTATCCTGTGAAATCTCTGGGTCTGCTCTGCACTCAAAAGACCAGACTCAAAGTCAATTGACATTGACTTACACCACTCTTGGTTCAGAAGTTGTATGAGATTTAAGGGCAGGCCTTGTTCTACAAATCAATCAAAATCTTTCATGACTCTTAAACAAGGCAAAATAGCACAGTACAAAAGGCATCTACATTATTGCTTCTGTTCCTCTATAAATCAATCCCAGAAGCAGTGTGGGTTTAGAATCAGAGCCTATTTATGAGGGGCATTTCCAATCCCCTAGAAAAGCAAACTCTCCCAAGACAGCAACAATGATGAGAGCTAGAAACTCCTAAGCACACATGTCCCACTCCCCTTAGGATTCAGCATTCAGGCAATGACAGCACCTTTCTGTGAAACTGTAAGTGAGAATGATTGCATGAGCATGAACTTTGCCCAATAAGTGTTTTTACTTAGGCTTATGTCAACAGAAATATGTCATGAGAAATAACAGCTGGATAAATTAGGCTCCAATAAAGTTAATTATTATTCTCATGTCACAGTTTGTACCAAGGGATCTACAGGAGATACATGTGAAGGTCTGGCCCTTTCAAATGAACGTGATCTCAAACCCTCTTCCTAGTTATTGACAGCTTGGAGACAAGAAATGATGTACTTCATGGGCAAACCCATGACCTGGATTTTATCTGCAGTGTAATAGATAAAACACTGTTTAAGTTACTGAGCCTTCGCTGAGCAGGTAACTTTGGATGTCTCCCACTGAGGTATAAATACTGGGTCCCGTAGGTACCGTGTACAAGTATGGACTGAAAGAGAAGTCAGTTTGTGACTGCGTGCTGGTAAACAGATGGACTGCCTGAATACATGATTAGCACAAACAGGGATGAAGCCCATCAGCTCTAACTCTTACTCACAGCCACTATAGATCAGGGAAGTGATCAAGGCCCTCTACATCCTTTCCTGTCAACACCCAATTCTAACAATGCAGGTGAAGGTAAGAACTCCCATGACAGTCAACAGTAGAAGCACTCTTCCAGACCAAAGAGAAATGCAGGGTCCAAGGTTTCAGCCTTTTCACTTAGGAGGGTTCTATCTCAGGACTGATTTGTGTCTACTACCTCCAGGAGGGGTAAAACCATGAACACACGATTTGCATGCAGTTAAAACTGCCTTTGGCTCTTCACAAGACTGACAGCAGGGTCGGGCACAGTAATCCGAAAGCCTCGTGAGAAGTGAGCTACTGTGACTCCTGAATCCGACACAGCCGTGACACGCAGTGGCCCACCTGCTCCTTTGTCATCTGTCACCTGTGAATGACATCCAGAGCTCTCCCAGGGCCCTCCCAGGGCCACGGTGCCTGGTTTATGGGTGCAACTGCACAAAGGTTTTAGTACATGGTTCACAAAGTCGGGAGACTCGATCCTGTTTGATCCAGTTCTTTTTCTGCACCTTTTAAGGCCATTACCTTTGATGATGTCTCATGCCATAAATACAGAAATGGCCAAAACCACGCAGTTCAGCCTCATTTTCCAGAGTCCAATCTTCATTTCTGATTACAAAAAAAATCCACACACCACAGAGGAAGCCAGCACATGGTGTGTGTAGCAAAAATCATTCCAGCATAAGACAAACAAGATTACAAACCTTTCTGGGGAAAAAAATAAGCAACCAACTGCATGTTTCAGATAATCTTTATCTTTCTCTCTGTAAGTAAGCAAATAGTTTACAGTGCAAGTTGATTTCCACAGGACAAGGATCAGACTCCAAACACCAAGAAACAAACAAGAAGGTTTCCAGAGAAACTCACAAAGAAACAAAGCAAAGAGAGGATGGAAGAGATCATGAGAACCAGCAGATCCATGGGAGGGAAGAGGCAAGCACATGGGACACAGGATGCCCCATTCCAGCTGTGAGCTGCAAGTGCCACACAATCAGAGGCTGGCCCCACCAAATCACATTCTGATATACAAGAGAGATTCCAAGTAAAACAGAGACCTCACCCTGTTTACATCTGAACAGAGATGGGGTCAGGATGGGAGTAGTGCTAGATAGCAAAGTGGGTTGGAGATGGGAGGCAGGTGGGGGTATAACCTCTATTTCACATATTTCTTATCCTTCAGAAAACCATTCAGGTTTTATTTCAGCTTTTTACTGGCCTGGGACTCCAGTCCACTTTCAGTGCCCCAAGAAGGAAACCACCTGACTACAAGTCAGCAGGAGCCAGCAGTACACTAGAGCAGCACTCTCTCTAGGAGAGCATGGGCACGTTGCTATCACTCTAGCTTCAAAACTTAGGCAAGGGTTACAAGACACAGAAGTGTGCGCCATACCTGTCCCCTTACTTTAAGGTGTGAGACCAGTTTCCATGGAGTGACCCACTGGTTCTAGGCTGTGGCAAACAGCTCATGGCCAGTGACCCTCCCAAGAGCCTGAATACCAGAGCACCAAGGACTAAGCTTTGGTGGAGAGGGAAGGGTCTCCGTTCATGACAGGACCCCTCACATTTCATTGTCTAAAGACCACACGGGTCTAAAACAACAGCCCCTCCCAGAAGAACACAAAATTTGACTCAAACCCCAGGATGTCTCCACCTACCAATGTGCAACCCCATGCTGCTGAACCAAGACAGCAACAGCAGGTCTCCCACAAATTCTAATTCTGGCCTCCCAGACCTCGCATGCTTGGGACCCAATACATTCAAGATCTGTTAACTTGGTCACTAGCAAAATGCCCTGAAGAATTGAACTTTGCCTCAGCACTCTCCACTCCCTACTGACATGGAGATGCTTTTCCTCCTACAACTTCCAAATTCCTCCTACAACTTCCCTGAGTGCCTCTCTCAACCCCCTGCCTTAGACAGTAGTGTGCAAAAGACCCTTCCACTCCCTGCATTGCATCAGCCTGCCAGGCAAAGATGGAAGGATATGGTTCCTTTCAAACCCAGGTGACACTGTCCTTTCAGTCAACGGGAGAAGACTAGAAGAGTTGAACAGTCACATCTCTTCTCCTTGCTCTCACTGAGCCAGTCCCTCCCTCCCTGTGTGCTCAGATGGATTAAGCAGGGCTTGCCAAAGTGACAGACACTCCACTGCAACAGCCCACCATGAAGGACAGGCTGCTGGGCCTGGAAGCCAAGGAAAACTCACAACACACCAAAGCACTGGCTACTACAAAACTTCTTAAGCAGCTTTCCAGGAAAGGAGTAGAGAGATTCAGAACTGAGACAAAAAGTTTTCCTTCAGCAACTTCTCCTTTCATTCGGATGGGAAAGACTTCCCTACCAGTATGCAACTGAGACACCAGGGAGACACCTGCAGCCAGAAGGGATGCCCCAGAAAATTTATGGAGCCACAGGAAAGTAACTGCAGCTTCCAAACCCCATCTCCTGCAGGAATAGCAGCTTCTCCCTTGCACCCAATTTACAGCTAGTCCTTTTCAATTAAATGCTGACTCTGACTAGGGCAAGGACAGGGTCAGATTGGTTTCCAAACCACATCCAGGAGCTAAAGAGTAAGAGAAGAGCTAAGAATGGTCTGATTTCTAGTGCAACCACAACAATGGACAATCCCTTCGACATCTTTCACTCAAGGTTCATGGTGAAGGGCGAGGGAAGAGAAGTGAGCTGGGGGGAAGGATGTCCAAGCAGGTCCCAATTAAAGCTTTAAATGACAGGGAGGTAAATGAAGTGATTGTCCTTTTGGTCTCTCAGCTGGATGTGAAATGCAGGAATAGCTGTGATGAAGCAGCACACAGCAGTCCTTAGATCCAGTGTATTTCCCTTAGCAGAGGTAAGTGCTCTCTTAGACCCGTTGAATTTCAAACAGCTTCACATCTGTGTCATACCAGATAGGGGGATCCACATTCCTGAGAGAGAAAGACAAGAGCCACTTTACTCTCTGTAGCCAGGTACATGGAATTCAAACCTCACAGCCGAGATTACAGGAGCTGGCTACACAGAATACCTTCCACTTTGCAAAAGAGGAAATCACTGTTTGACAGACAATGCACCTTAAAGGCACAACAGTATCTACAACATCCCACAAAGTCAGAGCTTTGCACGAAATCTCTGCACCATCCCCTCTAGGTAGCTTTTCTAGCCAGTTCCCAAACAAGCAGTACTCCCAGAACAACCCCTTCACATCACCCGCCCAAAGATTTGAAGCGGCTGATTCACCCTAGTGTCTTCCAAGGGAAGAACATCTTTCTATCCTGTAAACATGAGACAATCCAGAGCTGGCCAAGTGCATGCAATTCTCTCTCCAGGCCCCCCAAAAGTTTGGAAAAGACCAAGTTAGACTGCACGCAGCTGGTTTACCTCAAATAAATAACTCCCCACATGTAGGTCCGGAACCACATGGCAGTGCCCGAGTTAGCCTGGTACTTGCGAATGAGGATGGGGTGAGGTACAGGCAGCAGCCCCACCAGTGTGCCATGCTGCAAGAACTTGAGGATCTCTGATTCATCAGTGAGACCCCTGCAAAGAAAGAGATCAGGAACATCCTTAGCATGTCCCACAGACACCCCCAAAACTGCTGCAGCACGAAGTATCACACAGCTAGCAACCATGGCCACCAAGAACACACATCCTCTCCACTGTAAAAAAGAGTTGAGAAGGGATCAAACAAGAAGCTTGGCAAGCAAAATAACATGTCCTCTGCTGAGACCGTGATGCTTTTTCAATTATACTTTACAGGGTTTCCCCTAGAGACCCTCCAAATTTAAACTGCCAACCTCACAGAGCTCTTTACACACTGCACAGCCCTTTCTCTCTAAAAATGTACCTACTTGTCAATGCAGATCTTCTCCACCTGAGGGACCAGCACCTGTAAGAGCCGCATGATTGTCTGCAGGGGAAGCTTTGACTTCCAAGACATCACCTGTAAGGAGGAAAGTCCGGAGGGAAATCAGTGCAATGCATTAGTAGTTTTTCTACAGTTATCTCCACAACAAATGAGATTGACAAAAATCACAAAGGTGGTGGATGAACCGGATGCACAAGAGCAATACAATAAATCCTGGAGCTTTAGAATTATGAGCCACTCAGTGAAACTAGCAGGGCATTGGTTTAAAACAGGTAAAACAAAATACTTCTTTGCAGGTGGTAGCAAACTTCTGGAGCTTTAGCCACAAGTCAAAGACACTCCCCATGAGGAAATGCTCCTCTGGGGAAGTCTCTGCTGACAGGAGAAGCGGGGGGGTGTGTGTGTGGCATTTCTGCCACAACTGTTTCCCCTCATTATTTATTTCCTCTGTCCAGATTCCCTTACCCAGTCAGGAGTTGGGGTCCACTGTCCACTGGAGGATGCACTAGAGAGACGCCTTCGATCCCGCTGGTGATGTGATGCCTCCTATCAATAAGTAATAATTGTTTAAAAAACAAAAAACAAAGAAACTAACAAAAGCAAATAACACTTAAGAGCAAGAAATACAACCCATTTTCTGCTGACTTTCCCCCCAGTTTTTCCAGAGCACTGCTGGGAAAGACAGTTCAGTCTGTCCCTAGAACAGATCAAACACACCAGACCTTTGTTCACCAAAACCATATGCTTTGACACAGTGAGTGGCAATGTTTGATGGGGTTAAGTTGTAGGACCCTGTGGCAAGGTCACAACTCATGTCACCACTGCTGACACTCTGTTGAAACAATCCACAGTGGGAGAGTTGAAACAGGACGGACAAAAGACATGCTTGCTTCTTTTAGCACAGAGATTAAATAGCTAAAGGGCACAGCTTTTCAGACCTCCGTCTACTGAGTATCTCTAGGATTTTTAGTGCCCAAAGAGTGTTTTTCCAAGGGTGGGGTCTCAGCAATTCCTACGTAACAGCCCCTGCCTCTTAAGGAACAACACACTCATACCCCACAAACATGAACACCATCACTAGTCACTTTTTGGAAAGCTCTGGTCAAAAGTCCAAGACCCAATTTTCTCTTACTCTTCTTGCCATCACCATTTTCATTTCTTTTATACAGAAGACATTACTAACACTCCAGCTTTCCATATTCATGGTGGAAAGGAAGGAAATAACCCTTTAAAATCACTATCAATCACTGCACAAGGTTAAAAATGGAGAGGCTTTTTCCTTTTGCAATGCATCCTGACCAGTCATTACTACAGCCTAGAGCTGACTTTTCTATGAAACAAATGGGAACAGCACTTCCTTCCAACAGGCATCCTACACCTCCACACGCATGGACTCATTCACACGTCACCTTCACAACCAGAAACAGCAGGCTTGGGGCAGAGCTGTGCTGAAACCCACTGGAAGCCGACAGTGCTCTACCAGTCCTTTTCTGACTGGGGAACAGCTCAAGCCAGCTGCTGGACACAGAGATGTAATAACCCATGATTATGTTTCAGGGGCTGCTGGAAGAAAACCTTTCCTCTGCAAGCTCTCAGCCAAGATCTCACTTAATGACGACATAATTAATTGTGTGCTTAAGACATCTTGCTGACCATGGGCCTCCATCTGGTACCAGGGAAGACCAGGAAAGGTAAGGAAAACTGGTCCTCGGATAGTCAGGAATTCTGTTCGTTCCAGTTTATTCAAAACCTAAACAGCAACATTATTTTGCAACGTTTGAAGCTACAACCTTATCGTTCAGCCTGTTCAGCTTCAGTGCCGTGTCCTCATCAAGCTTCTAAAAATAAAATTCATAAAAACATAAAAAACTCTGATTTCCTTCAGATGATCCCACCCTCTTCCTCTTTTCTTCTCACTCTCCCACAGCCCTTGCCCCCTCACAGCTGCCATCCAAATGCTGGCAGCCAGCTGACACATTTAGAAGAGGTAAGATGGAATTACACTGACATATGAAGGCTGTTGAATGTTTCACGAGACACTTTTGAAATGGTTATGACTGATAAGGGGAGAACATTGCAACAGATAAAGGAAGAAAATTAAATCAGTCATAAGGGTGGGTATCCTAAAATTTATACAGTATCTCTTACTAATTTATCTTAACTCAGTAGGTTGGAACCTGGTTGGAACACAGAAAGAAGATAATATTCAGATAGTCTGAAACACCACAATCCCTGGAGACAGGCGTGTGCTACCTGAAGCGCCATGCGATAGCAGCGATGATTCTCCCCATAGCATATCCCACACCCACTTTACTGCCCTTCACCTCCTGTCTGCTTTTTGGCCCCCACCCCACAAACATTGAGACATGCAAATAGCATCGCTGCAGCCAGGTGGGGCAGCGAATGGCAACTGCGTGTGTGAGACAAAAGGCCCACATGCACACACACACAAGCAGAACAAGCAGAAGATTGGGACATAAGGGTATAACATAGGAGGTCTTCAGCCTGCTCTGCCAGATTGCGATGCCGCTGCAAACATCCCCCTTTTGGATCCCAATTCTGCAGTACTGTCCTGGCCAAAAGCATATCGAGAGCAAAACAGTCTGAAAGATTCTTGTAGCACCACCACAGTCCATAGCAGCCCATGATAAAATGCATCATCCCAGCTCATTGCCTCCTGCCCAATTTGCTCCACACCTGGTGTGTCATTTGGTGGGTCATTTTGGCCATTCCAGAGAAAACTAAGAGAGGAAAAGCCAGGAAAGTTATGCCTTTCACCATGGGGCAGCTACACCTCCCTGTGCAAACGGATGCAATGTTCTCACTGCAATGAAATGGCTCAGGGGACAGTGAATGCTCAGGCAGAGTGTGAGGCAGCGCCAGGTGTATAAACGTGGCCTTGCTGAAGGAGGAGAGGACAAGCAGCACAGCCCTTGTAATACACTTCCTGCAAGACAGCCTAGAGGTTATTGATACTGGACAGGAAAGGACACGGACTGAGGAGTTAACAGAGAACAATAAAAGACTACCGCTGCACTGAAATTGGAAGACAGTTGGTTTATAGCTCTCGACGGGGAAAACCAGCAAATGCCAGAAGACTGACATTGTCACCAGGGCCTAGGAGGGCAGCACAGCCTTGATTCACAGACCACAAAGCCTCTGTGTCATCTACATGGCGAAGCAGCCACCACTCTGAGGGCAGCATCTCAGCCAAGCCCTCATGGGAACACATTGTGCACACCACCAGCTAGCCAGAAGATTCTGGTAGAGCTCTCCATCCCAGAAAGGAGGGAGAGGAGAAAGAAGCAGCAGTGAGAACCTGAGTTGAAAAAGCCTCTGGATCAGGAATACATCCTTTGCAATTACACACTTGCTGCTCTATCAGTAACTTTCAAGGTGGAGGAAGCTCACTCCTCTAGTGTCCTAGCTCTGTCACTAGCACAAACGTGAAACACCCAAGATGATGCAACAGTACTTCTGAACTACAGTGTTTTCCAGCACAGTGCGTGTGTGCATATTGCCTCTAACATGATGCCCTTCTTCAGTGGGCCAACCAGACCTCTCCTTCTGAGTCCCCCATTTTAGTTCATTTCACACCCCAGACCCTCCCTACGCACCAGTGTCAGGCCTTACCCCGCTCCAGGGCTCCCCATCGCTGCCAGCTGAGGGTGGGTTACCGTCTGGTGGAGGCTGTGAAGACTCAGGCTCCAGCGAACGCATGGTCCCATCCTCTGATACCTGCGACTTCTCAGTGAGCTTGTCAATTCCTGTGTTCAAAGAGAAAAAAACCTCAGAAACACAAGTGAATTAAATATGCTTAAAAGCGGGAAGTTCTCTGCCCTACCATGCACAGACACCCTATGCATCTGCTGACATCTGAAATGCTCTCCTTTCAACAAGAAAAGCAAGATCTAGACTTGATTTCACCACCCCAAAGGTGTTCATTTGTCTCTAGGAAAATGCCCCCTGATGTAAGAGAAACACTGGTTCACATGGATACAGTTAAACTGAGGCAAAATGTCAAGATTAGGACAAATGGCCAGGTGGACACTAAGTCTGAGAGGAGAGAAACTCAAGGCAGTTTACTTTGACTCCTTTGTAATCAGCTTGGGCAAACCGATCTGAAACTCAGACTGGAAGGCAGTAAGTCATTCACAGATGTAAACTCTTAATCTCTCCCACACCCAGTGAAAGGGTGAGTCCACACCGTATCTCCCAGAGAAAACAAACCTCTTCCCTGTTACAAAGGTAAACTAAATCTGACCTGGAGTAGCCACCAAACTTGTCTTCAGTGTCCCTGGTTCAGCGGGGGCAGCAGGACGTGACCCTTCCATGGATACCCCATCCTGGGAGTTGGTGCGAGAAATAGGCTCAGGAGTTTTCTTCTTGCGCTGCAGACCCTTCTGGATGGACTGTGAGTCCGTGGGTAAGTTGGCCAGCTGGTGAAATACATTCCGCTTGCGGATAACAGCATAGACCAAATTTGAGTTCCCTGGGAATCACAGCAACAAAATGAGCAGAGAGTAAGACTCAAAGAGCTCTGCCAACACAGCACAGCTCACAGGGTACACAAAGCATGATTGTGGAGACGCCGCAAGCTCAGAGAACCATGCTTCCACCCACAAAGGCAATGGCACAAGAAAGAAAGAGCAGAGCTCGATATCCTCTTACCAATTACAAAGCAGTACAGGAAATTCAATTAAATCCTTCCTAGGCTGGAAGGCTGACAAGAAATGGCTTAAAAACTGACATTCAAACAACTAAGAAGAAAAAGGGCGGTTAAAACCACATATTAGCACCTATTTTGGAAGAAAAGGTTGTTAGCCAAGATTCGACATTTCTCCATCTTCAAAGGAGTTCACAAAACAAATCAGGGGCATTCCATCTGAGGAGAAACAGGCTTGAAATAGCAAAGCCAAAGGGCCAGAATTCTTACTGTCTGCAAGGTGGCAGAGAACAGAATGAAACCCTAAAATAAAACCCAAGTCACAGCCACAAAGGCTGTTTTAGGATCTGGTAACCACCACTTGCAAGATTTCTATTAGGGAAGCAGAATGGCCACTCTTGATTTGCAGTTTTAAAGCAAAACATCAAATTTTGAGCAGGTTAAGGGACCTCATTCTATTATTTCCTTGAGGTAAAAGGCTGTCATGCTTTTAAGAGGGAAAGCATAAGGCATTTCCTGGAAAGGTAGTAAGTGCCAGAACTTTGTTTGGATGGGGCTGTTTGATCTTCAGCTCCAGTGACCTGCCAGATCAGAACCAAGAGGCACGTAAACGTTTAAGGAGATGGAAGTTGTTTTGTCCCCTCACCTACATTGCTGAGCAACACGAGCAGTTTCACAGCAGCATCCAGCCAGTCACAACTTAAGCGTTACACACTCACTTTCTCTTCTTCTTCCCCTCCGCCATCCATCTTATCTTCTGCTCTGCAGGAGGCTGAGATTATGCTGATAATCTGCTACCATCTCATTTTGCTCTAACCCAATCTGTCTGGGTCTAACCCAATTTCTCAATCCTAGGCAAGTCTCCATGTAGCTCGTTTCTACACTTCTCCCATTCTCTCATCTGTTTGGACTTTCTCTGAACTTCCATCTCATGTTCTCTTGGACTAAACCAGTGCAAACCCACTAAATACAGTAGTCAGTCTCTTACCATCAAACTGGTACTGAATGATGTTGTTGAAAACTTCCAGCAAGAAGAAAACGAGATGGTGGTTCTGGACAGCAGAGAACAGGAACCAGGTGGTGGAAAAAGCCTCCAGGAGATGCAGCAACTTGTTAGCAGCCACCATAGAGAGAGACTTCAGGTACGGAGACACTGTGGAAGGCAAACTAATGAAAACTGGAGAAGGAGCCAAGGTGAATGTATTCACATAAATACACCACTAAAAATGTTGCTCTTACCATCTTCTCACCCTGCATTTCTGGGAAAGCCTCATGGAATAGCTATAGCTGAGCTCAACAGGGTTCCACAGAAACATTCCCAAATATAAAAGAAGTGAAACAGAAGTGAAACTACTGACTAGTAAAAGCAGGTAGTTCTGCTTTTAGGTGGTCTTGTGTAGTTTTACACTAGTAACATCGCCTCTGGCGTGGCTCCCGAAAAGCTTACACAACCAGAGCCACCTGGACACTCACTAAAGCCCAAGGGAAGCCTCTGCCACCGTGGGGAGGTGGCACTCCCTGCTGGAAAGAGACAGCACTGCCAGCCACCCTCACCAGGCCTTTTGGCAAATGCCCTTCTGCCACCCCAGAGGGGCTCCAGGACTCTGCTGTCCCACCCGCTGCCCCATCTGGCTGAGCCCAGGCAGGAACCCTACAGGCAGGTCTGACCTGCAGCTGGCACCTCCAGCATGGATTGCAAAGGGTCAGTCTCCAGCAGCAGCCGCTGACACTGGTCAGTGTTAGGGGGCACAGGCAGGAGCGCAGGGAGAAGGGAGCGAGAGCAGCCAGAGCTGTCCCCCCTGCGGGCTGTGGTTTCACACCACACACAGGGCTTACCGTTCACAACGATGGTGAGCAGGCAGTCAAAGAGAGGCTGCAGCCGCTGATGCCCACTGGTTATGATCTTGTGAAAGACCTATGGTAAGGAAGGGGTTCTTGAGCAAGGTAGCACACCTTACTGAAAGTGCCTTCTCAACCAAAACCAGTGCCACCCCCACACTAATCAGTTCCTGACACCATTCCTTCCTAGGCAGGGCCCTGCACACTCCACAATTACACAGGTGGGGAAGGCTGCTCTCACTGTGGACTTGCACTCTGGGAGTACAAGCTTTCATTAACAACGAATTCTTCGGGGATGCGATGAGGGCTCTACAACACTGCAAACAGAAACTGGCTGTGAACTGTTCCAAAATGCACAGGCAGCCTGAGACAAAAATAAACTACCAGGAAATAAACATCTTCACCTCCAATAGATTTTGACTCTTGAACCCTGACAATAGCTGCTTTAAATGCCACAGAACTAATCATTTCACATTTATATTTTAGTGCAAACTTCTAACTCAAACGTTTGTCCTACTTTTCTTAACTATACCCTCAGACATGGGAAGATCCAATCTTGGCCCTCCCACCTCTAGCTGGCGTGCCTGTAGAGAAGACCTGCAGCATAATGAAAACACAGAGATGATCTAAAATTAACGGAATGTAATAGCAAAACAGACAGTGTCAAGAGCAGTTCTGATGGGCACATTTCTTCCTACTCCTTCTAACAGGAATCTCCTTTTGGAGGTTTATCAGAAGCTGCTGAGAGATTCCTCTCTGGCAAACGAGCACTAACATGACAGGAGGGTAACCCGAGGCTGGTACTGTAAAACACACAGCTGTTTGCAGGCAGTATTGTGGCCCTGAGCACTACAGACTGAAAGATAAATGAAACCTTGCAGCAACCCAGAGCTGTAGGGTTAGGCCTGGTATCAGTGTTGTTCCCATTCTGACAGACGTGCCCCACACAACTCTGGGTACTTGGGACAGAGCCAGCAATGCAGTCAGATCTCCCGCCTTCCCCACCTGCAATCAAGTCTGGTGGAGACCATGCACCCATCCCACTCATACCAGTCCCAGAGTCCTTCAGACACCAATCCAGCACCACCCGGGATCCTGGTTTTTGGGATCATCTCATGCAGATGGAATTGTGTCTCATGCATATGCACCCTGCCAGACACATCACCTCAGGTTAACACCCTGCAAAGATCCCACCAGTGCTTGGATACATCCCACACACCTTCTAGCTACTTAACGGGCTGGCCATCTAAGAAGGACGAGTATATTGAAGGAGGACAATCATTTGTGGAGATATGAAACAGGAGTTGAGAGGGACAGAAAAGAACTGCTGGAGCTAAACTCACTATGATGAGCAGATCTGCATGTGTCCCTGTGAAAACAGGGATGTCCATAGGCACTCGTACAGAATACGGCTTGTTCAGTCGAACCCCAAAGTTACGCTCCCCACTGAGAAGCAGGAGGATAAAGACCCCAATGTGCATCAAGCCCACTCGTGCTGCAGGAAAAAACAAAACAAAACAAAACCAAAAACCACACATCACAGTGAGGTCAGTGGACTCCTGAAGACAGAAGGGCAGTGAGGAGAGAGGAGAAACACTACAGGACTGAAAGAAAAACCGCACAAACCAGACCATCCTGATACAAGACATCCCGCACAGAGCTCCCTTCACTGCAAATCCCAGCGTCCTTCCCAAGCACACGTACAATCTTAAGTCTTGGACAGATCATGCTTTTCTTCATTATGATCCTGTTGTAAACCCATCACCATAGTAGAAAAGATCTGATGACTTCTTTCCACTACCCAGTGATGGAGTTATGCCTGATTCACACCCAAGGCAAGAGCAGACTGCTCATTTCTCCCTCTTCATGGGATCAGGGACACAGTTTTTGACATAAGGACTCAAAACAAGTTAACACATGCTAAGGAGCTCCCTTCCCTGTGTTGTGGTATAGATCACGTCCTGCTTCTAGTCTGTTACAAACATTAAAACCCAGCTAACTGAACCACTCTACTCCACGTCTGTGGAAGGCTACAAACATGCACTTGAGGCACTATCACATCTAAGTGGTAGGGAGGAAGCATCTTAAAGACACTGTAGCTCAACTGTCAAATACAGATCATTCCAGATATTGAAAATAACAAACTTACACTGGTCTGCTCTGGCATCATTGAGAAAATACAAGATTGGGACAAGGATGTCCAGAACATCGCTGCTCTTCAGCACAAAGAAGAGGAATTTCTGGAAGAAAGGGGAGGATTTCAGACAATCACAAGCATATTTGGTTTTCTGCATCATCCGCAGGACTCAGGACAGGTAGCCTCAAGCTAATTAGTCTCTCAAGAACGTTAGAAAGGCTGGTGTCTGCACCAGCTCTTCAACTCCAGTTGTTGAAGTTATTTGTAGTTATTGTAATACTTGCCCCAGCGTTTGCCTCAAACCCTGAGGAGCTGCACGCTCTCTCACAAGCTGTCCTTACAGCCAGAACCCCCCACCCCATGCAGCAGGCAGTGGTGCTGCTGACCAGAGTACCACAGAGTCACTGCTAACTACCTGCACACAACCCTTCACCGGGGCTCAGTCGAGCCACAGCCACACCAGGCTCTGGGCAACAGGCAAAGTGAGACAAAGCTGAACAAGAAGCAGATCCACACCTTGTTGAAGTCACAGAGTTTCCAGAAGAGGACGAGGAGTTCCTGATGGAATTGGATCTTCTTGGCAGAGTTTGGCAGGTAGGTCTGGACCAGCGGGTTTGATAACAAGCGGGCCACTCCTTTCAGGATGAACTGGAAATCCTGCCAACAGATCAGGAAAGAGACTGTGGTGGGCCCAGGGCTAATGCAATCAGCATGAAATCAGACAGGAAATAGTTCAGGACAGGAGCACGTTACCTCCTCTCGGTGTATTCTTGAGAGGTAATTCACAAACAGATTGTCTGGTCCAGGAGGCTGCATTCAAAGAAAATGAGTGAAATGCTTACAGGCAACAAGGTTTACTCAGGAAGTCAAAGTGTAACAACTGGCTCTGTAGGCTAACATCTCTCATTTCAGCTTTCCTCTCTGAATGGTCCAGTTTTAAATGCTAGAAGACAGAGCACCTCAGGGAACAGTAAAGTCAGGGTTTTTTCACTTACATGCACCTGATTCAAGTCAGTGACCAAAACCTAGTGGTTTGGTCATGTGCAGCTGTTTAACGACCTACAGGAAAGAAGCAGGACTGGCCCAGAGACAGCAGACTGCAAGGAGAGGAGTGGTGCTGGGCCCTACAGGTCAACATTCAATGCAAGCTGGTGTAAGAGGACCACGGGGAGTTCAGGATTACAGCAAATACAGATCCCAGTGTCACTCACATCTGCATCATCCATGGCCGTGCCAGTGGTCGTGCCATCCACGGTGGGGCTTGAACTGGTGGAGCTGTCATAGTCCAAGGTAACAATCAGCACCTGGGCTGCCTCCTCCACCAGTGGCTCGCGGTAGTCAGAGAAAAGCAGGTGATTGTACGGAATCCCATAACCCACTGGGTCGTAGGCACAGACGACGTTCAGGAGTGAGGTGAAGAGTGGGAGCGCATGTCTGGGAGGAGAAAACGTTCTCAGAAGGCAGAAGCAGGAAGCAAAAGGTGCTGCCTTGGGGAGGGACAGGCATCTCTCTCCCCAAGAGTCTGGGGTCATGACAAAACACTAGTGTCTTCCCTAAGAGTGGCCCATGACTGAGCAGCCCAGAGACAAGAGCTGACACTCCAGCTCCCAGCTGGTCTCCTGGAGTACAGCCGGGAGGAAAGGGGAGGTGAAAAAGGCCGTGGGGCCTCCCAGAGGAATCCTGCGCAGCAGTGTGAAAAAGTGGACAGGACCTCCAAGCCCTCTAGACCCTGGAAGGACAAAACTGTCTGCCTTCAGCCAAGACTGCGCTCCCCGAGATGAACAACTGTCACCCGAGGAGCTGAAAGTCCCAGTGAGACAATGTCACTAGAGGGCAGCATTCATCCACCACCCACACCACAAACCACCCGCGGCGGGGCCACGCCACCCGCCCCACGAGGGAACGGGGTCTACAGCAGCGAACAGCATCTGCCATTTGCCACAGGGCAGGGATCAGTCCTGCAAACTCCAGCGAGAACCACGCTGTCCCTCCTTTTGCTGCCAAGGAACAATTCTCACTAAGCAAAGATGCTAATGGGGTGTATGTAAGACAGGGACAAAGAAAAAGGACCACAGCCCCTTAGCAAGTCCTATCATCCCCATTACGAACACACTCTATGGAAGATTTGCAAGCGTTTCTTTCTCCCCCTGGCAGCCAGTCCCCCATCCTTCACACTCACCTGTTCTCCGTAGAGCAGAAGAACTGCACCCAGGGGTTGGCATTGCTGCTGTCCGAGGAGGGAGGCAGATACATGGCTTCGGAGAAACAGGTCAGCAGCAGCTTAAGCAGCTCTGTCCTGAAAGGAGGGAAGAAGAAGCCAAGGCCTGGAGCCATTCAGGAGCAGGGACTGGGCGCAGGAGGCACAATCACCTACCACAATAACACATAAGGAAAGCTCAGTCCCTCCCCACAGAGACCTAAGCCCATTTCATTTCGTCAGTAATACTGCTGTCACTGGCAAAAAGCTCAGCAGAATTGCTGCCTTATGAAAAAGAAATACAGTACAGAGCTCCTAGGCATTTTCAAAGCAGCAGTGTTTTGCCAGGTCCTGTTGCAGATACTCTGACTCCCATATCATATTACAAAAAGCTATTCAGAAGGTCAGCTGTTTGGTGGGTTTTTTTCTGCGTTGCCAGTCCTGTTAGCTCAAAGGAGCAAAGAGAAAGCCCCTTGGGAATCACAGATACCCAAGCAGAGCCCATCTCCCCTAAATCCCACTCTCCTGAGCCCAGTTTCTTTCCATTCTGCCTTTGCAGACCCTCTTACCTATTCAAGTCATGGATGTAGTTAGGCTGTGGAGAATGAGCAAAGCCCACTCCTGCCTCCCAGATGTACTCACAGCTGTCAATGGAGTGGATATCTTCCGCTGTGTCCTGTGGGAAGAAATAAGAGGTTGGACCACAGAAGGCAAGAGCAAGATTTGACAGCACAAGTGGTATTCAAGGCAGTTCAGTCACTCTCTTTAACAACAGCAAAGAAACCAGGAGAAAAGCATCCAAACACTCAGACTGTACATACCAGCCCCACCCAGGGAGTATCCCTGACAGAGGACCTCTCATCTTCAACAAGTACTGAGCACCATGCAGAATGAGGCCCTTCCTCTGGCATGCTAAGGTGCAATGTTAGCCATCACCACTGGGAAAGGCCACCCAATGCCAAAGGATCCAAAACACATCCTGTTCTCATTACTGGATGTATCAGCATCTCCTCGCCTTTCCTCCACATCCCATGAAACACAGCCCAGGTCAGGGCTTTTCTTTTGCAGATCAAGAGCACCACACATGGGGTTCAGTCCTGCTCGACACCTCGACCCTATCTCGGAGCACGTCATGTTGAGTTTACCCACATAACGGTGACTCACAGTGGCTGCACCCAAAAAGGCAGAAGCAGCAGCACATTAACCCTCACTGATAATAAAAGCGGATATAGCTGTGACTTGCTTTTCAGAAGGTAAAGCAAGAAGGTGACTGCGAATATGTTGCTTCTCCTAGCCAGAATGCTCCCAGTTCCTTGCCAGCTGCTGGCGTGACTCCCAAGCTCTTGCTTTGCAACCTGAGGAGATGAACCACAGCAGTTTGCCCTTCTTTGTCATGGTCAGTCAGGTCAGGGTTGAAGCAGCTTTGTGGAGACAAGCAGCCATTGAAAACGACCTGTCAACCCTCCAGGAATGACCAGAAGCGAGGGCCCAGATGTTTGCACCAAGTGCACTTGGCACACTTAGGCTGTCTCTTTTCTGAAGTTTAATTAAGCAAATTCTACCACCTGCCTTTTTTCCTCCCTGCACTTGGGGAAAGCAGATCAGAGGACTGTTTCTAATTGCTCTGGGTTCCCACTGCATAACCTTCAGCTCTTCCTCCCTCTCACAAAGGTACTGATCTCAGGACAGCAGGGCTTGAGGGCAACCAAGATGCACTTACCACCCCAACCATGACTCCCACAAAACCAGCGTGCTGACAGCAGCTACTGCTGGCACAGAGGCAATTGCAGCTTCCTCCACAGTTCGGGCTTTTCCTGCCTTGCTACTCACTTCCTACAGATAGGCCAGAGTTCACCTGCTGTCAGGTTTCTCTCGAAGCTCCTCAGAACAACTCTTGCTGAGACTGGAGAGCCCAAGACCTCCCTCCACAACCAAATCTCCTGCCAGGCACACGCTTCATGGAAAGAAATGCAATTACACCCACAAACCTGCTTCTACCATGTGTGACTAAGCAGGAACGCTGGGAGGAGACAGCATGTTACCAGCCATCATTACAGCAGCTCCCCAGGCCTAAAAAAGCAGGTGCTGATGTCTTCAAAGAGCTCAACCTTTGCAAGTGATAAAACACAGAGATGCAGGCACTGTGCATGACAGAGGGATCCCCATTTCTAGCCATAATTCCAGGGCTGACTTCAATAGGAAGACAAACACCAAAAGAGTATGGGTCACTCCTGGGACTCCTTTGCCCATTCCCTCCCAGCTCTTGCTCTTCCTCTTCACTCAATTCTGCTTCAGCAATTATCCACCACAATCTTTACCTCCAGGGCCATACACTGTTCTGCCATAAGCAGGAGGTGGTTGTACCCATCTCTGCTCTTAACCTGACCCAAAAGCGCAGGTCAGACCAGATCAAGGGAGGGAAGACAGCTAAGCAAAGACTGCAGAAGCTGCAGGCAGTAGACAGGCAGCTAACAGCAAGGAACATAAAGCATTCACCATCCCATCATCTAATTCAACTTGCCAGAGCCCTGGAAAGCCAGGCTGGCTGTTGCCAAGGGAGAAATCACAGGTGCAGTGGCAGAGGGCTCTCCCAGGAAAAAGTGTTGTCACCCCAACTTGTGCAATCCATCCCATGTGACAGCACAAGACAAGTGCATCTCTTTCAGCCACACTCCCACTTACTCTTAGCACATACCCATGTGGCTCTGATCCAGCCTCAGCCCCTCATCCCCAGGTGACAGATTTTAACTCTGTTTCTACCACCCAGAAACCTGAAGCAAGCAATTTAGTACTCGGGGATTTTTGCAGCCATCAAATACACAGTGGTCTAGCACGTTCACTTTTAATTTACTTTATAGCTGTATCCAAAAGGAGGGCTGCCCACTTTTTTTTTTTATAGACTGGACCTACAAGAAACACCAGAGTCGTTGGTGGGGAGAGAGAGAGAGAGAGGGAGGGAAGGAGATGCACCAGAATCTGTCCTTAGCACACCTTGTAGGAGATCCCTGCTTCAGGGAACTCCTCTGAAGTAAAGACAGTCACCGTAAGGATCAGAACACATTTGTCTTTACTACAATGATACAAAGAGGAAGAGGAGGTGGAAAGACACAACAGAGACCATCTACTCATTCAGATCACAGCACCTCTGATCAAACACCTGCTTCCTGCCCCAGACTGCACCAAATTGCCAGTGAAAGGAACAAGGTGCTAAAGGTCTTTGCTCTGCTGGCAACAACAGGAGAGCAGTTGTTTGCCAACATAACCACCTTTTCCTGAGGGCCAAGCTGTAGTGCAGGGGTAAGCACCAGCCACTCCAGCTGAGACCCACCCAGCTGTCTCAGAACATCTGTTTTAGAAGGCACAAACACCACACAGTGAATCCAAAATGTTGATCAATATTAGTCCCTGTGGGTTCAAGCTCAGCGACTCCGCATTTTCCTGCCTGCAGGTTTGCAGGAAGCTGCTGGAGTTTTCCAGGATACCCCCCAACCATGCAGCTAAACTACCTCTATGCAGATAATCTCATGATTCAACTTACCACTGTGCTCCTCCGGTGGCTCTGCACAGTGAAATCAGGACAGAAGAGCAAGTCTGCAACAGCAAGGAGCAATGACTCAGCCAGAGGCCGGGCATTTTCATCATCTTCATCTCCCTAAAAGCAAGAAACATAGAAGAGTATTGTCAGACAAGGTTAGCAAAGAGCACACAGTAACACTATTATAACACAGCAAGAGAAGATACACTCCCCAGGAACACACAGGGAGGCAAGAAGTTACAAAGGAACAAGAGGGAGAAACACACAAAACCCAGCCAGTACAGGAAAGAAATTCCCCCCTGGAAGGTGATGACTAAACAGGAACCAGCTCTTTAATGACACCAAACTGAGCAGACGAAGGCCTAGAGATGTTGAGGAAACTGAAAAGTAGCACTGGACCTTGCCACATGGAGATGCTTGACTTCCTGAAGACAAAAGGAAAGGGAACCATTTAAAAAGAGGGTTTTACAGTCATGAAGGAGGGTGATTTGGACGGTGCACAGAGACAGCAATAGGAAGAAGCCAGCCAGCAGCGATAAGGTGTAAAACCTCTCCAAGTCCTGCATGGGCTGCCCAGAACTGGAGGTGACGGAACCGGAGAGGCTATGTGCACCATGCCAGGGGCTGCCTCAGCCTGCCATGGCAGAGCAAGCACGACAGCAGAGGGGATTTTGCCATCTCCAGCATTCAAAGCAATCACTCAAATCATGCATGGCTACTCCTCTGCAGCCGTTGCCACGGGAAACCTTGCCAGATCCTGCCTGTCAAAGAGCATCCTGGATGGGAGGCCTTCCCCACCACACACTAGGGCTGGAGGACAAGGCAGGGAGCAGGAATGGCAGGAGCTTATCTATCTCAGCCAGGCCTCTGTCAGCCTGCGCACGACACACAGCTCTGAAATCACAGCCAGCAGCTAACAGAGATAATAGGCTGTGTGGCTCTGACATGTGTCTCAGTGACAGCAGGCTACCATCGAACAGATCCAGGATGTAAGGAGAGGCCCAGAGAGGATGGATGGACCCAGGAAAGCTGGCTTTTACTTGAGCTCGCAGTCAGAGATGAAATGACAAGCATTAGGGTACAAGAGGGTTTCTTTCCCGAGAATGATCTTTGCTAACATTGCCTCAGCTGCCAGAAAAAGTCCCTGCAGACTCTGGGTACCACCACATCCAAAACGGGTAACACACAACAAACCAATAGATCTGTACACAATACAAACTCCCTTACAGGGGGAAGACACCCATGCTCCAGGAGCTCTGCCATCCATCACTGCATCATGAAGCAGGCAAAGGATAATCACAGAGATATTTACTATCTGATGGTCCAGGCATACTACCATCTTCCCCTTCAGTTCCCAGGGAGAAATCAGCCTTCAGGCAGCAGAGATGTTGCTCCTAAATTAGATGTGGCCCCAGCTTCCCTAATGTCTCAGGGCTTTATTTATTATCCCCTGCCAGCCTTACTGCTGCTTCTGCACATGGTTAAGTGATGGAGCACACTGAACCACAACAGCTTCACTGATATTTAGGAGGCACAACGCAGCGGGAGGGCTCCCAAACCCAGCACACAGACACTGGGATGGATCGCCTTGGGGTGACTTCACCACTCCAAGGCTGAAAAACTCTCGCTTCCAGGTGCTGAAGAAGGTGGAAAAACAGTTGTAACAGAAGCTTGGCTGGATCAGAGCACCAGGCACCCCACATGTTCCTTCCCCAGACAAGCTCCTCCATTGTTAAGCCTCTCCATAATTCCCTGCAGGGATGAAAGGATGGACAACCACCACCCTCCCACTCATACAGATCACACAACAGAGCAGGGCTAGGAAAGACTTCCCTTCCCACCACACAGAACTTCCCCTTGAAGTGCCTCAGGCAAAACAGATCAGAGGTGACAGGTAGAGAAAGCGCAAGGTGCAAGGTCTGTACTGTACCAGCCACTGCTGATCCTTTATAACCTCCCCAAACACACTGCAGTACACTTAACGTGCAGGGGAAACCACACGCTTCAGCACAGCCATGCTGACCTGCAGATTCAGAAACTCACAGGAGAGTGCTCTTTATGCACAGAGCAGCAGCTGCCAAAGGAATAAGCAGGCAAATATGTATTCCTGGCCTAACTCAACTGCATTTTCAACACTATTGCTATTTGCGGGAGATCCTAAAGCACTTCCATCCCATTCCTTTGAGAGACACAGAAGACGACTACCATGTCTGCTCTCCAGAGAAATGCAGGGAGGTTCAGAGACTCCCCTGAGGTTACACACATCACTGACAGAGCCAGAAACAGTACCTAATTCTTTAACCCTAATCCTTTAGGCACTCTTGCTCAGTTGTGGGCTTCAACTATCAGGCTAGACCCCTGGTTAAAACTGTATCCCTCAGCTCATAAGCAGGGTATTGAGTCATGAGGCTGAGAACTTCTCTGGGACTGTTTGCTTTAAACGTGACATTGTAAAATCAGTGGAAATGACATGCTATTTCAGTTTGACTTGAATCTTAAATCAACTTCAGTTAATGGAATAAGGTCATTTTGGTTTAGGAAAGTCATACAGCCTTTAGTACTGGTCTCACGTTTGATTCACACCTTCAGTTATACTGGAGAAGCCTTCTCTCACATACCAGTGCTCTCTTACAGCTACACACTCAAGTGAAATACTCAGATGATGCAGCAACCTGTGCTAAACAAAGCAGCTGAGGGTGAGAGGAAGAGCAGCAAGAATCAAAGGAAGGAAAAGAACTTAGAAGGTGCCACCTAATTTCTGACTAAATAGAAATAACTGGAATAAAGCTGCCCCCAAAAGTATATGGGGTCCCCTCGTTGCAGCCTCCCCTTCACCCTCCAGGAAGAAGAATAAGTGCCAAGAGACAGACCCCTCCTCGGCCAGCCCCAGGGACAGTTGACCAGAAGAAACCTCTCCAGTCTGGGTCCTCGAAGATGTAAGGCAGGATACGGGTGAGGAGCCGGCAGCAGTTCAAGACGATTTGCCTCTCCTTCTCCGTGTGGCAGCCGCTCTCTGCTCCCTGCACCAGCTTCTCCACAGCCTGAAGGAAACAAAATCATGGCAGGTAGCATTAGTCTGGACACAAGTTAGCAAGAGTTGAGCAGGTCTGTCTGCTGGTGACACCCTCACGTAGAGTTATAAGCAGTTCTTGGAGACCATTTTCTTGGAGTTCAATGGTACAGGTGCTGTTGCTGTTTGCAACACTGCAGAAATAGGGTTAATGATCTTAAACAGACCTTCCTGAATTTCTATTCTCCTGCTGCAAGAGAGCTCACATGCCAGGACTAATCCACGCAGCACACGTGTCATGCCATGTGAGACAGACAGCCACAGCACCAGAAGGCTCCTTCCAACACTGCTCCATGACACCACACACTGCAAAAAACAGATCAGATTAATCAGCCACATCAGGCGCAGGAGACGCAGGCAGAACCAAGGCAGCAGCACTGTGCTGCACGGCGTGAGGCGCTGGCAGGGGAAGACTGCACAGGAACACACAAAGTCCGACAGATCTCTGTGTGCTGTTGTGATTACAGTGGGGACCTCTCCTGACTCAGGAGGTGGGAGCTAAGCTGCTGTCTGTGACTCTTAAGTGACCCTGGGAATAGGACTGCTGCTCTGGAAAGAACTTCTGGGTCTCTGCAGTCCATCCAATCACTGCTGAAACTGCCAATGGGTACCATCACACTGAGTTTTTCAGAATAGGATGTGGGTCTTGCCAGGCAACAACCACAGCCCCAGGAGGCATTGGCACGGGGTTTTACCCACAGAGTGAAAAGGGCAGCTCCTTTCCCCAGCAGCTGCACCCACTTGCTCTTACTCCCTGATCCCAAGGGGAAACTGAGGGGGAATGAAAGCCAAAACATTTACCAAGAATTCACCTTGCTGCTTTTTAATTCATGAGGTCATGTGTCCCTGCTTATTTTCATAGCAGACTGTCTGGATCACTGACTCCGCTAGCCTGCATCATCGCCTTAATGGCTATTTAAATGCTGTTTGTGTAGTCTCAGTCTGTCCACACACTACTCTGTGACTGAGCTTAACTATTTTTTTTCACACACATTTATGACTGCACAGTCCGAGTCTCCAGTCATGACTGCAAATGACATTTCAGCCATGCTGCTGTGCTCTCCACAAACATGCAGCATTGCTAAGTCCAGTGGCACACTGCACCAGGCACAGGTCAGGGCCCTCAGCCTGGCAAAAGCACTGCAGGAGTCTGGAGGCTCCTCTGACCTGATATCCCAAGACCTAGGGCTCCTGGATAAACAGCCCTGGAGTCACCAGGTCTCCCCCCAACACATCTGCTTCCAGCAGGGAGAACAGTTCATATTTTAGCCTTGGTTTTGGGGAAAAAGGACACAGTCAAAGCGGTTATATAGTCAGTACCGGTCTCCTCAGCCCTTCTCAATTTCCAGGTTGCTGATTGCCAGAAGCCAGGAGACAGCACTAGGGAAGAACCATTCCATTTTTACTCATTTTTGTATTCCTTCTCAAGTATCCACTACAGGCATCTGCCTGAGGCATGACTCCCAGTCAGAGGTACTTTGGTATGATTCAGTAGGTTTCATTCACATTTTGTAGAGCAGCAAAGAAAAACAGGACAGCAACAACCATTTAAAACTGGAAAAAATGACATTCCAAATGTTTCCAATACTACAAATTCAAAGCTACTCTTTGCATGGCTCAAATCAGGAGCATTATTAACACCTGCACTTTCCCAGGCAGAGTAAGCCTCAGGCTGTTGCTCACCAGCTTGACAATTTGCCAGAGCTGGCAGGGTAGGAAACGTGAGTCAACGTCCCTTGTGCTCCACACAAGGACGTGGCAACACCAGAAGCAGCATCAGGGATGCTTTGATGTCACAGCAGAAGGAAGAAAAGTCTTAAGATCTCCCTCAAACTTCAGCCAGGCATTTGTACAGTCACAATCTCCGCATCCCTCTGGGTCTATCAGCTTGAAGCCAGACTGATGCATGGTGAGGAGCAATCAGATGCAGACAAGGAATCAGATGTACCAGCCTCGCCACAAATATGCAGCCTTGGTACAAAGTCCCCTAAGCAGGAAGCAGTTTATACAGCAGGCAAGACCCAAGAGAGTAGAGTGAAATACAGGAGGGGACAAGAGCAAAAAGGCTCAAAATTGAGCAAACGCCAGCTGTGGTCTGTGCTAAAGAGAGGAAGGGCTGAGAGTTACCATCAGGAGGAGACAGGGACAAGCAAGCACATCATGTGGCACAAGGAAATAATATGGTACCTGTCTCCCCTTGGGAGCCAGAGGACTGGTTACCCAGGGACACCCCCCCTACTAGCACAGCACCAACCTTACCTTATAACACAAAGTCGCCAAGTTTGAAGGTGATTCTTCTCTCACTGCTCGGATCTCTGCAGCTGGTACAAGGGCAAAGACATCCTGCACTGAAGTGGCTGTGTCTGCCCAGAACTGGTCCCAAAAGGCATCATCCGTTGCCTCCACAGGCTGTGGAGAGACAAACATGGTTACAGATGCAGAACTACCATTCTATGAGATCCAAACATCAGGCATTATGCCTGGCTTGGGGATGGGACCAGGCACAGACAAGGTTCAATAAAACATACTGGCACTGGTTTTGTATCTCAACCTCTTTGTTACCAGGGCTGTGGCCGATTTGATCTCCCAAACAGAGCATTCCCTCAGCAAGAGGGTGAGCAACAAGACATTTATGTGACCAGCTGCATCAGACTGGGACTCCCCAAGTCTTTCACAGATTCACAAGATACATGAGACCTCCCGCTTGTCTGCAATCTAGGGCGTGTATTACAAGATCTTTACCAACGCAGGTGGTCCAGGCTGCTCTCATGTGCTCTGTCACCTTCAGAGCAAGCCAAGGATGCCCTGAGAGTGCACTGGAATTACTTCTGTTGTAACCAAAGTCTTGAGGAAGCAATCAGGGATATCTCACATTAGAGCACGAACAGACCCACAGAACTGACAGACCCACCTCAAAGCACTTATAGATGCAACAGAATTGATCTTTCCGAATCAAATATTTATAGGGAACTGGACTCAGTGCAGCTGGTCGCTGCCAAGGCTTTGTTCTTAAAAAGCACTAAGTGTGCAATTCAAAGAGTTAGATGGAAGGAGAAGTCTGATATACCAAAAAAATCAATCCATTTCAGACCTGTGATCTGAGAAGCCCATCCTACCCCGCATGCCTGGGAATACGCCTCTTCCCATTACCTGTTCTGGTTCTGCAGGTGCAGACAACCTCCTCTTTCACGAGCACTCTTGTCCCCTTTTCACAGTGAGAGAACAAGGATTCTCCTCAAACCCACTCTGAAACCCCAGTGCTAGGGATGCTGGCCACGAGGACGGTCTGTTTGCCAGACTGCAGCTGGAAAGACAGCTCTGTACAGCTGGCTGCAGAGTCCAAATATTATTCACCCCCCACTTCTTCCTGACAGTGTGGTATCTAGTCAGATATCAAAACAACAATGATGACAACCTGGGTATCAGGTTATACACAGCTGAACAAAGCAGACTGGACCTTGCTTTGCCTTTTACGGCTCTGTAGAGCCAGAGAGCAGCACTGGCCATTCAAGGGGAAGCAGAGGCTCAGACACAACAGGCCAGCGGTGCCTCCAACCCTGCAGAAGCAAAGCCATGATCTGCCACTCCCCAAAAGGTGAAAATGCCAGCACTGTTTGCTGAACAAGAAGGCATCTCCATTACACAACATCTCAGGCATCCAAAGCCTGGGAGCTTTCAAGAATCAGAAGAGACTGAACTTTTCAGCCAGTCTAAGCACAGCTCTTCCCACCTAAATGTTAATACTTGCCAAGATACAGGCATCACCCAAACAAGGCTGGGAGTGCTCATCCAGACCCAAGGGTCCAGCTACAGGGGTGGGATAAATACATCCTATTTATACCAAGCAGTGTGAAAGAGGTAGATCCAAAATTTCGGTCAGAAGAGGAAAATAGAAGCTTTTCCAGAGGAGTTTCCCCAGCCAAGCCAAGGCACGGTGCCACGTTCGGCAGGTCAGAAGAACCATCTGCCTGAGCAACCCCAGCCCTCAGCTTGGGGTGAGGGGGAGCCTCCTGCCTGTGACGTGCACCAGCTCTAAAGCAAACAGCAGCTCTTGCTAACTGCGATAATCAGCACCGTGGGCGGGTCTACCATGTCAGATGGCAAAAATATGAACATGTGTTTAACTTAAACAATTCCTGCCCACTCCCAGCTCTGCTGTAGCAGGCAGAAAACTTGCCCAGCTCTATGCTGTTTCTAAATGCAGCTAAGACAGGAGCTCATTCACAGCTCTGACACGGAGAAGTGCTGCATTTCCCCCTTTGCTATCACATCCTGAATTAACAGCCACAGTCTGCGAGCATGTGATGTGTCACTACCACCCGAAGGCCAAAAAGTGAGAGGGGCTGGCAGGCAGGCCGCCCCCAAACTGGTATAGCAGGTTACTGCCCTGCAGCTCTCTGCCTTAACGCTCCAGTGCCGCAGAGGCTGCTTATTGCTTGTTCTGGTCCTTCCAGCCATACAACGCATCAGCCCAAGCAACTCTTCAGTCTTTAAAAACAAAGCCAGAAAAAAAACCTCACATGTTTAGGCACCTTCTTAAACTCTGCTCTAGTGCTGAAACCCTCTTATTTTATCACCTGGCCACCAAAGCAAGTTCCCACCAAACCTCTTCCCAAGGGAAGAGCAACTTTTTCTAAATGGTTCAAGATCACAGCTCGTCAGAAGGGATCTGTAGGAACAGCCAAGTGTTTAGAGCCTGACTTTCAGTTTCCTGAGTGTGTGAAGAAGCTGTGCTCTTTGTAACCTGGTCATGAAATGCTTAAATGGAAGCAAAACTACTTTGCACATCTCATCTCTAATTACACTCCCCAAAAAGAGCCAAGTATTTGGAAATCCAACCTATGTAATGCACAAAACGTCCTACACTTCCTACACCCCCTTTCAAACCACGTACCACAACCACATGTATAATTGCCACATGTACCCACTGGCTGCCTGCCACAGCCACTCCCACCAACAACAGTGAGCAGCAATTGCTGCTAATTGGAGATCATGCATAAATAATGGCTTCACTCTCATCTAGAGGGGAAGCAGAAAACCATTTCACTCCAGCAGACACCAATCCCTTTACCTCCCACTAGCCTGAGGCCTCCTCAGAGGCTGAACACAACCGCTATTTTACAGATGGTAACACAACAGCTAAGGCAGACTGAAGAACACAGTCTCTGACTAAAACTACACGGAAGTAGAGAAGCATAGCAGCAATTAGCCAAGCTGCAATGTTGGATGCTGGAATGCTGCACATTAATGTCACGGCTGCCATCTTGGCAAGCAGATTACTCTAAAACATCATTTCTTTCATTTTTAATAGCTGCAGCAAGTCAGCTCCACATCAACAGATGGTATCCCATGCACAATCCTGGGACACGGTTCAGTACTGAGTCACTCACATCCCCACAGCCCCCCTGTTCTAATTAACAGTCTGGCATCATGAAGCTACTCGATTCACATAATATTCATCTCCTTGACAGAACATTACTGGACGTTTTTAAGCTGATTGTATTCTGCACACAGCATCTCTGGGGATCTAAATATCCATTTCCTCATGCCGAGCTCACCCAACAGCCTGTTATCTAGCTCACAGAGAAGAGAAATATAAAGACCTAGAACAGTCCTGTTCACCAGCCATGGATATCTTCATTTGGAAATGTCAAGATTTAGTTACAAGTGTTGGTCCTGCACATGCTGCAGTAACAAATCCCACAGCACTGCAGCTAGCCTTGACAGTGCTTTAACCAGAAGAGCTCATGAGGAGCTGAATTCTCACCAGCAATGCTGTGAGCTGGGGCCACTTCGGATCCTCCACATCAGCACAGACCTGTCCTCTTTTGGGGAGGGAGCTGCAGCACAGATAAGAACGAGTCTGATGTTCCTCCAGTACGGTGCAGACAGCCAGCTCTGCACCAGTGGTGCAATGAGAATGAGAACTTCATTGTTGCCAGAAGAATTGAAGGATCAGTAGCTCTGGAAACACAACCCACAGATCTGGAGAGCAAAGAAGTTCCTGACACCCCCCCCCCACTCCACTGCAGAGGCTGCTGAAGTTACAGAGTTAACTGGCAGAGACGCTGCTGTCTGAACCAAGTTCTCCACACCAAAGGGGTGAGATGACCATAGCACAGCGCGGTTGCCAAGAACACAGTGGGCAGAGCCGAGGTGATGTGACATCTCAGAGTGGGCAAGGAGGGAGACTTTTGGCTTCAGTTCACCTGGGCAAGGTGTAAAGACCTTCTACCCACACAAATGCGGAACCAGTCCTATTGGACATCTCCAGTCTTTATTTCCCAATAGTTTTAAATGTTGGGTTTCAGGTTCTTTAAAGCACACTACACACATGTTTCAGGAGTCAGAAAAGGAAGACGCTCATCTTGCCAGCTACTGAGCAGAAAATCATGGCCCTGAACGGGCAGTCCCCAGGAAAACAGGATATGTCACGGGAAACAGGAAAACAGAGGGGAGCTGACCATGTCCTATAAACAGGAAAAGGTCCCAAGGCACAGCCTTCCCCCATTCGTTACTGTCTTCAGCCTAACGCGAGCACCACCTTCGCTTTCTCTTTCAGATACCATCCCTCACAAACTCAGGCAGGGTGTTTGCACCCTCCTCCCAACTAAGAGCTCTCTGCACTTACACCTTTATATCAAATGTCCATTCCCAGCAATTCCTCCAACAGGCCCCTACCCGAGGACTGTCCTTAAACCAATTCTACAGTTGCTGCAAACCATTAGCAGAGAATCAAGGGGGCAAGCAGCCACTTGTCTTGCTTCTTGACAACACGCCAACTGAGCATCCCACCAGCCAAGGTAGCGAGGCATCTGGGGCAGGGACTCTCCTTTTTCTGCAACTCAACAGCAGAGAAGGTCCCTCATCCCTGACCAGGGTTTTTAGCCAGGACTATGCAAGCTCAGATAACGTGTAACAGCAGCATGCTCCTTTCCACCATAAATAAGGCCGAACTGTGGACTGTAATGACCAGAGAGCCATTCATGCAGCACTTGACTGAGCTCTAGGAGATCAGGCAACCCTGCAGGGCCAGTGCATTAGTTTTGAGGCAATTCACACACTTTTGTATCACCTGTTTGTGAGCCACTGTGCAAAAGGAAAGGCTGGGGACAGATTTATTCAAAACGTTAATAACTAGTAAGATTTCATCCCTGCTGCCAAGGACAGCAGCTCCACACAGATTTCAGAGCAATAGAAAATTTTTCTATAGGATCTTTGCAGTCAGCAGTCCAGAATCAAGGAGAGACTCCACAGGAGTCTGTCGCCAGTTCTCTGCTCCCACAGCAGAGACAGTGTTACAAAGGAAACTGGAAAATGGGATTTGTAGAAGTCTGGCAGAGAAAGTCTAAGACAAAAGTCAGCTGCGTGAAGTGTTAGTTACAGCTTTGCTTTTAAGACAATAATTTTGCTTTTGATCGACCTGAGACACTTAGACACTGGAGTCAAGCTTGAATACTATCAGAAACAGGCTACCAGAAACCAACCACTCTAAGTGCAAGATGTACTTTTATCAGGCTGAAAATAACAGCCTGTTGTCCTACTGCATTTCCACATCAGGGAAAAAGAAAGGACTGGAGTCTGTCCCTCCTATTTGATCCTTTCTGTCTCTTTAAGAGAGAGGCATAGCTAGCATCAAAATCTAACAAGCTGGTTCACAAGATTAAAATATCTTATCTTCCAGTCAGTTGCTTGCAGGAGCCATTTAACCGCCAACTGGCTGAGAAAAGAAAGCCCATTTCCCCGGCTGGTAAGACTCCCAGCTTCAGTTCCCTGCTCTGCCACTGACTGGTTTTCATTTCATACAGTCTATGTTCCCCTTCACCTGTTAAGTCGACAGCATTTTTATGGGCAATTTAGTAGGGCTCACACATTCTCTATGATAAAGCACACCTGGTTTATTATTAAAGGGTGGGCTCTATCAATTTAAAGGAGTACAGTGTTATGTAATATATACATACCATTTAAAAATCCAAGAGACCATTTCACCATGTGTGATTATAAATATACATACGTAGCATAAGATAATTCCTTCTTTCTGGTACTACTGCCCTTTTTTAATCATTGAAATCATTCTGAAGTGATTCTTCTTTTTTAATACTCTTACACCTCACAGTTTCTCCTTGGCAATTAAAAAAATCAATTAAGTCAGTTTCATTTGTGCCCGTACTTGGTTCAGCTTTCAAGTTCTGGGCTCCACGTGCACTACAAGCATTCAAGTGCTATGTTCCTTACAGATTTATTACTTTTTTTTTTTTTTAATGTTAACACATGAACACTCATTTTTTAATTAACAAAAGCCCGGAGATTATAAGAACTTATTTTTTAAGAAAAATTTAACTGCAATGCCAACTCTGAATCTTCACCAGTGAGTGAACAGTGCTTTCTGCTCAACCACTTCCTTCCATCAGAGCCTTAGGAAACACCACACAGTGCATTACTAAGCTCATGGTTTCATGTTACAGATGATTTGACGAAAACCTATTTGTCCAGCTACCTAATGTCAGAGGAGAAGGCTGCAAAAAAGAAGACATGCTGCTGAGGAAGCAAAGCGTATTTTGAGCTAATAGCTTTGAAGGATTTGCCTCTGTCTATTATTGCAGTCTGGTTTTGAATCCAGGGTCTCATGGACTAGGAGGTTACATGGAGCTTGCTGCTGGTATGAGCTCAGAAGGCTCCAGGAGAGTCCAGTCACGCATCCTGCACAAGCAAACACCAGTGCCCTTCCACGGTATGTAAATATGGGAGCGCCAACACCCCACCCTTTTTCCACATGGCAGTTAGTCTCACCTAGACAACAAAGATGTGAATTAATCCAACCAAGAATGAAGCTTTTTCTCCTTCCATTATTCAGGGCCCCAGTGAACCTTCTTTCATTACACATGTCAATAAACCAGGGGAGGGGAGCACTCTCTTCTTGGCTGGCGATGTGAAGGATTGCCTCATACAGGATTTTCTTTGTGAACAGCAGACTCAGAAGATCCCTGTAGGCTTGATTTCCCACCCCCCAATCTCACTTTATAAGCATGTTTCCCAGTGGAGGAAGGACAGTCCAAAGCTGAAGGCACTCTGATCTATTTGGCACCCAGAAGAGACTTTGGAATAATCTTAAAACATTAATTCATCTACTTCTCTTTTTGCCTAGGGTTGTGGAACATCCACAACTGGAGGTTTTTAAGAACATGTTCATAAAAGCCATTCCTGAGCAATGCAGATAGAAGTGATGCATAGAAAGCATAAACACAGTTTCTCAAAGGCTATTCCAGCCTTACTATCTGTGATTCATTTCCCAGTCCCAGTCTTCATCTCCTGAGTTTTCACAGGTTTTCTCCTATTACCCTTTGCATCCATTCCCTTTTCTTCTGAATTCATTTCCCATCGTTAAATATCTTTCTGCCATCATCCCCAAGTTTTCTTAGCAGCTATTAATCCCTCACCACCAAAGGTGGATCATAACAGCAATTCTCCATTGTAGCTCAGCACCTGAGATGTGATTTTTCAATACAGCAAAATCCCTCTCCTCCTTAGACAGAAGGACAGTCTACTAACTTTCTGCCAGTGTGCTGCTGCTACTGGGCTCTCAACTTGAGACAAGAACTGAGCTAGGTCCCAGGACATGTGCAACATCTGTTGCACCTCCAAGCAACCACCCTCCCTATACACAGTCCTGACTTCCTTTCACTTAATTCCTTCTCCTCTACAGCCTGCAGAAATAAAGCATTATTTCACAGTTCACAGATGGAAACTGCTTCTGCTGCAAAAAGCTCTCCCAACAGCACGGTTGGCCAACAGCTCTTTCAACTGACTACCACGCAAAAGCAGGGCAAGGTTTGCAACCAGTTATTCAGGAAGAAAAAAAAAAATATACAGAAAAGGGGGCACGGGCAAACCTTGTGGTGATGCAAATCTGCAGCTGAATACATGAGGAGCTATGGACATCCCTTACAACAGCAGCCTCTCAGTCTCCTACCACAGAACGCCGTTTAGGTGCAGGATGTCAGAGGCAGCGAGTGCCACGACACAGGCACGGCCCTGCCAGACCTGTCACTGTCCCCCGGAGCCGGCTGGCGCCCCCAGGCACAGCCCGCGCCCCTCCACAGACCAGCGACTCGGAGGATGGCACCTGCTGGCCCAGACCCCCCATCGGCTCCCCAGCCTTAGGGCAAGGCCTCATCGCCACAGCCCGGCCCAGAGCCAGCCACGGCCGAAGCCCCGGCGGTGCTGTCACCTCCGCCCCGAGCCCCGCGGGTCCCCAGCAGCGTTCAGCCCTGTCCCCATGCCCAAGGCACCCGCGGCGGCCCCCAGCAGCGGGGTCGGGCTGCGGGGGCAGCGGCCCGGCCGCTCCCTTCCCTCAGCACCGGGGGTGTCTCAGGGCAGGGCCGGGGGAGAGGGGCCTGTCAGCCCGCCCCAGCTGCCTCCGAGCGTTCCCGGCCACCTCACAGCCGGGGGAGTCAGGCGGGCGGCTCCCGACATGGCGGCCCCCCCTCACCTCACCCACCTCCCGACATGGCGGCCCCCCCCCTCACCTCACCCACCTCCCGACACGGCGCCCCCCGCCCTCACCTCACCCACCTCCCGACACGGCGGCCCCCCCTCACCTCACCCACCACCCGACACGGCGGCCCCCCCTCACCTCACCCACCTCCCGACACGGCGCCCACCCCCCCTCACCTCACCCACCTCCCGACATGGCGGCCCTCACCTGTGTCTTGGTGGTGAGCTGGATCACCGCCTTCCTGAAGTTGAGCTTGGAATCGGCGCTGCCCATGGTGCGGCCCGGCTCGGCGGGGCTGCGGCCTTCAGCCGCGCCGGGCAGAGCCGTCCCTCACGCCGCCGATCCCGCCTCCCCTCCTCGGGCCGCCGCTGCCGCCATCCCCCTTCCCCGCGCCGGCGGCTCTCCCTGCCTGCCTCCCTCCTGTCAAACCCGGCCTCGCAGGTCCGGGCCCTCCCTCCCCTCCTCCCGCATCCCTTCCTCCACCCACGGCCGCGGCTCCTCCTCCCCCGGCCCCTTCCTCCTCCTCCCCCTGCCTCAATCTCCCCTCTTTTCCCATCTCTGGCTGCCACCCGTTCCCCACTTCACCCCTTCCCACTCATCCTCCTCCCGGACAGCCCCTTCCCTCCCTCCATCCCCTTTTCACCCACACTTCGCTCCCCATGGCCGCATTCCCCCTGCATCCTCCCTCATCTCCCCTTTCTGTGACCCACCACAGAACACGGTTTTCCTCATTTCACCCCCCTCCTCCTCCAGCCTTCCTCGCTCTCCCCTCTGGCCTAGGCTCCCTCCGCCTTCTCTGCCCTTCACTTTCCCTGATAGCCTCCTCCTCTTCTTCCCCAACCTTTGCCTTCTCCCCCCCATCAGCTTCCTCAGCCCCCATCTCTCCCGTTTTTGCCCCCTTCTTCCTCCCCTCTGCCCGCAGCCTTTGTTCCCCAAAGCCCCTTTGCTCAGCTGCTCTCAGGCACAAGCCCCATGACAGCTCTGTCTCACCACTGCCGGAGATCCCGGCCGCTGTCGGCAGCCTGGCCCCGAGCCTGGGTGGTCAGAGGTACAGCGGGATGTCGGGGGAACAGCTGGCTCCAGCCTCTCCCTACTCCTGGGTTGAAAGGAACCCAGAGCAAGTAGACTTGGTAACAAGTACCCCTGCAAGCATCTTACAACGAGCTCATTGCATGTGGTGGCCCATTAACCCATGAAATTCTACCCACCTGCAAGGCAAGGATGTTTTATAACCCTGGGGACTGGGAATTCAGGATTTGGCCCTCACTGAACACCTCAAAGCAGCTGTTTGAGGTGATGCAGTGTTGCTTTTGAAGCTATTGTCACTGTTTTCTGCACTGAACAGCTCTATGAACTGCAAGCAGCTCTTTTTGGTGTTGCTGAGTTACATTTCACATGCTCAGCTCTGCAAATCTCCTTTCTTCAGAGGAAATGAGGTAATTCTAATCGTTTTGCAAAAGAAAGCAATGTGCTGACTCCCCAGCTGGGGCAGACTGTGGGAATTCTCATTTGTGGGCATATAACCTGTACAGAAATCATCGATGTTTGATTATATCAAGTGACAGGTCAGATCTGAGACATTCTTGTAAAACCTACAAGAAAAAAATATTTTCACAAAATCATGTCATCTGGCTTTTGCTGCCAAACAGCCTAGGGCTTTGAATCCAAGCACTCACTCAGTATGGCTACACTATACAGATAAATGAAAATAAGTTACTGTTAGGAACAGAATAGTTTTCACAGTCAATTATTTTTCACAATTAATAGAACAGCTCAGCTGGACTAGATGATCATTGTAGGTCTCTTCCAACTGCCTGACCACTTCAGGGCTGACCAAAAGTTAAAGTATGTTATTAACAACATTGTCCAAATGCCTCTTCAACACTGACAGACACAAGGAAATTAAGATTTTCCCATTTCTATATTAAAATCGCTTAGGAACCAGTCAGAGATGGCTTTCTCCCAGACACTCCAAAAGTGCTTGATTAACTTTGCTGAGTTATAAATGCCAGGTTAAAAGAGACTCCTGGATTCTGGTCTGCAACTGCATTAAGGCAGAAGACTTTTCAGGCAGTCACTGAACTTTGGGACCATGTAGATATAATAAGGAGATCTGTGAGGAGAGAAAGGGAGAGGAATTGCCTCCAATTTCTCTCTTATTCCCTGCTTTATCTTCCTCCTCTGCTACTGTACACAAAAGCTGAGTACTAGCCATCACTTTAATCATGCAGGGGCTCTCAGCTGCCTGTCACTGCTGGATTGGACAGAGTTTTCCGACACAGATCCCATCTTTTCTGGATGCACAGTCTGCTGCTCTTGCGTAAACATCTTATATTGCCTTTTCTGTAGGCACCACTGCAAGGTAATGCAATCAAGTATAAATCCAAGGAGCTCCATCACACAGAAGGAAAAAAAAAAAAATTCATCTAAACCCACTGTCACATGAGTTAATTTGGACCTTAGAGTCTCTGATGGATTCCAGGGCTGACAAGGACAAATAAACCCCTTGGAGCAAACTCCACACTAGCAAATAGGAGAAGGGCCACTTTCTCTAACCCTTATTCCCTTAAGCTGAAAAGCAAGTACTAAAATCCCAAGTGTTTTCTGAACTCACTTAAGACATGTTTCCTCCTCAGAACTCTACAAATCCTCTTTTCCCTCAATTGTAAGCTCCTTCCACCCTTCAGAAAGACATAAGGGTTTGTTCCCAAAAATAAGACAGAAACCTGCATCAGAAGCACTGATTTCTCATCAGGGTGCAAAACAGGGAGAACACAGAAGCAGAGGAAGAGCTGGGGAAGACACAACGCTAAGCTGCCGCTGTAGGGCTGTTTTTTCAGGTTTCCCCTTTCATAGTCCAGCTAGGCAGCTTAGAAACACCCCCACCTCGAAGAGCAACGCATGCAAAACCACCGAGGCAGAGAAGGCACTGACATCACCACATGAAGGGTCCCGAGACTTGCCCAAAGTCCCCGAGAAGCCCATGGCAAGGCCAGGACATCCCAGCCAGCGCTGGAGCCAGCCCTGCTCCGGGCTGACCTCCCCGGGGGTGCGGGGACGCAGCCGGCGGCACCGTAGCAAGGGGGGTCTGCGGGGCAGCTCCCTCCTCCTCGCAGCCCGGGTCACCCCCACTTGCCAACTCCAAACCCCGCTCCCTGCAGCCCCAGCGGCAGGGCTGGGCGGAGAGGAGGAGGAGGAGGAGGAGGAGGAGGAGGAGGCCGGTCTCGCCTCGCCCCCCCCTTCCCTGTCGCCGGGTTTCCTTGCAGCATTTCCATGCTAGAGGTCTCCACCGAGCTGCGGAGAGAGGAGCTGCCTGGCTGCGCCGGGCCCTCTTCCTTCCTTTGTGCATCCCCCAGCCCTGTGCAAGCCGTGCCCCCCCGCCCCGGCCGCCACGTCCCCGCTTCATCCCCCGCCCGGAGCCTCCCCCGGCCCTGCAGGCAGGAGAAAGCCGCCCCCCGGGGCAGGCAGAGCCGGGGCAGCGGCGAGGCGCCGGGTGCCACGTCCTGCCACCCCCTCCTTCCCGGCCGGGGCACCGAGGCCGCATCCCCGCCCGCATCCCCGCCCGCATCCCCGCATCCATCCCCGCTCCGCATTTGCGGCGGCGGCGGGGTCCCCTTTGGCGGATGCTGCGCGTCTCCCCGGGCCGCTGGTGCTAAATGCTGAGCGCCGACAGGATGGAGGAGTTCCAGAGCGAGGAAGAGGAGCCCTGGTACGATCAGCAAGACCTGGAGCAGGGTAAGGATGGGGACACCCCGCAAGCTGGCAGCGATGGCAGGCCAAGGGGATGCAGGGGCAGAAAAGGGGGCAAATCCCCGGTGCAGGAGGGTGGGATACCTTCTCTCAAGACTCGTATTTTCTTGTGCCTCGTCCTGCAGCGGTACCTCAATGGAAATCTCGGCTCCGCTGCTCCAAACCACTGTCCTGGCCATGGAAAGTTTAAACCCAACAGATAGAGGCACGGAGCCCAGATATGTCCTGAGCACCAGGGGGGTAAAAAATTTGGTGTGTTACATCCACAGGAAAGCTGGTTCCCCAGAAAACTTGCTGCAGGCGGAATCAAACATGGGTAGTTATGACATTGCTTTCATCTCAGAGCGGTCGCAGGTAGAGTTAGCAGGTACACGAGTTAGAAATTAATACGTTGGAAATGTGTTGCTAAGCTGAGGATGCTGAAGGTGTCTCTCAAAAGCTTTTGCTGCCCAAGGCCAAATCCAAAGGGATCTTCAGCTTCTAAGTCACCTAATTACTTCCGGAGATTTTTCCAATCAGCCATAAAAGCAGGAGAAATTGGGAAGGGAAAAAGAAAAAAAAAATCAAGGCCAAGTTTCAAACAGCAAAAACAGTCTTGTTCAAAGATAAACATTCACTTGTGTAGTTTGTTTTGAAGTAACTGTTTCTATGTTTGCACTAGCTCTATCTAACGGTTATGCTAAGGCTGGACAGTTGGTAGTTGTGCATATTTGGAGCTTCTTTTTATTTTATTTTGCTTAACATTTTGAGTCAACACTCAATAAGTAAATAACTGGAAGAAGTCCTGTTTCAGGCCTATGGCCCAGGAATGAACTGAACTGATTTGTCAATGCATAGGGCAAAGTCATTCCTACCTAAATACAGTACCCCTCCGACGCGTTGTACTATAGGTACGGTACAGTTATATATTTGCTTTAGCCAGCTGACTGTCAGCAGGGACGTGCGGTCCAGCTGCAGTGCCTCTGCCCACCATTGCTCCACTACATTATGTCATGATTTAAAGTTTACACAACTTCAGCTGCAGGGCAGAGGCCCAGGAAGGAAAGATAACCAGCCCCCCAAGGATTGTTGCAGCTGGTTTTTAACCCCAATTTCTCAGTTAACAGGAAGTATCAGTAGCGGGATACTGGGCCCTGTTCTTTGAAACACAACGCTCAAATTAAGCCAGGGCAGAGCACGGAGATGGAGCTATCAGCTGAATAAACAGTGCAGCCTTTGAATGCTCAGAAATTCACATTTCTGGGTGACGTCTTCCCAGGGCTCACAAGGGGCCTGGGCAATGGTCCAGAGGCAGCATGCAGGCTGAGGAACAGCAGAACTACAGATGAATATAGGGAGTGTTGAACAACGGGGGATGGATTGATTTTTAGCCTAACGCTGTCCCTGGTGTCAGGTTCATGAGTCAGCACTGGCACCGTACAACTGGCTCACAACAATAAAACCACCTTCCCACTGCAGGCCAGGTTCCTAGCTCTGTCCTGGCAGCGTAAATGCAGAATGACTGCCTCCAGATGATGGATTGACACTGGGGATAGACTCCACCTTTGAGCTGGACTGGAGGAAACAGGACTGGAGGAAAACACAGACCCAAAACAAAGCCCAGCTGTGGGGCTTGCAGCCTCCTGTATGAATGGGGGCTGCACAGGCTTGCACCAACTCAGAAGAAGAGATGGGGAAGGCTTTAACTAAAATCAGCCAACTGGAAAGGTCCTACAGGGTAATTAAACCATAATTAATTTGCATGATGCACAAAGCATCACGAAGGGCAGTGCTAGACTTTGTCCACATACACTGCGCCTTTGCATTACAGCCGTAGTCGTATCCGAAGGTCTTTGGTGACAGCACAGCCGTGAAGCTTTTGGTTTGGAAATGGGGGGTGGAAGTACGCTGCAAGACATCCAGCGTAGCATGATTAGGAGGCGGTCACGGGCTGGCATTACTAAGAGGATCGGCATGCCAACAGCCCAGAGTCGCACAGAAACCCACGCCTGGCAGCAGCACCAAGAAGGAGGAGGACAAAAGCATAGGCTTAAGACTGTTTCTTAGGCATGAGGGGTGGGAGAAAATAGGAAACAACCTAAGCTGGGAGAGCAGAGAAGGTTCTTCTGTGAACCAGTTGGTTGCTGGGCCTTTATCGTCATTTCACAGCATCATCAAATATTTATTACATTTACATCCAAAACAGTTTGCTAAGCAACAGATGGCTTAACTGGGAGCTTGGTGATGATTATGTTAATTAACCATTTTAGCACCACAGAGGAAATCATGCCTCCAGCTCCACTCCCAGCACCTGTTACTTTCCTCCCCATCCTCCACAGAGCTTTGCCTTGCTGAAGTAACTAACTTCTTCAAGAAAATAAACCCCAATCACTCTTTTTTGCCCCTGAAGTGCCTACAGTGACTGACTGCATCCACCACATGCCTTGGAGGCAGCAAGATCTGGTCTCCAGCCTCAAGGCCCATCCAGCCTCATTCACATGAAGCGGATGTCTTTGAGACTCCTTTACCTGTTTCCTAGCATGCTGTAAGCCTGCGTGGTTCAAGGCATTGTACCAAGATGCCTTAGCACAGAAGCAGAGACTCAAATCCCAGCCAGGATACTTAGCAGTGACATGGAAACAGTAGTGGTATCCTCCGAGATGTTTCATTCTTATGATGTTCCCTCTGGGAAGGCTTTCCAATTTGAAGAAAATGGTAAAAATGGAGCTCTGATTGCTTTGCATGTTTTCAGGCTTTCTAAGCATGAATAGATGTCAGCCACAGCCTCACCTTCCATGGGCTGAGGAATCCGTGCCTCTAAGCGTTAAAACCAGAATACAGTGATGGTGAATCTTTTTCCAGGCATTGAGAACTGATGATGTGGCTACAGTTGCATCATACCCTGTGCACAGAGTGTACGTGCAGCCAGACCCCGAGAGAATGAATGAGCTAAAATTAGAGAGTCTGAGCTGGGGATAAGTGGGGACACCTTTTCTGTTCATCAGAAGCGTTTGTGTTCAGAACGGCTGCATGCCAACTCAATTGCATCTGGATCCAAACAGAGCAGAGACCAGATCCAGCAGCTAAATCTGCCAGCCACTTCCAGCCTTCATCCTTCCTGCAGCAATCTCCCAAGACAAGTCCTCCTCGCAGTCACCCCGCTGCATTCCCTGATCTTTCGAACCTCCCCATCCTCCTCCCAGCATTCAGGTCTAAGCCAAAGAGCACAGAGTGCAGCTCAAGAGGAGGGCTCTCCAAGCCATCCTTGCGGTCTCTGGAGCCTAAATACAGCCTAAGTGCTGGGGTGATTCCTCCTGTGTAAATAAAACGGCCTCACACTGCTCTGAGTTAGCCAGCAGGACGAGGTGGTACAAGAACCAGCACATCATCTCATTGCCACTGCGAGACTGATGGTCCTCTCCTCCTGGGCAGCTGTAGAAACTTTTGGGCCAAACCATCTGCAATGCAGGCTTAGGACTTTACGGCTGTAACCTCTAAAGGTCTCCAGATTTAAGGATCTTATTTTAATTCCTCTTCCTCCTGCCAAGCATCTGATTGCTTGCATGCTAAGAAGGAAAATGACACAAGGTGCTGAGCTTGCACCACTCTCAACTCATCCCTGTAAAGACACAGGGTCACCAGCGCTCTGGTGATCGGCTCCTGACATTGGGGTGAACCCAGGGGATCAGTGCTAGCACCCACTATCACCCATACCTACCTGTTTTCTGCATCACCCAGCTTACGGGGGGTGGTGCGTAGAGCTGCAATTCACTATCAGCTTGCCCAAATGATTCACTGCACTGGGGAGCGGGTGGTACCCCAAATTCTGTCCCTCATGACATAGTTATCCCAGCAGTCCAGCTCGGGACAAGCCACGCAGCTTGCCTGTCATCCAGGACAATGGTTAACTCACTGTCCTTCCTCCCCAGCAGCAAGCCAGAAGGACGGAGTTTTGCCTGCAGTAGCTGAGCCACTTATTTAGCAGTGCAGTACAGCAGGTAGCTTATGGAAGTGGAAAGTTTTCAGTGACTAATTGCGGAGCTGCTTGGGAATGACAAGAGGGACTAGAAAAGTCACAGGAGACAAGGAAATGAGATGACAGTTAGGTTAGTCCAAGGAAGAAATGAGAGTCTCCAAATCTGGGGAGGAAAAAAAAATAAAAAAGAAAATATATGTATATATATAGATGTATTTTCCTAGAATAAAAATTCCCCTGTGATGTGAAGGCAACAAGAAAACGGAGCATAAGAGAGCCCCACAGGATCTTCTAGGATCTCCCTCTTGATATCTCTCGCGGAAATTCCTTCCTACATCTGCTGAACCTCAGGCACATACTTCCAGCTGCAGGAGGGAGCAGAATTAGAGGAACTGCTGGAAGGGAAAGAAGGAGAAGCAAAAGGAAAAAAAAAAAAAAAATCAGAGTTTTCCATATCTCACATCCTGAAACAATCAGCTAACAGTGGCATTTCTCCTTGGCAAGGCCGTGTGTGAAGGATTTATGGTCTGAGTCCTGAAGGACATTCCCCCCACGGCAGCCCTGAGCCCAAGGGACTGGGAGCCAAGGCACCGGCCGCTAACACTCTGCACGTGGAGGCTGTCCCCCCACCCCAGCATTTTCCAGTCCTCTTTCTTTCCTCCTGTACCAGCCAGCGCTGGCTGGTGACAGGGTGGATGCACTGACTCAGTGTGACAGTCAGGAACCACTTAGAGCCACAACAGCACCAGGGTCCGATCCTGCTCCTGCTAAAAGCAGTGCCAGCGCCAGGCTAACGCACGGCTTGCTTGCTCCTGCACACACTCCATCTCTGCTAAAAGGCCTTTCCCAGAGCAGCACAGTGGTATATTCCCACCTCACCCAGCTAATACATCTGCGTGCTCACACCAAATGCATCATTAGGGCTTCTAAAGCTTCTACTTAACCTGCTCAAAAACACATATGTGGGCCAAGAATTTATAAAAATATCTCCGATACAAAATACCCTGGAGAAATGAGACCAGATGTTACACAACTGCCAATCTTTGCACAGCTGGGACTTTTAAAGTGATTTTATGTTAGAGTTTGTTCTTTGTTTTTTTTCCATGCATATTTAACAAACAGTTGTAAACCTTCTCTCCAAAAGGTTACAGTTCTTTTAATAGTTTAAACAGCCTGTTCCTCTGCAGCCTTCTGGGAAGTCACTCTAGTTTATCCCATGTGCAGTGCAGCTGCCCTGGCACTGCTCAATTAACTTGTCTCCTTCCTGAAGAATTCAGTCCTTCAAGTGTGTGGTAGCCATGTCCATGCTGACCTCTTCCAATTATGCAGCTGCAGCATGGCAGCTGGAGCTAGGACATTATCATGCTGTCTTCCAAGTTTTCTTGGCCTACAAGCAAGCGTTGAGTCCTGGGAAGGCACACTGGACTGGGAGAGCATGGCTGAGCACTGGTCTCTGCAGGAGGAGGCAGAGCAAGGAGCAGCGCAGCACATCCCCCCCAAGCATCAGTCCTGGCTTCAGGGACCCTGGTTTTGGTGTTGGGCTCCTGAAAGAGGCATTGCCCTACATCCTGCTCGGGACTAGTAATGAGCATAAATAACACCACCTTGAATACATCAAGAACTTCATCACTCCCTTTCCTTGCAAACTCAGACTGGAAGGCTACAGCACTGTGTTCTTCCTGTATGGCTCCACAAATGGCAACAAACACTCACCTGAGGTCAGGACCTCTTCCCACAGGAGCAGCATCACCAGCCAGTACCCATAGCCAGGCACAAGACAGCTGGGCTGTGTGTGAGCTTAGCACCTGGAGGAACAGGGCTTCAGAGCACTTCCCAGCAGTGGATGGGAAGGGAGCAGTAGTGGGGCAGCAGCGTGCCAGACGATACACTTTTCTTTAAAGCCAAGCAGAGGGGCTGCTAGAGAAGAGGTAGGCAGGTTTTTTCTGTTGCTGCTGAGGGTCAGACTGTTTTCTGCCTTTATCTGTAACACATGGCTGTGGAAGAAGGATCTTCTCTGTACCTGTGTGCCTCTGGCACATGAGAAGTAGCAGACAGGAGTAACTAGCAGCCATGGTGCTGGCAGTGGTCTCAGGGGCTGCTGCAGCTGCACCTTGCAATTGTGCTGGAACTTGGTTGCTCCCCGAGAGACCAAACCACTCGGGACTGGTGGTCCCACCTGCCTCCCCCCAGCAAGAGGGCAGCAAGGGTGGCTGAGTTGGCTGGCAATGGCTCAGAGTAGGAGAATACGTTGTGTGAGCACGAGCCAGGCTGAAGAGCTGACATGGTTGTGGCGGCCCATTGCCGTGGGCGCCGTTCCCTGCCACGTGAACACACTGACCTGTCCTTCGCAGGTCTCTTTGCTTGGGGCTCTGCACATGCACAGTACTGTGGTGCAGCACCAGCAGCAACAGACAACGTGTAAAGTCTCCCTGGTGCTCATCCTCCCTGTCCATCCTGGGTCAGTTACAACCTCCTGCCCCCACATACTCCAAAACACACTGGGGAGATGAGATTGCCACATGGCAGCAATCCACATGTCTGTGTCTTTAGCTCTAGAAGAGTTAAAGCCTCCATTCATGGCTCTCTGCATCCCAGCATAATTAATTAGTTGGAGCTTTGTTGCCCGGAGGAGGGGTGCATGTAGGAAAGCACTGGCTGCCTTTCTCCCTCCTCTTTCCTCGCTTCTCCTCCCCAACAACGCCACTTGTATGTATTTATTTAGGACGCTTTCTGATCCAGGTGCACTATCAGAGCCTCCGAGCCGCCAGTCATCGAGCTCTTTGAAACCATTTTAGCCTACAAAGCAAACACAGGCACCAAGGCTGTTTAGATAAGAGAACAGCAGGGAAAGACGCAGATGGGGCTCAACCATGGTCTAATAACATACTCCATGTTATCATGCTCTAACAACTTGGCAAAACGCACGTTGATTGCTGTGGGCACAGGGATGGGACTGCTGTGCATGTGTTTGTATAGACACATACAGCTTATAAGCAGAGGTAACCATCCTAGGTTTCAAATGTTAACATATAGGAGAGGCTTTGGGACACAGAATGATAAGAAGGCAGAAAGAAAAGGCAAGTATCAATTAAATCAAAAAAGCCTGATGAGCACCTGAGAAGAAGAATAAAAAAAGAAGAGCTGATAGAAAGGAAATACTGAATAGGATTGATAAATACAGAAGGCAAGGAAGGGAGCAGCAGGGGCTGAGAAGGCTGAAGGGCTTCTCTGCAGCACAGCACAGTACAGACAGTGCATCCCTGAGCCCCTTGTCAGGGTTTTCCACTCCTTGGTGGTGCCACTTTTGTTCAGGAGACAGCATGGAGGGAGCTGCTCCCCATTGCACTGTGCTTGCCTCGACCCCCTGCAAACCACCTCTCTCTGCCACCACCTGAGCTCCCCACCTACCAGGGATGCTCGCAAAGCCAAAGGCAGCCCATGGGTACATAACAGATTACACAAAGGAAAGAAAAGGAAGAAAAAAGCAAGCAGGAAATCCACCAAATCTCATTAGGCTAACAGAAATGCCCGCGTGACCAACATCAGCTCAGCCCAGCTAGAGCCACAGTTTGAAATGAGGAGAGGAAGAGAGAGGCGGCGGCTGTGCTGCCAGCGGCCTCATGCACACCTTTTGCCTGCTCTCACCCAGCCCTGCCACAGGCATCTTTCCCCCTTGCTGCACTGGGCGGCTCTGCAAAGCAAACCCTGCCTTTGCAGTACACCTGATTACACCAAAACGCCGGGTCCCCATGAAAAATACACAGAACATCATGTGCAAAGCTGAATTGGGTAGCAATGCCTGAGTTACGTCAGTCTGAAAAGGATGGAGAATCCACGCCTCAGCAGTAACACTGGTGGCTCTCTGAAAGCTCTGCCTGGCCATGGAAAACACCATCATCTGTGGAATGTGCATGTTGAAAAGGCTTTCCCAGGTTGTTTGCGAGATGCTGTTAGATGACACTTGCTTCTCTGCACCCCAGCATGTTCCATTGCAAAGGCTTATAAGGGCTAAGTACACAGATTGCCTCCATCACCTGTCATAGAGCAGCAGTAAGTGATATACAAAAGCTGATCTTCATTGTAATATACCCAGACAGCACAATCCCTTGCAACTAAGAAGAAAAATAAATGAGTAGCAAGTACACCCTACCCTGGGGTAAACCAGCATAGCATCATTTATTTAGATTTTGAAAGGAATAATTGCACCTACCCATGACTCTAAGTACCCATGTGTAATGGAGCAGACAGCAAATGCAATTAAATTAAACGTCAACAGCATTAAACATCAGTTCTTAATTCTCAACCTACCCCATCCATCAGCTAACAAGCACCCTGAACTTCCTCCAGAGACCTCCACACCAGAGCTCTGCGAGCGGCTCCTGCTCGCTCTTTAGCAGGTGAATTCACCATCTGCAGCAGTGGGAGAGGAGCAGCCCTTTCGCCAGCCCCACATTTAGGAAGGGACCAGAGTCATTCCTTCATAGATGCTCAGCTGGCAAGGACCTGCAAATACATGCACCATGAATCCCTGCATTTTGGCACCACAAGCCAAAGGACTTCTATCACCCCCTGCAAGCCTGCCTGTCTCACAGGACGGGGAGAGGGTTGGGTTCTTTAAAGGTGAGGAGCAAAGCGCAGCACCCCTCACCTGCACTCGGAGCAGTGGGCATGTTCTTTCACAGCCTAAACACATGAATCCCTCGATGCAAGAGACACAACGGGGGAAAGCTCAAAGCAGCTGCTCCAGATGGTGACTGCCTCCAGAAAGCCGTATTTACGAGGGCCATCTGAATAGCTGCCGGATCACCATCACGCGGAGAGCAGCCGAAACCTCCCCTGCCCGGCGCCAGGCTTACGCTCCCCCGAAGCCACAACCAGGAGATGCTGGGGGGAAAAGCCCCCTTCAGAGAACGGGCCGTGGCAAAGACTGCTCTGCCCAGACAGATGCAGGCCAGCTGGGAAGGCAGAAACGGCTCCAAACCCTCTCTGAGCCTCATCACAAGCCGCTGGGAAGGCTGGGGCAGCTTGGAAGCACTCAGCTCCGCAGCAGCCCCGTGCAGCACACATCTGCCTGTGCCAGCATTACCACAGGATGCTGTGGCAGGGGAATACCCTGCAGTTTGTTCCTCAGCCTCTTTCAGTCAAAGACAACCTGCTACTGCTTTTGGATCAGGATTTTTTTTCAAGTTTCCTCAGTGAAACAGAGCAAGCAGAATTATCACTGGGCTGCTGATCTCTGCAGCTCCAGGATCGCTGCCTCCTTGATGTACTGCCCAGCCACGCTCCCCTGTACCAAGCACTGCTCGGATTCAACTCCCGCTCCTTTCCCACCATATGGTCTCTCTTCTCTTCCCCTCCCTCCTTGCTCAGATGCCTTTCCTGCGGAAGCTTGCAGGGAAATGCAGCCTCCATCCCTCCCTTTGCTTTGCTCCATAGGCACAGCTCTTTGTCTGGGGACGCAGGGTGTCTCCTTGACTGGTGTTAATTAGAAGGGTCATGTCAGCACTTGTGGTACTGAGAGCCGAAGGGCACCAAGCTGGTGCTTCCCAGGACAGTTTGCATCCGCAGTCCTCTCCCAAACAGGGTTTGGGCAACACCCAGGCCCCCATTTTTTAAGTTGAATGTTGGCTATTTCATGGTGGTGCCTTCAGCACAGACAGGCTGCAGAGGGATCGGGCACATCAAGCAGACACACAGCACGGTCACTCCCCACCACTCTACTTCTCCTTCTGCATCGAGAAGGGAGGGGGAAGGGAGGCATCAGCATATCTGCTAAATTAGGGCAAGTCATACAGCACTGCTGGCTGATCTGGCAGTGGAGAAGCAAAGAGGAATACAAAAAATTGTGGGGAAACTACAGTACTATGCAGAGAGAATCCCCAAATTCCTAAATAGTTCTTTTTTCCCCCTAACAACTTACTGAAATTTCACATTCAGCCTTAGGTTTCCGAGGCCTCCAAGGAGAGCAGCTGTGTGCTCCCCCAGCCTGTGCAGCACCACAATTAGTACAAAGATCAAGAGTGATCTAGTCTAAAGACAATATTAAAGCACTTCCATGCAGCATCCCCTCCCTCCCCACAGTTCCACAGCCTGGGGGAAACCAACAGGTGGGGAAGAGGACTCAGGCACAAGGGGGGTGGATGAGACAGGATTACTGAGGATGCTTTGGCTGGTTGGCAGACAAAGCGTGAGTGAGCGTGTGTGTGACAACGGCTGAAGCAGTTAAAAGACACTAAAAGAATCAATTCCCCCATGTCCTTCAAGCCTGGAGTCTCCCAGGCCCTTATGCTCAGAATGGAAATGAAGAATCAATTTCCTCCTCGGAGCTCAGCCCCTTTCTTTCCTCTTTCCCACTTGTCCCCAAACGCTGCCCATTTCCCCCATTAAATTATTGCTGACAGAGCCCTTTAAATTACAATGCAGGATCTTGCACTGCCTAATCCACTTAACTCTACCCCAGCTGATTAAATTGGATGCCATATGGTGGGAGAGCACTGGTGTAATCTGCAGGGACGGGGACACACTTGACTCATTACCTGGAGCGCAGCACGGAGCCCTCTCGCTACGCGCCTCTGCGCCGGGGCCCTGCTTGCTGCAAGGGATGCGATTTGCAAGGTGCCAGTCTCCAGCAACGACACCAGCTCTGGCGAGGTGGCTGTGCCATTAAACACAGCCCCAAGCAGCTTAAAGGCACAAATTGTCCTCCAGCTCTACTGGCATCTGGCTGTTCCCCCGTCCGCAGCTGGCACAGCAAACACTCAGCCTCCCAAGGGCACTTTGGAAACTGAGGAAATTTGGTGCTTGGAAAAAAAACATAAGTGGAGGAGGTCTGTCTATGGGGAAACGTGCCAATGTCTTGATTGCACTGATATAGCTGCGGTTGCAGCCCTCAGACCAGGTCACTGTGCAATGATGAGGATTATAATAAAAAAAGGTCACAGGCTCGGATAACACCCTGCAATGCAGGCCACAGCTGGAGAGCACATTCCCATGCTAAAGGGGAGATTCGAGGACACACTGAGCAGCTGTTGGTGGACCACATCTAGGGAGCCAGCCCTCCGGCACTGCTGGAGCCACGCGGAAAGAAACACGGCCATCACCCAAACTAATAACATATCAGCACTTCCCACAGTGCAGCATTATCCATCAGGAAAGCCCCATCCCAAGCACTGACAGCACCAGTAGCACTCCTCCCGGCCAGCACTCGTGTCTGAGAGGTCAGCGTGAGCCTCCTTTCGTGATGTGCCATTTGAAGTGTGAGACATCAGTGATTTTCCCAGGCTCAGAATACATCCTAGGCATCCTGGTTCCCCTTCGTCTTGCCTTAGTGACCGAGTATCCCTCTTTCCCAGTCAGCTGCATGGCCAGATTAACCACTGGAAGAAATTCTAGCTGCTCTCAGCCCTGGCAGAGCCTTTGCAAAATACATGATAAGCTGTAGACTTGAGAGGAGCATTCCAACGGGCTGAGTAAACACCAGGGCAGGAGACCCAGGTCCCCTCACACACTGCAGGACTGCCACTCCTAAAAAAAAAAAAAAAAAAATCTAAAAAATTTTATCTAAAACTGCACAATAACCATACTGGAGAAAGAAAGAGCGTTAGGACCTGTTTCCTTACCTTTTGAAGGTTTAAGGTCAGATTTTCAGTAAGAGCTGGAAACTCATCTCTAAAAGCACCAAGAAAAATAGAAACCCACATAATCATAGGAGGTCAGGCTTTAAGAAGACAACCCATTTCGGTGAAAGCAAAGGGATGTTATCAGAGCCACCTGAGCCATCCCAGGCCCACAAACAGCATCACCTGAGGTGCTCAAGCTTTGGCCAATACAGGACTCACAGGGTCCTGGGACTTTTTCTTTACCCACAAGGCAGCAAATCCAGTATTTTAAGCAGGCCACACTGTCAACATCTATTTTTCCCTGCACTTCTCCTAAAGTCGAACTATTTCAGTAGTTTCCTAAGGGCAGAGAGTGAACACAAAGCGGTTTGTCCTCACCCTGGAGCTGCCCCAAGGAAAAAGCCGCAGCCCCGGCCGACACAGCATTTCCCGGGTGGCAGATGCGGGAGGTGCTTCCAGCCCCCTCGGGCCACGCGTGGTTTTATTACTTATGTCAGTCTATTAGCGGGTGATGGATGGAGGCTGACAGGGAAGGCAAGGCACTCCCTTCATTAGAGATAATAATATAATTTACAGAGCATCCCCAAGGCCCTGCGGAGCTTTACCAACCCTTGCTCTCATTCTGACAGATGTTGAGCCCCTCTCAGCCCCACAGATCTCGGTGATAGGGGATGGAGGTGCTGTGAACCTGCCACAGCCAAGCCTGGGGCCTGATCCTGGCTACGCAGTGGGTAGTGCAGTGCAGAAGAGTTACGGAGCCAGCCAGGCACCAAAATCCTCATTGCATGGAGGAGCTGCAGATGTCCCAAGCTCAGCCTCCCCTTGTTCCTGCAGCCCAGCAAGACAAAAGAGACCAGATCCTGTAAGTCCCATAAGCACACATCCATATCAAAACCTGCCAATAAAACCAGTGCTGTACAAAATGTGCCACTTTATTTGGTGCGGTGGCATTCAGGGACCCCGCTGCATCCACCCGCGGAGCCACAGGAACTGCAGCAGCTTTTTCCCATCTGCTTTTCAGACTTGCATTTGGCCGCGGAGCTGGGGAAAACGCTGCTGGAGCGCAACAAAGAGCTGGAGGACTCCCTGCAGCAGATGTACGCCACCAATGAGGAGCAAGTGCAGGAAATTGAGGTAGGAACACAGTCGGGCCAAGGGTGGGGACAGGAGCTGCCTGGTCACTGCTGTCACCTAAGGGCAATGGTGGAGACGGGGCGCTTCCACCAATGCCAACAGCTCAGATGCCAGGAGAAAGGAAGGGATGAACCATGGGGATGGGAGTTAAAGCCCATCCCAGCCTTGGAGAGGATCCTTTTTCCCCCACTAACTGGGATTTTTCCCTCTTCTCACATCCCCACCCCCTGCCCAGATGTGCACGCCAGACTTTGGCACCAGGTTGCATCTGGGTCACGTTTGACCTTTCTCTGCCCATCCACCAGCCTTCACACTCATTTCTCTTTGCTCTGCTAAACGTTTCCCTGGATTACAGTTATTTATAATCACGTTTGTTCCCAGCTGGCCCCTCGGCACCCCCATAACACAGCCCCCTTTGTTTGAGGCATAAAATAGCTCTTTCTCCAAGAGCTGCAATCTAAACCACTGTTTCAAGCATCCTTTGGGGTCAGGGCAGTATTTCTAAGAGCCCACAGAACTGAGCTTAGAGGCTTAAACCTGCTGTGCCAGGAGGGCTTTCATCCACTGGGAAACTTCTAGGGATTTGTGAATTAAAAAAGATTGGAAACTCCCTGATTTAAAAAGACATAGGGCAGAGGATGGCTGTGAGTTCACAAGAGCAGCACACGATGGCTGCAGGGATCTGACAGCTGATGTCCAAGGAAACTGGTGGATGGATTTAGCCTTTCCCCCCAGCAGCCCTTCAGAAGCATGTCCACTGCAGGATTTGGGATCTGGTCCCAGCTGAGGGTGAGCTCTTGGGTAGATGCCCCTCTCCTAGTCTTCGCAGGATAAAATCTTGCAATGACAGACTCACAGAAAAGCATCTGCAAACACAGAAACCACTGTTCTCCTCACATTTCACAGACTCAGAGTTTTAGCCTGAATTCCCAAGGAAATGCAGCTTCTGCAATCGATCTGTCAGATGATCCAATAACCAACCAGCACATTTCAGTCAACTCTGGTGAAGGGTCACCGTCCCAGGGATATCAACTTCCTCTGGGTACTGGGAATAAAAAACCAGCTGAATAGAGAGAGATTGAGGTTAGTACCCTTCACAGAGGGGCAGAGAAAGTTCAATTGTATTTTAGACACAAAACTACAGTGGGCAGGGGGTACGAATATTTCAGCTGTGGAAGAGACTTCAACCAGGCAGAGGAGAAATCAGCCATAAAACACATTATCAGAGGAGGCAAAGGCTGTAGAAATTTCAGCCCGTGAAACAACCTGGAATTTGGATGTGGAGTGTTTCTGTTTCGCTTTTTCTTGCAGTACCTGACCAAGCAACTAGAGATGTTGCGGCAGATGAATGAACAGCATGCGAAAGTCTACGAGCAGCTGGACCTGACAGCACGGGACCTGGAGCTAGCTAACCAGAAGCTCGTGCTAGAAAGCAAGACATCCCAACAGAAGATACAGTGGTATGGCCTCCCCTCCTCGCACCGCTGCCATGCTGTACCCAAGAGACCTTCATCTCACTTTTCCCCTGCCCCACAGCGCAGCATGTCCTTGCTATTTAAGCTATTCTCTTATCAGTCAGGTTTTGCAGCTATTTACAACACAAGCTCATTGCACTGATGCTGGATAGCAGAGGTCAGCCAGAGCACAGACACCCCTGGGACAAGGGCTGGATAAAGGAGTGTCTCAAGCTGCCAGGAGAGAGGCACAGCAGCCTCTGCTCAGATGTGTTCCCTTGAAGAAGAGGCACATAATATCAGGGAGGTCCCCAGCATGCAGCCCAGCAGAAACACTAGGCACAGATCCAGCATCTAATGAAATCCTGGCTAGTCCATGCTGAAACACCAGTTTATCAATAATATTTCTTTCCTAAAACAAGCCCATGATCAAGGTCATCCCTGGAAACAGCAGACTAAGCCATGTCCTTGCAATGCAGAATCTTTTGCAAACGACTGCGCAGAGACAGAATTTCAGAGCAGAGAGTTTTACAAACTGCATATCACAGAATAAAACTAAATCTCTGCCCAGTCTCTCTGTGTTTATCTCTACAAGATAAACAAAAGGAAGAGAGTAAATAGTTCTTCTGCTTGTTTTTAGTGCAGAGATATTCCAGGATAACGTTTATGTCCCAGAGGTGACTGTTTTAGCCAACTGATTTGAGGATAGAGGGTCTCAAATTAGTACAATCCCTTGCCTCCCTTGCCACTGCTTCAATCCCCCACCCTTTTCTACAAACACCCCCATTCAAGAGTGACCACATACAGACCAACCACTGCCATGAAAAGCAAGTGCTGTCATGTTCCTGGGGCACACACTAGAAACTGGAAGCACCTTCCATAGACTGGGAAAAAACACCTTTGAAGGACCTGTAGTGCCTAACTCCTCATCCGTGCTCCCTTCTCTCTCTGCAGCTTGACGGAAACGATCGAGGGGCTGCAGAACCAAGTGGAGGAGCTGCAGAAGCAGGTGGAGGAAATGCGGAGCTTGGAGCAGCTCCGCATTCGGCGGGAGAAGAGGGAGCGGCGCCGAACTATCCACACGTTCCCCTGCCTTAAGGAGCTGTGCTCCAGCCCCAGGTACTGAGCCCCACCTTTAGCAACCCCTCCAACGTTCTCCCGCAACTCCTCTGCCTGTGAACAGGGGATGCAGTGGGTTAGCCCCTCTGGGGGTGCACAAAACCCCACATACACCCCCACAGAGATCTAGGCTCTGCATCAGAGCCTGAAACTGGGTGCTGGAGGTGAAGGGAGGACCTCCCTCTCTCCTGCCCACCCGCCTAAGCAGGCGGCGTTGGCAAAGCAGAGCCTTCATGATCCCAGCATCAGCGATGCCTCGAATGGGGAGACACAAGCTCTTTTTCAGAGGGCAAGAACAGCTACTCAGGAGGATCTGGATGCCTCATGCAGCTGTGCTGGGCCAAGCTACAAGGGACAGGCATTGCCTGGAGGGGCTGGGACTCTCCTGGCACGTTGGCAGGGAGCTGTACGGGAACACACACCGGACAGGACACACTGCTTGAGCTCTAGACAGCTTGAACCAGCCTCTCCCAGTACAGCCTACCCAGTAACACATCATGTGAAGAGGACCCTCACCTCGAGCTGCCTGCACAGCTTCCCTTTCCAAACCAGCACAGCCCGTTATCCCTTTGCAGCTGCCTCCTAGCGCAGTATCAGCACCTCTGGCTCACTGAAACCAGTTGAGATGGTGCATTTTGTCCCGTATGACTCCAGTACCCCCAGGAGCATCAGTCACACACCAAGATACACCATGTGCTGCCAAGTGCTGTACAAACACCTTCAGCACTATTGCACGCTTGATCCTCCTTAAAAGCCAGCCACTGTGTTAATTCACTGACCTCGTGAGGACATTTCTTGCTCAGCTTTGTCCATAATAGAGGCTTCTTTAAATAGATAAGCAATCGATAAACTTTGTTACTGAAAGCATTCCTCTGCCAGAGGATACAAACAAAAGACACTTTTACCACAGCAGCAGCGGGGATGTTTATGAGGCCATAACCTAACCCCCAGCCAAATCCACTTAATGTCTCTGTGGCTCTTGTCCCCCCAGCACCCCAATCCCACTCTCCCCCCAGTGCCTCGGGACCTCAGTTTGGCTTGCAGCTCTGCAGTTGGCTCTGAAGGTCAGGCTGCCCTTCGGTAACTTGGAAATCTGTTCAATACCCCCCACCGGTCATGCCTCCCAGGGGAAGCCACAGTCCTTGCTCTTTTCCAATCTGTTCTAACCAGATAGGATGCCATGGGCACTTCACTGAGGAACAGAAAAATCTGATTTCCCAACAGCAACATGATGGAAGGGGGAAGTGCTTGTTATCAGTTCCCAGGCAATGAAGAGGGGGCAGCTCTGTCAAAAGCCTCTGTCTGCCTCCCTTGCTGTATGAATCTTCTCTCACTCTCTCTGGAGCACCTCCCAGACACGGGACAGCAGAGCCCGTGCTTCTGGTTTTTGGCTGGGTGGGGTTTGGGGTTGCTGGCAGATGCAGTGAGTAGCTGATGAACTCCAGCAGGAAAGACCCAAAGCCTTCTACTTTCAGCTCAGACTGGTAGCACTTGAACATTCATCAGCACTTGCTTCACACCAACGTTGGTGGCTTGTCCGTTAACCAGATGAGTCTTTTACTTTTTAGGGTTCCATTTCTCTCCTGTCTTTCATCACTCCTATCAAATGAGACTGCAGGTTCTCTGGGACAGAGACTGGCCTCTGTGTTCAGAAGAGCCCCAGCCACACCTTGTGGTCTCCTGGCACACGCAGGAGGCATATCTCACTCCATGAGCTCAGGTTACCTCCTTTCTGGGCATCAGTGGAATTACTTACATGGCAATAAGACACAGTGAGTCCCTCATGGACTGTCACTTGGTCAGACTCTCTCAAGAGTCTTTCTTCTCTTTCAGGTATGAGGACACCTTCCAGGTCCACAGCTCTTCCACAGAGTTTAACCAGAAGCCACTGGAGAGGGAGAACGAGCGTCTCCAAGCCATGGTGAACTCCCTGAGGTCCCAAGTCAACCAGGAGAAGCAGCGGAAGGAGAGGGTTGAGCGAGAGTACACCTCTGTTATTCAGGAGTACTCGGACCTCGAGCAGCGGGTGTGCGAGATGGAGAACTGCAAACTGCGCATCAAGGAACTGGAAGCAGAGCTCCTAGAGCTACAACAGATGAAACAAGTCAAGAAGTATTTGCTCAGCAGAGAAGACAACTTGTCCGAGGCCCTCCTTGAGCCGCTGAATAACGCCCCAGAAGCAGACTACATCGACCTCTCTGAGGAGGAGGGAGGAAAAAGTCATGGGCCATCAATGACACCTTCCCCAAACCACCCTGTTCGGAAAAGCTGCAGTGACACAGCCCTCAACGCCATCGTGACCAAGGATGCCGTGAGTCGGCACGAGGGCAATTACACACTGCACGCTAACAACGTGCGCAAACGGGGCATGTCCATCCTGAGGGAAGTGGACGAGCAGTATCACGCCTTGCTGGAGAAGTACGAAGAGCTCCTGAGCAAATGCCGGCAGCACAAGGACAGTGTGCGCCACACAGGGGTCCAAACGTCCCGGCCCATTTCTCGTGACAGCTCCTTCAGAGACTTCCGGGGAGAGGGACATGAGTTGGAAGAGCGGAAAACCATGGAGAAGACCATCAGCAAACACGTGGAGGCGGTGGACAAGCGGCTGGAGCAGAGCCAGCCTGAGTACAAGGCTCTTTTTAAGGAGATCTTCTCCCGCATCCAGAAAACAAAAGCAGACATCAATGCCACAAAGGTGAAAAACAAGAGCAGCAAATGAGTGCTGCCTCTCTGCAAACTCCCACGTGCAATCGCAACAGTCAAGTCTTCTCTTCAGCCCCAGGAAACGCCACGTGGCTCCACTGCTTTGAAGGTTCGAGAGGTCTACAAGCAAGAAAATGTCACGGAGACTCAACTCAGTTTTTTTAAGCTTGGGCTCCGGACAACTCGTTGGGACAACTGTACATTGTAGTTAGAGGATTTCAGAAACTGTATGACGGATCTCTGCATGAGTTGCTGCCGCTGCCAGACATCACAACAGCAACGTTAACCACACCACAAAAAAAGAAAACCGATCGCCTCCTCCACCCTTTTCAGCTTGTCTCACAGCCCAATTATCTGCAAGCAAAAGCCTGGATGTCCTCCAGCACCCTGCCACAGCTGGAGCGCAGTGTTTCAAAGTAAAACAAAAAGAACTTCAGGGGCTGCTCCAGCACACCAGCCCAGCCCTCCACTTTGGTTTTATGGCTAAGAACCTACGCTTGTACCCGAGAGACTTCTGTCTATGCCTTTCCCTTCCCCAAAGGGCAGTATGTTCTTGCTATTTAAGCCATTCTCTTATCAGTCAGGTTTTTCAGCTATTTACAATGCAAGCTCATTGCAACTGGAAAAACTTGAAGAGAAACATAAAACTGATTGTTCTGTCTTCATCAGCATCGCTTAGTATTTCAGTCCATACTCTCCAGACTTTGTAGGCACATGGGATTTCCTTGCTTTCAATCTGCCCCAGTATTTCAGCCCAGGTGAAGCACTGTGCCTGGTAGGAACTTGATGACCAGGGCTTTCCCATAAGCTAGACAAGAAGTGCTATTACAGTATCAGAGACATGCTTTCATCTCATGGTCTGGGTACCAGCCCTCTGTGCTGTGCTCTTCAAGAGGTTGTCATTGCCCCATTGTAGAAAACTCCTCAAATACAGCTTGCATGGGCTTGCAAAACTGACTACCAGTGACTTGCATGCAAGCAGAAGGATAAAGCATCTTACGGCGTCAGGAGCTCTGGCCCTGGCAGTAGTGCCGACCACACCTCGCCCCACACTTTTGCTCTGAACATCTCCCCAGTCGAGAGGACAGATTTCAGTTTTCTGCTGAAAATAATCTTTCTTGGCTGAGATACTGTCTCCAAAGGTTGTTGTCACCTCTCATGTTCCAGTTCACTTTCCAGCACTGATATCTCCTCACTTTTGCTTCCACAGACATGCAAACACACAGCCAAAAGGCCACTGCAGTCTCAGGAATCACCAGTTTCCATTTTTCATGAACTAGATGTTGACCTCGTATGGTCAGACACATGTTTTAGGCAGAGAAGCAGCATTTCATTACAGCTTAGGCAACATCCTGAGCATTGAGCCACAAAAATCAAGCAGTTCAGTGTAAGCTACCTATTCTGTACAAGCCTGGAGACAAACCAGGCCAGATTTGGATTCTATTTTCACCAGTTTACATCCCAAAATCTTGGGTAAATGGTTGGGATTTTTGCAACATTGAGGTAAATAAATGAGAATGTTGATTGGGAGGGGGAAGACTGTTAAAATGTAATTATCCTCCAGTCTAGGGCCTTGACATTACAAGGAGCTACTTTACTTTCACTCGTCATGGAATTAATGCAAAAATACCCCCAAAAATACCCTCTTTTGTTAAGCTGAGTACCACAGAGGTAAGTTGGCAGGAGTGCAATGCCCAAACCGTACCTGCTCTAGAAGTCTTCTCTTGAAACCATCCACCACCAACCGCTCTGCTCTTCCACACTCTGCATTTTGAGGTGCCCTACGGCCCCAAACTCAAGAAACATTAGGAGCCATACGCACGACCGTGGCTACCAGCTCTGTAACAGTATGGAGAACCTTCATGCCTTATTTATTTATAATGGAAAGCAGTTGTCTAATAAAATAAAATAAATAAAAATGAACAACAGCAACAAAAGCAGCATTGTTGATTTTCTTGGAGCATTCACCACCCTATTAATTCAACATTTATAGCAAGGAATAGCTGAAGCAATGTTGGTTTAAGTCAGCCAATGTTTACCCTGCAGTCATCTGGTTGCTGCAGAGGTGTGGGAAGAGGATCGCCTTCACTTTCCATTTTAAACAATCCCATGTGAATCAGCATCACATTAAGTGTACAGCAGATTAAATATATTTTCAGATGCTTTATTCTCTTATTGAATAAAAAGAAACACCAGTATTCCCAAAGCCAAGACTTCCTTTACAGCTCTTTTTACTTTTAAGAACAGCAGAAGAGTTATTTCTTTGATTTTCATGTACAATTTGGGTCAAGAAAATGCTTCAGGCTCCTTTGCAGAAAGCAGAGAGAATATGCTGAACTATATTGCTGCATTATTTATATAACATACAATTTATGCACTTGGGCTGCTAACATTTGCCACACTGTAAAAACCCCTCTTTTGTCAGCACCGAAGTCTCTGTAAAACTGCACAATTTCTAAGCTTGCAATTCAAATGCTATTTTTGTTTTGGCCTTTCTTGAAAACCACGCATCCAAAAATGACTGATGTAAGGAACATGATATTAGTATTTGGCTTAACAAAGGAACAGCTGCCGTATATCAGCAGTTTGTTCAGCAAAGTGCTGAGGGCATTTTTTTTCTGCATCCAAAAATATTAGTGGCCATATATATATGTCCTGATGACTCTGTGAGTCAGAGTCACTTGATTTTTTTCTTAAGTGAGGCTTTCAGCGATCAAAGGAGGAAAATATAAGCATCTTCTGGCCTTTTATGCCACCTTCTATGTAAACTTTTCAAATTGCTTTGAAAACACCAAGGAAAACTACACAACTCCATTAAGAGGGAAGAAGAGAGTATTAAGCAACCACACTGCTCACCACAGAAGCTGGTCTAATAGAGAGCAACAGCTATTTAATAGCACACCCCCACAACTCAAGACAGAAGGAAAAATATTGCATGCAATTAAAGCGGATGATAAAAAATATGATATAATAGAAAATAATTATTAATTTCAGCATTTGGCAAAACCGATGACCCTATTCAGCTCACACCATTAAGATCAATAAGGGTACAGCTTGTCAAGAATTCAGTTTTATGCTGAATTTGAAAGATGACATTTAGACAAGTGCATTTCCATTAGATCTAGTCTGGCTTCTTACCTTACCACCAGTTTGAATAACCCTTCAGAAAAGCACCCATCATTACAAATAGGGATGGACCATTTGAGACACAAATTCAAGGGTTTTACAGAGCTCAAACTCTCACGGGGAAGGAGATTCACTGATTCAGCAGTCTTCCCTCTCTTAGAGGAGCTGAGACCTTCTGGAAAGTCCCTCAAAGTCCTGACTTGCTCTTACATTAATGGCTTGTGCCTTTGATCACACAAGGAGCAACTGGCTCCTTGGACACATCAGCTTTTGCATCAGGTTTCAGGGATGGCTCCTTACAGCTCTTGCTCACCAGTGACCACCACCACCAAATGGGGTAAGCTTGCTTTCTAAGCCAGCATCAGTACCGAGGCAGTTCATTTCTTCAGCTTAGATGTCAAAAGCTTGGCTCTGCTTGGGTCACGCCACAGTAAGACCTTGTCATCCCAAGCCCTGCCTGCCAGGGAGAGCTGTTTCCAGCCATCCAAGCGGAGATCACTCTGCTGTTTACCAAGGCTCTTTGGACATCTGCATCCACCAACACAGTGTGGGAATGAAGCAAAACCAGAAAAATGTCCTTTTAGATGGGTCTGGCTTCAACTGTGTGACCTTCAAGCTCCTTTCCCAGCCTCTCTGTGCACTGCATAATGACACCGTCCTTGGCGTGTGTCACCAGCACAATAACAACGCTGACATGTTTGACAACAGTTGGTAAAATGAGTCATCCTGCTTTGGATATTTTACCCATCCCTCTGGCTACAAATCACAAACGTTTACCTGTTCCCTGTTAGAAATTAAGGTCACCAGATGGCATGGTTTGTCTCTGACAGTTCTGTTTTTTTCCTTAAAGCATTCTGTTTTCAGCTGAGTTTGGATGGGGGAAGCAGAGCAGAAGAACCACAGGACACTGAGATTCAATTAAAAAAAAAGCGTGGAGCCCTCCTTGGCCCCCGAGCGCTGCTCAGCTGCAGTCAGGGCACACTGACCACCAACATTCAGGACTTGCTCCTTTCCCAAGGACTGAGTTTCCTGATTCTGCACTGATTATCTAGATGGGACCCAGCTCAGATCCTTAATCACACACTGTCTTTGTATCAACTTCAAAATACCTATTTTTACTTCACCCACAGTTTTAAACAAAAGATCTTCAGCTCCTGTCAAAACACCAGAGTAAATGACAGCCCCATCCCTGCCTGTGCATTTTCCTACTGCCAGAAATAGCAATCCCCACCCCTCTCGAATGCACAGGCTCCTTGTCAAGCCAAGCTGGCAGTTCCAACAAGAGTAAGAGCTGAAGGATTTCCACAAGTGCTTCACTCCCCTGCATCCCCCATCTACCTTGGCGTCTCTCTTGCAGACCTGGAAACATGTTTGTGCTGTTCTATCGGCATTCAAAAAAACCCAACTATATATATACACACGTATATATAAAACTTTTTAGCACTCTTGAGCAGATAAAAATCTGAAACCTCCCAGGTGCAAAACCAAGACAGTACATAAAAAATGCTGGATGTATCTTCACTGTTACACCCATCCGTCACTGCTCAGCTTGCAAAGGTGTGGGGTGCAGGCAGGAGCGTGCTGTCCCCCACCGCTGCCTCCACCACAGCGAGCTGGAAGCGACCTGCCCAAACCAGCCCCTGGTACCTGTCCCAGGGTGTCCCACACCCCACACCAGCCCCCCCGCCCCCCCACGGCTCACATCAGGCCACCACTCAGCCACCTCACCCCAGCAACCTCATCCCCAGCCATCCCACCCCCCACCACAGCAGGGCCTGCCTCAGCCCCCACAGAGCCCATCTACCCCCAAGCGCCCCACACCCCCCACTCAGCACCCCACAGAGCCCATATACCCCCCCGACCGCATACATCCCCTACACAGTGCCACACAAGACCCCGTGCAGCCTTCCAGACCTCCTATACCCCCCCACGGTGCCCCACAGACCACAAAACGGCCCCCCAGACCTCCTACATCTCCCATTCAACACCCCAGAGACCCCGTGTACCCCCCAGACCTCCTACATCCCTCACTGACATCATACACCCCACAGATCCTATGCACCACCACAGATCCCATACACTTCACAGACCCCACGCAGCCCATATATCCCACACACCCCACCCCACCCGGCCCCCACAGCCCCCCCGCACCGCTGCCCCTGTAGACCCCGCCCCGGAACGCCGGAGCGCGGCCGCCGTTTCTGTGGGGACGCTGTGGCGGGGGCGCACCGCGGGAGCCAAGATGGCGGCGCATACGCTGTGGGGCCTGTGCCGGCCGCGGCTGGGGCTGGGGCTTCTCACCGCCCGGTTCTCGCGGCGGGCCGCCGCCGAGACCGAGTACCGGAGCGCCTACAGCCTGGACAAGCTGTACCCACCGCGGCAGGACGGCGACGCCAGCGCCCCGGTGAGGGGGGGGGGGGGGGGGGGGCTTAATGTCTGAGTGACAGAGCTAGTGGGCGGGGTTTGCGTCAAGGGGCGGTGCCCTCGCGTGTGGGCGTGGCTTGGCACAACGGGCCGCTCTTGCGGGTGGGCGGGGCTTAGCGGGAGGGACGGGGGACTCCGTGGTGGGCGGGGCTTTTAAGGGTGAGGTGTTTACGGTTTGTGGGCGGGGCTTAGATGTGGGCAGGGCTTTAAATGTGATATATTTGTTGTGTGTGGGCGGGGCTTAGTGGGAGGGGCCAGGCCCGAGGAAGCCGGTGGGGCGGCCCTGCCTCCCCCTGGCCTCGCCCCGGCGCCTAACGGGGCACCCCGCCGTCTTTTCCAGGAGCAGCCACAGCCGGCCGTCCTCGACATCCCCATGGGTGAGTCCCCCCCAGAACACACCTGGGCCAAGGTGCTCGGCTGGGCGTGCCCTGGGTTAAGTGCCCGCAGGAGGGTTAGGCTCCGGACTACGGAGTCCGTGCTCAATGCACAGAGCTAAACTCAGCGTGAAAGTGCCACCGAGCCACAGCTGTCCTTCAGGCCTGTGTGCTTGTCGTGGTTTAAACCCGGCAGCCAAACACCACGCAGCCACTTGCTCGCCCTTCCCTACCTGGGGAATGGGGGGGAAGAGTTGGAGGGGTAAGGTAAGGAGACTCTCGTAGGTTGAGATAAAAACAATTTAATGATTGAAATAAAATAATAATTATAGTAATGATAGTAATAATAGAATATACAAACGAGGGATGCACAGTGGGATCGCTCACCGCTTGCTGACTGATGCCCGGCCCGTTCACGGCTAGCGATCCCAGAGGAGGGAAATTCCCAAAACTGCAATCCCCAGAGAGGAGAGAGTGCTTCCCGGCCAACTCTCATCTATAGACTGAGCACGACATTACATGATATGGAATATTCCACTGACAAATTTGGGTCTATTGGTCTGGCCGTGCTCCCTCCCAGCTTCTTGCGCATCTGCATGCTAGCAGGACGTGGGAAGTTGAAAAGTCCTTGATTTCTTAGCAACAACCAAAAACATCAGTGTATTATCAACATTCTTCTCATACCAAATCCCATACTGCATCCAAAACACAGCACTGTTCTAGTTAGTGAGAAGAAAAATTAGCTCTATCCCAGCCAAAACCAGGACAGTGCTGCAGCCTGGATCATCCCCGTTCCCTGCTGCCCACTGCAAAACCAGCTGGGAATGTGTCTCCAGGTCAGCACGCTGCTGCTCTTCTCTTCCAGCTCGCCTGACCGTGTCCTACTGCCGGAGCAGTGGCCCTGGCGGACAGCACGTTAATAAAGGTGAGAAAGAGGTTCTCCCACTTTGAAGGAAAAATAATAGTCTTCAGTTGTTTCTCTCTACTTTGTGGTAAAATATTGAGAACTTGAAATTAGAGAGCATCTTTGTGCTGCCTGATGCTAATTTTTCATTATCGTTACCGTACATTTTAACAAAACTCAGTCCTCATTGCTCGCGAGCAGTGGTGACACGTTTGATTCTCCTAGAAACACTCTTACTGGGATCATTGCTGCTACACGTGCCACATGAAACACCACCTCTGTCTGATCTGGTTTCATTGATCAAACATACAACAAGCCAATTGGATTCTGAAACTTCACGGTGCAATAAATTCTCAGCTTAATTCAAATAAACTAAAAATACTTCCTATTCTGCCATTGCCATTAAAAATAAGGTCGCAAGTGACTGGCAATAGCAATAAATACTGTAGTGTCTAGAAAGGCAAATCTCCATAAAACTTTAGAGTTTGTCTTGCAGAGTGGTATGTAAAAGTATAGCAAGGAAAAAAAAAAGTGATCTTTCAGAAAATTAATTCTGGAATCATCCTGTGTTCAAAGCCAGCAGTGAACAGACTGAATTATCTCATAAATAGCCATTACATTGAAAAAAAGATCCTGTTTTTCCTCCCAGTGAATACCAAGGCAGAAGTTCGGTTCCACCTGGCATCAGCAGACTGGATTCCGGAAGCTGTGAGACAAAAAATGGCATCAATGGTAACTACCCCTCCACTTCCAGCCAAGGTTTAAATGTCACACTTTCAGACAGAACGTGACAGGTCTAACGAGGTTTCAGTGATCACATCACGTTTTCCCCTCTTTAGCACAGGAATAAGATAAACCGAGACGGTGAGCTGATTGTGAACTCTGAAGCGAGTCGCTACCAAATGAGGAATCTGGCAATTTGTTTAGAAAAAATCAGAACCATGGTCACGGAGGCTACCGAGACGCCCAAGGTGGTGTCTAAGGAGACAACACAGAAACTCATAGAGAGGTATCTTTATTGAAATGGCTTTTGTTTGAGATGGATTCAGCTTATGTTATATGATTTAGTTTGCAGCATCTTTAAACATAATCTTCATACTCATTTGGATTTCCTTTTTTAAAAAAAAAAAATCACTGGTCCATTAGATTTTAACTGCTTTCCTGGGTAGCATCCCAAAACCAGGGACTGTTGTTTGTGGACATTTGTGGGCTCATCAAATCTACATTATAACTGTGCTCAAAGTTGAATATTTACATGTTTTCTTTGTACACTAAAAGATCTTTTCGTTTTGTTTTAGGGTGGAAAACATGAACCGTGAACGACTACGACAGAAAAAGATACACTCAAATATAAAGCAGAGCAGGAAGGCAGACTTTGACTGAGAGGAGCAGAGATTGAAGTCCTTGGCATACCGTCTTTTTAAAGAAATGGCACTGGCAGCTGTAAATGATGCTAAACTCATGAGCTATATTGAATAAAAATGGTCTAAAAGTGTAAATAAAAATATTTAACATCTGCTTTTGAACATAATGATATAACATGACAGCCTGTCAATCCTTTTGCACAAAAATTACTGTTCATGTTTGAGAAAGACAAAAATCTGAATTTTTTAGTTAGCTTTTTTTTTAAAAAAATTCTTTGTGTCCTGCATCCAGCCCTCTGCTCTGTGAGAGCACCCTCTGCTGCTGAACACAAAAGCAGCATTAGGTTTCTGGGGAAAGAAAGGAAAAAGTAAAAGCAGTCTTTATATATCTAAGTAGCAAATAGAGTATTCACTGTTTCCAGCACTTTCCTTACATTTTAGTTGATTTTTCCCTAACCAAAAAAAGTGCATGTCATTTTCTAAAGTCATGGCAGCAATTTGACAGGAGGAAGTTGCTCTCTGTTAGCACTAAAGGACAGAAACCACCCTGTAAGTGCAGGAGGCCTCTGGCCCTTGAGGTAGAACAGCAAAAAACCTCCGGCTGGGTCTTGCAGGCTGCAAGAATCACTCGTTAGTGGACCCTGTTTAAACAGAACAAAGTTTTGCAGTGTAATGTGGATTTCAGCACTGTCAGATTAATTCACTGGTGGGGGGGTCTCAAAGATACGGAAATTACCCTTTTTTCACCTTTTCACAGGGCCCCAGTGGCCTAATGGATAAGGCACTGGCCTTCTAAGTCAGGGATTGTGGGTTCGAGTCCCACCTGGGGTGAGGAGAGATGGTTCTGTTTTAGGCAAAAACCCAAATCAGAGGAAAGTGCTCTCTGCTGGGTTGCACTGGGGCACAGCAGGGTGTGTGGGGCTCTGCTACAGGCAGTGCACAGTTCCCTTTGGAAGGGAGGACTTTAGAGCTCACCCCTTACACAGCCCAGATCAGCATTTATATCTGCAAAGCTCAGAGAGCTCAAATCCCACATCCTTCCCAAAACAGGCTGCCTGGGGGGTGGAGGAGCACACCAATGCATCCTGACTTCCCTCCCAGAAAACTCTGCCCCAGACTGGCCGCCTCCACCTCCCCATCACACCCTGCCCACCAAGGGCAGCAGAGGTAATAATTTTTCTCCTGCCTAAAGCTTTTCTGCATGGGAGAGGGGTGGCTGCCAGCTCCCCTTCTCACAGGCAAAGGTGTCTGCAAGCTCCTGGCCCTTACAAGCAAGGGGGGTGTCACTGCTCCAGACATATTTCTGACACTGAAAGTCGTCACATGAACATCAATTGCGACAGCAACAACCTCCCATGACCAGGAGAACTCACTGCCCCCTATCACCTACTGCTCAGGTGTCCCTCTTCAGATTTTACAGTAAGATTTGCAAAATTTAGCTTAAAACCAGCACATGACACCAAGGTTTGGAGGAGCTGGACATTTTGGGGAGGTAAAAGCATGTTTCAAGGTTCTACCTGTTTATACACCAACAAACCCCATAGTCGGGATACCTGGGTCAGGGTGCCCCGGCAGCGCCCTAGAAGGGGGTGAATCGCCCCGAACTGCAGCAGCGACCCCCCCCAACAGCCGGAGGAGAAAAGACTCACCCCAGATGGGACTCGAACCCACAATCCCTGGCTTAGGAGGCCAGTGCCTTATCCATTAGGCCACTGGGGCTGCGCATAAATGTATTTTTGGTGCCGTAACTTAACTCTCTGATGGCCAGAGGGGAGCGTGGCCGTGGCGTGCAGGCAGGGGGGGTTTCACGCAGCCCCCGGAGCATCCCCCGGGGCTGAACGTCCCCCCGAGGAGCCAGCCCCGGCCCCCACAGGTCTCGCAGCTCCCCTCCCTCCATCGCCCAGTGAAACCGCCCAGCGCAGCCCCAGCTCCGTGCACAGCCCATGGCGGGGGGCGAGGGGAGCGAGGAGGGGCTGGAGCCCCCGCGTAGAGCCCAGCTCCGCCCTCACCCCGCTCTCCCGCGCCGGCGGGGCGGGAGGGGCCGGTGCCCACCGCCGGTTTTCGGTGCAGTAATTCACCCCCCCGCCCCCCTTCCGAGGCCGCCTCGGGGCCGTTCGCTCCGGACTCCGCGGAAAAACCGCGGGGGGTGCGCAGCAGAGGAGGGGGGTGGCCCTTGCGCGGCCCCAGTGGCCTAATGGATAAGGCACTGGCCTCCTAAGCCAGGGACTGTGGGTTCGAGTCCCACCTGGGGTGACAACCGCCTTTTTCCATACCCCGGCTCTTTGCAACAAAGGGGTGATGTAGAGACCACCACCCCCACCTCGCCCCAGCCCCGCGGTAGCTCACCGGGTGCTCCCTGCAGCGGTGAAAAGCCCCAGCCCGGGCCGCCCCCGCCCTCTTATCCCCCCCCCGGGAACCGGCCCCAGCTGGGGCTGAGCCCCCGCCGCAGCGTGGGGCCGGGCTCTGGTTCGCCTCCACCGCCGGGACAGGGCGCCGTGGGCCGCTGCCTCGACGTGGGGCAGAGCCCCAGGGACACGAACCCCCCCTCCGGTCCCGGGGACCCACAGGGTAAATCCTGCCCTAAAGCTGCCCCCAGCACAGGCACGTATCCGCGAGTTTTGCCCCACGGCTACCCCCGGGGGTGCTCTCACCCCACGGGATATCGATCGCCGTCCCCCCGAGCCTGTGACACGGGGAAATTAAACAATTCGAGGATCTCTCGTGGCTTTAAAACAACCACGGAGGGACTCGAACCCTCAATCTTCTGATCCGAAGTCAGACGCCTTATCCATTAGGCCACGTGGTCCCCCATAACACTGCTCTGGGGACAGTGACACACACGGGGGGGTCCTGGGGGGTCCCTGCCACCCCCTTTGCATCACCCGCACTCCCATTCTTCCCGGGGTTGTGACTGCTCCTCCCGGCCCAACGCTGGCGATGGGAGTGAGCAGGGGGGGTCCCTCCTCCCCCGGGACCCCATAGGGTGCCAGCAGGTCATCGTAACCCCCCCCAGCCTCAGTTTACCCCGTATGTGTGGATGGAGGCTGTGCCGTGCAGGAATCCTGCAGGCTGGAGCAGCGATGTTCCCCTCCTGGCAGCAGCTTCACTCCCGCTGCTCAAGCTGTGCTGCTGAGGATGCCAGCAACTCGGAACACAAATGCAGCCCAAAATGCAAAGAGCAGACACCATCCGGGAGACACCCCCAACACAGAGAAGCTGGGGTCACCCTCCAGCTGCCAGGGGTACACAAGTCCAGGCCTTCCCTGCCATATCCTCACGGAAAGACAAAGTCAAGACTTTTATTCCAGCCGAGGCTGTGTATGAGCCTTAAGCTGGAGGGAAAGCGTGTTTGACTCCTAGGGTCGGGCATTACTGGGGAAGGAAGAAGGATGCAAGGAGAAACGCCATGGGCCTTGTTAAGCTCCTGTTCATTATCAATAACACCTCCTGCATACTCCTCCTGGTGCAGCTTGGCTTCTCCCCAAAACCTTCATTTCTCATCTAATCCTAAAAACGTGTTTCCCAAAGCCAACCGCAGGGCAGGAAGGTATTTTAACCTCTTCTGCAGCCACAGGAGGTTTCAGAGACATGTTGGTTCCTGGGCTACACTCAGCTCAGCTTCAACATGTGTGTCTTTTCCGATGTGTCCAAACAAAAGATGAGTAGAGACATGCTGGAGAGAAAATGCTGCACTAGAAGACTCTACGCTGCGGGTGTGCAAAGCTTCCCAGTATGGCCAGTGGCAGCAGCCAGCAGCCAGTCCAGAGCATGCCAGCAGCTGCCCCAGCTCCACCCACCCCTGGTGCCCCCCAAGAGCTCTCCAAGCCACAGAGACACAGGGGTGTGGGGTGAAAATCCCAGGGGTGTCAGATGGGGAGAGGCCGGTGTGATGAGGGGATGCAGGAGGGCAGTGCCAAGCCAGATGTGGGGTGGGGACAGCGTGATCAAGTGGGTCTGGTGCCTGACTGCAGACCAGGGGGTCTGAGTCCCCCATGGCCGAGTGTCCCTTGGCCCCGGGGCCTCACCCCAGGGTGCAGGCAAGGCTGCAGGAAGCTCCTTGTTGCTGGCAGTGCTTGCCTGCCCTTGCCTAGTGCCAGGGAATTTGCAGCCCTGAGAAAGCCATGTGTCACTGCGGCATTTCCTCCGCGGCTGTTTTCTTCCCTCTCTGCACCCTGGTCCTCACCCACCAGCTGGCAAAGACACTCCCGCTCATAAGAAGCAGCACAGCTTCAGCCTTCTGCTGCTTGAAGCTTAGTGCTCCAGAGGTGGAAGAGGAGAGAAATAGCAGAAACAAACCTTGGTGCCACCCGAGCAAGGCCATTGATGCTGGAAGTCCCTCTGACTACGCAGTGAACCAGCCCAGGCCCCTCAGGATGCTGCCACCAGGACGTCCCAGCAGGAGTGCGGGTACAGCATCTCCAGGAGACGCAAAGAAAACACTGCCTGAAGGAAGCCAAGTGATCAAACACCCCTAAGAGCCATCTAAACTATCCAAACTTGTAAGAAGGGTACAAAAAATGTTTTCTGGCCATGCTTTCATTCAATGGCCCTGAAGCTGGTCACCCTAAGAGGTAGAGGGCAACTGGTCCCAGGTAAAATCAGCCTGGAGACACCCCTTTAGCCCTTTCCCCAGCCCGCAAAGCAGGCAGGGTTTGCTGAGTGGCACAGGGACCTGCAGCTTGGCTGCCTGCGGCTGCTGGTGGCCCAGCACCAGGGGCTTTGACAGGTTTGCTGTTTTCCAGACAGCAGAGTCATTTCCTGCCACCCTAAGAGAGAAAAATTACTTAGAAAGAAACTTCACTTCAGGTTTTACTAGTGTGATATCACCCTGACCGCAGCTGCCTTTTAAATTCCATTAATTGCATAGGAAAAGACCCACCAAGCACCTTTTTAATGCAACAAACCTGAGAACGCATTATCCCAAAGGCACTTACGTGCAAGGACTCTGGTCCCAGGGCAGCACAGCCAAACTGCGTGACCCCAATGACCAGCCCTTTGCGGAGATGCAGTTTCTGGCAGAGGAATAAAGCTTTCTTCCCATTAGAGCTTGTCCTGCTCCAGGAAGAGGTTTACTTGACACCTGTAAGGCAGTCATCCCCCAGCATCAATTGGCTTTTCTGTTGGGGTTACACATCCAGCTGATGATACAGGGAGCAGCTGGAGCGGGTGAAAACGCAGCTGAAATTTCCTGCTCAACCCTGACTCAACACAGACCCAGCTCTGCCCAGATAAGGCCAAATAAACAGCTTTAGCTGCTCTGCTTTTGCACCTGGGACACCTTAAAAGATGTCTGTGCCCAAGCCAGAACCATCCTTTCATTAACACCTCTCCAAAAATCATCCTTCCACCAAAAGGTCCCAGGGCAAAAGCTCAGTAACAGCCTCACATGAGCACTCAGCACGCAGGACCACACAACCGGCTGGATAAAGCATCCACCTTTGCACCAAAACCTGGGGCAGTTTGTAGCTGCTCCTCGTTGCTTCCCTTTCTCATGAGATCTAAATTGGGGCCGCTGGCCATGAGCAGATAACCGCATCATCCCAACAGCACTGTGTGCAGCTCGTGTACAGTGGTTGGTGGCACAGCGAGCAAGCCTGCAGCTACCGTGGGGCTCTCACTGCCCCAAAACACACATCGTGGACCATCCCGACCTTCCTCTTCAGTCTTCCCCACTACAAGCTCTGGCTCCAGCAGCTGCGCTCAGACACGTACATTCAGCAGCGCTGGTTTATTCACACTTCTGGGTTCCCCTGGTGCATTTACCTCACAGAATCATCTCGGCTGGAAAAGACCCTGAAGATCCTCCAGTCCAACCATGAACCTCACACTGACCGTTCTCAACTCCGGCACTGGGTCAACCCAACTCTTCAATCCCTCCAGAGATGGAGACTCCACCCCTGCCCTGGGCAGCCCATTCCAACGCCCAACAACCCCTTCTGCAAAGAAATACTTCCTAAGAGCCAGTCTGACCCT